>NC_090266.1:560640162-561856829 GCF_040414725.1 Anabrus simplex
AAGAAATTGTTCAGCATTAACATGAGATCTGACAGCATGGCTACCGCCACTACACCTTTATCACCCATAAATATCTTCCCCAAAATTTTTCATGCATTCATTTCCATAATTTATTTGAAAATTGTGTTTCCTTTGTTCATTAGATATTGCATGAAAAGGATTAAAATGATAAAATTAACTTAATACAAGCATGGTGATGTAGTACTGTATCTGCAAAACAGCCAGCAACTACACCCACTGCCATGAAAACCAGTAGGAATACAGGAGTGACATAGGTTCCAAGAATAAACTGCTAGACTTCTTTGCTGCCGTTAACCCTCAAGTAGTTGCAAAGGGAGAGGGGTAGATGAAAAAGACATTCTTATGAGCAGCATAACACTTGCAAGCTAAGAATTGACAAGTATAGTGGAGTGTCTTAATTAGTGTGAATCGAGTAGGTGAAATTAAGTTTTAATATAAGTGTGCAAACGTTTTAGGTGAAAAGCGACAGCTCAGAGGAGAGAGATCACATTCAAGGCACTACCAATTAAAGATAAAGTGGACAATATAAGGGAAGCCGAGTCCTCTACACTTTCCTGTATTGCTTCGGTGAAGGAGTTGGAAATTCTGCCGTCTACTTTGAACGGCAAGAAGGGAGAGGTCTTGGCTTCTGCAGGAAATATTTCAGCAAACTGCAAGCAAGTTAAATCTCACAAGCTATAGTGATACAGTTTAAACAGCAGCGAAGGTTAACATATGTTTCAGCAGAACTTTCGTGAAGGAGAAAGCCAAATACATCACATGCAGAGTGAATATCTTTTATTGCGGTAAACAGGAGGCCAGACAGCTTCAAAATTAAGCCACCATTAATTAGAAAACAACCGGCGGTGAAGCCACTAATGTAAGTGCAGAGGAAATGAGAGCATGAAAGGAAGCAATTCTGTCTGCTAAAATGAGCAATTACAAACCTTGCAACAAATTTAATACTGATGGACATTTTTACCAGGCTGACCTGAACAAATCTCTAGTTTCGAAGGGAGAATCTTGCCACAGAGGAAAATTAAATAAAATGCAATCTACAGTACTAGTTGATGCTAATATGGAAGGAACTGGAAACCTAACTGGTGATAAGGAAGTCTAAGAAGCCATGCTGTTCAAAAAATGTCAGGACTTTACCACGCAAGTGTACAAATAACAAGTCAGCTTGGATGATAAGTTCTCTATTTGAAGAGTACAGCAGACACTAGATACCAAACTGGGCAACCCGAACAGGAAGAATGTGGTTGTTGATCGATCCCTGCCCTGCCCATACCAAACATGGCCCTGTTTATGGAACAGTAAGGTACAAGATTTCTTTCCACAGAATATTACATTGGTACTGCAGCCCATGGACAAAGAAGTCATTGAGGTATTGAAGCAGAGGTACTGATAAACAGCTGTGTGCCATATGTTGCTACACACTGATGCATGCAGACCAATCTACATGCCATCTCTTTTGGATACAATGCATTTCACTGCCTATCATGGAATTCAACAGAGCCTATAATAATCGCAAATTGCTTCAAGGAAGCTGGTTCAGTGGTGGTGCTAGCAACAGCAATGTTCTGCAAGTTGGTGATGAAGCACTAGGGTGCTGGAGAGCTGTACAGGGGAAGAGAGAGATAACCAGTAGCTCCAGTGACTTCACTGCCATTGATGATATAATACTCACATGCAAGAAGCACACCACTGATCGATCTGCAAGGTAGGAGATGAGGAGGAGGAGGAGGAGGAGGAACAACAACAACAAAATTCCCAAGACCATCTTGCAATGAGACAAGTATCTACTTCGAACAACTGCGGTGATTTATAGAGCATGAAGCTACTGTGCCTCAGAACATATGGAAAGCAGTGTGGAAATGGAGAGGTTTATACAAGAAGAAAGCAGTAAATACCTCAACAATCTATCCTGGATAATTCCTTTTTGTGTTCAAAAATATATTTAATGTGTAATACAGCAATGCCTTCACACAATGTACAGTGTATTGCTACACATATCACACCTCTGCATAACATTTAGCATTATATCTACTATGTATTAATTTATTCATTTCATATTTTTATTAATAAAACACAGTCTGTTTTATTGCTCTAATTTAATTCTAGAATGGCCTACATTAATACTCACATATACACACACACAATTCTATTCAATTGCAGATGACCACTCTCAGTAATTGCTGCCCATTTACAAGTCTCTGACCTCTTCAAGTAGGCGGTCCGGCTCATTGATATTGATGGCTATAATCCTTATTGACAGGCTCGCCTTAATTCATTTTTGATCACAAGTCCAGTCAGCCCACACACTAGCATCAGTTGGACAGATACGAACCAGGGTTGTTGACCCCCACAACAGACAATGACTATTCCTTGGATCACCTCCAGAGAAAGCCCAGTAATTCACACATTCAGACATAGTGAACTACTTAACACTGACAACGAAACAATAACAGTTAACATTGCTCCAATTCTATTCACAACAGCTGTTCAACACGCTGACTCCATGACGGTCTTAAGTACATGATAGCGCACACACGGTATTCCAAGGCAGTACTCACAATACTCTGCTCCGTACATGAAGATACTCTGATTCCAGAGCGGCACATATGACAACCAGCACTACTGCCATCAAGCTCCAATCACTCACTTCATGTCGGTACAATTACAGTACTCCAAGACAGTACACACACCGTACTCAACTCAGATACTCTGACACCAGTGGGACACTGGTGGCAGTCAACACTGCTGTCATCCCAGTCCGACAACTGAGCTCCAACACTGACTGGTAGAACACCTACCACACACTTGACTCCCCAACACTACAACAACTTCTCATTCAGACTCCGGTGGGATACTGACAACAGCCAGCACTGCTGTCGCCCCAATACAATGATGAACTCGAACACTGACCCACTATTTATGTCTAGCCTCCTTTTAATATACTGGTGATAAGGTACTGGAATATTCGGGACTCGACTAGAGACGGAACATTCTCATTGCACCTTCCAGGAAGCACATGGGCAAACCAGACAAAGAGAACAACACATGGAAAGTCCGGCCATGCACTCCAGGCTGGCCGGGAGCTCCCCAGTCTGACTCACTAGTCCCTTCCAGGAAGTACCGAAAGGGGCTACGACAGGGTTGGCACGTAAAATTATGTTAAATGAAGAAGCTGGAAATTCATCTATGTATATACTGTTTGTATATAATTATGTGTACAGTATTTAGGAAAATCAGAGCTGATAATAACCTGCAAAGGTGCACGAATCATTGAAGAGAGTAAAATGCTCGCCGAGTCTTGTGCATAACAGCACTGTGAAAATAGTCACCACAGCAAGCCACCTGTAAATGCGGGAGATCTCTCTCTGGATTGGACAGCCAACCCACGCTGTTTACGTCAAGACAAGTTGGACATCCATAGAAGCATGTGCTGGACATGGTCCAATATCTATTATTATCAAGGGTTCATTGTCAAGTGTTCTTTGTGCAGTGGACAGTCTCATTGTCTGTTATGAATTGTCTGTTGACAAGTGTATATCATCTATGGACTATTATCGGTTGTTTGTTGTACAGTGTTCATAGGCTCTCTATGATCAAGTATCTATTGGTTACTGTCTGTTGGCTGATATCTAGTATGTGTTGTTGAAATGCTACAATCTAAGGCCTGGATTCAAAGAGTATATGAGTTTCACAAGTGACAAGTATTTTTGAAAAATGAACAGTATGATTACACTAGTATTAAAATCAGTGAGTGGTTAAAAAGGTCCCGGTCTCAAAAGCCAAGAATAACGGCCAAGAAGATTCGTTGTGCTTTCCACACAACACCTCGTAATCTGCAGGCCTTTGGGCTGAGCAGCAGTTGCTTGGTAGGCCAAGGCCCTCCATGGGCTCTAGTGTCATGAGGTTAGTTAGTTGGTTAAAAAGGTACAGTACAACAAAGGTGATCTGAATCAGGATATCATGTGTTGGTGGAATAATCCCTGAAAATTGTGTATGTTGCACAAAGTATTGAAGTGGGTTGATGTTATCATTGTTACCCTTTGCCTACATGGTTACTACAAATAGTAGTAGAATGTAGTGCTTGACTTCCCATGTATTTATTTCAGCTTTAGAATTGTTTTCATATGTTGATGTGTTAGTGGAAACCTTTCCAATCTTTTGTCTGTTTATTCTGAAGGATTCAACAAAAAGTATTTCCATTGATAATGTTACTTTAGAATATTGTTAATTTACTCCATTTCTGACTCTTTGGCTGAAAGGTCAGCATTGAGGCCTTCGGTTCAGAGGGTCCCGGGTTCGATTACTGGCCGGGTCGGGGATTTTAATTGCACCTGATTAATTCTTCAAGTTCGGGGACTGGCTGTTTGTGTTTGTACCAACACTTTTCTCTTCATATTCAGGCAACACACTACATTACCAACCACCACAAGAACATGCTGTAGTTATTACATCCCTCCATAATAGGGTTGGTATCAGGAAGGGCATATGGCCATAAAACAAGGCCAAGTCTACATATGTGACACAGTTCATATCCATGACCCCACAGATGTGGGTAAAATGGTAGAAGAAGGGGAAGAAGAAGACGACTCCATGTCGATGTGGATGTTTTATTCATGATAGATAACCTAGGTGCAGTTCCCACCCATGCAATCATTTTCAGAGGTTTAGTTAAAGCCTGTAGCGGGTGTACCAGTAGACAGCCTCATGTACGCATCCTGGTAGAGGAGAGAAAATTCTTATCATCATCATAATTCAAAGAGTTCATTTTGATGAACTCTGACGCCCAAATTACAGATATTTCAGATTATTATTTAACACCCAACTGTGAGGCAAGTAGAATCAGTAAAGTTACAACAGTTACCATTTAGAATTTTCAGGACTGATGAACTCATTGGTTACAATTTTGTTCAATATTTCAGAGTTGCATGGCATGTCTTCTTACAATGTTGCCTGAAGGGTTGAGTAAAAGGGCAAAAGAATTGTGAATGAACCTGACTTTTTAAAACAACGACAATAACCTGAAAGTCTGTCAGTCAAATTCCACTGACAACCGTGGATTGCTCCACAAGATTCTCGAAGGTATAGATCCTGAAATTCGAGAACCAGACTTTCTCTTAAATTGTTAAGGCCGTTCACTAACTTCAACATCGCACATGATTTTGGTAGTCAACCGAGCCCTTAATCGAATCAGATGGACCTCCGATGTCCTTGTGGATCGACTGCCACAATTAAAGAATTTATGTTACCAGGGCTGATGGCCAAAGGATAAGTTGAATCAACTGATTATTGGAAGGAAGATCCAAAAATAAAATCTAATGCATTATCATGCTAGAAAAACAAAGTTAAACAATGAAACATTAATTATTAAATAAATGCTCATTTGGAAGCGAGACTTCCACAACTAAAATAAAATGACTTTAAGACAGTTGGGTTTGAGTTATTAACTATCACCATAATGCTTGATAATATCTAATTATTAAATGTAGAATGTTATACTGATATACCATATAATCCCAAATATCACCTGCACATTTTTAAAAAAAATATTGCTTCTAAGAATTGGGTGCAGGTCTTATTCAAGCCTTTCATTTCACGGCACGATACTTCACACGTCTTAAGTAATGATACGTTTATTAGTGTACTTTACTTTTAAGGGTCGGCACTGGATTCAAGCACACCTTCCAACAGTGTTTGTTTGAAAACAACAAGTGGACATGTGTGTACCGAATTGTTCTCTCTTATGTATTTCATGTGATAATGGAGATTTGTTCTATAATATAAATGTGAGTAAAACTTTCCTAAAAGTCGGCCGTAGTTTATAAATTCAGTAAAATGATTTCCAAGTATGGAACAACCCTGAAATCAAACACTGGCACAATTGTGGTCACTGTGACTTGGCAACCGAGCTTCTCAGTGTGTGCTCCCCAACCCCAAACACACTTAGACTTTTCTTTTATCATAAGCACTCGGCGACAGTCAGTCTACAGTCTCACGTTCTTAGAGTGCCACATGTAAACATGAATTCAACAAAGCATTTGCGGTCTTTTACTGTAAATGAAAAACTGAAAGTTATAAAGGAAGCTGAAATTATCGGAAATCGTGCTGCCGGTCAGATATACGATATACATGAATCTTGTATTCCAAATTGGAGAAAGAAGAAAGATTTTCTTTTAAACAATAGTGGTGATCGTAGAGCTTTCTGCGGGCAGAGTGCACAGTTTCCTGAAATTGAAAGGATTCTGTACAAATATGTAATAGAAAGGCAGGACTTGGGATATGGCATGTCTACCGAAATGTGCCAATTAAAAGCATTAGAAATCGCAAAAGAACTTTCTATGCCAGAGTTTAAAGCAAGCCAAGGGTGGATCAGAAATTTCTATAAGATGAATGGACCGAGCATTTGAAGGCGTACCACAATTTCACTGCGTATTCTTGCTGCCTATGAAGAAAAACTGTTTTCCTTCCAGCACCATATAATTCAATTGTGAAAAAAACATTTGTATCTGCTTTCCCAAATTGGAAATGCAGATCAGATGCCAGTCTATTTTGAAATGCCACTGGACAGTACTGTGAGTGTTAAGAGGTCAAAAAGTGTTACCATCAGAACGGGCAGTAATGAAAAGCAGAGGTGTACAGTAATGTTATGTATACTTGCTGATGGAACTAAACTTCCACGGTACGCTGTCTTGAAGAGAAAGACGCTTCCGAAAGAAAATCTACCTGCTGGTTTTATCGTCAGAACTCGAGACTCTTGTTGAATGGACAGTCTACTACTGGGAAGACTGGATGAAATGTGTTTGGCAACGTCGCCCTAGTGCATTGCTTGGGCGGAAAAGCTTGCATGTTATGGACAGCTACCGCAGTCACACAACAGAAGCTGTGAAGAAGCAAATAAAAGATGCAAAAACCAATCTAGGAATCATTCTGGGAGGATTGATGTCTATCTTACAGCCGTTGGATAATCTGTGTAAACTGTCCTTTCAAAGCAGCCTTGAAGGAGCTGTATACCGAGTGGGTGGCAAATGACAATCATGCACTGACGCCAACTAGTCGTATTAAGTGCCCTGATGTTCAACTGCTTTGTTCGTGGGTAAAGACGGCATGGCATCATATCTCTGGTGACCTTGTCCAGAAAAGTTTCCAGAAGTGCAGTATTTCTAATGCTATGGATGGCAGTGAAGATGACGATGTGTGGGGAAAGTGATGGTCAGAGTGATAGTGAAAGCTCTGAAGTTGGTACTTCTGATGATGAATGAAGTGTTGACTATCTTTCTGTGATTGATAACTTTTTCTGTGTGTGTTTTAAATAATTTATTGGGGATTATTTCAAAGAAACTTAAAAACTGCCTGAAACTATTTTAAATTCGTGAAACATACACAGTGAAATGACATTCTTGTTCTGTAGCAAATATTGTAAATAAATATGAATGAAACTTTTAAAAAAAATTTGTCCTTTAAAATATAAGGTGCGGGTCTTATTCAGGGGTGGGTGGTACTTGGGATTATACAGTATATGTCTTCAATAAGCAAAATATTAATGGAAAGAATGATAGTTTTCCCAAATTTTAATTACAAGGAAAAGTTTTACTCGGTCTGGTTTTGTGACTTCACTGATTGGTCGTTCACATGACTGCCACCTCCATCTGCAGCTTTCTGAAAGAAAAACATGTGTTTCTAAACATGTCTTACCATCCTAACTGTTTCCTTACATTACTTAAACATCAACTACAAATTCTTACACTATATGTAATTAAACACGAGGTTAATATCGAGCTAATGCCCTGAACACAAATATAAAACCCTCAAAAAAAATGTTACAATTGCAATGCCTACGCATGACATAGAACCTAGGTTCCCATGCACAGATCGGTGCTCTATCACACACCCGTTCCATATGACCTCGCATGATAACCACTATGCTAAATCGTAGAGATTCCCCTTTTCACATGAGGGAAAGCGTACAGTCGCATCAATTCGGATACCAAATATGACCAACATATCGTTGAAACTGACTCCCGTGATTTGATAATGCTTGCTGCTGAGCATAACAGCTCCTCAATTAATGATTGCTGCATTGTCACAACGTTACTACCCACAAAAGCAACTACAACAACAAATCTAACCAAAACAGACCATCCTCTAAACAACAATATATCTACACGTTTACTGTCACTGATCCCAATTTGGATGGAGGCTCAGATATGCAATAGCAAGGCTCTGAAGCATCAAAGTATGTCATCTGTTTCTAGCATTGAAAGAATAAAATCTTCTAACCAGTACAAGTGACAGAATCAGTACAGTTCATCACCTCAACAGATTGGCCGGCCCTTCCCTGACCTTTTTCCTATTTTTGAGATTCCTTTGTTAACCCACTATGAATAGACACCTACAATTTACAGACACAATACTAACACATAAAAATCTCATTCTGTTGACCAACATGAAATCTATATAATGAGACCTACATCACAATTCACAAACTCAATACAAAATTCTCAGTAAATACAGCATTCAACTGCCTACAATCATCTGATACAAACTGTGTTTATATCATTCACATGGTGAATATTTTTGAGGACCCTGTCTCACTGTATACTTGCTGGCCTCACTGAGTTTACTAGTTATGATTCACAAAGTTATTCTAGTTATTTGTAGTAAGAGGATAGACCTTCAATACTGAATGACATAATATTCCTTACATGAAAGTAATCTACTATTTGACACTACTCTTCTCCTTATTAAGATCAGAGTTTAACTTCTCATTACTGAACTAGCAGGTTTTTTGGCTAAGTCCGAACACTATTGGGAGACTACTGTCCCAGAGCGATTCTGATATGTCCACACTGTCCCTCATCTATCAAATGTGTCTAGATGAATGCTGTCCTGCCTGGTGAGCTGAGCTTCTATGTCCTGCCAAAACACTGACGAGAAATCCACAAAAAATGTAGAATCTTCCAAAATTGCTGTAGGTGACTCGAACAACGTATCATATTACCCACAAAATTAGGGTGATTCCAACTATGGCCTTCATTTACTTGCTTCGGCCCAATTATTGTCTGGAACTTGACATTTTGATAGCACTATTCACTCCATTACATTGATGTATCCATGCACTCTCTTTTTTTTACAACATGTGCATTTATATTTCAACACTTTTACTTTAAATTTACAAACTAAATTAGGCATAATGCTATAGAAACTCCATTCATCATAATGTCCAAATATGAAATTTAACCATGCCGCAAGGGCTTAATTTTAACTGGATGCACTTCTGGGTCATTTGCACACAGCTATGACCACTGTCACGTGTGTGAAGGTTACAAGTGTCAACAATAAGTTAATTCGGTTAACTTTCCACGTGGCAGATGACTTCAAAATGGTGCGTCCTTTCTGACTCCAAAGATGATGGGCTCAATATGAAGCATTTCCCAGAATGAGCCTCTTTAAGGAGTCTGAAGCACCAATAATCACTAGGGGCTAAGTCTCGAGAGAAGTCAACAATGGTCACAACAGTGGTATGTGGATGAGAACTGCCATGTTGTAAACAACATGAAAATGCCTTTTGAAGCAAGTCCAGGATGTTTTCATGCCTCTGGATAGGTATTTTACAAGAATGGCCCCATTCCAAACCTAAAAGCAATCAAGAATATTGCCTCTTGGAAATTTTAAATTTCTGGAGCAGTTTTAAAATCTCTCCTGCTGATTTGTCTACCTTAACACTTTATACTCCATTTTTTTATTTTATTTCATAAATACTGCAAGTAGTCCACTTTTGTCAGAATGTTCAATTCACAAAATACTCTTAATACATTGAAATGAATGTGTAATTTAGTCAATAAATGAGTGTTTGAACCATCTCTAAGTCATTTATGACCTGTATTTCAGCAGGGTGTGGTACGGCTCCTTGCCTGAATGGTCAGAGTAGAGACCTTCAGTTCAGAGGGTCATAGGTTCAATTTGGTGACCCGAGGACTGGGTGTTGGTTTGTTTCCTAACACTCGCTTTCATATACACTCACCACACCACACTACCAAGTACCACTGAAAGATGCAATAGTGAAATTCATAACTCCTCATAGGGCTGCGACTCCACCAGGGTGTGGGCAAAGCAGTAAAAAAAAAAAAGAATAATAATATTTAAGCATGGTATGGTATTTCTTGAAATATTCACAAACGTGCAATGCCTGCTTTCGGTCATATATGTATAATTCACTGTGACATTCCTCCATTGGTACACTGCGGCATCACTCCACCCACTATATCCAAATCATTATTAGAATGAACAGTGTTAATTTCTCTATTACTGTCCCCTTTGTCCCTATTCGAACCTTTGTGTTCACTGCCGCTATTATCTAAATGTAGAAGGATGGAGAGGTTCAAGATACCAGTATTCACTGAAACTCTGTTCACAGTAAGTTGTATGGATGCACAACACTGATGCCACAGTCAGAATCATTATCATGTAATGTAGATGAGCATGGTATGCAATGTATTTTCTGTTTTGGAGGAAATCACATGTAAACAGTTGCTCTTTGTCAGACACTTTGTCTTCACTGTCGCTACGGAAATGGCACAATTCATCATCGATAGCAAAAGACAGTCATCAGATGAATACTATGTATTAAAAAACTTGCTTATATCAAATTCCTTCAGTTCTTTTTTGCTAGTGGCTTCACGCCGCACCGACACAGATAGGTTTTATGGCTACGATGGGATAGGAAAGGCCTAGGAGTTGCAAGTTATGAATCTCATTCCGTATTGACGGTTATCACTTTACAAAAGAAAATATTTATAAAATCCTCCTATCAATACAATTCAAGTCATCTGTTAGATGAAGCAAAGTCTATACATGTTTCAGCCTAATCTCAAGGCCATCTTCAGTAGTAAAACAATTATTACATAATATACAAACAAATTAAAAAACGTAATGATGTGAAGTGACAGTGACATGATAAGTGAGTTAAAAACACATTGAGGTGCAAAGTCCTCTCGTCTAATAGATCTTGGTGGCTGTTAAATAAAACATTATGCTGAGGAGTGTAGTGAGACCGTCAATACTACGAATAAAACGTGTAACATCTGTAATGAGAAAAAAGGAATATATGAGTGGATGAAGAACAAGTTAAAAATGATGTACGAAAAGAAAACTCATATGACTTACTTGTAACTAAAAGTTGTCGTCTCGAATGGAGATGACCTTGTCGGTCTCAAGTCACATTGACAACTAAGCCTGTGTGTGGCTTACTGTGTATCTGTGTCGATGTGGTTGGGAGGGGTAATGGAGGGGGAGGGGCAGGGAGGGAGGGACGTTGTGATTCGCGGAAGGAGGGTGTTGATGGAAGGGCGGGTCTTGTTCTAGAATGTCGGTAGTGAAACTCTTTTTTATTAATGAACTGTTCGCAGATGAGCGGGACAAAGGTTTCCAATAAAATATTTTTCTTTTCGTTGATTTCATTTAAGTTATAGACGAGATTGTTATATTGGTCGATATCTATATATATATTCTCTAGTATATTAAGTAAGGGACCTTTCTGTTCGTAATGCAGGATCTTTAAATCTTGTTCAATTGTTGTGTATTTATGATTTTTCTCTCTACAATGTTCGCTCATGGCTGAGTACCGATTATACTTTAGGGCATTAAGATGTTCGGAGTATCTTACATTGAAACTGCGGCCTGTTTGCCCAATATACGTTGAAAGACATGATTGGCATTTGAATTTGTATATTCCAGAGTTAGAAAATTTTTTTGCTGTTGACAGCATGAGAATTAAAAAACATTTTTGTATTGGTGTGAACGGTCTTGAAAGCTACTTTTAACTTGTGCTTTTTAAAGATGTTTGAAATAGGATATATATTATTATTATTAAAGGTAAATGTGGTGAACTTCTCTTTATGGGAAGATTGTTTTTCTAAGGTGGTCTTGGGTCTATTTCTAAATTTATTGAGAATTTTATTCACGAAAGCTTTACTGAAACCATTACCTTCGGCTATTGCATAAATGGTGTTGATTTCCTTTCTAAAATTCTTACGGGATAAAGGAACATTAAGAGCTCTGAAAATCATACTATTGTAAGCTGTCTTCTTCTGTGTCCCTGGGTGTATAGAATTGTTTGATGGATTGTGTTTACTGTGTGAGTGGGCTTCCTGTAAATATTAAAAGAAATGGTTTTATTCTGATTGCGAGTAATAGTTAAATCGAGATAATTAAGGGAATTGTTGTTCTCGGATTCTATCGTAAACTGTATGTGTGGATCCAGGTTATTAAGTAATTCAAGAACGGTGTTGCTGTCAGTAATGTGAGAATCCAGGATAATAAAAGTATCATCCACATACCGAGTCCAATGTTTGATCCCATTAATTTTACCTATAATGTGAGTGTATTCGAGGAAATCTACGTAAATATCGGCGAGGATTCCCGAGGCCGGTGACCCCATAGGAAGCCCCTTCTGTTGGTATATGTTGTTGTTAAAAGTAAAGAAACCATTATTTAATGTAAACTTGAGAATCTGAATAAACTCATCTATCTCCCCTATAGTCAATTTACTGAATTTGGAAAGATTGTTTTTTACTATTTCGATGGTTTTATTGACGGGTACATTCGCGTACATATTGCTAGTTGCTTTACGTCACACCGACACAGATAGGTCTTATGGCAACGATGGGATAGGAAAGGAAGGGAAGATAGGAAAAACTAGAAAGGTTCCACCTTTTCAATACAAAAATGTTATAGGTTTATTTATAACATGTATTTGCACTTGGGACTAGTTTCGACGCTGTGTTGGCGTCATCATCAGCCAAAAAATGGGAAAATAGGCCAGTGTGTAGGCATTCATATTACACAAGGTGTTACATTAAACAATACAAATCTTGCAATCTCGGCCCTTACAGCCTCCAAACTCGTAGTTGAATCAGAAGTTGCTATCAGCAAAATGCCACATGAACTACAAGATGAACTCAGAATGGATGTAAAAAAACAATTAAACAAAAGTTTTTTCTCAAATAATCGCACTGCGACCCCTATCACCAAAATCAACAAAGATTCCCTTACTGAAAGAAAACAAATTCTCAATCTTAAAAAGAAAGTCAAAGACAACCACCTCATCATTACAAAGGCCGACAAAGGCAACACAACAGTCATTATGGATAAAACAGATTACATTCAAAAAACCAAAACTTTCTTAGATAATGACTCCTTTTCGATAGTTAAGAAGGACCCAACACAATCAATTCAAAGGCAACTGAAACAAATTCTAAAAAGCACATCTTTTCTCCTCACTGAGCAAGAAAAACAAAAGTTAATTACCATGAACCCAAGCCTACCAACAGCTAAAGCACTACCCAAAATCCACAAAACCGGTGTCCCTATTCGACCCATAATAAACTACAGACCAAGCCCCTTATATAAATTATCTCAGTTCATCCAACAATTTCTTAATAAACATTATAAATTCTCATCAAATAAATCTATCAGGAACACTATAGAATTAGTGAACAAACTAAACAGTTTCAAGCTTCAACCATATCATTCAATGCACTCCTTTGATATAGTCAACATGTATCCCAGTATAAAAACCAACTCATTATTCCCAATCATCGAAAAGAACTTACTTGCCAACAATCAACTAAGTAAACTAGAAGTTCAAGACTTTATGACCATACTAAGATTACTAATTAACAATAACTACTTCACATTCGATAAGATCATTTACAAACAAGATGGTTTGGCTATGGGTTCACCAGCCTCAGGAATTTTAGCAGAGATCTACCTTGATTTCCTAGAGCACACCGCCATCGACAATAACATCAAATTTGCTAATATCCAATTCTGGGCGAGGTACGTAGATGACACATTTATAATCCTAGATGAACGCTCCGTAGACGCACCATCCACCCTCAAAAACCTCAATAACATTGATCATGACATTAAATTTACCTTAGAATCAGAGACAAACAACTCCATCAACTTCCTAGACCTAACAATCAATAGGCACCCCTCTTCGTTCACATATAGTATCTATAGAAAGCCCACTCAAACGGCCACTACTATAAGAAATGACTCACTACACCCCCAAACACACAAAGCGGCTACATATAATAGCTTAGTAGACCGAGCATTCAAAATTCCGATGTCAAGAAAAAACTTAAATAAAGAATTGAACACCATCCGCTCTATAGCAAAATTCAATGGATATAATGAATCCTTTATTGAAAGAATAATCAATAAATTCAGACACCGCCCAAAAACCACCCTAATAAAAGACAATACTAGCACTGCCACGTTTTCCACATTTACCTTCAATAAAGAAATTTACAACGTCACTAACGTCCTTAAAAAACACAACGTTAAAATAGCCTTTCGTACTAACAATAGAAGCACAGAGATTCTACACAACTCTTCATCAATAAATAAAAGTAGTCCTTTTTCTAAATCAGGTGTATATAGGTTTTCTTGCCAAGACTGCAAAAGTTCTTACCTAGGGCAAACAGGACGCAGCTTTAAAATCAGATATGCAGAACATGTCAATGCCATAAAACACAACCGTTTTTCCGCGGTCGGCCTACATATAAAAGAATTTAAGCACAATTTTACTGAAATAAATCAAGATCTTGAGGTACTAGATATTCTAAACAAAGGTTCTCTCCTAGACGTCACTGAAAACCTCTATATTCATTTAGACCAATATTTCAATCCCAACCTAAACTTAAATGATATCTCAGAGAAACCAAAGATCCTATTCGACTTTCTCATTGAATTTTTCAAAAACATGAATATCCCGAAAAACAGATCGGTCTTTCAGATTATGCATAATACTTTGTCACGCCACACACTTTCACCACATCACCCTCCATACTTCCCTTCCTTCCACTCCTCCTCCCCTACCACTCCTCCCCTCCCCCCTCCTAATCCAACAATGGCCGCTCCCCAGACCTAAACTATACAACACGCTCTGTTTCTTCTTCATCTCGCGACATAGCTTTTCCGCCTCATGTCCCGCACTAAACATCACAGAAACCTGCCCCCCCCCCCTACACGTAATGCTGCAACAATACACCACAAATACTGGCACAGTCAACCTCCAAACTCTCAAAAACGTATTCCTGAATACCAATTTTATATTCTTGTTGAGCTGAATACCGGACCTGTGAAGATTACAAGATTATTTTGTGCATCTACAGAATGGTTGTTATTGAAGCTATGTAATATAGAGAGAGACTTTCATAGGTGGTTAAATGAAGAAGTTATATCATGTTCAAGATCATCCTTTCACATCTCTACACAGTATTTAAAATACAACTCTTCTCAGAAGAATTCTTAAGGTTTCACCTTACTCTTTCCTGCCTGCTGGCTCTTTAGAAATGTGTGCGCGTGCGTTTTTGTATTCATGTATCATTCAAGGCAAATATTTTCGCACTGCAAGTTGTGTGGTTAAGCTCATTTTTTAATATGCATAACGATGCATTTGTTTCTACATTCGGCCCTGTTTTCATCTCCTCGTAAGATGTGTATTGTTTAATGTAACACCTTGTGTAAAAATTGGGTTAAATGAAGGAGTTATATCATGTTCATAATCATGCTTTCACGTCTCTGCACAATATTTAAAATGAAATTTACCGTTGGTCTTTATAGCTATTGTTGAAAGTGAAGGAGAATTTCCTGTTGTATATGTTTATCAGGAACTCAAGGGAGACTTCATTAGCTAGTCGGAACATAGAAAAAATGATGAACTCTTCTCAGAAGAACTCTTAAGGTTTCACTTTACTTTTTCCTGCCTGCTGGCTCTTCGGAATTGTATGCGCGTGTGTTTTGTATTCAGGAATCATTCAAGACGAATATTTTCACACTGCAAGATTTGTGGTTAAGACTATTTTTAATATGTATAACTTTCCCTGTTTTTATCTCCTTGTAAGATGTATATTGTTTAATTTCCTGTTGTGTATGTTTATCAGGAACTCAAAACGAGACTTCATTAGTTAGTCGGAACATTGAAAGTATGATGAACTCTTCTCAGAAGAACTCTTAAGGTTTCACCTTACTTTTTCCTGCCTGCTGGCTCTTTAGAAGTGTGTGCGCGTGCGTCTTTTATTCAAGAATCTTTCAAATTCAAATATTTTCGCACTGCAAGTTATGTGCTTAAGCTTATTTTTAATATGTACAACTTTTGCTCTCTCAACGGTGCATGTGTTTCTACATTCGTCCCTGTTTTTATCTCCTCGTGAGATATATTATTTAATGTAACACCTTGTGTAAAAAATGGGTTAAAGAAAGGAGTTACATCACGTTCAAGATCATGCTTTCACGTCTTTGAAAAATGAAATTTACCGTTGGTCTTTATAGCTATTGTTGAGAGTGAAGAGAATTTCCTGTTGTGTATGTTTATCAGGAACTCAAGGGAGACTTCATTATTTAATCGGAACATAGAAAAATGATGAACTCTTCTCAGAAGATCCCTTAAGGTTTCACTTTACTTTGTCCTGCCTGCTGGCTCTTCAGAAATGTGTGCGCGTGTGTTTTATACTCAGGAATCATTCAAGAAGAATATTTTCGCACTGCAAGATGTGTGGTTAAGGTTATTTTTTAACATGTATAACTTTTGTTTTCTCAACGATTCATTTGTTTCTATATTCATCCATGTTTTTATCTCCTTGCAAGATTTGTATTGTTTAATGTAACACCTTGTGTAATATGAATGCCTACACACTGGCCTATTTTCCCATTTTTTGGCTGATGATGACGCCAACACAGCGTCGAAACTAGTCCCAAGTGCAAATACATGTTATAAATAAACCTATAACATTTTTGTATTGAAAAGGTGGAACCTTTCTAGTTTTTCCTATCTTCCATTCTCAGTTCAATACGGACCAAAAATGAAACTCTTATGTTTAAATAAAAAAAGGGATAGGAAAGGCCTAGGAATTGGAAGGAAGCGGCCGTGGCCTTAATTAAGGTACATTCCCGGCATTTACCTGCTGTGAAAATGGGAAACCATGGAAAAACATCTTCAGGGCTGCCGACAGTGGGGCTCGAACCCACTATCTCCCGATTACTGGATACTGGCCGCACTTAAGCGACTGCAGCTATCGAGCTCGGTCTACACATATCTTAAGAGGAAATTATTATCAATGCTAAACCATTTTTCACGTACATACTACTCAGCCTCAGGTAACAGTAATAGCAGTGTGGCCTAAGCAATGACAGTTAACTCGGCTAGTTGTATCAAGAATGGTTCCTTCTCACGAAAGAGCAAACTTTTCCCTATATGTACTGAGAGATGTAAGATGTTGTGATGTTTGTGTTTTATTGAAGTTTTACAAATTTGCCTTGAACCTAGAAATATGCACATGTAACCAGATTCAGTTCTTCATTTCCTTTACCAATAAGTTTTCTCCACCAGTTAGTGTAAATGGGAACAAGTGAGAACTATAAGTTGCCAAGCCATTCTCTTTCTTGTTAAGACTCAACACAGGAAGGAATATCTTGTAGTGGGTGTACAGTGGGATAACAAACTAAGTGAATTTGCTCTTGATGAGGCGCAGAAACAATCTGAACCTAAGCAGTGCGCAGTGATGTTATTGCTATAATTTTTTTTAAAAAAATTTCTTTACAATTTGCTTTACGTCGCACCAACACAGATAGGTCTTATGGCGATGATGAGACAGGAAAGGAGTGGGAAGGAAGTGGCCGTGGCCTTAATTAAGGTAGAGCCCCAGCATTTGCCTGGTGTGAAAATGGGAAACCACGGAAAACCAAATTCAAGGCTGTCGACAGTGGGATTCGAACCCACTATCTCCCAGATGCAAGCTCACAGCTGCGGGGTCCTTAAACACATGGTCAAGTCGCCAGGTGCTATAATTTAAATGTGTGGCTGTAACTAATGAACTAGGTTGTAGTACTGCAGAAGTCAATGTGCAAGTTCTATATTTCTGTTTTTACATATCACAGTTATAATGCTGTGGAGCAGTCCAACTCAAAAGCAAGGTTGTAGTTCAACATGACTGTTAACATCACGATTACAGCCACGAGATGTCCAGTCATACTTGGAATCTGAAATAATAAGGACAAGATTTTTAATTTCAAAGGTGCCATATATATTGGCTCAGATTTGTACACTGGTCACCTTGTTGAGAAGCCAGTGACTATGCCATTCTGCTATCGTATCCCCTAAGCCAAGTCAGTGACTATGCCATTCAGCTATCACATCCCTGAAACCAACTCCTGGAAGGTTTTAAATGCTGGGACACCATCTTTCCAGTGGTTGTACAGTAAATATGGAGAGCCCGAGCTTCTCTAGGAAGTAGCTTTATCAGCGTTTTCTCACTTCTTTCTAATCTACTAACACACTGCCCATTTTGTCACTGATGCCATAGAAATTCTATATGTGATATCTTGATTTGACGTGTCAGTATGTATCATATTGTCCTTTGCGCTTGTCGAATTTCTCATAACGTTTTGTGTATCAAGCAACTTTTGTTGCTTTGTCTTTCTGTAGGATTTTAAAACAGTCTGTTTTGTTATTGAGATACTGGTGATATAACCATTTCATCTTAGATATTCACTGTCAGAATTTCAAAGCCATGGATATTTGTTGATTCGCCACCTTCCTGGCTTTGTTGTTCCAAGAGCAATATGTAAAGCTTGACGAGCAACCTCTTTCACTTTCATTTAGGTTTCTTCGGTAATGGTAATAGGCGGCAATGTTATGAATGCTACGATGTCAGTTTTCTCTTTTTGAAGTGCCACCATTTGATTCGCATCAGTTTTGTTCATGCTGTGAGTTGGGATTTCAGTGGCATAATGTGTCATTCATAGATGACCGGTCAGTTTTGCAACATGACTCTTTCCAATGCTACCACTTCAACATCTAGCACATCTTTGATGTCAGTATTTTGTTAACAAATTCCGGGTCATCACAAGAGGAGGTAAAACAAATGTCTAAGGTGGCCATTAAGAAAAAAACAATTCTGTGGAAAGACCAATAGATTTCCAAAATCCTGAAAATAAAACTAGTAAACAGTCTAGAATGTATGGATCAGAGCTGTGGACACTGAGAAAGGAGGACAACAATAAGATCGATGAAATAAAAATGTTTTGCTGGAGAAGGATGCTGAGAATTCGATCAACTGATCATCACTCAGTCCTAAAAGACTTTCAAATTAAAAGGAGACTCAGGCCAGATTTGGCTTCCTCGGCTTAAATATTTTGCCATGCAATGAGGAGCAGAGAAGATGGAAAAGCTGATCGTTCAGGGCAAAACTAAGGGACAGAGGCCACGAGGAAGAGTCCCAACAAGGTGGACAGGGTATCATGGAGAAAACATACAATTTGCTTTATGTCACAGTGACACAGTCGTATGGTGAAGATAGGATAGGAAAGGGCTAGGATCAGGAAGGAAGCATCCATGGCCTTGATTAAGGTACAGCCCCAGCATTTGCCTGGTTGGAAAATGGGAAATCACAGAAAATCATCTTCAGGGCTGCCGACGGTGGGGTTCGAACCCACTATCTCCCGAATGCAAGCTGACAACTACACGACCCAAACTGCACAGCCACTTGCTCAGTCATGGATAAAGATGACCTATGATATCACAATGACCACTACACCTCCCACAGGAGGTCAGGATTGAAAAGAGAGAAAGAGTACTGCTGTAATATGAAATTAAATATGAATCATAATTTGAGAAGCAGGTACTGAAGACAAGAGAATTAAGTGTTTCTGCATAACTGAGAATTCACAGACTGAAGTCATTCTTCTCTCCTTATCCATCTCTGCCATGAGCTGCATAATTTTCCTTCCTACATCCAACATGTCTGTTGATATCAGAAGTTGACTTTTCTTCCATCTACAGTGTAGATATTCAACAGATGGTTGTTATACTGCTTGACTTTGGAGTTTGAACCACTGACCTTCGCTAATATGACAATGACATTGACAATGAAGTTTGTCATTTCAGAATACCATTGTACATTAATTTATAACTGGTTCCAATGTTGTACAATTTCTTTATGATCGAACAAGTTTTCTGCAATGCAAAGGGTCTATAGATCTCTTCTTGAGTGTCTTTGCCAGTTTGTTGTATTGTCCAGACATGCTGCCAACATTTAGCAACCTGAGATGAGGTGTGGGAGACTAACAATTTTTAACCATCATTGCCCATGTGACTACAAGTCTCACATTGATTGGGCCTTGCCAATGCGTGCTGTTAATGGGGGATGCCCTTCTCCTTGTTCAAGATTGTTTCTCAGCATTCCATTGGGATGTGAAAACTTGCTTTTATGACTGACTGGCTTATCACACAGCCTGACATCAAATATTTTAGAGCTACTGCCAGCAAGAATTAAGGTAATTCTTAACACAGAGAGCAAAGTCCCCTTTTGTAGCCCACTACTGTTGTACACATACTATTTTAAAATGTTTTCTGCCTCATTGGATTCACTCGCTGAAACAGTCTGTCTTCTTCACGAGGTAATTCTTAACACAGAGAGCAAAGTCCCCTTTTGTAGCCCACTACTGTTGTACACATACTATTTTAAAATGTTTTCTGCCTCATTGGATTCACTCGCTGAAACAGTCTGTCTTCTTCACGGAGTTAACCACTGATGTCTTCACTCATAACTAGGCAGTGTGTGTGTGTTTTTTAATGACCTAAAAATATTTAAAATATGCAAGCAAATATGACCAAAAAAGCATTCAAATATGACCAAAAAAGACTAATATATGACCTTTTACATTATTTAATTTATGTAATAAAATGTGATCTTACAGTTCAATAAATTCACATATAACTAAAATCTCATAATCATTACTGGGTACATATTATTTCTATCATATATAAGAAAGTCCTTCGTTCCACTTTTCCTTTAGCTATACCACGTATGTACTCTGAAAAACAAAAAAATACCTGGCATTAGTTCCCATTGTCTATGATGTTACCGAGCTCGCTAGCTGCAGTCGCTTAAGTGCGGCCAGTATCCAGTATTCGGGAGATAGTAGGTTCGAACCCCACTTTCGGCAGCCCTGAAGGTGGTTTTCCGTGGTTTCCCATTTTCACACCAGGTAAATGCTGGGGCTGTAACTTATTTAAGGCCACGGCCACTTCCTTCCTACTCCCAGCCCTTCCCTGTCCCATCGTTGCAGTAAGACCTATTTATGTCGGTGTGACGTAAAGCAACTGGCAAAAAAACAGTCTAAGATGTTACACTGGATAATCATGCACACTTTCAAGAAGGTGAACTGGAAGCCACTTTGGTTGTCAGACAGGATGTTTTTATACCTAGAGAAACTCAACTCAGCATCACATGATGTTATGGTAGAAAATTGAATAAAGTTAATTTAAATGGGAAAAATTCTGCTTCAGAATCCTCAAATCTTGCTTTGTATCAACAGAGAATATCACTTACCTGGCAAAGCATAGAATAACCTACATTAGACAGCAGCACCCTCTCTAATTTTGCACTAATTGTATCAGTCACTTCACATTTTGCTCACTTTAGATCATCCTCAGTTTGTTTTATGTGCTGGCCAAATATAATAAACACAACAGGGAATGATAAACAAAAATACACAAACAAGTACAATTAAAGGTAATAAGAACAGATGGAGAATAGGATGTGGAAGATGCTGGACAACCCTACCTGGGAACCTAAACTGGTAACACTTAAATTCTTGAACTCAGGCAATCATGGTACTCAAAATAATGTTTATTAAATGTAATCAACATAACTTTCAAAATAGATTCAAAAGGGCAATAGCCCAAAAATATTAATGGGCACAGCTGATGTTGGAAACCTGGGTTTGTGGTCTTGTCTTCAAAACCAGGGTAATGTTCTGTGCACCAAATAAACACTGTCAGGTTTAAAAGTGATACCAACAGAAGTTAAAATTTTAGAAACAGCAGTCTAGCAAATTCAAAAACACAAGTAAACTAACAGACATCAAGGGGATTTTAAGGACTGTACCATGTAATAAAAAAAGACCTATTTTGGAATTGAAGATTATCTTATTGCAGTGCGCTAGTCTCATTCCACCACAGACAGGCAAACAAAGACAATTACAATAATATGAGTTACTTCATAAATAATATATATAGGTTTCCTGCTCCCACAACAAACTGCATACCATAGCGCCCGAAAAGCACTTTTCTGATTAAATTATATCATCAAAGGTGCGAGACTGCCCGTACAATTCCTGCAAGAGAAACAAGTTAATTTTAGAAATAATAACGAAAATAAAATTTACCTTATCCCCATCAGGTCGGACTCCCCTTTGGAGCGAGAGCTCCAACGAACGACATCAGCATTGACTGAGAAGAGAGCCAAGATCCAAACTGAGGTGCTAACATTGCATCTTAGGATATAAATCCTCCAGTTTGCACATGGCACCCCTCCAAAACAACTGAACCAATAGACCAGTCACATGCAGAATTTTAACGAGCAGTCTTTGTGTCTTTTTACATGAGGGCAGATTATTTTCACACTCTCCAACTCCAAAATGCCCTGACGTTTGTCAGAACACCCCAAAAAAGGTGTCAATCTGGCGTCATTCCCACGCTCTTTGACATAAACCAAAACACAGTAAACACGTGTTCTTTCTGGTGTTAGTGAGACATGAGAATGAAATAGCCAGGCCTGCTATAGGGTATTCAAACAGTTGTCACTTCTCTATTTTACTGTGCCAAACAAAGATTACGTTTCTTTATAATAATAAAAATAAACTGCAGAACAAAGCTTTCACCCCTCCCCCCCTTGCAGATGCAACCCCAAAGATAATTTTATATCCATTTTATAAACTGGTACATTTTACAATTTCCAGTACATCACAAAATAGAAGCCCTGCAGTTTCAAGACAAGTGATTGATCTTGATATTCTGCTGAAGTTTGATATTATGTATGCCAAGTTCCTGACAAAGCTCCTAGAAGAAATTAAATCTTGCTCAATTTTAAGACATGACAGATCAAAATTACACTCTCAAAGGAATCGCAATTTCTGCAATAATACTGAGTACCATCGAGTCACATCCCCCAGAGAGAAAAGATATGTTGAAAAGGTAGATCAAGGGCTATTTCTTTCATCTTCTGTACTCAAAATGGAGCTTTCAGGAACATTTTCATCTTATTAGAAATCAGCCTATGTCTGAACATCTCCTGCCACTCTATACAAACGACGTGCAAGATACATAACATGGACCATTTTGAGGTAAAGTATTTTAAGTCCTTTCCCTGCCTTGGTCATGTACAGGATGGCATTGGTTACAAATAGAAAAATGTTTTCACTCTTTACACCATCTAGCCAGAGTAGTTTCATATCATCATCAAAAAACACTGTGATGGCAGAATGATTTACTTGCTCCAGAACTTCACATGTTTGAAGAAACACTTCACCAGATGAGTCCTCTTTCATTACACGAATACTAATGTCAGCTACATATCTCCCATCTACATCAGTTGTTTCATCCACTGAAACCCATATCTTATTGTTGAGAATTGTAGATACTATCTTTATTAACACATCTTCATAGATATAGACTATAATTTTTTCTAATTGTTGTTTCATTAGGAACTGACTGACTGATGTACTTCAGGAATATTATCATCATGCAGAGATCTTTACAAAACTCCCAAGTGTTATTTAACAAGACCATATCTGAAGCAGCCCCCTCAAAAAGCAGACGCTGCCTATTCTCCATGGAAGAAAATCTTGATAAACACCTGTGATGCTTACCGGTATTACAGTGTTGTTGCATGTTAAAACACTTCTGAGCCTCAAAATGATAACATCACAGAGTTTATAGTATAAAATAAGAATAGTATAAATAAAATAAAAATTTGTTCCCCAAATTCTTGAACAAATTGCCTCAGTTTTTCACTCTATGAACACATTCTTTTAGACATGTTGAAATCACACTGAAAGACTGAAATTATGATCTCAAACCAAAGTTACTGCTACAATGTAATTTTTCAAGGCAAGGATTTGATCAGTGCAGCTGTGCTTGGACCTGAAACAGCTTGTTCCACAGAAATTTATGGAAGTATTTTAGTCTCAATACTGTTATACAGTAGCTTTTTCAAAAGTTTATAACATACATTTAATGTCTTAATACAATCGAGGGATAACTTTCCACTATATTACTGGGCTTTCCTTGTTTCAAGACGGGAATAACCTTGGATCTTTGCAACTGGAGTGGAAGTTTGCCTGTGACAAGGAAATCAATGAAAAACCATGCCAACCAGTTTCATGAGCTTTCACCCCAATAAATTAAGTAGGAAATCTAAACAGACTTCATTAAACTCTTGAGCTTTCCCTACCTTGAATTCTTTTATTGCAAGTCTGGCTTCTTCTCATGTAATAATGATTTTTTTTGCTAGCCTGGAGCAGCCTTTTTAAGGCAAACATTTCGATGAGGGTTGGCAGCATCTGCCTTGTATGGGAAACTGCATGTTGGTGTGGTAGAGGATAGCATTGTGTGTGGTGAGTGAGTTGCAAGAATGTTGAGCAAGGGACAAACACCCAGTCACCGAGCCAAGAAAATTAACCATTTAAGATTAAAATATCTCAACTCGGCTGGGAATCAAACCTGGGGCTCCGAGGACTGAACGTTAAGGTGCTGACCAGTCAGCCGGGGAGCTGGACTCTTCCCAATTGAAATATGTTGCAACTGAAGAGGTAGAGGGGACGGCTTTCTTCAAATGCTATTATTTATTCTTAACATTTTGATTAACTTACGGTAAAGCCATGCAACATGAATTTGTAACAGTGTATAAGCTGAAATTCAAAACATACAAAACAGAAAATGTAGGAGAAGAATTTGGGCATATATTACTGGTGTAATGATATTAATTTAAATTAAACCTTCATGGATCAATGGACATTGGAGAAAACTCAATACCAAATTCCCCACAGGACATGTATTGGAAACTTTGTAACATGTCTGAAGATAAGTGTATGAATGCATGTGATTATTTGTGAAAAACAAAGATTTCCAAGTAAATATGAGACTACCTGACTGCCTAAATTAGGCTCAGAAAAATTATAAAATCCATAATATCAATATAATGATATTACATAACTACTTTTGGCCTGTAAAACGTCCATCAAGAAGTATATGATGCAATATCAAGATAAAATGCTGACTAAAACTGGTCTCCACCAGTTATTTATGAGTATGCGTTACTTAAAAGATAAAGTCATGTTATTCACAATCTTTCATCACGATAAGATTTTGTACTTCTATCAAGATAAGGTATCAGAAATTTTCTCAATAACATTCAACAACTGGTCACACAAATTTTTCCTGCTTGTTTCCTACATATATAAATTTTGAAATGTATAGATCAACATTTTTTTTTTTTAGCAATATACACACTGCTTACAAAATTACTGCAAAAATATGCTCATGAAATTTTCATTCTGAGAGTATTAACACAAACTGAGTGCAACTTACCACCTGTGTGGCCACACAATATGAAGACTTTTGTTTTCCTTGGTTTTTGGTGCAAGAGTGGGAAATTTAACAGGAAAATATATCACTTGGCACTTTGGTTCTATTTTTTCCTTCAAATCTCTTGGGCGGAAATCTGGCTGCAGTTTGAAATATGGTTTTATTGCATTCAAAAATGAACGTTGATTGAAATCAGAATTGAAAACAACAACATCTGCAACAAGGCTGAAATCAAAAAAAAATTAAAAATGAATTGTGGGTGATAAATAGGACTAGTTACATTCATACCAACTTTGAAATTAAATGAATTGTCAATGCACAACCTTCCAGGAAAGTTCAGATCAGTACAATAATAATAATAAGTTCCCAATATCCAGTTTAACAAAGAAACATATACTGCAGTACTCTTCAGAATTCATAAAAGAGAATTACTGTAACACATTTTAAAAAATATAAAGGAAAAGGACTCTTACATCTTAAGTAAATATATAGAGAGCCAATTCTATTTTTACCAGATTTGTCAAGTATTTTGCTTACTGACAAATCAATCTTTACAAATCATGGCAATATCAACTTCAGAAACAAGTATGATTGGTCGGTTAACAATCTCCATTAGTTCTCCCAACTGGAAAGTCAACATCCTTGGAGAGTAAATGTGTGGTGTGGGATAGTGGGCCATCATCTTATAACACCACACTTTATAGACAGATTACCAAACTTCAATAAATATGTCATTCTAAAAATTTTTGGTATCAGCACAATAGGTGCCCAGCTTAATGCAAGACAGTGTACAGATTGCCGTGACCAGATAGATGAATGGGTTAGGTGGTCAGCCCGATACTGCAATTTAACACAATTTATTTTTTTCTGTGGAGAAAGTTAAAGATTTTGTCTGCTACTAGGACATAACAACTACACAGGAAGATATGAAATGCTGCATTGGAGCAGCCTTTACCACTGGCAGCCTGCTAGTGATGATGGGCTCTGGGTGGAGCCCTCCTAATGTCCTAACATTTACCAAAACCAAACCAAACCCCATGGTGCAACAGCTCCGAAGGACCATGCCCTATCAAGAGACCTCTGCTCAGCCCGAAGGCCTACAGATTATGAGGTGTTGTGTGATCAGCATGACGGATCCTCTCGGCCGTTATTCTTGGCTTTCTAGACCGGGGCCGCCATCTCACGGCCAGATAGCCCCTCAATTGTAATCGCATAGGCTGAGTGGAACTCGAACCAGCCCTCAGATGCAGGTAAAAATCACTGACCTGGCCGGGAATTGAACCCAGGGCCTCCGGGTAAGAGGCAGGTGCGCTACCTCTACACCACAGTGCCGGCTAACATTTACCAGATATGAAATAATTATATAAATTTAGTGATAATTCTTATGTAAAATGTATCAATACGTAGCTGAATAGCATACTAATTTTGTATGAGAGTGGATAAAAAGAAAACAGAATATGGGCCACATGATAAAATCAACAAGGTTTATTTCAAAAGTAATCTCCAAAGTTACACAAACACCTGTCCTATTATTTCACAAAGCAGTGAATACGGTAAAACTTCTTTGACTGAAATTGGAACCTGTTGCGAGCACTGTCCATGAATTCAACATCAAAGTAAAAAATGCCAATCCTTAAATGCCTTTTTTAACAGACCAATGGGCCGTTTGTCCTTGACTGCTGTTTGCAAATGGTGGAAGGTATTGCAGTACTGAACAGTGTTGATTGTTTGACTACGGTCCAGGAACTTGTCAACACGGGTTACTCGCCCCAAACAATTTACTGGAATGGATCAATTGGTTCTTGCTCACTGGTTGCCAGTTCAGGTTGATAGAAATGAAAATGATGTTTTATTTGCTGATGTATATACCAAACATTCCATATGGAACAAAGACAAATACCATAGAAACAAAAATGTGGTGGAGAAGTGCAAGGGAAAAGTAAGTGTAGAAATGAAAGAGGATGGTAAGAATAAAATAATAATGTTGATGGGAATAATGATCAATGACCGATTAGCTTGACTACAAAGATTCTTTGTTCCTTTCATAAATTCTTAATACAATAAATCCCCAGTTAACCGAATTCTGAGTTATCCAAAATTCCTCCAAATTTGCAAACAAATTTAAACTTCAGAATGAATCCTTTGCCAATGAATTTCAAAATATGATCAATGTCCAGTTTACATTAAATTCGTTTGACACAAATGATGTTCAGCAAGAATGGGCCACTTTGAGGAAGATAAGTCAGCCGAGGAAACCATTGGTTTTTGTAATGCAGAAGAGGCAAGACTGGTCTGACGACAACAATGAGGAAATTTTGTGTCTCATCAACTCAAAAATGGAAGCCTATCTATCCCATCTTCAAGATCCATCCTCCAACATGAAAAAAGCACGTTTTCTAGAACCCAAAAGAACATGTCACACAAAGATAAGAGAAACTCAGAATACCTGGTGGCAACAGAAAGCTCAAGAAATTCAGAGACTATCTGATACTTAGGACCTGAGGAACTTTTATGCAGTAACAAAAGAGCTGTATGGTCCACCTCTAACATCATCAGATACACTGAAAAGGGCTTACAACTCTACCATTCTTACCGACAGCCATGAAATCCTGGAGCGTTGGATGGAGCATTTCTCCACCCTTGTAAATCGTCCTTCCATTGGTGATGAAGACTTTCTTTGTGATGTGCCTCATTAGCCTGAACAACCATGGACAGCAGTTCTGCCAACTTATCAAGAATTCAGTGTAGCTGACAATCGACTGAAATCTAGAAAGGCACCTGACCCAAATAACTCCCTCTGGAGTTAATTCAAGCTGGTGATCAATCCGTTCATCCTCCAAATTTGGGAAGTCAGTAAAGTACATGTTGAACTAAAAAATGCCACCATCATCACAATCTTCAAGAAAGGTGATCGCAGTGTTTGTGGCAACTATTGTGGTATATCACTACTATCCTATCGTAGGTAAAATTCTCGCAAGAATTTTGCTTAACAGTCTACAGGTTATCTCTGAGAGGGCCCTTTCAGAGTCCCAGTGTGGGTTTTCAATCTGCAGAAGCACAACTCATTTGATTTTCTCTGGAAGGTAACTTCAGGAAAAATGCAGTGAGCAACAGAATTATCTCTTAGTCATTTATGACCTGGAAAAGGCATTTGACTCGGTTCCAAGACCTGCTAGGTGGGTGGTGCTGAAACACTTTGGCTGTCCTCAGTACTTTGTTGATCTGGTTCACATCCTCTATGATGGCATGATCAGGCAGGTTTGCCATCAGAATAGGATCTCAGATGAATTTCCTATTACTCATGGACTAAAACAAGGTTGTATGCTTGCTCCAACACTATTTGCCGCATATTTGACTGCCATGCTATATGAATCATCTACAAACAACCCAGGTGTGGAGCTTGGGTATCTTTCTGATGGAAGCCTTTTCAACGTAGCTAGACTTCACTCCCAGAGGCTCACCCGGGTTACAAAGGTAACCAAGATGCTGTATGCAGATAATGCAGCATGACCTACAATCACACCAGAGAAATTGAAATAGTCAGTTAACTGCTACAAGCGTGCATGTAATCATTTTGGTCTCAACATTAACATTCAAAAGACCAAGGTCTTGGCAAAACCTTCACCAGGCACAACCCTTTCACATTTCAAGGTCTCCATCTCAGATACTCTACTGGAGCAGGTAGACAATTTTTCATACTTGGGTAGTATCCTATCTGTGTGCTGTAATTGTGAGCAAGATGTGGAGAAGAGAATTGGTGCTGCCCACACAGCATTTGGACGACTATCACACCAGGTGTTCATGAATAAAAACCCGACTGTGAACACGAAACTCATGATGCACCACGCTGTTGTCATCACAACATTGTTGTATGTTCCAAAACTTGGACCGTTTACCATGTAACGGTTCAAATCATTTACAAGATGATATCTGTATTTTTATTATTTTATTATTTTACCTGTATTATTATTATTATTATTATTATTATTATTATTATTATTATTATTATTATTATTATTATTTTATCTGTGATATTATTACTATTATTGTAATTATCATTCTTATTCAATTCAATTTTGCAGTGCTTGTCGCTTGCAGGATTGTACTTAGATGTATGCATACATACGTATGTGTAGAATAACACTCAAGATATGTACAGTGAGAATTGTTATATGTCAGATGTTGGATATGGCATTGCTATATTGTGCAATACTGCTGACATTTCTGTCAAGTCATCGCCACGTCATGGCTACGTCATCGTGCTCACTTAGCACTGAGCTCAGTTCCTTTGAGTTTCTTAGGGAGCCCCAGGGGATTTCACCATTACATGTAATACTTGTCGCGTATGTGGGAGTAGGTCATGGTTATTTCTGGAGATTACGTAGGTGTGCCATGCAACGTCTATAACAGGTGGCTGCATATTGTAGCGTCAGTCATTAGTTAAACGGAAGCTGAACAGTGAAGAAGTCAAATGGATAAGTGGACAGTCATTATTCTACTGGAAGCAGAGGCCACAGTTGGTCATTAAGGGTACGAGATGGAGAGGACTCAGTGAGGCATTAGTCTTTGGTCATTGAGAGAGTGAGGCCAAAGTTGGTCGGTCACTTAGTTGAATACCATACAGATTTACCAAGAAATCATATGATATGGAGAAGAAGCAGTCACATGGATACATCACCAAATTAGGCGTGACACATCTACAGTAAACACCAGATTTAAGGAATACGTCATAATTACACTCAAAGTGTTGAAGGTACAGTCATGTGAAACAGTGAGGGATATATTTCGTATAAATTGTTAAATGTCCGGTCAAGAAGAATTTAAATTCATGCCTAGTTTCTTTCAGTTGCAATGTCATAATTTCATTTCACATCTGTTTTATCGCAACAAGACTTACTATTTTTTATATACAATTTCAAGAATATATTTTGTTTTATCAAATGAATTCATAGTATTATTTCAATGACAGTAAAATATCTTAACCTCAAAATTAATGGGGAAACCGAACGCCAATCTCCTTTTCCCAGAACTTATATGGTATGTTGTCAAAAGTAAGCTTATTACCCCACACCCTAGAGATAGTCAAGATTCTCATTCTATTATTGCTGCACTGAGTGGTAGCTGGTGCCCTTCAAATAACGTATGTGTAAGTAAGCAGGTCAGAAGTAAGTGTGAGTACAAGGTTCGACGATTTTGTATTTTATTTAATGAATGTTAATTTTCATAATTTCCATTTTAAATGCAGACATTTCATATTTTTCAATTTAAATGCAGTTTTATGTGTTTCAAAAGTTAGTCAATGAGTTAGGAACAATTACAAAGTGTCGACACAATGTGGGACACAAATAAATTCAGAACTTGGTCTGAATGACAGCATATTATAGGTTCATTTTGGGAAGAGTATGCACATTTAAGCCAACGGAATTATTACCGGTAAATGTCAGGAGTGTAATTTTGTGATATATATTTTGTAGTTTGGGGATATGTCAAGGGATTTGAAGAGGGAAATTAATTTGAGATCGCATACTATCACTAGTGAACCAAAGATGGACATGGAAGACAATAACAAGTCATGTGACAACGAGGTCATTGCTTCTGTGGACATCCAAGGTGAAATTCATAGTAGGGAGCAGGTGAATACGATGAAAGCTTCTGAGGTAATTCAGGAAAGTGCAGAAATTGAGAAGCACACTGGAACTCAAAAGGAAATCGCGGGGGGAATGAACCAAGATTTTATAAAGTTGATGATGGCCAAATTTACCGAGATCAGTAATAAAAAAATGACCGAGCTCAGTGAAAAGTTTCATAGTAGTAGTGAAAATAGTCATAAATGAATGGAAGAAAAGATTGATACTAATAATGAAAACAGTAATAAACCAATGGAAAAAATGACCGAGCTCAATAATGAAAACTATAAGAAACTGATTGAAAATAATAAGAAACAGATGGAACAAATGATTGATAGTAGTAATGAAAATAGTAATAAACAGATTAACTCTCTATGTAATAAAATAGAACAAATAATTAGTAGTAACGAAAATAGTACGAAAGAGATATGTAGAAAAATGGATCAAATAATTAGTAGGAATAATGAAAATAGTAGTTAAATGGAAGATTAATTGGCAGTAATAACGAAAATTTTAATGTGACCATTAGTAAAATAGATACTAAGGTATTAGAAATAAATGATCATAAATCTAAGTTAGAAAGTAAGTTAGATGAAGAGTGTGTTGAAATTGAAGGTGAAATGAAGTCGAATCGGAGCAATCTTCATACTCAGATTGAGCATGTCAAAGGAGCATTTTCAGAGAATATCATAGAATTTAGTGACAAAAGTTCTAGTAATCGGGAAGAAATTCATGAGGTAGTCGAGAAAAGATTGGACAAGATTTACAATGTAGTTGTGGAAGAGACGAGGGAACAGATTAGTACAAATGAACAAATTGAAAGCAAACTTGTGGAGGTCACTGAACTACGGAACGAACAGGAAACACTATCACAGCAGGTAAGAGAAAGAGAGGAAGAATTGAAGGAAGACGTGAGAATAGAGGAAGAGAAGGCTGAGAGAGGAGTGGAAGAAGAAATTTTGACTTGCCAGGAAGTGATACGGCAGGAATTTACAGGTGAGACGGCGGTAGAGGTGATAGTAGCGAGTGGTTTGTTCAGTAGGGATCGTGATTTAACCAAGTTTTCTGGAAAACAGTTTAATCCTATAGAGTTTGTAAAACTAGTTGAGAAAAGATTTGCAAGTAAGTCGAGGAATAATGTTATTGAATGGGAATACGTGCGGGAAATCTTGTCGAATGTTTTTATCAGTGAAAGTAGAATATGGTTTTGAGTGTACTGGGATAATATGTCTAATTTAGGAGAATTGAAAGACAAGTTCATTTACAGGCTTTGGGAGGAATGTGTGGAAGGGCGCGCGCGAGAGAAAGAGCGCATGATGTCTGGGGATAGTAGTATAGTAGAGAGAGGGGGAAAATGTTAGCCGTGTATCAGAAAAGAGGTAGTGATCATGATCCGCAGAGGATTAATAGTTGTGTCAATGGTGATAGGGGTCAGAGGAGTAACCAGATAGAATCGGAAGATGGGAGGCGTATGAATTTGAGTTGTGGGAGAGAAGGTCAGAGGAGTAACCAGAGAGAATCGGAAGATGGGAGGCGTATGAATTTGAGTTGTGGGAGAGAAGGTCAGAGGAGTAACCAGAGAGAATCGGAAGATGGGAGGCGTACGGATTTGAGTTATCAGAGAGACTATGATAGTCTGAATGTGAATGTTATTCAGGTGTCGTTATCGAGCCAGAGTATTTCAAATTCACAGGGAATCGGGTAAGTTAAGTGGACAGGCTGAAGGTATAAGATGAACAGGTATGTAGTATAAGTAGTTATGTAATGAATGTAGAATTAAGAGTAGTGTGATTGTGACCTAAGTAGCGTTAAGTGAGATATTTAAGTAATGACGTAGTTGCATATAATGAAGTAAGGTAGACGTAAGAAGTGTTCTGTTAAGTGATGTAAGTACTTATAATACTGAGAATATGATGTAAGTAGTGAAGTAGTAACTCCGATGATAGAAACTGTGATATGAAGAAGGTAAGTGAAGGTACTATTAGATATTATAACAGCCGTTGGGTAAGTCATAGTGAGTAAATAAGATGATAGCGGTACCTTTCACGATTGAAGTTAATTGTAATTTTCAGCCATGCCTTGCTGTACCAACTTGTGTATTCAGTTATTTTAAGAGCTGACTTGGTTGCAAATCATGGAAGTAGAGTAGACTTTGATTTAAGTAGTGTGTGTTTGTTCTGGGAGGAAACTAGCAAAGCAGTGTGTGTTAATTATGATGGTCTGAGGTAAGTGTTTGGTAACATGTGTTCTTTAAAGATATACGAGAGGTAAGTGAAGGTGTTCCTAGTGAGAGAAAATGTATTGAAGTGTGTTACGTGGCTGTACGACCAGTATCCGAGGGATAGTCAGTATGAGGCAGTGACGTGAGGTAATTTGAGTGAATTACAGGAAGAGTAATTGTGTTCGATGTTAGGTAAGCATCGAGATGTATTTAGTGGTTAAGTGAGGAAGAACACGTATAGGAACATAAATTTGTAGTACATGACCATTCATCATTTGTGGGAGGTAAGTACCCCATTCAACTTAAATGTGCTAGTGAAGTCTAAGAACAAATAAACATTGTGCGGATTACGGAATAATTCAACCATCTTGTAGCCACAGTATTGGTCTTTTAATTGTTGTTGCCAAGGAGGATGTGATTTATTGAGAGATGTAAGTTAATAAAGGCAAAATTGATTCAGTTTGAGTGACAGAGTGCTACTCAGAGTTCCATTTCATCATCTGCAGAGGCGGGAAATATGTTGAAGTTATTTTTTGTATCAGGGGTATTTCACTACTGTGAACCATATCGGGGAGTGTGCATATTCCTTAAAGATCAGGAAGGGAATATTGTCGGTATTTATAGTATTATATATGTAAAGAAGTACTTCGCGTGAGATTTGTTGAGATAAGATTAAGATGATTAATTTTTCTAAGAAACTGGCAAAATAAAACTAACATCTGCAATATGCGTGTGAACTAAGTGTCGTATTGGTGTATTGGAAGAATAAGTACTACGAAACACTGGTTAATAGAGCAAACGCCTGAAAAGCCATACATCTAATTTTTGATCTGATTTTTTATATGCTCTATTGGTGGAAAAATATAATTCTCCCCATGGGAACTTAGAATTTCCATTCGGAATTGCTAGGCGGGCATTAATTCCATTGTGGAGTTTTATCTCCCATATGCAGTTATCAGACTGTGCCTCTTAAATAGGCTTCTGATAAGTTCACCTGCATACACCCCAGCGTCAGTGGGTAGGGTCTGACACATCCCACTCTGATGAGTCCAGTGTCAGACCTAAGACGAAACGCTGATTAATAGAGCAAACACATGGAAAGCCATACATCTAATTTTTGATCTGATTTTTTATATGCTCTATTGGTGGAAAAATATTTAATTCCCTCCATGGGAACTTAGAATTTCCAATAAGTGGACTTTCCGAAGAAAAAAAAAACCTGTTTCTTTATTTTGAAAGGAAATTCAAAATTCCAACTTACACGTCTGTAACAGCTTCAGTTTTTAAGATAAAATATCCTCATAAACATAGATCAACTCCTTATTTACTTATTTTCAGTCCCACACCCCTTTAATCAATTTTCCGAAAGAAAAACAAAACAAATGCGTGTTTCTTCATTTTAAAAGGAGATTCCAAATACTAATTTTCACGTGGGTAAACTTAAATTTTTGAGATCTAAGTTTCTCCATAAAAAGAAATAAATTTTTTCACTTCCTCTGATCCTCCCCTCCTTAAGTGAAGTTTCCTAAAAAAAACAAAAAAAAAACCCTTGTTTCATTATTTATAAAGGAGCTTCCAAATGCCAATTATTGCGACTATAACACCTTCAGTTTTGAGACATAGGTATCCTAATAAAAAGGAATTAATGTCCTTTTTCACTGCCACCGCCCCCAAGTGATCCCCCTCCCCCAAATATGCATTTCTTTATTTTTAAAGGAGATTCCAAATACTAATTTTCACGTCTGTAACATCTTTAGTTTTTGAGATATACAGTAAGTATCCTCATACAAAGCATTCATCTAATTTTTCAATTAATTCACCCCACTTGAGTAGATTTTCCAAAGATTATGTGTTTCTTTACTTTGAAAGAAAATTCCAAATTCAAATTTTCATGTCTGTAACATCTTCAGTTTTTGAGATATAAGTATCCTCATGAAAAGAATTCAACTCATTTTTCACTCCACCACTGCCCGGTTAAGTTGGTTTCCCCCCATCCAAAAATTGCGCGTCTCTTTATTTTTAAAGGAGATTCCAAATACCAATTTCCACGTCTGTAACCTTCAGTTTTGAGATATAAGTTTCTCCAGAAAAAGAATTCAATTTTTTACTCCCTTTCACACTCCCCACTCAAGTGAATTTTCCAAAACAAACAGTACCCGTTTCTTTAAAAGAGCTTCCAAATACCAATTATCATGACTGTAAAATCTTCAGTTTTTGAGATATATGTATCCTTGTAAAAGGAATTCATCTCCGTTTTGATCCCTCCTACCAAGTTAATCCCTACCCAAATGCATGTTCCTTTATTTTTAAAGGAGATTCCAAATAAAAGTTTTAACGTTTGTAATATCTTTAGATTTTTTGGCATATATACATACATTATCATACAACAATTCTGCTAATTTTTTAATTCTATCATCGCCCCACCCATTAAGGGATTTTTTTTCCGAAAACCAAAGGATACGTGTTTCCTTATTTTTAATGGAGATTCCAGATACCAATTTTCACTTCTGCAACATGTTAAGTTTTTGAGATATACTGTAGATATGCTCATTTTAAAAATTCACCCCCCTTTTCAGTTCCCCTTAATTGGATTTTCCGTAAAAAAAAAAAAAAGTTTCTTTACTTTTACAGGAAATTCCAAATACCAGTTTTCAAATCTGTAATATGCTACGTGTTTGAGATAATTTTGAATTATTGTCTTTTTAAAAATTCACCCTGTTTGTCACTCCTTTTCGCCCCCTACTTATCAGATTAACCAAAAACACAAAAACATGTGTTTCTTTATTTTCAAAGGAGATTCCAAATTTCAGTTTTCATGTATGTAACATCTTCAGTTTTTGAGATATAAGTCTCCTCATAAAAGGTGTTTAACCCCTTTTCTCCCCCCTCTTTGCACCCTCCTTAATAGGATTTTCTGTAAACAAAAAAATATGTTTCTTTATTTTTAAAGGAGATTCCAAATACCAATTTTTATGTCTGTAAACTTTTAAGTTTTTGAGATATAGATATCCTCATTTTAAAAATTCACCCCCCCCTTTTCACCCCTTAGCAATGGAATATCCTAAAATCCTCCCCTAGCGAGCACCTACATGTTAATATGAATGTATCCCCAAAATTTCATTTCTTTACATCCAGTAGTTTTGGCTCGGCGATGATGAATCACTCAGTCAGTCAGTCAGTCAGGACAAGTTATTTTACATATATGGATTGAATAACAATAATTATTTTACCTTTAACAGCACTATATACAAATAATATGGTCTTCCCATGGGTTCGCTGACCTCAGGGATCTTGGCTGAGATTTATACTGATCATCTGGAATATATAAGTATTAATAACATAAAAGACATCATGTGTTGGTTGAGGTATGCTGACGATGTCCTTGTGTTACTGGATGAATGCTCAACTAATTGTGAAATGGTACTGAAGTTATTAAATGACTTGGACCCATACATCAAGTTCACATTTGAGAAAGAAAATAATCATTCTATAAATTTCTTGGAACTTACAATATCTAGAAATGATGACCATGTCACTATCAAAATATTTAAAAAACCTACGCAGACTCCCACTGCCATAGGGGCAGACTCCACGTACCTCAGTTCTCATAAGGAAGCAATGTACCACAGTATGATTAATGGAGTCTTCAACATTCCGACATCTCTGTCCTATCTTAATACAGAATTAAATAAAATCTGTAATATAGCTCTAAGTAATGGTCTCAGTCTCCACTACATAAACAGCCTCATTAATAAAACCAAATACAAATCTAAATCAAATCTCATCAGAGAGCCAAACACACAAAAGTATGCCACTTTTACTTTCAATTATAATAGTATTCATTACATCACTAATCCTTTCAAGAAATATAACATTCATGTAGCATATAAAACCATTAACAACAATTTTTGTTTTCTCCATAATGCCAATTCCATAAATACATCAAACAAATTTGGATGTTGACTGCAAAACCACCTATGTAGGTTAGACCAGGAGGAATTTTAATGCATGCTATCTCGAACATATCTACGCACTAAAACAATAAGTTTCCCACTACGGGGCAACATATCAAAGATTTTAATCATCATTTCGCTAATATTCAACAGAATTTAAACATAATTAGTTTGAATCAGAAAGACCCCCTTTAATATTACTGAAGAGTACTTTATATTTCTTGATCAGTTTAATAATACTACCTTTAATATTAATGAATTTATATTTCCACTCAACAAGTAGGACATCCCTTTACAACTGAACTTTCTTCGTTCAACATTAATTTGTACGTGGAAACACCAAAATGAAGTTGCTTTATTAGATTATGTTTACAATAGTGTTGTGCACACTTCATTACATATGATGTAAGCATTTGAAATAATATGGGTGCACCTTGGATAAAAATAGCAGACTACAGCTATATACAGAGGCCTTGTACAATCAACTAGTGTCAACCAGACACCAAAATCTTACATGCCTGGAACATTTTATATTTTTATATGTTCAATCAAAAAACAATAGTCTAGATTTTCAGTGGACTAATGTAAGTTAAAATGTGGTTGTTACTTTATTTTAATTAGACATCAAGATTTTAAGCCAACATATAATATTGTGGACTATATAAGTAACCTTTAGAATCATTAACCCATTGTTTGTACATATTCTCTTGCTCATTGCATAGGACTTTCTCAGTCCCATTTGACTTCTTTAAATGGGTATTTCACAGTTATGTTTTTAGATAGCTATGGTTCATTCTTGGTGGTGTTTTTATCTTCTTTGATTTGCTGAAGATGATCATTACATTGATCAAATCTAGTGCAAAACTTTTGAATGAGTTAATGCTAATTACCTCAAATTAATGTATTGATTAGGTGGGATTAAAGCTTTTCTTTTGTAAATAAAGTCATATCCATCAATACAGGCCTCAATATGAAAATTATTACCTATATAGTTGAAGCCAACCACACACTTAAGGAGGCATTCCAATAACAAAAAATGAAGATAAAGATAGCCAAGATTGGAAAAGACATAGCATTTCTCAAGAAAAAAGTCTTATAAACAATTTGACCATGAACTTTCTAAAACGTTGTAGTAAATGACACAAACTTTCTACATGCACTTTTCAAACTCATCTTAAGACTAACAAGGTATGGTTAAAAGATAAGATCAAGTTTCCTTACAGAAAAAAGTCCTTTTTTGAACACTAAACTGTAAGAGTTTCATTTGAAGCTGCTAATCATACCCTGCAGCTCCAGTGGGACAACTTTCAGCAGTTAACCAACTGCAAACTTCAAAACATTTTGGCATGTAAACAGAACATTTTTGATAAGAAATTTAACAACATTGGGAAATCCCAATATAATAGAACTAACTTTAATCTCTCAACCTTGCAACATGATCCTAAGAATTTTCCCCCTCCGGTCAAGAATTTGTCTAAAATTAGCTTTAGTGTCGTGCATTGCCATATAGCAATGATTTTTGTGCTTTTTTTTTCTTTTAGTACTGTTGGCAACATGAAGGGTTCTTGAAGGCTGTGGTGTCACCCGGCAGTTAGAGAAGTGTTTGTAGAATCGAGTAATCATGTTTATTTAAATTGAAAATTTAAAGTTGTGACACAAGACAAAATGGCTGCCAGCTTTGCGTAAGTAGGATATACAATTCATAAATAAAGTTGTTTCATTAGATTATGTTTACAATAGTGTTGTGCACACTTCATTACATATGATGTAAGCATTTGAAATAGTACGAGCGCACAATGCCATAGTAGTAGTCCTTGTTGAATCTTTAGTGTTGCCATATGGCAACGCTAGGCGTTTATACTCAGTAAACTTGCTGCAGCTGTCAGATCACATTACTTTATCCTAATTCATACATCTTCTTTGCAGGAAGAGATTTTCCTTTTCAGAAGCACTGGATATGCTGCTGACAGAGGATGTCGATAGTGATATTTTTGTGGAACCGCCTGACGTAAGTGTACTTACAGACGAAGACTCTGGTGATGAAGATGGTGGGGGGCTTATTGATAATCTCAGCTCTCGGCAGTTGTGTGCCAGTGCTGGAAAAGCTTGTAAATAATGAAAGAATTGGAATTAGTTCTGATAATGAAGGTGTGTTACCAGAGGACAAAGTGTCTTTCGTGTCTAGTGATGCAAGATCTGTTTCAATACCTGAAACAGCAAAAGAGTGCATAAGTGATGGACCAAAGGGGCTGATTTTGATATAAGGCGATTGTCCACATTCCCGGAGCCTAATTATAGCAAGTATAAATCCATGACTATTTGTTGACATTTTTTAATTATTTGTGGATCGAACATTTAGTTCAAGAGACCAAAAAGTATGCAATGTTTTTAAATTGTACGGTCCCACAAATAACTTCTGATAATTTGTCGCTTCATCACCATACTTTTCATTTCTGGACACAACAAGTTGCCCTGCAAGCGTTCTTATTGGGACATGCATGATGATATGATAAACAGTGTCTCAGTCGATGAGGGGGTGGGGGGGCTGTGAGCTTGCATGCATCCGGGAGATAGTGGGTTCGAACCCCACTGTCGGCAGTCCTAAAGATGGTTTTCTGTGGTTTGCCATTTTCACATCAGGCAAATGCTGGGGCTGTACCTTAATTAAGGCCATGGACACTTCCTTCCCATTTCTTGGCCTTTCCTATCCCATCGTCATCGTCGCCATAAAGGCAGGTCTCCACTGAATAACATTTAACAACAACATGTTAAATGTTAAAAGTGTTAAATGTTAACTGGCGACACCATCGACATGTTCAATGTTAAATGTTGAATACTGTTTCATTTAACATTGTGTCCACACTTAATAAATATGTTAAACTTGACTTTCTTTGTTTATATATAAGCCCTAAGTAGTTCATCATATCAATTTGTGGTAATACATTTAGGTGGTGTCTAGGATTTTCAAATAAGGACAATGGACTCACATGAAGAGGATTTGGCCCTTTGTTATTGCCACTGTTGCTTCTTGTTATGACTTAGAAATGTAGTTTTACTAGACACATTTCCTCCCCTCATCCTGCTCATTGCTTTAAAAGCAAACCACTTTGAAGTATAAACTTCGTCCGCTCCCGCACCTGACTTCTGATTTTTTTTTTCAATACTCGACTGTACTGGGAGCGGAGGGACATTAGGTTTTTTTCATTGCACTCGCGGGAACAATTATAGATAATTTAGAGTTCCTGGAAACTGTCGGCCTTCTTCGCTTTACATCTGTATTTCTTTGATGAGACATCCCATAAACAAGGCCTTTATATTATATCATTAATTAAGTCCAAAGTAATCTTGCTCCACTCCATTTCTGACTATAAATATTAGTATAGTGCAGAGAGAACGACACACGTGCGCGTACCGGTACCGGTACAGTATTTGTAGCTTATAACAAAGAGAATGAGTGTTGCAGAGTGTTGTAACTATAATCCTACTTCACGAGAAGCACGTCATTTGACTATCTGTTAACATGGAAACGGCAAGGAAGTTGCCGAAGCTGGCCAACATCTCACGAACAACGAATTGACTTGACATGTTTTCCACTTGGAGCGGAAAACACGCCAACATGTTAAAAGTGTTAACCTCAACATTCTGAGTCAATTGTAACATGTTAAATTTAACATGTTGGTGTTAAATGTTAATCAGTGGAGACCGGCCTTTAGACCTATCTGTGTTGGTGCGACGTAAAGCAAATAGCAAAAAAGTCGATGAGGAGGGACAGATTTTTCCAGACATGTCAATTTCTCCACTATGCAGATAATATGCAGATCGATGAGAAGGATAAAGCGTGTAAAATTTGGCCAGTAATGGATACGTTGTATGAGAAGTGTGTCAAGAATTTTGTGCCAGAGCAAGATTTGTCGTATGATTCAATATTTCGGTTGGCACAGCTGCAAACAATTTATTCGTGGTAAGCCAATACGGTTTGGTTTTAAACTTCGGTGTTTAAATTCAAAAGATGGTTATTTGGTCAATTTTGAATTATACCAAGGCAAGAGGCCTGCATCAAAACAGGAGTATGATGGTGTGTTCGGTAAAGCTGCAAGCCCTCTGCTAGTGCTACTAGATGAGATTCCAGAGGAGAAAAGGTATCTACAGTACAATTTATACATGGACAATTTATTCAGTGGTGCAGCTCTGCTCTCGTATCTGAGCTTTCTTGGATATCCTGCTATTGGGACTATACGGGAAAATAGAAATCCTGAGGAATGCCCAATGACAAGCAAAGCTCGTTTTTCAAAAAAGGGGTTCTATTGAGACCGCTATCGAAATGAATGATGGCCAACTCTACGTAAGGCGGATGGACAAAGCCGTTGTCACAGTGCTGTCTACAACATGTGGCACCCAAGAAGTGGTTCCAGTGAAGAGGTTTTCTAAGCATCTGAAACGAACAATAATGGTTGAAAGACCTAAGCTGATTTCCCAATACAATTCTGGCATGGGCAGAACTCATGCAATGGACCAAAATGTTGGTTATTATCGGGTTGGGATTCGAGGCAAGAAATGGTACTGGTCCCTGTTTATGAGCAAGGTTGTCATGTTTTGCGTTGATTATTTAAACATGTCAACATTTAATTTATTCTAAAGTCAAAATATAAATATAAAAACCTGATCATGAACCACAGCACAAACCAATATTGCAGAATAATTTCTTTCATGCTTAACCCATGCAGTGGTCACAGATGTTAGAAGAAAGAAAGAAAAAAAACAGGAAGAGGGAATTGGCAAATAAACTCAGCAAAGAACTCTCAAATAGCCGTAAATGATCGCCATGTGCTATTTTTGCATACAAATAGGTCTACTAAAATACTAAACTTAAATTGATACCAAAGTAGGCCTATAAAAATATTAATTTTATGCTGCTAATATCAGCGTCTCGCTTTCAGTAAAGAAAGGAAAAGAACAACAAAATGTTACAATTTGTTTTACATCGCACTGACACAAATAGGTCTTATGGCGACGATGGGCTAGGAAAGGCCTAGAAGTGGGAAGGAAGTGCCCATGGCCTTAATTAAGGTACTTCCCAGCATTTGCCTGGTATGAAAATGGGAAACCATGGAAAACCATCTTCAGAGCTGCCGACAGTTGGGCTTGAACCCACTATCTCCCGGATGCAAGCTCACAGCTGCGCGCCCCTAACCGCACGGCCAACTCACCCGGCAAAGGAAAAGTAAAATCATGAACTAGGGACTGGGGTAATAATAATAATAATAATAATAATAATAATAATAATAATAATAATAATAATAATAATAATAATAATAAATATCGGAGTACGTAGTTCAGACATAAAATAGCTAGCAAACTTAGCTATATTTAAAAATAAAATGCAGTATCTATTTACCTTACCTCTATTCGTCGTCGTCCTCGTCATTTTCTGCTAGGTGAATTACAAATCTATCTTGGTTACTATCCATGTTGTGTTTCATGTATTTCTCTTCCGTCTTAACGGTGCTTCGAACACAAGCAGACCACCTCTCAGGACCGATCGTTCTAGCTCCTTCATGCAGAAGTTGACACACTCTAACACTCAAAGTTGGCGTAACATTAGTTTTCCTAATATATGCCTTCAGTTGAGACCAGATCATTTCTATGGGGTTTAAAATACAGTGATATGGAGGTAGTCGCAAAACTTCATGTCCACATGAGGCTGCGATCTCCTCTACAGCGTACCTTTTACTGATATTGGCTGATTTGATTTCCTGCAACATAACTGCCTTGATGGGTACAGGTTTTGGCACGGGAATGTTATTGTACTCCATAAACTTAACAATGACCTTAATATTAGTGTTAATGGAAGGAAACCTAATCAGCTGCTGTGAATTATAGCTTGCGTTGTCTATCACGATTACACATTTTCGGTCACGTGGTAGGATTTCTAGAAGATGAGACCTAAACCAGTTTTCGAAAACTTGAGCTGTCATTTTGTCATGGCTATCAGCTTTGCAGTCTGCAATGCTTTTAGCCAACAAATAAAGGCAATTCTCAACCCAGCCCTCACTGCCTCCAGCATGCAATACCATAATACGCTTGCCTCGCAATTTTGTGCTTTCAATATGCAATTACAAGTTCCATCATCCCACCCTTCTTTACAATGTCATGAGTATCGTACAAAGTTTCATGTAGATAGACAACTCTGCACCCCTCAGAATGCAACTTCCAGAGACGGTCTATGAATTTATATCGCCAAGCTACTATTCTAGCAGATTCCATTACAATCTGTTTTTTCCTCAGAATACAAAAACAAAACCCAAATTTTATCAATAGCTCTCGTAGAGTAGTTTTCTCATAAAGAAAGCCACACACATTTTTCAAATGTTTTAACAATTCCTGTACGGTTGGTGACTTGCTTTAGTAAGGCATGTATATACTTCACGTCTCACCAAGTCACAGCAAAAATCATCAATTTTATTAAAAACTAGCAAGATACCCGTGCTTCGCTACGGTATTATAATGAAATTTATAATTGAATGCTTAACTTTTTATATATAATCCGCCGAAATTTGCAATGTGACTCGTTTTCTGAGAGAATCCGCCAAAATTCGTGATCTGATTCGTTTTCTGAAAGATTACGGCAAAGTTCCACCCATTTTTCAATCTTTCTTTCCAGCAATCGATTTCGTTCTTCCCGGGCTAATTCCAGGTATTCCACTCGGTCAGTTGGGTCCCTAAATCTTTGCCATCTTTTCCTATACGCATTTTAAATATGGTTCAAATCCTTGAGGAGATCCAACGTGGTGTCATCTTGGGTGCCTTAGCGGTACTGAACCCGCGGCCGGACTGCATTCGTAGTCACTACCTGGCCAGGACCCGTTTCTTTTTTCTTTTTTTGCTAGTTGCTTTACGTCGCACCGGCACAGATAGGTCTTATGGCGACGATGGACCCATTTCTAGCGCGATCCGCACGTTAGGACGATGGTCCAGAACATTATTATTGTTATTATTATTATTGATGTTCTGGACCTCACAGCAAGATGCAAGACCGCCACTTGGCGGTAAATTACATCTGCTGCCATTGTCATTGCTGAAAATGTGACCAGCACCATCGTCGCGCGTAGGCAAGTGCACAAGATTTCTGGTGACACGAATGATACAGTTCCGTGCATTCATCATCATCATCATCATCATTTCCCTTTATCCAGCTGTAGCTGGGTAAGGGCAAATATGGTTCCTCTCCACTTCCTTCGGTCTTTCCACCACTCCTCCTCCAACACTGTGTCCCAGTCCCAGTCCGTGCATTATTGACCTTATTATAGAGGTGAACAGTTGCACGGTCAATATCATTCCTATTGTTTATTTCAAATGTGTTTAAATTTTTATTTATATTCCAGGAGAATCTACTGTAATCTAACTTTATGTTCTCCAAAGGAAAAGATGGCTCTTGAAAACGAACCCAGGAAAGAATAAAAATGATCAGTTTGTGATCAGAATAAGTACATCATGAACAGTAAAATCAATTGGTCTCAACGCATTTTTCAGCCCCCCGCCGTTAAGTTAATTTACTCCCATACCTCGAAAAAGAAAGCGTGTTTCTTTATGTTTGAAGGAGATTCCAAATACCAATGTTCACGTCTGTTACCTTCAGTTCTGAGATATAAGTATCCTCATAAAAAGAAATCACTTTTTTCACTTCCTTTCACACTCCCCCCCCCCCCCCCTTTAGTGAATTTTCCGGCAACGAATACTTGTTTCGTTAATAGTAAAGCATCTTCTAAATACCAATTATCACAACTCTAACATCTTCAGTTTTTGAGATATGTGTCCTCATAAAAGCAATTCAACTCCTTTTCACCCCCTCCCCCAAGAAGATTTCCCCCCAAAACGCTTTTTTCTTTCTTTTTAAAGGAGATCCAAATACAAATTTTCATGTCTGTAACAACTTTAAGTTTATAGATGTAAATATCCTCATACAATTAATTCTATTAATTTTTCAATTGTTTCACCTCCCCCACTTTATTAGACTTTCTGAGAATACGCGTTTCTTCAATTTTAAAGCAGATTCCAAATACCAATTATCACATCTGCAAAATCTTTTTTTTTCTTTTCGAGATTATAGTATCCTCATACAAAAAAAAATCAATTAATTTTTCAATCCCCCCCCCCCCAACTTTAGGTGGATTTCCGAAAACAATAAATACGTATTTCTTTATTTTCAAAGGAGATCCCAAATACCAATTTTCAGGTCTGTAATGTCTGTAATATCTTCTGTTTCTAAAATATAAGTATCCTCATAAAAGGCATTCAACCCCTTTCTCACCCTTTCTCACCCTTCCTATTGGGATTTTTGAAATATGGATGCACTCATTTTAAAAATTCACCCCCCTTTTCACCCTCCCATTAATTGGATTCTCCAAAAACAAAAATACATATTTCTTCATTTTTAAAGGAGATCCCAAATACCAATTTTCAGGTCTGTAATAACTTCAGTTTCTGAGATATAAGTATCCTCATTAATGACATTCAACCGCTTTTTCACCCTTTTCCACCCCTCCTATTGGAATTTTCTGAAAACAAAAAATACATGCTTCTTTACTTTTAAAGGAGATTCTAAATACCAATTTTTACATTTGCAAACTTTTAAAGTTTTGAGATATAGATACACTCATTTTAAAAATTCACCCCCCTCTTCACTCTCCCAATAATTGGATTTTCAAACAACCAAGAAATAAGTGTTTCTTTATTTTTAAAGGAGATTCCAAATATGAATTTTCAGGTCTGTAATATCTTCATTTTCTGAGATATAAGTATCCTCATTAAAGGCATTCAATCCCTTTTTCAGCCCTCCTATTCGTATTTTCCAAAAACAAAAAATTCGTATTTCCTTATTTTTAAAGGAGATTCCAAATACCAATTTTTACATCTGTGGACTTTTAAAGTTTTGCGATATAGATACACACATTTTAAAATTTCACCCCCCTTTTCACCCCTTCAGTGACGGATTATCCAAAAATCCTCTCTTAGCGAGCTCCTACATTGTACTATGAATGGATCCTCAATTTTCATTTCATTCTGTCCAGTAGTTTTGGCTCGGCGATGATGAGTCAGTCGGTCGGTCAGTCAGTCAGTCAGTCAGTCAGGACATGTTCTTTTATGTATATAGACGAGGCTGACGTATTCGAGCACTTCAAATACCACTGGACTGAGCCAGGATTGAACCAGCCAATTTGGGGTCAGGAGGCCAGCGCCTCAACCGTCTGAGCCACTGAGCCCATCTATTATTATTATTATTATTATTATTATTATTATTATTATTATTATTATTATTATTATTATTATTATTATTGATGGTCTGGAATGCACAGCAAGATGCAAGTCAGTTACTTGGTGGTAAATTACATCCTTTGTCCTTGTCATGGCTGAGAATGTGACCAGCACCATCGTCACGTGTAGGCAAGTGTGCGAGATTTCTGCGAAGTGAATGATATACTTCCGTGAATTACTGACCCTATTAAAGAGGTGAACAATTGCACGGTCAATACCATTCATATCGTTTATTTCAAATGTGTTTGAATTTTTATTTATATGCTAGGAGAATCTACTGCAATCTAATTTTACGCACTCTAAAGAAAAGATGGTTCTCGAAAATGAACCCAGGAAAGATTAAAAATGCTCAGTTTATGATCAGAATAAGTACATTATGAACAGTAAAATCAACTGGTCTCAACTCCTCTTTCACCCCACTGCCGTTAAATAGATTTATCCCCCCCCCCCCAAAAAAAAAACAGGAAGGCGTGTTTCCTTATGTTTAAAGGAGATTCCAAATACCAATGTTCACGTCTGTTACCTTCAGTTCTGAGATATAGGTATCCCCATAAAAAGAATTCACTTGTTTCACTTTCATTCACACTCCCCCCCCTTTAATTGAATTTCCCGTTAAAATACTTGTCTCTTTAATAGTATAGGATCTTCTAAATACCAATTATCATGACTCTAACATCTTCAGTTTTTGAGATACGTGTCCACATAAAAGGAATTCAACTACTTTTCAGCCTCACCCCCTAAAATGATTTTGCCAAGAACGCTTTTTCTTTGTTTTTAAAGGAGATCCAAATATCAAATTTACGTTGGTAACTTTAGTTTTTATTAGATGTAAGCATCCTCATACAATTAATTAAATTTATTTTTCAATCCTTTCACCCCCCCCCCCCCCCAATTCTTTGGATTTCCAAGAATACGTGTTTGTTTAATTTTAAATCAGGTTCAAAATACCAATTTTCACGTCTGCAAAATCTTTTGTTTTTGAGATAATAGTATTAACATACAAATAATTCAACTAATTTTTCAATTTCCCTCCACCCATTAGGTGGATTTCCAAAAACAAAAAATACGTATTCCTTTATTTTTAAAGGAAATTCCAAATACCAAATTTCACATGTGTAACATCTTCAGCTTTTGAGATATCAATATCCTAATTAAAAGATTTCAACCCCATTCTCAGTCACGTTTACCGCTCCACCCAAGTGTTTTTTGAGAAAACAAAAAAATACATGTTTCTTTATTTTCCATAGAGATAAAAATACTAATTTTCACTTCGGTAACGTGTTAAGATTTTGAGATAAACTGTAGAAATGCTCATTTTGAAATTTCACTCCCTTTTTAGTTCCCCTTAATTGGAGTTCCCAAAAAACAAATCACCTACGTTTCTTTACTTTTACGGGAGATTCCAAATACCAAATTTTACGTCTGTAACATTTTACGTTTCTGAGATATACTGTAGATATAGTCTTTCTAAAAATTCACCCCAAGTTGTCACTCCTGTTTAACCCCCACTAATTAGATTTTCCAAAAACAAAAAAAATATGTGTTCCTTTATTTTCAAAGGAGATCCCAAATACCAATTTTCAAGTCCGTTATATCTTCAGTTTCTGAAATATAAGTATCCTCATTAAAGGCATTCAACCCCTGTTTCACCCTTTTCCACCCTTCCTATTGGGATTTTCCAAAAACAAAAAAATATGTGTTTCTTTATTTTTAAAGGGGATTCTAAATACCAATTTTTACATACGTACACTTTAAAAGTTTTGAGATATATATATATACACTCATTTTAAAATTTCACCCCCCTTTTCAACCCCCCATTAATTGGATTTTCCAAAAACAAAAATATGTGTTTCTTCATTTTTAAAAGAGATCCCAAATACCAAATTTCAGGTCTGTAATATCTTCAGTTTCTGAGATATAAGTATCTTCATTAAAGTTATTCAACCCCTTTTTTACCCTTTTCCACCCTTCCTATTGGGATTTTCCAAAAACAAAAAAATATGTGTTTCTTTATTTTTAAAGGAGATCCCAAATACCAATTTTCAGGTCTGTAATATCTTCAGTTTCTGAGATATAAGTATCCGCATTAAAGGCATTCAACCCCTTTTTCACCCTCTTTTCACCCCTCCTAATGGGATTTTCCGAAAACAAAATAATAAGTGTTTCTTTATTTTTAATGAAGATTCTAAATACCAAATTTCACATCTGTAAACTTTCAAAGTTTTGAGATATAGATACACTCATATTAAAAATTCACCTCTTTTCACCGTTCCATTAATTCGATTTTTCAAAAACAAAAAATACGTGTTTCTTTTTGTTTAAAAGAGATCAAAAGTACCAATTTTCAGGTCTGTAATATCTTCAGTTTGTGACATATAAGTACCGGTATCCTGATTGAATGCATTCAACTCCTTTTTCTCCCTTTTCACCCCTCCTATTGGGATTTTCCGAAAACAAAAAAATACATGTTTCCTTATTTTTAAAGAAGATGCTAAATACCAATTTTTACATCTGTAAGCTTTTAAAGTTTTGAGATACAGATACACTCATTTTAAAATTTCACCCCCCTTTTCACCCCCTTAGTGACGGAATATCCAAAAATCCTCTCTTAGCGAGCACCTACGTCTTAATATGAATGTATCCCAAAAATTTAATTTCTTCATGTCCAGTAGTTTTGGCTCAGCGATGATGAATCAGTCAGTCAGGACAAGTTCTTTTATATATAAAGACTAGCAAGATACCCATGCTTCGCTACGGTATTATACTGAAATTTATAATTGAATGCTTATTGTTTTAGATATATAATCCGCCGAAATTCGCGATCTGACTCGTTTTCTAATAGATTACGGCAAGTTTCCTCCCATTTTTCAATCTTTCTTTCCAGCAATCGAGTTCGAACTTCCCGGGCTAGGTCCAGGTATTCCGCTCGGTCAGTTGGGTCCCTAAATCTTTGCCATCTTTTCCTTATAAGCATTTTTAATATGGATCAAATCCTTCAGGAGATGTGGCGTGGTGTCGTCTTGGGTGCCTTAGCGGTATTGAACACGCGACCAGACTGCATTCTTAGTCTTTACCCGTCCAGGACCCATTTCCAGCGCGATCCGCACATTTTACGACGGTCCAGAACATTATTATTATTATTATTATTATTATTATTATTATTATTATATGTTCTGGACCCCACAGCAAGATGCAAGAGCGCTACTTGGCGGTAAATTACATCTGCTGCCATTGTCATTGTTGACAATGTGACCAGCACCATCGTCGCGCGTAGGCAAGTGTGCGGGATTTCTGGCGATACGAATGACATACTGTACTTCCGAGCATTATTGACCTTATTATAGAGGTGAACAATTGGACAGTCAATCTCATTCCTATCATTTATTTCAAATGTGTTTACATTTTTATTTATATGCCAGGAGAATCTACTGTAATCTAAGAACGTTCTCCGAAGGAAAAGATGGCTGTTGAAAACGAACCCAGGAAAGATTTAAAATGATCGGTTTATGATCAGAATATGTACACTGAAAATCTACAGCCTGTTTCCAGTCATTCGATAGGGTCAGGAATGGAATGAATAAAGCCCCATCTAGCGGCAACAATAGGAATTGTGCCGGCTGCCGAAGCATGCCTCTCAGTCAATGGTCTATGAATGTCAAATGAAATGAAATATTGGACAGTGTTGCTGGAATGAATGATGACAGGGAAAACCGGAGCATCCGGAGAAAAACCTGTCCCGCATCCATTTTGTCCAGCACGAATGTCACATGGAGTGACCGGGATTTGAACCACGGAACCCAGCTCTGAGAGACCGGCGCGCTGCTGCCTGAGCAACGGAGGCTCCTTATAAGTACATTATGAACAGTAAAATCAATTTGTCTCACCTCCTTTTACACCCCACCGCCGTTAAGTTTATTTACCCCCCCCCCCCCGCAAAAAAGTATAAAAGAGGCGAGTTTCTTTATGTTTAAAGGAGATTCCAAACACCAATGTTCTTCTGTGTCTGGAGGATTTCCAGCCATACCACACAAAGAAAAACTATTAATATTTTCAAAACCAGGACACAAAGCATGCAGCCACCCTACACCAGTTAAGTACATAAATATCACACCGGGATGATATCCATTTTTTAATGTGCAAAGAATGTGTAATTATGTCAACAACAAAAAAATTATGTCAATTTCTGTAAATGCTTAACCAACCTGCTAAAAGTGAACGGAAGTTTGTAAGTTACAGGCTCTTATTAGTAGTAGACATGGGGGATGCAGGTTAACTTACAGGATGAATTAGACGAGAAACTAAAAGAACACAGTATTTTTTTGGTCTCTCTAAAACAACATAAAATTATTTGTTAAAACTCAATTATCAGTATGTCACCAATTTATTTGTAATGGAATATCTCAAACTGAAAACCTTGTGAATGAAGTGGATGTAATGATTGGCACTGCTACACATTCCACCTTGTGCTTGTTATCCAGTAAAAAATGATGGCAAAATAAATGAAAGATTTATTAGCTTTGTATTGGCCCAGTAATTTCACTGTGACAGCCATTAATAGTGCAATATGTACTGGTATAGAGAAACTAAATATGAGCAAATATCCAGGAAAAGACATTAACATCCCTGCATGCTGCATCTGCTGGTCAGAGACAAAAGCAGGCTCAATTTGACATAACTAGGATTATCATAGCTAAGGAAGCCTGTAACATAATTTTGAATGGTATTGAGGACCATTTTATGTTCAGTAACCATTTGCCGGTTCCCAAGATATTTCAGTCTAGTTTGCTCCCCAAACACAAGGAGAACCTGAGATCACCATTAAGTTATTTGAATTAAATCAAATTCAATTGAGACATGAATTAACATATTCTGTGGGCGATGTGGTGAGATCCATGGCTACAAGTTGTTTGGTCTGTACGCGGACATATCTGCTGATTCTACTTTTTTTTTTTTTCTCAGCTGCCTGCCTGGGTAAGTTTATTTCCTTTTCAGCAGAAGGTTCTGGATTTGTCTGTCCTCTGATGTGACTTTTTTCAACTATGTTCTTCCAATACCAATGTGTCATCCACAGGTTGCATTATAAAGAACGCAATTTACCTCTGAGCAAGAATGGCCTAGAGCCTAATAGCCTCGCGCTGAAGCAATACCTCGTCGCCTTATCGTCCCTTGGTTACATTCAATAATATTGCTGTAGAAAGGATTTAGGGAGATATGACACTAACAAGACCTCTCTGATGACACATTAGAACTGTGACCTAATTTATTATCCTCAGTCTTGAATTCTTCCTTCATGACAGGAGTGTGCGTTTACCGCATTTATTATCATATGCATGTGTTCCATAATACAGTCACAATTGATGATTTCTTTCTAATCTGCCTGTAAGAGCTTTATTTCGTCCTTATTTGTCAAGACCTGGTCTTGGTCTAGACTTCTTTGTTTCATTTTACTAAGCTGGGCATAAAGATTTGCCTGTTCAGTTATATTCTGGCATATCTCATTATCAAAAAATAATTTAGATATTTTGCTTGGTTTTGTTTTCCCTAAAAACTCTCCCTTTATACCTTGATGGAATTTTGGATCAAAGTGGGAACTTCTTTGTCCATTTTCAGTCCAGGTTGATGAAGTTATACTGGTTGGAATATTATCAGTATTATCGTCACTACTGTCATAATCACTACTTGAACTGGAATCGAACATGTGTTTTCTATTTTGGAACTGCTTCTCATTTATATCAGCTGGACTCAAACCCTGTACACCGAGCTCGATAGCTGCAGTTGCTTAAGTGCGGCCAGTATCCTGTATTCGGGAGATAGTAGGTTCGAACCCCACTGTCGGCAGCCCTGAAAATGGTTTTCCGTGGTTTCCCATTTTCACACCAGGCAAATGCTGGGGCTGTACCTTAATTAAGGCCATGGCCGCTTCCTCCCAATTCCTAGCCCTTTCCCGTCCCATCGTCGCCATAAGACCTATCTGTGTCGGTGTGACGTAAAGCAACTAGCAAAAAAAAAAACCTGTACATTTGAGCCTGCAGTACTTGTTCCAGGTAAATTCCCACCACTCCCAAATACCCTTCAGCAGAGTTTACTTCATTAAGATCACTATAATCACCACTAAATTCAAACATTTTGTTTATCCTGGCCCACAAATCATCATCCTGTAATGCTTACTTTTTTCCACTAAAATGTCTGAAAGGAATTAAACAGGATTAACTGCTCAGGTGGCATGTTCCATGTGAATCGTACACATACATCCTCCAGATCCAGCCACAGGATTCATGGTTATGCATTTCCCTGAAATGAATCCCCCCTTCTAAGTCAGGAAAAAGAAGCAAGAAAGCAAGAGGTGTGTGATGTGTGCTTCCTAGAAGGAATGGTGAGATGCAATCTTTGTGTGTCCAGATTGTCACTGGATTGTGTCAGTGTCCACTGTCAGTGGATTGTGGTGTAGTGTATATAGTCCATATGTGTCAGTTATGAACTTCAGGTATACAAATTGGATAGCTCAAAAGTACTAACCAACAAAACAGAAAATTTCATGAGTATTAAAATTTATTCCTTTCTCAATCTTGTAAGTGCATGTAAACTTTATAGATCTACAATTTACATGTACAAAAAAGTTCTTTCCAGGCATAGATTGTTATTAAACTGCTTAAAATATTTAGGCATAAGATTCTGTATAAACGAAAACCAGAGTTTTGCTATTACGAAGATAAGAACAAGCTCAATATCACAGTGTGAAAGCACTTAGTATGTTCTTGCACAAAGTATTCAAGCATTAAAATAATAGTATTTTAAAACAATTAAATAGACTTTATTCAAATAAATATTTGTTTTAGTCTAAGAAAGTTTTTAAGCAAGTAATTAAATATATTCTTCAACCACGGAAATCGCTCCCCACCTGGGAGCGAGCCGGAATGTACCGAGCACCCCACTTAAGGGATTAACAGTCTTATACAGTAGAAATGATTTTCAAAATCCATTAGAGGCTGTAACCCTTCTCACATGCAATTAAGAAGATAACCTACAAGTACTACTGCTTAAGTCAGTGGAACTTTTGCACATCATATGCCCAATTTCCATGACATCAGAAAGAGAAATGTACTTTTCAACACTGCAAAGAATGAAGTCATACACCAGCAATACTCTAAAAGAAGCCATACTTAATGTCAGCAATGTGCTCCACAGAGAAACAACTGTTGTTCGCTCTTGACTTCAATAAACGTAGAATTGATCACTTCTCAGAGAAAAAGAGGAGAATGAACCTCGACAAACAAATAAAATAAGGTATTTGCTATAACTATAATATTTAATTCATCTTATTTTTCATCGTGTTATTATTTAACTGTCAATTCTTTATTTCATTTTTTTGTAAATGTGATAAAAGGGGTAAGAATTAATAACTTTTACAGCCCCTTTCGGTACAGAATTCACAAGCTGCCACTGCCTGTACTCACATTTATTCTGAATGCAATAAAATGAACACTGATCTTTGCGTGGAAGACTAGGAGTATGTGTAGTAGCTTATGCTGTCATTTAGAACAAAACTAGTAAATGTACACTTATGGCAGAGGTAGGCACATATACTCTAATAGACAGCACAGACAGACCAGACAATACTTGAAGATTCAAATTACGACAACTCATACATTATTTTCACCAAGATCATTCACAAAATACCACAGTAATTCGAATATAGTTTTCTTCCTTTAAGTCAATAATCATGTTGCCATTTAAAAAAGCATAAACTTCAAGATAGATAACCACATTTTTAACATTGTTGGAAACTCTGTATGGGATTCATCCGTGAGCTCCTGTCTGTACTTTCATTATTTTAAAACAGTGCATCAAATGCACACATCCTTTTGGAAATATCTCGATGGAGAAGAATATATTTTCACAGTTCAAACATAAAGAACTTCACTTGGCTATTATAAAATAAATTTTATGAGATAACTTACCATGATAAAATCTGATTATACCCGTATTGAAAATCTCTATTCTTTCCTTGTCGAATAGGATATACCAATTGATTTTCATGGAAATAGATAATTTTCTTCAGCGACGACAGATCTGGCCGCAGTGCTACCAGTTCAGCGAGATTCAACACACTACTAGCAAAGAGAATCCTAGAACAATGTAATATAATTTTAAAAATTCCATTTTGTTGGACAGGGTAGAAGAGACTTGCAATGGAAGCGTAACACCCTTCATGTCAAAACCTACCTTGAAACTTTGGTGTATAACATTTGTGCTACAAGAAGACCATACACAAAAAATTAGCTGCCTGTTTTCACTGCAAGGCACTGAAATATATACCTGAATTATCCATGTAAGCAATAGGAAAGTGATACTAGTCACTAGAGGTTTTTAAAAACCATAAGTCATGATCAGTAATACAAGTGAATGACTAGTGAGTCACTATGCAGTATGATTTTGAAAGTTGTTTAAGACAGCACAACATTTATGAGTACCACAGAGCAAGATGACATAAATCCTGTTATTATTGTTGAGTTTGCGATGGGTTATTTCTGGAATAAAGGTGTTTTTGATCTTCAGGAAAGATAAGTACAAAAGGAAAGGAAATAAAGTGGTTCATGTTTGGACTGAAAATAGATATAGGGTGGTCCACCGCCCCTTGTAATCTACAGTAGTTTTATTAAATCCACTATATTTATTGCAATTCTGAAATACATCAGTCCCTCTCCCTAAACTAGGGTAATATAACTAGATGGGTGCTTACAGGCTAGAAGACAGCAGGAATCATGAGCACCACTATTAATTCATTCTGGGTACCAAGAATGAACCTGTGAAAGGAGCACAGTTACGAAGAACATGTACCTTATAACCAGGAGGGGTACACAAAGACCAGGAACAAGTAGCCTATTGTATAGGCTGGGAACTGACCGCTGCATGGCAAGCCTCACAATAACTCACTTGGCAGGGGCATGATCATACATGTGATAGTGGATAGTGCTTGAGGGTATGGAGGTTTGAATCCCCAAGCAAGTGGGCAGGTTACACATTTAATAGTTTCCAGTGTGATTTCTTTATTTGTCTCTGTAAAGGGCAGTTGGTATTGTGGCATTGGGTATGGACCTGGGCTGGATGAGGATGTGATGGTCAGTGGCTAGGAAACATGCAACCAGCTATGAACATCATACATACTCCAAGCTTTGTAGGACACAGGTAGGGCAAAGTGCGTTAAATTAGAACGATGATAACATGCGATGGCAGGTACGTATGAACTTTATCCGGACTCTGGAGATGTCAATCTGAATCACTGCCATATTGATAGCAGGTAGGTATGTACCTCCATGATCATGATGGAGCTCCACAACTATGGAACCATTAATCACCATAATGTGCACTACTGGAGTGTGGATAATCCCCTTTGGGTACGACTGGCAGCTTTCCAGGTACAACGGGGCACGAACATATGGTGTGGCATCATGGATGATCACATCATTGGTCCCCATTTCTCTGAAGGCCATCTGATGGGAGAACACTATCTGCATTTTCTCCAAGACGAACTACCAACGTTGTTGGAACACGTGGCGCTCCTAGACTGCTGCAGGATGTGGTTTCAACATGACAGAGCTCCAACATATGTGGCGGTGGTCATTTGGAACCATCTCCATGTGACGTATCCTGATAAAATGGATAGGTAGGGGAGGACCTGTCCCCTGGCCCGCCAGTTTGTCTGATCTTACGCCACTAGATTTTTTCCTTTGGAACCATGTAAAACAACCAGTGTATACACAGGAGCCTGCAATCCTAGCCACGTTAGACACCTCATCACAGAGGCATGCGGATCCATTACACCGGAAAAGTTGCAACATGCCAGACGGTCCTTATAATATACATATATATAACCATGAAAGCTGTCAGTTCGAGCAGGTGCTGTGTTAAACAATGTAAGTATCAGAAATCCTGTCTCATATTTTGTAGCCTTTTCCAACCCAGCACTATACAACATGCTGCACTGCCAGCAGCCCTTTTCAGGGCCAAATAAATAATTCAGTCCATGGAAACTATAAAGTATTCATCCTTGTCACATCTCAGGCCTGCCATCGCATGTTATTATCGTTCCAATGGGGGACACTTTGCCCTAACTGTGTCGTACGAGCTTGGAAAACGTACGATGTAACTAACTGGGTGATTGTGTTCTAGCCGGCTGCAGACCATCACCCCCTCATCCTCATCCAAAACAGCTACATACCCTATGCCATGATACCAACAGCCCTTTACAGGGCCAAATAAAAAAATTATTCTGTGGAAATTATTAAGTATGCAACCTTGTCATGTCCCAGGCAATAAAAAAAAATTCCATGAGATTCAAACCTCTGTACCCTTGAGCACTGTCCACTATTATACATCCGACCGCGCCCCTGCCACGTGACCTTTTGCAAGGCTTGACAAGCAGTGGATTTTCCACCGTTCCTGACATTAAAGGTTGTTCGGCATAAAGAACAAATGGCAATAGATTAATTTACACCTCTATGGAGAAAAGAAAACTTGTTCAACAATTTAACACTTTCATTTTTTTTAGATATTTTAAAACTCTATAAACTTACATAATAACATTCACCACCATGCAGGTGTACCATGTGCCCACAGATACCACTAACTGCTAGAAACTGAATGAAAGTTATACGCTGAGGAATCGACATTCACTTGTAGCAAAAAGGTACATTGCACATGATTTGCAAAGTTTAGATTAAAGAGATCGCAATCAGACAGCATACTGAGGGACACCATACATTCTACAAGTCCGAAGTAATGAGCTGAATATTTATAGATTAATATTGTTCATGTAAAATCATACCGATGATGAACACTGGAAATCCTGATAGATAGACAAATAAATAAATATATACGTAAAGACATAGTGCACTGTAAACCCTATATCTCACCAGATATGGATCTGTGCAATGGGTACATTATAGGGCAGGCATCTCATCACAGACAATGAAGGCCTTTGGAGCATAAATAATCTCAGGATTTTTGGAGACAAATTATTAAATCCAGAGATATTCCAGGGACACATTTCCTCTGGGAACAAGAAGTGAAATCCAGGGACTATCTCCAGAAAACAGGGACGTCTGGTAACCCTAGTTTTAAGAAGCCTTCTCCCCATTGTACAGTATGAAGAAAAATGTACTCTGCTTTTTGAGTCAAGTACTATGACACAATTTGTATTGAAGGTATTCTTCCCAGCACGACTATCAAACAGTTCCAGATTCTTCCTGGTACTACGTAAGACATCCAACTTCTTAATAAGTTATTTTTCTGGCAGTAGAAAACCCTGTACTGCTGTTAATCAGAAAAATAGTGTCTCACAACAATATTCACACCCAAGTTATCCACTGGAACATCACATTTAAATTGCAATCCAATACCTATTTTCAATTTCCATGATTCCGAGATATGATAAAGTATTCTCGGTTTGCAAGCAAATACACAACAGAATTACCTCTTGAATTTGTAGTACCAGTCAAATATTGTCTTGAAACAACAAAGGAAACAATGTGGAGAACAGTGTAACGAAGGATTACTTACTTGTAGTGCACAGCGACAAGAATAATAAAGTTATATTTTTCTTCTTCGAGGTTAAACCATGCTGTTGTTTTCTGTACATTTCGTACAGTTTGCCGATGTTTTGAATACATTGCAGTATTCTTTGTCAAGGCAACTGAAATACCCCTACTCGATTTCAGGTAATCAGTCTCCTAGGCGTTAATCGAAACGTTAGCAAACTGTACGAAATATACAGAAAACGATAGGGTTCAACCTGGAACAAGAACAATATAACTCTACATATTGTGGAAGCTTCACATCTAAGATAACAATGAAGTTTTTCATCATACAACTGATACTAGTCAATTCTGTTTCTTGTTTATACTTCATTGGTAACATAGGACATGAGAGAGCTTCCCACCTATTCTACACAGCTCACCAGAGGGTCAAGGTTATTCAACCTTTACCATCTGGCCACATGCGATTCCAGCTTCGATTTCAGTAGTGTTAGCTACTGAGTGTATGATTTGAAGCAGTGTACCAATTCATTAAACTGTCTGAGTGAATCGAATCGCAGCAATGGCAAGCTCACAGCACATGATTCAGCTGAATTGCAGTAAACCGTGCTAAGTGAAGCATTTACGGATCAGTGTGACACAACACACATGGACATTGGCAGCAAGCCGAACTCCTGCTGTGAACGAGACATAAAGAGCCACAGCTCACTGAAAGAATCGTACGCTATAACGGACTTTCGCTCTCAGCTCATTTGAAAACAATGCCCACTTGCATTCACTGTCCTCTTCCTACAGGGAGGTTTAAATAATAGTTGGATTTATTTGCAGTGTTAAATAGGGATTCAAAACATAATTCCAAAGTAGCTAGGAAGAAGGTAGGCTATTCGGTTATTTATTAGTTTAATGAATCTCAGCGTAATTTATTAGTTTAATGAATCTTAGCATTATAAAATGCCTTTGCTGGCAAGATGTAGTGTTTACAGTGCACTATGTCTTCTGGTATGGGCTAGAATAAATTTGTTACTTTTATTGACCTGTCTCAGGCTCATCCTTGGCTTTGACAATATGAAATGACTGAGGTATGTGTGATGCTAGTAATACAATCCTTTATGCAGCCAGTCCCTGTTATGAATGGTGTGAAAATATCGCTCATAGGGTCGGTTGGTGCATGCATTTCAGTGGGCTTGGCAGACTGATATGCAATAGCAACTTCTGGCTCAATGAGGAAAGCAACGGGAAACTACTTCACTCCTCATTTCCCTAGCACGCCTCTTCAGTGACGCCTATTGGCAGATCTGTGGAGGATCAAACCAGCCTTCGGGCAGAATACCTAACATACATACAGCATTAAAACTTAGTTGACGTTTGATGATTAATCAACTCATTTCTCTAACCCACCCTATGACGACTCAAAATTATGCATTTTATATTGGGAAAAAACTGCTCAGTATTCTCTCAGTTCGAATATTCATCACTGCACAAGACTTCAATCATCGAATCACGAGATCACTGGTATACATGGACAGTAAGTGAGCTGACAGACGCAATAACCTAACTAAAACAATGATGAATCAGAAAACTGTGAATACAATGAAATTTCCAAGTTCTTTGAAATAATTTAAGAAAAGGCTCGGCAAACAATTGATAGCCAATTTTCCACCTGGAAGACAGCCCTAAATGCAGATCATTGATGACTGTGTGTGTACATATATTTTTTCATCTAATTCTGTATAATACTTACTTAATGGAGTTGTCACTGTAGAGGAAAGACTTTGTAACATCAAAACTTGATGCGAAGAGGTGGATGCAGGAGAAACCTGAAACTGAAACCTTGATAACCCATAGAAGGGCAGTTCATAGAATGAAGATCAGATGGCAGCAGCGAGCAATGAATGCTTCTTTTTTTGCTAGTTGCTTTACGTCACACCGACACAGACAGGTCTTACAGTGACGATGGGATAGGAAAGACCTAGGAGTTGGAAGGAAGTAGCCGTGCCCTTAATTAAGGTACAGCACCAGCATCTGCCCGGTGTGAAAATGGGAAACCATGGAAAACCATCTTCAGGGCTGCCGACAGTGGGATTCAAACCCACTATCTCCCGGATGCAAGCTCACAGCCACGTGCCCCTGACCGCACAGCTAGCTCGCCCAGTTACAGTAGAAACAAGCAGCTAATCTTTTGCCTGTGGTCCTCTCATAGCACACTGATTATGTCATCAAAGTTTCAAGGTAGGTTTCAGCATAAATGGTGTGACACTTCCCTTTCCAGGATACCTAATACAGACAAATTGCAATGCAAGGATGTCACACAAATCAGAAAAAATATTGCTGAAAAGGAACTTATTGTAATACCAAGGATCAATCCAATAATTGAAGTTCATAAGTTATTTCAAAATTCACATACAATAATTTTATGATACATTTTTTTACAAGATAAAAATAAAGCGGTGTACAAGTGGAGAGTGGTGACTCTGAAACATTTTATAGAAAAAAAGGTCTCAAGCAAGGAAGTGCACTGTCACCATTATTGTTTATGATACTGATGGATGAAATCATAAAACGTGTGAAACAGAATATCAGCAGTGATGAAGTGAATGCTTTGGTATTTGCAGATGATTTGGTGATTTGGGGAAAGGGAGAAAAGGAAGTACAAAGGAGACTGGACATTTGGAATGAAAATCTGAAGGAGTTTGGAATGGTAATTAGTAAAAAGAAAACTGTAGTCATGCACTGTGGAAAAGAGAAAAAGAGAAGCCAAGTGAACATAGACGGAGAATGGTTAGAGAATGTAGAACAGTTTACATATCTGGGTAGCATTATTAAGGGAAATAATGAAATCAACCCTGAAATTAATAACAGTCTAAGTAAAGGTACAACATTTTATCATCAAGTCAGAGAATGAAATCAACCCTGAAATTAATAACAGTCTAAGTAAAGGTACAACATTTTATCATCAAGTCAGAGAGCTTTTATAGGATGACAAAGTACCTAAGAGAACAAAATTAACATTATATAAACAGTATTTCATACCAATTATAACATACGGACTAGAAACGCTGGTAACTAATAAGAGACAAGATAGTAAGATCCAAGCAGTAGAAATGAAATTTTTAAGAACATCAGTTAAAAAGACAAGAAGAGATAGAATTCAAAATATTACAAGCAGAGAACAGCTAAATATGGAACCGTTAGTACAAAACATACAGAAAGCAAGACTGAGATGGTTCGGACATGTAAAAAGAATGGGAAAGGAACAGGTGGCAGAAGGGAATTGGAAAGAGAAGTTGAAGGAAAGAGACCAGTTTGAAGACCAAGAAGAAGGTGGATGGGTCAGATTTGGAAGGACATTAGAGAACCTGGACTGGAGGTTGTGGAAGTAATGGAGCAGGAAAAGGGGAAGGACAGAAAGGAGTACAGGAGGCTTGTTAACCACACCCGGACGACTGGCGTGGGACATTGATAATGATGATCAAGGATTTTAAATATTCTTATTTATTAAAGGTCAAAAATCTAACCCAATAATTGAAGTTCATAAATTATTTCAAAATTCACATACTTTCTTGAGTCTAAAATACACTGACTGACAGAGCAAATGCAACACCAAGAAGGAGTAGTTCGAAAGGGATGAAAGTTGGGGAAAAAACAGAAACGGCACGGACAAATAATTGATGTTTATTTCAAACCGATATGCAGGTTACACAATGCGCACGGCATCGACTCAGTAGGATGTAGGACCACCGCGAGCGGTGATGCACGCAGAGACACGTCGAGGTACAGAGTCAATAAGAGTGCGGATGGTGTCCTGAGGGATGGTTCTCCATTCTCTGTCAACCATTTGCCACAGTTGGTCGTCCGTACGAGGCTGGGGCAGATTTTGCAAACGGCGTCCAATGAGATCCCACACGTGTTCGATTGGTGAGGGATCCGGAGAGTACGCTGGCCACGGAAGCATCTGTACACCTCGTAGAGCCTGTTGGGAGATGCGAGCAGTGTGTGGCCGGGCATTATCCTGCTGAAACAGAGCATTGGGCAGCCCCTGAAGGTACGGGAGTGCCACCGGTCGCAGCACATGCTGCACGTAGCGGTGGACATTTAACGTGCCTTGAATACGCACTAGAGGTGACATGGAATCATACGCAATAGCGCCCCAAACCGTGATGCCGTGTTGTCTAGCGGTAGGGCGCTCCACAGTTACTGCCGCATTTGACCTTTCTCCACGCCGACGCCACACTCGTCTGCGGTGACTATCACTGACAGAACAGAAGCGTGACTCATCGGAGAACACGACGTTCCGCCATTCCCTCATCCAAGTCGCTCTAGCCCGGCACCATGCCAGGCGTGCACGTCTATGCTGTGGAGTCAATGGTAGTCTTCTGAGCGGACGCCGGGAGTGCAGGCCTCCTTCAACCAATCGACGGGAAATTGTTCTGGTCGATATTGGAACAGCCAGGGTGTCTTGCACATGCTGAAGAATGGCGGTTGACGTGGTGTGCGGGGCTGCCACCGCTTGGCGGCGGATGCGCCGATCCTCGCGTGCTGACGTCACTCGGGCTGCGCCTGGACCCCTCGCACGTGCCACATGTCCCTGCGCCAACCATCTTCGCCACAGGCGCTGCACCATGGACACATCCCTATGGGTATCGGCTGCGATTTGACGAAGCGACCAACCTGCCCTTCTCAGCCCGATCACCATACCCCTCGTAAAGTCGTCTGTCTGCTGGAAATGCCTCCGTTGATGGCGGCCTGGCATTCTTAGCTATACACGTGTCCTGTGGCACACGACAACACGTTCTACAATGACTGTCAGCTGAGAAATCACGGTACGAAGTGGGCCATTCGCCAACGCCGTGTCCCATTTATCGTTCGCTACGTGCGCAGCACAGCGGCGCATTTCACATCATGAGCATACCTCAGTGACGTCAGTCTACCCTGCAATTGGCATAAAGTTCTGACCACTCCTTCTTGGTGTTGCATTTGCTCTGTCAGTCAGTGTAATAATGATGATAATGTTGTGTGTTTAACATAACCTTCAATCAACTTGTGAAAATTTTAAATCCACCTTTACAATACTGTATTTGTCATTTTTAATAAGACAACATTGCTTGCTTGTTGCTTGTTCTTTAAAGGGGCCTAACATCGAAGGTCATCGGCCCAAGACAACATTAAACTATATTGGTAACGCATGTTTCGTCCTCTTATGGGACATCTTCAGTCACACATAAAATCATCGGAAATATGGTAGGGACACATTAACCTTTCAAGTGATATATTTCTTTTGAGTAGCTACTAACACAGTGGCATATTTTCCATAAGATACTGGGAAGTAACATATAGTGAGATACTCTTGTGTAGTATAGTATTTTTATCAGGTTCAGGAAGTACAGAATATGTATCAAGCTGTCAAAAATGATCATAGTATGAAGGGCGAGGAGTCTGGCTCACTGAGGAAAGCAACGGGAACTTACGGTGATATACTTTTAATTGGTCAGGTATTTTCATCAGGTTAAAAAAAAAGTCTCACTTTCACGTTATTGAAATGATTACAGTGCCAAGGGCGAGGAAAGAGAATCTGGCTCAGTGAGGAAAGCAACGGGAAACCTACAATAAGATAAGAGACTTATCTATGGACGCATCGCTCTTGGGTGTGTACACACTTCAGAATCTGCTTTTCAAATGGTCCAGAATAGGTTTCAATTTGTAGAGTTTCTTCAGACCACATGTGGCTTCATCATATGCTTCGTTGTCGACAAAGTGTAAGAATTTGCAAAGAAGATGAAATCTTCTTTCAAAGAACAGCTCCAAAAATATTAGGGTCTCTAATATCTGTCTAGGAGAAAAGTAGCTCTTGTTGCCTTGCAAGAGAAAGAATTCAAGTAAAGTCATAATTTCATTTTTATTGGTGTCAGTCCACTGATTCACTCCCGAATATAGCTTCAAGGTTGGTGTGCTTTCTGAAAACTGTTGAGCACACCAGTTGCTTTCCTGACTTATTCGTTCCGCCAATTCAGGAATTATACACAATTGAAAATATTCTAGCGGATTATTTATATCTTCAGTTTCTACATTTAGTCCAGGTTACACCGTAAATGTAAATCTCAGCCATTCAGATCCTACCTTTGTCCATACACCGAGCAGAATATCACCGCCAGTACCACCGTCACGTTCACTTGAGTCGCTTTCACTATTGCACTCGCTATATCCTGACATTTCAATACTGGTCTCACTATCATATGACACATCACTCTCCAAATTGTCACAGTGTAATAAATCAAACAGTTCTTCTTCTCGCAGACGTTTCCAAGCTCCGCTTGAACCTGTCATAATGCACTATCTACCATTCTCAGCAGCCTGGTGGCCGGTACTGGCTGGCAGCCAGCTGGGCATGGAGTGAAAGCATTTCGCCCGGTCGCGTGGCTTTAGAAGAGTGCTGCTGTAGGCAACGCTCGAAACTAACACACACGTACAAAGGAAAGTGATCTCGGATCCTACAACGGAATAAGTCGTCATACCCATCGCCGAAGGACATTTACAATGTGATGACCGAATATTCTGTGATGGCCACTTAGGAAGCCATGCGGCTATGATGATTTATTTCATCATTACCGCTTGAAAGGTTAAAATTAGTGAATAAAAAGGCTACGAATCTGGTGACGCGGCATGTTAGCGTATTGTCAATCTTGAATCCTAAAGTAACACAAACACAAAGATGGTGTGAAACACAAAGTCCAGTTAATCCACAGTTGTTACATGCATGGAATTGCACAAATATAATACATCATGACTGGCTATGCAAACTAAATTAATCATATTGTTATACTGACATTGTGAACCCAACCCCTCGTCCACGTCATGGGATGTGAGCAACGGCATGAAGTAGGGCATTGCCTGTAGGGGTGATGTACAGCGGGGACTTTGTGTGCCCCAGAACCGCTATGGTACCTGTGAAGGCCACTCAGGAACCCTGAAAAGTGACAGCTAACGGGGCTCTGCTAAAGTCCTTAATGGCAGATGCGGCAGAGGAGGAGAGCTTTGGAACAATAATCTGGCAGACTAGGCAACCGTTTTCAACTGGAGTTGAAGAAATGGGGGATAACCACTGCCTTGTGGTGAAGAGGGATCTTCAAAGGCTAAGCGAGACAACCCCTACAGAAAACAGCAGGCTGGGAGGCTCAGGTGGCAGCCCCACCACCAAGCTCGGGTGCTGTGGACTAATAACTCGCACATCTTAAATCCGCTTACTAAAGAAACTGAAGTGAAACGAAACCGGATGGTTACCTCAATGACAAATTTTGGCCCAAAACGGAAAATGAGAATTGTTTGACGGAAAGTTCGAATTTTGACAGAGGAAGGTAAACTAAAGCAGGCTGAGAAAGAGATGCAAAATTATGGCTTGGAAATTCTTGGTTTAAGTGAAGTGAGGTGGTGCGATTTTGGAGCGATCATGACGCAAAATGGGAATACATTTATTTATTTTGGACAGTCTGGGGAGAATACTGAATGGAGAAATGGAGTGGGTATGTTGCTAAATAGGATATCCAAGAACAGTTTAATTGAATGGAGTTCCATCTAAGACAGAATGATGACAGCTAGATTTCAAGGTAAAATTCGAAATGTAACAATAGTAATTTGTTATGCACCAACAGAAGTATCTGATGCCAACATGAAGGATCAATTTTATCATCAGTTGAATGAAACTATAAAGAATATAAATAAAAGAGATATTGCTATTATTATGGGTGATATGAATGAGAAGATTGGATCAAATAATGACGGACAAGAGCATGTGATAGGGAAACATGAATTAGATTAAATGAATGATAATGGAGAGAGATTTTTAAATTTGTGTGCCAGCCAGGAAATGGTGATTAGAGAGACAATCTTTCCCCACAAAAGGTGTCATAAGGTTACATGGGTATCGCCAGATCACAAAACAGAAAATCAGATCAACCATGTAGCTATTAGCAAGAAATTTAGAAGATCATTGACAGATGTGAGGAACAGAAGAGGAGTTGATGTTGGTAGTGATCATCATCTAGTAGTAGATGAGTTTGAATTGAAAATAAAGGCTGCATCGAAGAAGTTTGCAACTAGAAAAAAGAAGTCCAACATACAAAGGTTAAACAGTGAAAAGAGGAGGAAAGAATTTAGTCTGGAGTTGAAAAATCAGTTTGAATTCCTTTCAAATCTCGAAAAGGAGGAAGAGTTGAGTGTGGAAAGAACTCGGGAAAATGTTAAGTACACTTATATACAAACGTGTGAAAAAGTAATTGGTTATGGGAGCTATCGACAGAAAGACTGGATGTCTGAGGAAACATGGGACTTAATTGAAAAACAAAAAGAGGCAAAAGCTATAGTAAACCAAAGCAGAACATGACAGCAGAAGTCAGGAGCCCAAAGGAAACATTTGGAAATTGACAAAATGGTTAAAAGGAATGTGAGAAGCGATAAAAGAAGATGGATTGACCAGTAGGCACAAATTGCAGAGGAAACTGAGAAGAAGGGTAATATGAAACAACTCTATACCAGCTCCATAATACGATCTGCAGAGCTGCAGAAGCACCACAATGAAAGATATACAGTAATATATAGCGATTAGCGATCCCATCCTTCATATTGAGTGTTTATATCGAGCCAAGGATCAATACCCATACAGCTGCTGGTGATATGGCAACCCTGTTTAGAACTGTGAACGACAGAATATTAGGAGAGCACACTTAACTACAGATTTCTTCTGATAGGTGGCTAAGGGTCGCCCATAAGGTTCTGTATGAACTGCACGCCTTGCAGTACGTCTGACCTATTCCCGTGACCATAGAGTTAGTAAATAATATACTAGACAGCGCTATCGTCCATGAGAGAATCACTGTAGCGAATGAGCATGTTATAATCTCAGCTGTTTGGAAAAAACTCCCTCCATTGTACTAATCAGTGTAAACAGAGAACTTATAAAACTGTGTGGATATTGATATGGTTTAAAATTCATACATGTCAACATTCTCAAATACTACAGTATAGTTGTGATGATTCTGTTCAGTAGAAAGAAAGCCCAAATAGCTTAAATACAGGATAAGTGTGTGATAAAAGAGGATGGTGTGATTAAGTAGCACAATTCAATTTACTGTCCATGTTAAGTCTTCAAACAACGTACCTTATGATTGGGGATATGTATATTTTTCTGTCTTTGGTGTAAATGACCAGGACTTCAGCAAAATTCTATCCAACGGCCGAAAACATTCCCCCGTAAGAAGCGAATGAGCGAGTTCTTAGGCCTACAAGTATATACAGTAATAATGATTATGTTTCTCCGTAACGGTAGTGAATTCTTCCGAGTTAGGTAGTCATGAAATTGAAAACAGAAACGCAAGTACCATCAGATGATGTTCCGCCTCCATTAAGAAAGCCGGCTGCCAAAGATGTATGCAGGTCTCGGAACCTTTGTAAATATGTGTCAATAGGTCAATATTTTTTTTTCGATAAGTAGAAGAGGGGCATTATTTTTTGTACAAATCAGTTATTTATATTGTCGATGTCCCTCGAAATCGGGGGCTTACAAATTGAGATGAACGTCTATCGGTATTATTTCGGTACATTTTCGAGAACTCCACACTGATAGGACATGGAGTAAAGCGTTTCCGCGGAGTTGTAGTACGGATTCAAACGAGCTCAGATGACACTTTCTGTATGCAATACGATTTTAGAATTGTCTATTACACTTACTGCAATGGACTGTGCGTCACAGAGCAGAACCACCAACATTATTCAGCACGAGCCGCCACTGCCCTATACTATTACAAGGAAGTTGTCAAGAGGAGGTTATAGGAAGAGTAAACCAGTGAGGGATAAGGAAGGAAATATGCTGTTATCACAAGAAGAACGATTGAGAAGATGGCAAGAGTATTTTTCAGAAATTTTAAACAAAGATGATGGAAATGAGCAGGAAATGCAAGAAGAAGTAAATGAAGGCTTAGACAGTGAAGACTCAAGAATAAAGCTAGATCCCCCAACAAGGCATGAAGTTAGGTTAGCATTGAAACAATTAAAGGATGGTACAGCAACAGTCATAGATAATATAGATCCAGAAATACTAAAAGTGGATGAAGAGGCCACCATTAATTTGCTGCTACCATTACTGGGGAAATTATGGAAAGAAGAGAAAATTCCAGCTGATTGGAAAGAGGGCTTGATCGTGAAACTCCTCAAAAAAGGTGACACCACAGTGTATAAGAATTGGAGAGGAATAACACTACTGAGCATACCAAGTAAAATTCTCTCTAGAATAATTCTAAACAGAGTAAAGGACTCAACTGAGCAGCGTCTTCAAAAAGGACAAGCTGGTTTCCATAGACAACGCAGCTGTGTTGATCTAATAAATATGCTAAGAATAATTCTAGAGCAAAGCAATGAATAGTAGGCCACATTGTACTTGACATTCATAGACTTCGAAAGAGCGTTTGATTCAGTATATTGGACCGTAATGTGGAAGACCTTGGTGAAATATGAAGAACCGGATAACATCTTGAATCTCATGAAGGCAATGTATGAAGGGTATAGATGCAAAGTAGTGTGAAGTACCCACTCAGCCCACAGATGTGTGACAGTATTATAACGTAGCGGGTCACTTTAACAGTAATATAAATAAATGATATCTCATTGTTTCTCAATAAACAATATCCCATGGGCGCCAGCCTTCAAGCTTATGGCTTGAAAACGATACTTCATAATTAATAATAACAACAACAACAACAATAATAATAATAATAATAATAATAATAATAATAATAATAATAATAATACGTCATGAGACTCAAAAAACTCCCAGAGGTAGGGTGACGGGACACTAAACATTAAGTACACTAACTTGGAATTTAAGGATCATTAATAATCATTTCACAAAATACAAATTAAAACAGCTAAGTTATTCATTAGGATGAAAAACGTGACGTAACGGCGTATTAACGAAATCTGAACTTACGGAAGCAAAAGAAAAATTGAATTAAATTAACTCTAAGAAAATGAACTGTTGCGCAAAGACTTGCAGTAACTTATGCCATAAGCTCACCATTTGTAAACTCTGTTGTCTTGAAGCCGATGATCGATGGATCTCTCGTGCCGGCTGCCTCATCTGTTGTTGGATTCCAGTCCTACTTACGCCTTTCCTGCCTTTAACACTTCCTACTGTACTCCTCACATAAAGTCGTAATGAGTCCTAATTTTAAATGCAAAACCACCATGAGTTATGTTCATGGAGAGAATACACTTGTATTCTTCCGTATTACGGAACAGTACCATAGCTAAATTCATAATAAAAGCTCTCCTCCCCTATACTAGTCAAAACCGGTCTCCCGTTGACTACCTCTCGTCATTGAGATAACAGGTCCCAATGAGAGTAACTTTTGAGTAGTATATATTCAGATGCGAAGTGAACTAACAAGTTAAAATCTTCTCCGATGTGCAGACGTAGAATCATAGTAAGAGTGTCTTCCAAGAGTGTTTCTGTGTCTCAGAGTAAGAAAAAGAATGTCCTCTCCAGCTCTTGTCTTCGAAGTATTGAAACCGGAACGCCCTACGAGCATTCACGTTTCATTCTCTTATTAAGAGGAGCTCGCTAACACCCGGCCGTAAGCATTTAAAACTTGCGCCGAGCGCACAGGCATAGTGGGAACTGCAAGCAAGCTCGCGATGTTCTAGAACACCGGCCAAGGACAAGCGACGTCACGCAGAAGGTTCTTTCGTGTTCCATAGCATTGCTGCATGAACGAAATGTAATATCAATATTTCAATAACGTCACCTTGCAGGCAGGAATAATAAACGCTGCTAGCCGAAATTTCGTGTCAATCGGTGTAAAGATGGCCAAGATATAAAATTTTCTTGGGGCCCACATGTGTAGCCACGCCCACCGGCCTTCGGCAATATAAGCGAGTCGCCAGCCTGGGGTAAAGCAGAGAATGTGCGGTAGGCAGCTGCAGTGTGCCGTAGGCAGAGAGCGAGGGAAGTCGGCAATAAGCCGTGAGTTCAGTGTGTGTGTGCAAGTAAGCACGTCGCGACATAATTCGTCACTCGGTCCGGCTGTATACTTGAGTTCAGAAACGTTAGTGTTAAAAGCTTTCTCCGTAGCCTTGATTTCATTTAAAGACTGTGTTTCTCGCATAAACTGTGCCAGCCTTGATTTCATTTAAAGACTGTGTGAAAACAGCGATAGTGTTTCTAGCCAGCCTTGATTTCATTTAAAGACTGTGTTTCTCGCATAAACTGTGCCAGCCTTGATTTCATTTAAAGACTGTGTGAAAACAGCGATAGTGTTTCTAGCCAGCCTTGATTTCATTTAAAGACTGTGTTTCTCGCATAAACTGTGCCAGCCTTGATTTCATTTAAAGACTGTGTGAAAACAGCGATAGTGTTTCTAGCCAGCCTTGATTTCATTTAAAGACTGTGTTTCTCGCATAAACTGTGCCAGCCTTGATTTCATTTAAAGACTGTGTGAAAACAGCGATAGTGTTTCTAGCCAGCCTTGATTTCATTTAAAGACTGTGTTTCTAGCATAAACTGTGCCAACCTCGATTTCATTTAAAGACTGTGTGAAAACAGCGATAGTGTTTCTAGCCAACCTTGATTTCATTTAAAGACTGTGTGAAAACAGCGATAGTGTTTCTAGCATAGACTGTGCCTGCCTGCATTTCATTTAAAGACTGTGTCTATCCATTGAACTGTGTTCGTAATAGAACTGTGCCGACCTTCATTTCGTTTAAAGACTGTGTCTATCCACTTTTCGGAACTGTGTTCGTAATAGAACTGTGCCAACATTCCCTCTTAAAGACAGTATTAACTTGTGGAATACGGTATCGTCATTTCTTTCCGAGGGACCATGCCAATTCCCATCATAACCTGTTCAGAATCACGTATGATCTTAAGTGTCAGTGATAATCTTCTGAAAATTACGACGTAACAGAACTTGGACTGTCGTTTATTTCAACAAGTGTGTGAATATTATGCTCATGGAGTACAGTGCAGAGACTGTACCCGGTAAATTTAATTTTCTTTATGAAGTGCTTAATCACTGCTCCTCGGAAGGTCCTAGATTGTTTTCGTTTGTTTATTATTCCAAATACGATAATTCCTTCCATCTTATCCTCGTGGAACTGTGACTCTAACTTTATCCTTGCTGCTAAAGTGCGTTCAACATCATTGACTGTGGGAACTATTTCGGCGTGCTTCGCCTTAGAGAGGTGTCACACCAGTGTCCCATGACGTCCAATGTGGAAGCTCCACATTTCCCCGTTCCTGCCTCAGGTTCGAGTCATCAACACTAATACAGAGAAAACACCAACGACGGAAGACAACGCCGACGCCGACCGCAAGACGACGCAGCCGCCACAGGACGACGTCCTCTCCACGCCTTCAGGGACAACTCCACGATTCAGCTGTAAGAGGTGACAATTCTTTGCATATCTATTGAATAAACTGAAGAATCCACTTAATCATGAAAAAAAATTTCCTCACTACCCTTCTCTCTCTCACTCTCTTAGCATGGGCCGTACACGCCTTGTCGTTCCTCATGCTCTCCGATAAACTGAAGTACGGGCGTTCCTGTTTCAGAGAGAAGGTAGTGAATAGTGGCACCCGTGACGTTGGGGCCAGATTAAAGAGAGTAAAGTGATAAAAATTAACTTTGAAATCAGTGATATCTTAACTTACCAATTCAAATAAAAGTGCATAGTACATACGTTAATTCCAGTTCAGTGAATGTGTTAAAATTTTACGAAGATCAATTCAATGACTTTGGCGAAATTTTAAACTTTTGGCACAGAACTCTGATTAAGTTTATAGCACAAGTGATTATTTTTTTCTTTCTCTTTCTCTTGCTATGTTAAACATTTCAGGCATAATATTTATGCACAGTCTCATATAAATTTTTGATATTTATGTCAGTGAAACATTGAACTTTACCATTGGACAATAATGGTGATATTTAATTTTATGCACAAGTGTTTGATATTTTGTGTTGGTGAAATTTTGAACTTTACCATTGGACAATAATGGTGATTTTACGTATGAGGTGAATGATTGTATTTTCTGCATTTTGTGAAAATAACGACATTAATATGGAAAATATACTAGCTGCCATTGAGGCTTTAAAAATCAGTCTAAATGACAGGATTACGGAAAGTAACACTAATCTCGGGCGTAGGATTGCTGAATCTAACGCGGCCTTGGAAAGTCGTATGGAAGCCACTAAGGCTAGTATAGGTCAACTTAGGGAGTCTAATGAAGTAACTAATCGTAATATCACTCAACTAAGGGAGGCTAATGAAGTAACTAATCGTAATATCACTCAACTAAGGGAGGCTAATGAAGTAACTAATCGTAATATCACTCAACTAAGGGAGGCTAATGATGCCAACATTGTAAAATTGACAGAATCTGTTGATCAAAAGTTTGCAGAAGTTAATAAGAATTTGGAACGTAGGCTCAATAGTGCAGGTGCCGAAATTGAAAAACGATTTAAAGAATCTACCAAAATAATGGATTCTAAGTTTACGGAAATAAATGAAAGATTAACACGTGATTTAGAAACCATTAAGCAAGATATAAAATCACAAGTGGCGGAGGACTTAAAACTTGCTCTACCGTCTTCTTCTCAGGAAGTACTTAAAGAAGTAGAAAGCTTAAAGGAAGAATTTCAAGAGTCCCATGCTCAATTATCTCTTGCGCAAACTAAAATCGCTTCTATTCAAGACAAACTTCATGAATCTGTTAAAAATAATTTCATGAAGTTGGGAAACGAAATTACTCTTCTGAAAAGTCAGCAAGAGGAGGCCGATAAACGTGTTAAGACTCAGTTAGATAATCCTCACACGCAGATTACTCGTATCTGTCGCGATGTAGCAGAAGTCGAGACCGACATAGAAAAGGAGGTCAAGGAAATTGAGAATTCCGTACAGGGGAAAATTAAAACCCTAAAACTTGAACTCCAAGGAGGTATAGAAGCTCTCAACAGCAAAGTATCGCAAATCGAACAGGATGTTTCATCATCTAGCCTTCACAACACTAGTGGAGAATCCATGAATGTTTCCACAGTTTTTAAAATAACTGAGGAAAAACCAGCCAAATTTTCGGGGAAGGAGGAGTATACTGCTAAGGAGTTTCTCCTCAACCTCGAAGAGTTCTTTCAAGAAAATCACGTTAAGACCGACCGCCGATTACGAATAGCGTCTCGATTGTTAGAAGGCAAGGCGTTAATGTGGTTTACCGCTTTTAAATTCAGTATTAACACTTACGAAGAGTTTAAGGAAGCCTTACTTAGACGATTTTGGAGTGCTGAGGCTCAGCACCTGATAAAACTTCAATTATACTCCAGAAAGTATAACACATCCGTTAATTCCTTGCGATATTCAGATTATCTTATATCTTCATAACGCTGCAATTTCCACCAAATGTTCAGGAAATATTGGTGGCAGCAAACGTCCAGGACTTGGAGCAGCTCGATGATGTCCTGAGGAAACTCGATACTGCGCACATTCAGAGCGCAGCAAAAGCAGGTCGAACCAAAGAAACTACGACCAACTTTACGGAAATGAAGACTCCGGTTCAAGTAAATCCAGAACCGCGAGAAGAAAGAGAAACTCGCCGAGATATTCCGTTTCGGTACAGAAGATCTAGGAATCGTCCCTACGAAGGGAGGGCTAAGTTTCAACCTGGACCTTCATGGAGGCAGGCAGCTAACCAACCCAATGATAATAGGAACTCCCAGCGGGAAGAATTAGAGAAACGTTGGAGAGAGACTACGGAATATGTAAGGAATAAGAACAGGGAAGAGGGCTTACCTGGAGCAGCTTCTTTGGAATACCAGGCAGAGATGCAGAGAAGAAATGAGAGAACGGAAATGGATCCAAGAGCTACGGGTACCAAAAAAAACTTTGACGAAGCAATAAAGAGATTGCCTGAAAACCAGGAGGGAGGAGAGGTAGTATGTAGTGCACTCATTAACCATTGGTATTTAGAGGATGCAGATTTACTATATGAGGATTCAACACCACGACAGGCTCAGATACAACGCGGCTTACCGATCATTATCATTAAGTTAGGCAATATGATTGTCCACTCTTTAGTAGACTCAGGATCGCAAGCCTCACTAATTTCGCAGAAATTAATAGATGTGGCGCAGGAGACGACCTACATCTCCATCTTGCCGGTTGCTCAAGTTAAGGTTAAAGGCATAGTTCCTGACAAAGCTATTAAATGCAAATTCCAAGCGTTTCTTGAGTTAGAAATTGGTGGTGTTAAGTTCCAACATCTATTTTTTATTTTGACGCAAATGAAATTTGACTTAATCCTTGGATCAGACTTTCTCATTCAACATGGGGGAATCATTGATTATCCCGCTAATGTGATTAAATTTTTCCACGTCGAATCTGTAGGGCTACAGTTGGTTACTTATAATGACGTGAAGAAACCGGAATGTGAGACCCCGGTGGACATAGTAGAAGGCAAGATGAGCGAGGCTCCGCCTGTCGAAGAAAGCGTCCACGAAGAGGGGCGACCCGTGGAAGTGGGACCCGTAGAGGACCAGATGGCGTCCATCATCGATGATGAGTTGAACGAGGACCACTACAACTTCACGCTTTACGCCAATGTAGCTGAAAGCCCAGATTACGATGATGATGAAGTAATAAAGGCAATCCAAGAGCTTTTCAAGAAGTTTCCAGACGTATTTTCCGAGAAACCTGGAGTCATTGAGGGTTTCAAGCACCACTTAGATGTTACTGACACTTCACCTTATAAGAAACGGCCTTATCCGATACCCATGAAGTACTTGGAAGAAGCACGGGTCATCATTAAACAGATGGAGAATGATGGAATCACATCAAAATGCGTCACACCTTACATTAATCCTCTGGCTATAGTGAGAAAACCAAATGGTAATATGCGCATATGCCTCGATGCGAGGGCTTTGAACGATAAACTGGTGCTGGAATATGACCACCCTCCCCTACTCCGGGATGTAATTAGGAGATTTCATAACATGAAAGTATTTTCTGCTATGGACATGGCTTCTTCATATTTTCACATTTTATTGGATGAAGATAGTCGGAAATTTACTGAATTCATCTTTGATAATGTCACTTATGCCTTTAATAGACTCCCTTTTGGCATTAAGAACTCTGGTGCAGTTCTTATCAGAGACTAAGAGGAACAACTCTCCGATGAAGTAAAGGCAATCACCACCATTTATGTGGACGATATCATCATCGCGTCCGAGTCCCTGGAACAACATGTACGAGATGTTCATAAGGTGTTGGAGGAATTACAGACCAAGAACTTTAAAATTAACGCCAAGAAAAGCCAGTTTTTCAAAACTGAAGTTTTGTTTTTAGGCCATCTTATTGGAGGGAACGGGATCAAGCCCAATCCGGCTAAGATTCAATGTATTCTAGAATTTCCCAAACCCACAAGAATGAAACACATCAGGCAATTCTTAGGCCTCTGCCAGTTCTTCGCGCAGCATTGCCCTAATTTTACTGAAACGGTAGCACCCCTGCAGCAGTTACTGAGGAAGAACAACAGGTGGAAGTGGACTGATGTCTGCGATAAAGCATTTGTGGCGACAAAACAGATGTTGAAAGACAATGTTCAACTGGCCTATCCTAATTACGAGCTACCCTTTTATATTGAATGTGACGCCAGCCGCATAGGGATCGGTGCAGCTCTTTTCCAAATTGATCCAAGGGAACCTGAAGTTCGCATCTTTCTCTCGTTCATGAGCCGCAAGTTGAGACCCCATGAAAAGGCTTATACGATAACAGAGTTAGGAGCCCTTGCCGTAGTACATTCTCTCATTAACTGGAAGAAGATAATCTTTGGATATCCGGTGATTATTTGCACAGATCATCAAGCACTGACATTTATTCTCAAATCAGACATTACAAGCGAACGGATAACCCGATGGGCGCTGTTTATACAGCAATTTGATATCACTGTTGTTCACAGGCCCGGAAGGAAAAATATCCTAGCCGACGCATTAAGTCGGAATCCGACAGATGAGGTTTCGATCCATGCGATTGAAGTCATGAATGATGAAGATGAAGAGTTCTTGCGACGACTAAAGTATCTAGCGCAAGCTCAAGGAAGAGATCCTCTAAGCCATGAGCTGATTCGTTTTTTAAAGGATTTATCCCTCAAGACGACGACGAGTATCCTCGTATATCTAGGATAGCTCAAAATTTTTGCTACCATGATGGCCTACTTCACAAGTACGTCGACCTCGCTAGAACAACAGATCGTATTTATGCCCCTCCTCGAATAAGGACTGCTATTATATGGCATTGCCATTCCATTTCTGGACACGCCGGTACAGACAAGGCCCTAAACCTGATTAGAGAAAGGTTTACGTGGGAATACTTACGCCGTGACATCCGTAACACCATTAGGACTTGTGATATTTGTCAAAGGATCAAGCCCAATAACAGGCTCCTCCGGGAATATCCACGACCTTTAATACCTGAAAAACCTGGCCAGATCTTCGCAATGGACCTATATGGACCTTTGCCCAAGGCGTTACGTGCCAACAGATACATTGTTGTCGCCGTAGATGCATTTTCTAAATACACTATGTTGCTTCCAATTCAGAAGGCAAATACCGGGAACATTCTCCGCAGGATTCGTCGAAACATCATTCCCGAGATGGGCAAGCCGGAATTTCTCTTAACAGACCATGGAAGTCAGTTTACCTCCATGGAATTCCAAGTTGCACTGGAAGAACTTGAGATAAGGCATATCATGAACTCCATCCGACACCCGGAAGCTAACCCAGCCGAACGGGTTATGCGAGAAATTGCCAGATTCTGTAGATTGTATTGCGGACAACAGCATTGGAAGTGGGTTGAAGTTCTGCCCATTATGCAAAGGATCGTCAATACCACCATGCACGAGTCTATTCAGGACATCCCTTTGAGTGTACATAAAGGCCTCACTCCTGACAGACCTTGGGATCGAGTTTTGCCTGATCAACCTGATGCAGCGGTGAGCCAACATGCTCGCATTACCAAGGCACTTCGGCAATTACGACATGCAGCTCAAATCCGAGAAAAGAAGTTACGACATCACAAGTTTCGACAACCCTTACAAGTGGATGACCTGGTATTGATACGCAAGCCTGCAGTTTCGCACCCCGACCAGGGAATTTACGCCAAATTTTGTCCCTTATTCATAGGACCCTTCAGGATACTTACCGCACTAGATAATGGTGCCTACGAAGTAGGAAGGGCAGATAGCGACGTTGAGGGAATCTTCAACTCGGCCAATTTCAAGAAATACTTTACTAGGAGATGAGCGAAAAGAAAATCGCCCAGCAATTTTCTTTTTCCCGAGCAGGGGGGGAGATGAAACGGGAACGCCCTACGAGCATTCACGTTTCATTCTCTTATTAAGAGGAGCTCGCTAACAACCCGGCCGTAAGCATTTAAAACTTGCGCCGAGCGCACAGGCATAGTGGGAACTGCAAGCAAGCTCACGATGTTCTAGAACACCGGCCAAGGGCAAGCGACGTCACGCAGAAGGTTCTTTCGTGTTCCATAGCATTGCTGCATGAACGAAATGTAATATCAATATTTCAATAACGTCACCTTGCAGGCAGGAATAATAAACGCTGCTAGCCGAAATTTCGTGTCAATCGGTGTAAAGATGGCCAAGATATAAAATTTTCTTGGGGCCCACATGTGTAGCCACGCCCACCGGCCTTCGGCAATATAAGCGAGTCGCCAGCCTGGGGTAAAGCAGAGAGTGTGCGGTATGCAGCTGCAGTGTGCCGTAGGCAGAGAGCGAGGGGAGTCGGCAATAAGCCGTGAGTTCAGTGTGTGTGTGCAAGTAAGCACGTCGCGACATAATTCGTCATTCGGTCCGGCTGTATACTTGAGTTCAGAAACGTTAGTGTTAAAAGCTTTCTCCGTAGCCTTGATTTCATTTAAAGACTGTGTTTCTCGCATAAACTGTGCCAGCCTTGATTTCATTTAAAGACTGTGTGAAAACAGCGATAGTGTTTCTAGCCAGCCTTGATTTCATTTAAAGACTGTGTTTCTCTCATAAAATGTGCCAGCCTTGATTTCATTTAAAGACTGTGTGAAAACAGCGATAGTGTTTCTAGCCAGCCTTGATTTCATTTAAAGACTGTGTTTCTCGCATAAACTGTGCCAGCCTTGATTTCATTTAAAGACTGTGTGAAAACAGCGATAGTGTTTCTAGCCAGCCTTGATTTCATTTAAAGACTGTGTTTCTCGCATAAACTGTGCCAGCCTTGATTTCATTTAAAGACTGTGTGAAAACAGCGATAGTGTTTCTAGCCAACCTTGATTTCATTTAAAGACTGTGTGAAAACAGCGATAGTGTTTCTAGCATAGACTGTGCCAGCCTGCATTTCATTTAAAGACTGTGTCTATCCATTGAACTGTGTTCGTAATAGAACTGTGCCGACCTTCATTTCGTTTAAAGACTGTGTCTATCCACTTTCCGGAACTGTGTTCGTAATAGAACTGTGCCAACTTTCCCTCTTAAAGACAGTATTAACTTGTGGAATACGGTATCGTCATTTCTTTCCGAGGGACCATGCCAATTCCCATCATAACCTGTTCAGAATCACGTATGATCTTAAGTGTCAGTGATAATCTTCTGAAAATTACGACGTAACAGAACTTGGACTGTCGTTTATTTCAACAAGTGTGTGAATATTATGCTCATGGAGTACAGTGCAGAGACTGTACCCGGTAAATTTAATTTTCTTTATGAAGTGCTTAATCACTGCACCTCGGAAGGTCCTAGATTGTTTTCGTTTGTTTATTATTCCAAATACGATAATTCCTTCCATCTTATCCTCGTGGAACTGTGACTCTAACTTTATCCTTGCTGCTAAAGTGCGTTCAACATCATTGACTGTGGGAACTATTTCGGCGTGCTTCGCCTTAGAGAGGTGTCACACCAGTGTCCCATGACGTCCAATGTGGAAGCTCCACATTTCCCCGTTCCTGCCTCAGGTTCGAGTCATCAACACTAATACAGAGAAAACACCAACGACGGAAGACAACGCCGACGCCGACCGCAAGACGACGCAGCCGCCGCAGGACGACGTCCTCTCCACGCCTTCAGGGACAACTCCACGATTCAGCTGTAAAAGGTGACAATTCTTTGCATATCTATTGAATAAACTGAAGAATCCACTTAATCATGAATTTTTTCTTCCTCACTACCCTTCTCTCTCTCATTCTCTTAGCATGGGACGTACACGCCTTGTCGTTCCTCATGCTCTCCGATAAACTGAAGTACGGGCGTTCCTGATTCAGTATATCGGTTCAAAAATCTCCCTCCATCACATGGTCCAGTAAGATTCGAGGTCTCATCCCTTCTCCTATATATTGCTGTGAATCCACCACGTTGCTTCATTACGTCCATTCACATAGGCTGAACTTTACCGCGAAATCAAAGCGTCAGGTAGCGAACTTCGAAAAGTCGGCGTTCATAATGTTTCAACTGTCTCTTCAGAAGGTGGAGAGGGTAAATTCTCTCGTAACCTTGATGACGTACTTTTCTTGGAAATGGGCTGAAATTAGCCTGCTGACTCTGGTCACCTCACAACGGCTATTGGAAAATTTACTGCAAGCTATTAATATGAACGATGTTGAAATATATTACCCAATATGTGGTTCGTTCAGAATACGTTATAGCCGCGATACATAGAAATGAAACGATGTGAACTGGATGATTAAAACCCTATATATACATGCTAATTTAAAAATGACCTATCAGTGATTACATATATACATATTATCAATTAATTAGACAGTTCAATAATTTATCACATGCTGTGATGTTCCAAACTTCACATTCGCCCCTCTGAGCCTGAAACAAGTAGCCCTTCCGTTGAGGGCTCACACCTACACTTTGCCACTTACGTTTCACTCGTTTTTAAAGCAGCCTTACATTCACACATTTTACAACACAACACTATTTTACAAAATTACATCTTTATGATTACACCTACAACTTAATTACAACAGATAATATTTAACACTTCAAAATTTCCTTTAAAAAACACAATATTATCACTTAGCGAATTCCTGATGTCTCACTTTCTCAAATGTTCGTCATCTCTTACTGATTTTATTAATCCAGTGTGCGCAAAGCTTGACAATTCAATTTAAATCTGTACAAAATTTACACACAAAAAATATATCGTACTAGCAAGATACCCGTGCTTCGCTACGGTATTATACTGACATTTATAATTGAATGCTTATTGTTTTCGATATATAATACGCCGAAATTCGCGATCTCACTCGCATTCTAATAGATTACGGCAGGTTTCCTCCCATTTTTCAATCTTTCTTTCCAGCAATCGAGTACGTACTTCCAGGGCTAGGTCCAGGTATTCCGCTCGGTCAGTTGGGTCCCTAAATCTTTGCCATCTTTTTCTTATAAGCATTTTTAATATGGACCAAAGCCTTCAGGAGATGTGGCGTGGTGTCGTCCTGGGTGCCTTAGCTGTACTAAACACGCGGATAGACTGCATTCTTTGTATTTACCCGTCCAGGACCCGTTTCCAGCGCGGTCCGCACATTTTACGACGGTCCAGAACATTATTATTAAACTGACTGACAGTGCAACACCAAGGAGGAGTGGTTCGAAAGGGATGAAAGTTGGGGGAAAAACAGAGACGGCACGGAAGAATAATTGATGTTTATTTCAAACCGATATGCAGGTTACACAATGCGCACGGCATCGACTCAGTAGGATGTAGGACCACCGCGAGCGGCGATGCACGCAGAAACACGTCGAGGTACAGAGTCAATAAGAGTGCGGATGGTGTCCTGAGGGATGGTTCTCCATTCTCTGTCAACCATTTGCCACAGTTGGTCGTCCGTACGAGGCTGGGGCAGAGTTTGCAAACGGCGTCCAATGAGATCCCACACGTGTTCGATTGGTGAGAGATCCGGAGAGTACGCTGGCCACGGAAGCATCTGTACACCTCGTAGAGCCTGTTGGGAGATGCGAGCAGTGTGTGGCCGGGCATTATCCTGCTGAAACAGAGCATTGGGCAGCCCCTGAAGGTACGGGAGTGCCACCGGCCGCAGCACATGCTGCACGTAGCGGTGGGCATTTAACGTGCCTGAATACGCACTAGAGGTGACGTGGAATCATACGCAATAGCGCCCCAAACCATGATGCCGCGTTGTCTAGCGGTAGGGCGCTCCACAGTTACTGCCGCATTTGACCTTTCTCCACGCCGACACCACACTCGTCTGCGGTGACTATCACTGACAGAACAGAAGCGTGACTCATCGGAGAACACGACGTTCCGCCATTCCCTCATCCAAGTCGCTCTAACCCGGCACCATGCCAGGCGTGCACGTCTATGCTGTGGAGTCAATGGTAGTCTTCTGAGCGGACGCCGGGAGTGCAGGCCTCCTTCAACCAATCGACGGGAAATTGTTCTGGTCGATATTGGAACAGCCAGGGTGTCTTGCACATGCTGAAGAATGGCGGTTGACGTGGCGTGCGGGGCTGCCACCGCTTGGCGGCGGATGCGCCGATCCTCGCGTGCTGACGTCACTCGGGCTGCGCCTGGACCCCTCGCACGTGCCACATGTCCCTGCGCCAACCATCTTCGCCACAGGCGCTGCACCGTGGACACATCCCTATGGGTATCGGCTGCGATTTGACGAAGCGACCAACCTGCCCTTCTCAGCCCGATCACCATACCCCTTGTAAAGTCGTCTGTCTGCTGGAAATGCCTCCGTTGACGGCGGCCTGGCATTCTTAGCTATACACGTGTCCTGTGGCACACGACAACACGTTCTACAATGACTGTCGGCTGAGAAATCACGGTACGAAGTGGGCCATTCGCCAACGCCGTGTCCCATTTATCGTTCGCTACGTGCGCAGCACAGCGGCGCATTTCACATCATGAGCATACCTCAGTGACGTCAGTCTACCCTGCAACTGGCATAAAGTTCTGACCACTCCTTCTTGGTGTTGCATTTGCCCTGTCAGTCAGTGTATTATTATTATTATATGTTCTGGACCCCACAGCAAGATGCAAGAGCGCTACTTGGCGGTAAATTACATCTGCTGCCATTGTCATTGTTGACAATGTGACCAGCACCATCGTCGCGCGTAGGCAAGTGTGCGGGATTTCTGGCGATACGAATGACATACTGTACTTCCGAGCATTATTGACCTTATTATAGAGGTGAACAATTGGACGGTCAATCTCATTCCTAGCGTTTATCTCAAATGTGTTTACATTTTTATTTACATGCCGGGAGAATCTAATGTAATCTAAGATAGTTCTCCGAAGGAAAATATGGCTGTTGAAAACGAACCCAGGAAAGATTAAAAATGATCGGTTTATGATCAGAATAAGTACATCGAAAATCTACAGCCTGTTTCCAGTCATTCGATAGGGTCAGGAATGGAATGAATAAAGCCCCATCTAGCGGCGACAATAGGAATTGTGCCGGCTGCCGAAACACGCCTCTCGGGCAATGGCCTATGAATGTCAAAATGAAATGAAATATTGGACAGTGTTGCTGGAATGAATGATGACAGGGAAAACCGGAGCATCCGGAGAAAACCTGTCCCACCTCCGTTTTGTCCAGCACGAATGTCACATGGAGTGACCGGGATTTGAACCACGGAACCCAGCTCTGAGAGGCCGGCGCGCTGCCGCCTGAGCAACGGAGGCTCCTTATAAGTACATTATGAACAGTAAAATCGATTTGTCTCACCTCCTTTTACACCCCACCGCCGTTAAGATTATTTACCCCCCCCCCCAAAAAAAAATTAAAGAAGGAGAGGTTCTTTATGTTTAAAGGAGATTCCAGACACCAATGATCACGTCTATTACCTTCAGTTTTGAAATATAAGTATCCCCATAAAAATAATTAACTTGTTTCACTTCCTTTCAAACTCCCCTCCCCCCGGCCCCACAAGTTAATTTTCCAGCAAAAAATACTTGTTTCTTTAATAGTAAAGGATCTTCTAAATACCAATTATCAGGACTCTAACTTCTTCAGTTTTTGATTTATGTGTCCTCATGAAAGAAATTCAAGTCCTCCTTACTCCAGCCCCCCAAGATGGTTTCCCTCCCAAAACGCGCTTTACTTTGTTTTAAAGGAGATCAAAATACCAATTTTCACGTCTGTAACAACTGCAGTTTTTATTAGAAGTCTGTATTCTCATACAATTAAGTCAATTAACTTTTCAATTCTTTCAGCCCCCCCCCCCCACTTCATTGGATTTTAAGGGAATACGTGTTTCTTTACTTTTAAAGCAGATTCCAAATATCAAATTTCACGTCTGTAACATCTTCATTTTTGAGATATCAGTAGCCTAAGTAAAAGAATTCAACACCATTTTCAGTCACATTTACCCCCCTCCACCGAAGTGGTATTACCGAAAACTAAAAATACACGTTTCTTTATTTTAATAGAGATAAAAATACCATTTTTCACTTCTGTAACATGTTAAGTTTTTTGAGATATACTGTAGAAATTCAGGTTTTAAAATTTCACCCCTTTTTAGTTCCCCTTAAGAGGAGTTTCCAAAAACAAATCACCTATGTTTCTTTACATTTACAGGAGATTCCACATACCCATATTTTACGTCAGTAAAATTTTATGTTTCTCAGATATTCTGTAGATATAGTATTACAAAAAATTCACCCCAATTTGTCACTCCTGTTTAACCGCCATTAATTGGATTTTCCAAAAACAAAAAATACGTGTTTCTTTATTTTTAAAGGAGATCCCATATTCCAATTTTCAGTTCTGTAATATCTTCAGTTTCTGAGATATATGTATTCTCATTAAAGGCATTCAACCCATTATTCACCCTTTTACACCCCTCCTATTGGGATTTAGAGAAAACAGAATATACGTGTTCCTTTATTTTTAAGGGAGATTCTAAATACCAATTTTTACATCCGTAAACTTTTAAAGTTTTGAGATGTAGACACATTTTAAAAATTCGCCCCATTTTCACCCCCGATTATTTGGATATTCCAAAAACGAAAAAACACCTGTTTCTTTATTTTTAAAGTAGATTCCAAATACCAATTTTCAGGTCTGTAATATGTTCAGGTTCTCAAATATAAGTAGCCTCATTAAAGGCATTCAACCACTTTTTCACCCTTTTCGAGCCTTTCTATTGGGATTTTCCGAAAACAAAAAATACGTGTTTCTTTATATTTAAAGGAGAGTCTAAATACTAATTTTTACATCTATGAACTTTAAAAGTTTTGAGATGTAGATACACTCATTTTAAAAATTCGCCCCTTTATAACCCCCATTAATTGTATTTTCTAAAAACAAAAAAAATACGTGTTCCTTTATTTTTAAAGGAGATCCCAAACACCAATTTTCAGGCCTGCAGTAACTTATGACATAAGCTCACCATTTGTAGACTCTGTTTTCTTGAAGCCGATGATCGATGGATCTCTCGTACCGGCTGCCTCATCTGTTGTTGGATTCCAGTCCTACTTATGCTTTTCCTGCCTTTAACACTTCCTACTGTACTCCTTACATAAAGTCGTAATGAGTCCTACTTTTAAATGCAAAACCACCATGAGTTATGTTCATGGAGAGAATACACTTGTATTCTTCCGTATTACGGAACAGTAGCATAGCTAAATTCATAATAAAAGCTCTCCTCCCCTATACTAGTCAAAACCGGTCTCCCGTTGACTACCTCTCGTCATTGAGATAACAGGTCCCAATGAGAGTAACTTTTGAGTAGTATATATTCAGATGCGAAGTGAACTAACAAGTTAAAATCTTCTCCGATGTGCAGACGTAGAATCATAGTAAGAGTGTCTTCCAAGAGTGTCTCTGTGTCTCGGAGTAAGAAAAATAATGTCCTCTCCAGCTCTTGTCTTCGAAGTATATCGGTTCAAAAGTCTCCCTCCATCACATGGTCCAGTAAGATTCGAGGTCTCATCCCTTCTCCTATATATTGCTGTGAATCCATCACGTTGCTTCATTACGTCCATTCACATAGGCTGAACTTTACCGCGAAATCAAAGCGTCAGGTAGCGAACTTCGAAAAGTCGGCGTTCATAATGTTTCAACTATCTCTTCAGAAGGCGGAGAGGGTAAAGTCTCTCGTAACCTTGATGACGTACTTTTCCTGGAAATGGGCTGAAATTAGCCTGCTGACTCTGGTCACCTCACAACGGCTATTGGAAAATTTACTGCAAGCTATTAATATGAATGATGTTGAAATACTTTACCCAATATGTGGTTCGTTCAGAATACGTTATAGCCGCGATACAAAGAAATGAAATGATGTGAAATGGATGATTAAAACCCTATTTATACATATTAATTTAAAAATTACCTATCAGTGATTAAATAGTGTAAGAGAATGCCTAATGGCCTTAACTACGCCAATAAAGACATTTATCTATCTATCTATCTATCTATCTATTATCAATTAATTAGACAGTTCAATAATTTATCACTTGCTGTGATGTTCCAAACATCACAGTAGTACATGAGGGAAAACTCTCAGTTTATGTGAATGTCACAAGTGGAGTTCGCCAGGGATGCGTTCTTTTACCAACAATCTTTTATTGGTGCTCGATAATACCATGAGAAAAATGTTGGGTGGAAGGAAAAGAGGAATTCAATGGGGAATGGGGTAAAGACTGGAAGATTTAGAATTTGCAGATGCTATTTGTCGTTTGTCTTTAAGAATTAGTGATATGAAACACAAGTTAGAAGGATTACGGAAGGTAGCAGAGGCTGCAGGACTCAATATAAATGTTGTTAAGATCAAGGAAATAAGAGTAAATGCTAAAATTGATGAAAGAGTGTTTGTGGCAGGAGATGAGATTGAAGAGGTTAAACCATTTACATACTTGATAAGTGTAGTGACAAAAGAAAGAGGGGCGGAAGAGTATGTGAGAGCCAGAATAAGGAAAGCAAATGGAGCCTTCATGCATCTGTATACAGTGGGGAAGAATAACAACATCTCAAGGAAAATAAAAATGTTCAATACAAATATAGCTTGTGAAACTTGGACGGTTACACGAACTATCACTAATCTCTTGAAGACAGTTATAATCCATTGCTTATGATGCATCATAAACATATCTGATGTTATTATAGCCAATGACGGACTATGGAGAACAACAAACCAAGTTCCAGTCGCAGTGGAAATCAAGAGGAAAAAATGGTAATGGATAGGTAATACTTTGAGAAAGCCAGCGGGATCTATAGAACGCACAGCATTGGAATGGAATCCGCAAGGGGCACGGAGGAGACTTCGTCCTAGGAAGACCTGGAGGAGGACTGTAGAGGACGAGGCTCTTGAAGCAGGGAAGACTTGGTAGCAAGTTAAAGCATTGGCTAGTCGACGACCACAATGGAGACATTCCAAAGATGCCCTATGTTCCAGTGGGAACGAGAGGAATTAAGTCCAGTAAGTCAACACACTGTGAACATATTGTACATGTTCTTGAATGTGTACATAAATAGTGTATTATTAATGCCACGTTAAAAAAAACTGTATGTGATGAGTTGAAGAAAGGTGGACCTATGTTGAATGACGCAAGGTGAACTTGGCTGTGTTGCCCGTCCTGTGCCGTCCACTTCACGTCAAGTGTTGAAGCTAACTGAAGCTACCTTCAATTGCCAAGGTTTTCAGAGATACCAGAGAGCTGAAATATAGCCCCAGATAAGGTTTCTTTAACACCCTTGAAAATTTACTGATGGGGATACTTCAACTCTTCCTTTTTTAAGTTTTATAGATATACAGATGTGCCAATTCTCCCGAATTGAGCGGGAGACTCCCGATTTTTCATCGTTCCTCCCGATCTCCCGATTTTCAGAGCAATATCCGTAATTTTCGTATTATTTGAACTCCCGCGGTTTTCCTCGTTCTATCGATATATGGCTGAGTATGGCTGATCGATAGTAGTTGTAATAATGATACCAGATGGCAGCACGGGGCACGGTGGCCAGTCATGTGCTGCTCTTTGGTCTATAATACAGTCATTCTCTTTGCAAGCGAGCCAAGCGAGTAACATTCTCTTTGGAGTAACCTAACCTCAAAAACATAGTCGTTCTACCCGGGGCAAGACCTGCAGAAGTGCTCGTGTTTTGCCTTAATATTTGTTTTGGCCAAATTGTCAAAAAAAGGAAATATGATGCAGTGTTTAAAAGTGCTTATAGGGAAGAGTTTGCGTGTTTGAGTGAATCCAGAAAGGGACCAACGTTCACATTCTGTACTATATGTAGGTGCGATTTTTCAGTTGCACATGGCGGGTAATGCGATATACTCAAGCACATGCAAACGAAAAATCATAAGGAGAGTATTCAGTGTGTAGAAAGAAACCAGAAACTGAACTTTTCATGTAAAAACCAAGATATAAATCCTGTGACGAATGCAGCAGCGTTATTTACGTCATTTATAGTAGAACATAACCTGCCTGTAAATTGTGCCGATCACGCGCGACTTTTGTTTCGCAAAATGTTTCCTGATTCGGAAATAGCCGAACGATATGAGTGTACTGGAACGAAAACATCGGCTATCATAACAGAAATGTGCATGTAAGAAAGGGCGAAAATTGTATCACATTTGCAGGTGAATGCATTTTCTGTTGCTACTGATGGTAGCAATAAAAGCGACTTGAAGATATATCCCATTGTTGTAACATTTTTTAGGCCTGAACTCAATGAAATTCAGAGTTGTCTACTCTCTGTGCCTAACTTAGAAGGGGATGCTACTGGAGCTAACATTGCCAATCTTTTGCTCTCTACATTTCGGGAATTCTGCATTCCATTAAGAAACTGCCCAGCACTTGGTGCTGATAATGCTCCAGTAATGGTAGGATTAAAGAATGGTGAGGCAGGATGTTTGAAACGGGAAAATAGTAACATAATCATCGTAGGCTTCTCTTGTCACCTAATTAATCTTGCTGCCGAGAAGGGTGCGGCATGCTTGCTCGCAAATGTAGATGAAAGTATAATTGATGTGTTTTATTATCTGGAAAGGAGTGCAAAGAGGAAAGAAAAGTGCAGAGAATTTCAGACTTTACACAACACAGGGATCAGGAAAATTGTGAAGCATGTGCCAACTCGATGGTTATCACTAAGAAGGTGTTTAGATAGGATTTTGCTTCAGTGGGACCCTTTGGTTACATTATTCAGGAGCGAAATTGTGAGTAAGTATTCTCAGATGGGAACTTCGAAGACTTACAAAATTCTTAAGCACACTTTAAGTGCAGATGTGTCTTGTTTGTCTGAAAACTTTAAGGATTGTCATAACATTTCACCTCACTCCTCAGTTAAAAGGAAAAACAGTCATCAGTCTCACTAAAAAAATGAAACTACTTATGACACTAAGAGCCGTGCATTGTCACATGAAGAACGACTTTTCGTGTTCCTTTCATCAAATTTACATAAATCCTTTTGCCTTTTCCCCTCAAGTTTTACGGATATCTTTGAGAATCCAAACGTAGCTCTTCAGTCAAGTATGCCGCACACCCACTTATTTTTTTTGCTAGGGGCTTTACGTCGCACCGACACAGATAGGTCTTATGGCGACGATGGGATAGGAAAGGCTTAGGAGTTGGAAGGAAGCGGCCGTGGCCTTAATTAAGGTACAGCCCCAGCATTTTCCTGGTGTGAAAATGGGAAACCACGGAAAACCATTTTCAGGCCTGCCGATAGTGGGATTCGAACCTACTATCTCCCGGATGCAAGCTCACAGCCGCGCGCCTCTACGCGCACGGCCAACTCGCCCGGTCATCCAATTATTGAGGTCAGTTTTGGAGGAACTGTTGAAGAATGGGATGGCAAGGTTTGTGAAACCAGACGTCATTAAAAGATCCTCCTCTCTCCTTGATGTAGATCATCATACTCCAGCAAATTAAAAGGATGATTGTGATCTGATGATAGGGAACTCTGCGTTTGTTTTAATGAACACCTTGAAGTCTGAGGAAAAGTGCACATTCTATAAGTCTGTTAGAAAGTGTTTCTCTTCATCGTGTGACTACATGGTACACAAATTTCCATTCAAAGATGAAGTTTTAATTAATGCAGAAGTTGCAAATATTTCTGCTATAAGCAAGGCATCATTTTCTAGCCTTACATTTTTCATAAACAAGTGTCCGAACATTTTGACTAGTGAAACGGAACATTTGGATGAAGAAACTGATATTCTGCACTCCCAGTTCTGTAACTTTCAGCTCGAAGAGACCGACCTGGCAAAAGGAAAACTGATGTTCAATGGGCATTGGTAGGTTAGATGAAATCAGCTGATGGTGCATTTAAATATGACAGACTCTCTAAGGTGAAGCTGACTATTTTATCAATTCCACATAGCAATGCAGAATGTGAAAGGATTTTTAGCAGAGTCACAAAGACAAAAACACAGTTCAGATCCTTGTTGTATGAATAAACTTTGGAGAAACTTTTAGCCCTGAAATCAGTTTAGCAAGGCAAGTGCTTTGAGCAAAAATTTAGTTCCGAGTTTCTGACGAAGGCTAAGTCAGCTACTGGTGTGTTGAACAACAATTAGTAGTAATGTGATCACCATGTAGAAGGATGAGAAGTCACATGTTGCTACAGTTCAGGTATGTCCAGTATTTAGTATGTAAATGATGGAAAATATATATATGGACAAATAGTTTTTTTAATATATTGAATTATAATGAATTTGTACATGTTCTGCCATCAGTGATGTGTCGTAATACGTCGCGATTCGCTGCAAAATTTCTCCTGATTTTTCACTTTTAAAAGTTGGCATGTCTGCATATACATTGCCTTTCATCCTGTCTGTAGCTGAGGTTTTCAAAAATGTTAAGTGGTAACAATAATACAAGGAGTTCAATGTTTTTTTTTACAGCTATCAATCTTACGAGACAACAAATTTCGTCAATGTTGCCATTAATGCTTTCACGGCTCGTACTTATAGACATGATATATGCTTTTGGGATTATGCCATGCCAAGAAAATAAGATGAAATTCTTGTAGTTTCGCAGAGAACTTTGCTCTGCGTCTTCAGAAGAATATCTCGACTGTTCACAAGGAAGGCTTCTCAACGAATGAGGTCTGAATTTCGACGTTATAACAGAAGTGGAAGTGGTACGTTCATTTGTCACCAGATGGCTCACTGGATGAGGTACAGCGCTATCGTTTGAAACAGAAGCTGATGGATCCATCAGAATCGGTCTGAGAGGGAGTCACATATCATAACAAGTGTACATACATATGAAAGTATGACATTGATACAAGCCTGGAATAAAACATCTGATGATGAGGAATGTACGAATTTGCAAAATACCGAAAAGAAATAACAATAGTGAAGGGACAGGGAAGGGATCTACTTACGTAAATCCTTAATGGCAGGCAACGACGTATTACTTAATTGATAGCCAGTGTCCCTATTGTAATTGTTAGGATTTCTACGTATTTCCACAGCTTCCGGTATAATCCTGGACCTGCAGTGTCTAGCGTGGTGACGCAAGTGTAATAGACTGATTATAACTTGAAAACAACATTCCTTAACCCACGGGGTAAATAATGCAAGTATGGAGCTCACATTATTATTATTACTTTACAATTATGGTTATTATTTAATGACTTTGAGGTATGGCTATGAAGTGTTTATATCTACTTATTATTATTATTATTATTATTAACGTAGTCGGATGATTGCATTGTTTGTGAGGTTATGTCATGAAACACGTGTTGTATATAGATATTTATATGAGCTCAGTTAATGTAAGAACCTGCAATTAATAGTATATAATTTATCATTACCTGTATATATGATGTGTAATCCACTACAGTAGTGTGAAACACTAACATCCAGAATGACATATCTTTGACACTAGATGATTGTAGAATATTCTTTACATTATAACTATGTTGTTAGGCACTCAACAACTTGCTAGAAGGTATATTGTGTCATATAGTTCTAGAAACCTGGCCAGGTAACCTATATAAAGAGACAATCTCGATGGTGAGAGAGTTATTCCTTAGTAGGAGTTATGGTTTAACAGGAATTTTACTTGTGATATCGTGTTGTGTTACGGCCGACATGCTTGTAAGCAGTCAGCAGTTTCAAGGTTGCAATCTCCATGTGCTTTGTGACAGGCAGTTGTTAAAAATGGTGGTTCGTTGATGTCTCCATATGGTGTCTTCTTGTGACGGCAGTTAATTTGTGTAATTAATGTGAAAATAAATTCTAAATAAATCAGTATAACAACTGACAGCATTTTGTGTGCATTTTTGTGGATACATCATTGGCGTCTGTGACTTGACTTACTTACTTGACTTAATTCCTCTCGTTCCTACTGGAACATAGGGCATCCGTGAAACGTCTCCATTGTGGTCGTCGACTTGCCAATGCTTTAACTTCCTTCCAAGTCTTCCCTGCTTCAAGAGCCTCCTCCTCTACAGTCCTATTCCAGGTCTTCCTAGGACGACTTCTCCTCCGTGCCCCTTGCGGATTCCATTCAAATGCTGTGCATTCTATAGATCCCGCTGGCTTTCTCAAAGTATTACCTATCCATTTCCATTTCCTCCTCTTGATTTCCACTGCGACTGGAACTTGTTTTGTTGTTCTCCATAACTCGTCATTGGATATAATTTCAAGCCATCTGATATTTTGAAGCGCTGTAAGCAATGGTTTATAACTGTCTGCAAGAGATTAGTGATAGTTCATGTAACCTTCCAAGTTTCACAACCATGTAGAAGGACATGATTTAACATTTGTATTGAAAATATTTATTTGCGTTTTCCTTGAAATGTTGTTATTCTTCCATACTGTATACAGCTGCATGAAGGCTCCATTGACTTTCCTTATTCTAACTCACACATCCTCTTCCACCCTCCTTCTCTTGTCACTACACTTCCCAAGTAGGTAAATGTTTTAAGCTCTTCAATCTCTTCTCCTGCCACAAACAATCTTTCATCAGTTTTAGCATTTATTCTCATTTCCTTGGTCTCAACAACATTTATATTGAGTCCTGCAGCCTCTGCTTCCTCCCGTAATTCTTCTAACTTGTGTTTCATATCACTAATTCTTGAAGACAAACGACAAATATCATTTGCAAATTCTAAATCTTCCAGTCTTTACCTCACTCCCCATTGTATTCCTCTTTTCCTTCCACCCAACATATTTCTCACAACATTATCGAGCACCACAAAAAAGATTGTTGGTAAAAGAAGCTGATGGAACCATCAGAATCAGTCTGAGAGGGAGTCACATATCATAACAAGTGTACACACATATGAAAGTATGACATTGACACAAGTCTGGAATGAAACATCTGAGGAATGTACGAATTTGGAAAACACCGAAAAGAAATAACAATAGTGAAGGGACAGGGAAGGGAACTACCTACGTAAATCCTTTCTGGCAGGCAACCACTTGTGACATTCATATAATCTGAGTTTTCCCTCATGTACTACTTTCCATCTATACCCTTCATATATTGCCTACATGAGATTCAAGATCTTATCCAGTACTCCATATTTCACCAAAGTCTTCCACATTACAGTCCTATTTACTGAATCAAACGCTCTTTTGAAGTCTATGAATGTCAAATACAATGTGGCCTACTATTCATTGCTTTGCTCTAGAATTATTCTTAGCATGTTTATTAGATCAACACAGCTGCATTGTCTGCGGAAACCAGCTTGTCCTTTTCGAAGACGCTGCTCAGCTGAGCCCTTTATTCTGTTTAGAATTATTCTAGAGAGATTTTTACTTGGTATGCTCAGTAGTGTTATTCCTCTCCAATTCTTACACACTGTGGTGTCACCATTTTGGGAGAGTTTCACAATCAAGCCCTCTTTCCAATCAGCTGGAATTTTCTCTTCTTTCCATAATTTCCCCAGTAATGGTAGCAGCAAATTAATGGCGGCCTCTTCATCCACTTTTATTATTTCTGGATCTATATTATGTTTCAATGCTAACCTAACTTCATGCCTTGTTGGGGGATCTGGCTTTATTCTTGAGTCTTCACTGTCTAAGCCTTCATTTACTTCTTCTAGCATTTCCTGCTCATTTCCATCATCTTTGTTTATAATTTCTGAAAAATACTCTTGCCACCTTCTCAATTGTTGTTCTTGTGATAACAGCATATTTCTTTCCTTATCCCTCACTGGTTTACTCTTCCTAAAACCTCCTCTTGACAACTTCCTTGTAATAGTATAGAGTTGTTTCATATCACCCTTCTTCTCAGTTTCCTCTGCAATTTGTGCCGGCTGGTCAATCCATCTTCTTTTATCGCTTCTCACATTCCTTTTAACCATTTTTCAATATTCATATATTTCCTTTGGGCTTCTGACTTCTGCTGTCATGTTCTGCTTTGGTTTACTATAGCTTTTGCCTCTTTTTGTTTTTCAAATAAGTCCCATGTTTCCTCAGACATCCAGTCTTTCTGTTGATAGCTCCTATAACCAATTACTTTTTCACACGTTTGTAAGTAAGTGTTCTTCAACATTTTTCCAAGTTCTTTCCACACTCAACTCTTACTCGTTTTCGAGATTTGAAAGGACTTCAAACCGATTTTTCAACTCCAGACTAAATTCTTTCCTCCTCTTTTCACTGTTTAACCTTTGTATGTTGAACTTCTTTTTTCTAGTTGCAAACTTCTTCGATGCAGCCTTTATTTTCAATTCAAACTCATCTACTACTAGATGATGATCACTACCAACATCAGCTCCTCTTCTGTTCCTCACATCTGTCAATGATCTTCTAAATTTCTTGCTAATAGCTACATGGTCGATCTGATTTTCTGTTTTTTGATCTAGCGATACCCATGTAACCTTATGACACCTTTTGTGAGGAAAGATTGTCCCTCCAATCACCATTTCCTGGCTGGCACACAAATTTACAAATCCCTCTCCATTATCATTCATTTCATCTAATCCACGTTTCCCTATCACATGCTCTAGTCTCTCATTATTTAATCCAATCTTTGCTTTCATATCAACCATAATAATAGCAATATCTCTTTTATTTATATTCTTTATAGTTTCATTCAACTGATGATAAAATTGATCCTTCATGTTGGCATCAGATACTTCTGTTGGTGCATAACAAACTACTATTGGTACATTTCGAATTTTACCTTGAAATCTAGCTGTCATCATTCTCAAATCAAAATCTCTTTATTTGCAAATGAGGTGCCCACCTCGGTGGCAAATGGTACACTAAAATATATTATTGTCAAGCACTAAATTTTTAATTAACAAGAGAAGAAAAAATGTTTTCTAGAATACAATAATATACAATTTATGCTAACAATTTCTTTCTATTAAACAAACAGATCACCCTTAATAAATTTATATTGTTTACAAAATTCTACTTATAATATCTCCTATACTTACAAACATAGTCAAATCATATACAGTATGTGGAATTACTTCAAATAATACTATGCAAATGGTATAAGATTAAAACTTACAATGCATTTACTTTTTTAAAAACCCATTTTGGAACCTAAGTAGCATAACGACCTGCTGCGTCTTAACCAGAGCCCCCTTTTGCCACCACTTTTCAGAGTTCCTGAAGGGCCTTCACAGCTACCGCAGCGGTCCCAGGGCCCTCGAAGTCCCCACTGTACTTTATCCCTACAGGCAGTCCCCTACTTTCGCTGTCCAAACTCCATGGACCAGGGGAAGGAATTTTTTTTAACACACATTTTTATTTACAATAGCCTGCACTGGTCAAAAGCCCTCTAACATTTCATTTATTTTCCCTGTTGCTGTTTATTCTCTTCTTGAATACCTGTACAGATTTTGGAAAAGGATCAAACACTACCCCTGGTAAACTGTTCCACTTCTTCACGCCCTTCCCAATGAATGAAAATTTACCCCAGTCGCTTCTGCTAAAATTCCTTCTAATTTTATACTTGTGGTCAGTTCTGCCAATATAAATATTTTCCAACTGAAGCCTCTCACGGATTTCTCCCCATGCTTCTTCTCCTGTATAGGCTCTATATAATCCTATAAGTCTAGTTTTCTCCCTTCTCTTACTTAAAGTTTCCCACCCAAGTTCCTTTAACATTTCTGATACACTACTCATTCTCCTGAAATCCCCTGTTACAAATCTTGCTGCTTTCCTCTGCACACTATCTATTTCTTTTATTAGGTATTCTTGGTGAGGATCCTAAACACTGTTTGCATATTCCAATAATGGACGAACCATACTTAAGTAACTTTTTTCTTTTAATTCTTTGTTGCATCCTTTAAGTAGCCTCATTATGACATGTAACGATCTGTATGCTTTCCCAACAATGTCATCAACATGACCCTTCCAGTGCAAATTACTTTCAAATCTCACACCTAAGTATTTGCACTTGCCATCTTTTAGGATAACTACCTCATCCAAGGTATATTCAAATTCAGTTTTAAAGCTCCTGTTTGTAAATGTTGTAACAGTCGATTTGCCTCCATTAACCTTCATATTATTTTCTTCAACCCACTGTTGGATACTTTCAAGGTCCCTTTGTAATTCTGAACAATCCTCATTATTATTTATTTCCCTATAAACAATTATATCATCAGCATACAATCTTATTTTTGATGTTATATTGTTCCCTAAATCATTTGTGTATATTAGGAAAAGTAACGGACCGATTATACTACCCTGTGCGATTCCCTTCCAAACTTTCTCTTCCTGTGGTATATTATTTCCTACTTTGACTTTCTGAACCCTTGAATTTAGAAATGTTCTTATCCAACGTATAACCCTTACGTCCAATCCTATTCCCTCCAATTTCTTTAATAATATTCCATGTTCCACTCTATCAAAGGCTTTGGAAAGATCTATGGCTATGCAACCTAACTGGCCTCCTGAATCCAACTGATCTGATATGTCCTGCTGAAATCCCACCAGTTGTGCCTCACAAGAAAATTTCTTTCTAAATCCATACTGGCTCCTCATGAACCAATTTTTATCATCACATATCCCTCTGATGAACTTTGCTATTAAACTCTCCAGTATTTTACAAACTATACTGGTCAGGCTGATTGGTCTGTAGTTCTCGGGTTTCCTTTTATCACCCTTTCCTTTATAAATTGGTATTATTATAGATTCCTTTCATTCTTTTGGTATTACACTATTATGTATGACATAGTCAAAGAGAAATTTTAAATAAGGCACTATGTACCACCCCATTGTCTTTAATACCTCCCCAGTAATTTGATCACTTCCTGCTGCTTTTCCTTACTGAAGCAGTTGCATTTCTCTGAAAATATCTTCATTTGTGAATGAGAAGCTTCTTGTTTCCCTATGTCTCTCTCCCTCTCTATCTTCTGTTACTGTTTCCAACTCCTGACAATCTTCTACTGAATCTCTGAATTCCCTACTGAATAGATTTGCTTTCTCAGTATCTGCTGAATAGTGTTCACCCCCTTCTCCCACCATTGTAGGAATTTGGATTCCTTTTCCTTTTTGATTCCTAATATATGAATACATCTTTTTCCATTTCCCTTTGTGGTCATTACCCTCTTGAAGTATGCCACTCTCTCTGAGATGGGACTCCATTCAATTAAACTGTTCTTGGATATCCTATTTAGCAACATACCCACTCCATTCCTCCATTCAGCATCCTCCCCAGACTATCCAGAATAATTAAATGTATTCCCAATTTGCATCATGATCTCTCCAAAATCACACCATCTCACTTCACTTAAACCAAGAATTTCCAAGCCATAATTTTGCATCTCTTTCTCAACCTGCTTTAGTTTACCTTCTTCTGTCAAAGTTCTAACATTCCAACAATCAATTCTCATTTTCCGTTTTGGGCCAAAGTTCGTCATCGAGGTATCCATCCGGTTTCATTTCAATTCAGTTTCTTTAATAAGTGGATTTAAGATGTTCAATTTAATAGCCCACAGCACCCGAGCTTGGTGGTGGGGCTGCCACCTGAGCCTCTTACGCCTGCTGTTTTCTGTAGGGGTTGTCTCCCTTAGCCTTTGAAGATCCCTCTTCCCCCAATTTCTTCAACCCCAATGGAAAAGGGTTGCCTCGTCTGACAGATTTCCCATTTCAAAGGTGTCCTTCTCCGCTGCATCTGCCATTGAGGACTTCACCAGAGCCCCATTAGCCGTCACTTTTCAGGGTTCCTTAAGGTCCTTCACAGCTAACATAGCGGTCCTGGGGCACACAGAGTCCCCGCTGTACATCACCCCTACAGGTAATCCCCTACTTCATGCCGTTGCCCACATCCCACGACGTGGACGAGGGTTTGGACTTATGGGAGGCCAAAGATGAACTAGTCAAAAGAAATCTAACGACAAACGGAAACTGCAGACGCGGTTACGGGAAGATCTCGTCGAAAAGGGAGAAATTCCCTAAAAATTTTTCATTGAAGTCGACGAAGATTCGGAGAGAGAAGAAGAGGTAAATATAATAAAAATGTCTTCTAAGTTAACGAACATGATAAAGACATTCAATTTAACATTAACAGACAACATTTCAAAAATAAATGACAAAATTTCAGACGTCAATTCCGGCCTAACTGGACAGATTGCAGATCAAATTTCAAAAGTAAAGGACAAAATTTGAGACAAAATTCCGCCCTAACAGAACAGATTGCAGACCAAATTTTGAAAGTAAATGACAAAATTGCAGGTGAAATTTTCAAGTTAATACAGTTTTAACCGGAGAAATAACACAAGTGTAAACGCAGGTTTACAAAGTAGAACAGGGCATGGAATCGAAAATTTCAACCACAGATGACAAAATTTCATCACAAATTAGCGACATCACCAATCGATTAAGGCTGCGGATATTGGACATCAGGTCAAACTGTGACAGGTTGACCACATGGATTGTAGAGTAAGCCATCTGAAAGGGGATATCTCGAAACTCAAGGCGAAGGTGGAAATCCAGGTTTCTGGCATAACGCAACGGGTTGAAGGAAGAATTTCTTCCGTTGAGGGAAATTTTGAAAGCCGTATCTCTGCCGTCGAGGGAAATTTTGGGAGCCGTATTTCTGCTGTTGAAGGAAGATTAGGAAACTGGGTTTCGACCATCAAGGGTAAGCATCCTTCACGCAGTAGAAAATAGATTAACTCAAACAGGATGTACCGCCACACCTCTAATCCCCTCAAACCTAACCGGCAATACAGGACACCTAGACCCGAAGGTGATTATAGAGAGCCTTCCAGAATACCACGGGCGACTGGAAGAGAACCCAACTAACTTCGTTGAGGGCTCGGTCAGTCTATTAGGAAGGACTAATCTACCAGAGGACATCTTCATGCAATTCATCACACCGTCAATAAAGGGGCAAGCCGCTATTTGGTGGACTAACTTAAAGGGCTTAAATCTAAACTGGACGGACTTCAAGAGGGAATTCCTTGCTAGGTTTAATTCCAAGGGGGTGAAGAGCTCCGTGAAAAGGAAGCTACTGACTGAGGCATAACCCACTGGCATGAGAGCTAGCGCCTTCGTCCTACAGACGTACCAACTTTCAAGCATCTGCACCTGAAAGGTAGCGAGAATGAGATCTTACCAGACATCACAGAACTACTCCACGATAAGATTCGACCCCTAGTGAAAGTGTCACAACCGAGATCCTTTGATGATCTACGTACAATCATCGCCCAGTTGGAGAAGGAACACAAGAGCAAAGCTACGGAAGAGACCAGCACAGTTATGAAGTGCTACTAGTATGGAAGAACAAGACACCTGAAGAACAAGTGCCCAGCCTTGACGTCGGATAACTAGGTCTGGCCCATTCTGGATTGAGGGGAGATGGGACAGGGAATGTGAATGCGCCTCAAAACACGACAGACAAGCAGCTCTGGTCAAGTAGGTGTGGCATTGGTCAGATTGTGAGTAGAACAGGCCAAACTCGCCCAGCTATCATCTTAAGGATTGACAACAAGAATTGTTCAGGCATACTCAACAGCCAAGCAAGCCATTCATTTGTGAACGGGACTGTCACCAGATTACTACCGCCTATGAAGTCTCACCATCTCGGAAGGGTAATAGGAGCAGCGGACGGGGTAACCTATTCCATCCAAGGAAGACTAACCTAACCGCTAAATGCATGAACATGCCTATTGTAATTGACGTAGCAGTGATTCAGAACCTGATATCTGACATCATATTAGGTCATGACTTTCTGGTGGAATACAAAGTGATCCTAGACTATGCAGCTCATGAAGTCTTTTTGGAAAAAAAAACAGACGCCTAGCACGATGGAAATCTCCAGACTTGGAAGGATGCGGAAGTCTACACAGACCTAGGAGATATCCAGTTAACGCATCATCGACCGAGTGAAGAAGAGGAACTGAGACGCACCTTAAGGGACTTTCCGGAAGTCATCACCAACAAAATTGGATGGACTACCATGGTAACGCATACCATTGAATGCAGCACTTCCTCACCCGGATAAACGCAACTTCGTCATTCATAAGATTCAAGAGATGGAAAGGCAAGGTCTCACTGAACCCTCTACATCCTGTTGGGCTTCACCTATTGTCGTACCGAAAAAGAAGAATGGGGACTATCGGCTGTGTGTGTGGACTTCCGCAGGTTGAACGAGAAGACTGTTACTGACGCCTACCCCATGCCGGACCTGAAAGACTCGCTGAAACAAGTGGGTCTAGGGTTTACAGCACACTGGATCTCAACTCCGGATACTGGCAAGTGGAGGTCGAGGAAAGTTCAAGACCACTGACAGCCTTCGTTACACCGAGAGGATTGTACTAGTTTACAGTAATGCCTTTTGGATTGAAGAATGCTAGTTAGTTACGTCGCACCGACACAAATAGGTCTTATGGCAATGGTGGGACAGGGAAAGGCTAGGAGTGGGAAGGAAGCAGCCATGGCCTTAATTAAGGTGTGAAAATGGGAAACCACGGAAAACCATTTTCAGGGCTGCCAACAGTGGGGTTCGAACCTACTATCTCCCGAATACTGGCCTCACTTAAGCGACTGCAGCTATCGGGCTCAGTGATTGAAGAATGCTCCTGCCACCTTCATGCGACTGATGGATAAGGTATTATCAGGATATGTTGGAGATTTTAACCCAGTGTATCTCGACGTCATTTTAATTCACAGCAAGAATTTTCAAGAACACCTTGTACATCTGAGGAAAGTGCTGGAACAACTGAAGATTCATGGACTGACTTGCCAATTGGAGAAGTGCCACTCTGCCCAGTGCCAACTAGAATATCTTGGCCATGTCCTAACATTTGAGGGCTTAGAAAGGCAACCAGAGAAGGATCGAGCTATCGAAGAAACTGAATGTCCGCAGACCAAGCAACAAGTACGTCAGTTCCTTGACTTGTGTGGATGGTATAGCAGCTTTGTGCCACAATTTGAAAAGAAAGCAATACCACTTACCCTTCTAAACCATAACACCCGCCAGTTCTGATGGACTAGCAAGGAAGAGGCAGCATTCGAAGACATTAAGGCTGCGATATGAAACGCTCCCTGTCTAGCCCATCCAGATCCTCAACGGAAGATGTGCCTGCAGACGGATGCCAGCGACTCCGGCTTAGGAGCAGTGTTATTCCAGGAGAGGAGTGATGGCAGAAGGGACATCATCGAGTATCTCAGCAGAAAGCTATCTCCCACCGAACAACGCTACTACACTGCCGAGAAGGAAGCCTTAGCCGTGGTGTGGGCCATGTGCAAATTCAGAGGCTACTTGGATGGAAGGAAATTCCAGTTCTACACCGATAATGGCACTCACAAATGGTTGAACTCGGTCTCTGGCTCAAAATCTAAATTGAAGCTATAGGCTCTGTTAATCGCAGAATTTGATTTTGATGTGTGTCACGACCCAGCACCGACGAATATAAGAGCACACAGCTTATCTAGGCACCCGGTGATGGAACCTGAAGCTAGGAGCACCATTGTCGAGAGGAAGTTCCCACGAAAGCACCAGAGTAAGCCCAAGGAACCTGTCCTTATGACGATCAAGAAGGAACTTGATCTGGGAGTAATCAAACAGTGGCAAGAACAAGACAAGCCCTGTAGGACCATGACGCAGTGGGTTAGGAGACAGAACACCGATAGTCGACCCGTCCCAAGGGAATTCAAGATGTGCTACAACAACTTCCGGGTTGACGGAGGACTCTTGGTGTACAGAACTCACCTCTCCGACACACCTGCAGTAGTGGTCATCCCCAGACAGAACTCGACGGACATCCTCGAAAAGTTCTACGATAGCACTGACGCCAGACATCCAGGAGGTAAAGAGATGTATCAGTCTATCCGACGAAGATTCTTCTGGGTCAACATGTGGAAAGACAACCTGGACTATGTGAAGGAATGCTACATCTGTGCCTGCACCAAGGCGAGCAACAGGAAGGCCGATTCCAGTCAACGAGGACGACGGCCACAACACCCGTGGGAGGTCATAGCCCTGGACTTGATGGGTCCTTACCCTCGGGGTAAAACAGGACTCCTTTCCGATACCAGAAGCCACTGCGGGATACATCACCAGCCTTCTACAAGATGAAGTATTCAGCCGCTACGGTTACCCATGGTGTATTCTATCAGACAACAGGAGTCAATTCACATCAAGGAAGTGGCAGCAAATGATGACTGTAGAGCACTGGACTACCCCTATCTACAACCCAAGGGCCAATCTAACAGAATAACAGAACCAGGAACTAAAAAAAATGCTACGGGTCTACCTAATAGACAAAGAACATCGAATGTGGGACCGTCAGGTACTGTAGTCACTCTTTGCCCTCTGACGATGCATCAACCGTGTCACTGGCTATTCCCCAGCAGAGCTGTTTCTTGGTCGTCAGCTGTACGGCACAGAGGATTGGGAGATTCGTCCACCACCCACTTCTGGTCAAGATGATGCAGCTGTTTCCCTGGCAGAATGGCAGCAGCAGCAGCAGGACATCAAGCAGAAGCAAGCTTTGGCCGAGAAGAGATCCCTTACCCAGGCCAAGGCTCAAGATGTCGAAGAGACCCAGACTTTCCTACCAGGCCAACAAGTACTGCGACGTAACCACCCAGTCAGTAATAAGACTGGAGGGTTTCACGCAGGTCTCCCACCTAAGTGGGTTGGTCCCGTCGACGTGGATAAGGAGCTGGGCCATGGGGTCTACTTACTAAAGACCAACCCTCCTGTCAAGGTCCATACACTGGAGTTGCAACGAATCACACAACCACTGTGCATACAGGGTAAGCCTGGTACTACCACGGGTCCACCTGGAGAGGGGCTACTAATGACACAGCACAGTCTGGTCATGAAGAGAATACATCAACTATCATCGAGGAAGAGGCTGGCAGCGAGGCAAACCTGACCCCCGACTAGCACGATCCGGTCGGAAGCAGGAGAGCACACCCAGCGACGTTGAAGAAGAAAGAAGATACAATCTACGACCAAGGCAAAGTCGACGAGTGTGATGTACTGTCGAAATTGTTTCAAGATATAGGGGGGATATTGACACAAGTGTAATAGACTGATCTAACTTGAATTAAAAGAAAAAAGTTACTTGAGTATGGTTCGTCCATTATTGGAATATGCAAACAGTGTTTGGGATCCTCACCAAGAATACCTAATAAAAGAAATAGATCGTGTGCAGAGGAAAGCAGCAAGATTTGTAACAGGGTATTTCAGGAGAAAGAGTAGTGTATCAGAAATGTTAAAGGAACTTGGGTGGGAAACTTTAAGTAAGAGAAGGGAGAAAACTAGACTTACAGGATTATATAGAGCCTATACAGGAGAAGAAGCATGGGGAGATATCCGTGAGAGGCTTCAGTTGGAAAATAATTATATCGGCAGGACTGACCACAAATATAAAATTAGAAGGAATTTTAGCAGAAGCGATTGGGGTAAATTTTCATTCATTGGGAAGGGTGTGAAGGAGTGGAACAGTTTACCAGGGGTAGTGTTTGATCCTTTTCCAAAATCTGTACAGATATTCAAGAAGAGAATAAACAGCAACAGAGAAAATAAATGAAGTGTTAGAGGGCATTCGATCAGTGCAGGTTATTGTAAATAAAAAAAATGTGTGTGAATAAATTAATTCCATCCCCTGGTCTAAGGAGTTTGGACAGCCAAAGTAGGGGACCGCCTGTAGGGGTGAAGACAGCTAGTGATGTGTACTTTGGCTAATCAGCATGTTTAAGAATCCATCAAGGGGGAGCGTCGACAGATTTTTGTTTCACCAAAGTAAGGATGATGGGAAAATGGTCACTGTCACAGAGATCATCGTGTGTATTCCACCGAAACAGCGGAACCAACGTTCGGCTGCACAGACTTACGTCTATGCGAGAATATGTGCCGTAACGTACACTAAAGTGAGTTGGTTCCCCTGTGTTCAAAATACATAAATCCAGCTCTGTTACTAATCTTTTCAGCTGTCGTCCCCGGGGACAAGACATCTCAGAGCCCCATATGGGGTTATGGGCGTTAAAATCTCCGAACAAGAGGAAGGGAGGTGGAAGTTGATCTATGAGATCAGTGACATCATTTATGTTAAGGGACTGGGCTGGGCTGGTGGAAAATAAACATTACACACTGTTGCTATGACAGGCAGCGGAATGTAAACTGCTACAGCCTCCAGTGGAGTTCTTAGTGGAATCTCTTCGCTGTAGGTATCAGAACGGACAAAAGTACCAACGCCAGCGGAAGCCTGGTGAGCATAATGTCGTTCTGTCGAGTATAGTCGAAAATTTCTCAAGACCGCATGATGACCTGGTCGGAAATTTGTTTCTTGAATACAGACTACACTCGCCGAATACTCGCTAATGAGCTGGCGCAGCTCAGCATGATGCCTATCATAACCATTAAAATTCCACTGCAACAGTGCCATAGTGTGAGTGTGGACTTCTGAGGTTTAGGTTAGAAGCAGTGTAATGCTACCTAATCACATCCCCATCCGAAGATGGAGACAAATGCTCCATGCCTTGAATTTCTTCAACGTATTCAGGGGCGGGGTTTCTTCCTAGGAGGGGAGCGCGCAGGTTTTCCAGGAGGAAAAGCCGCTGGCACAGAATCAGACACTCCGGGTGGAGGGCGTGAGGCCCCATTTGTAGGAGAAGTGGAAGAACGCCTGGTAAGGGCACTCTTCTTCCCTGCCGTAGATTCTTGTTTAGACGGGCTGGGAGGTGATTTCCCAGCCCTAGTCGACGATGCCGCCTCCGCCGGCTGAGGCACGGCTTTTGCCGACCTTGAAAGGGAAGGAGACGTTGTCTTCTTCCCCTGCAGTGCCAGTGTAGGTTTCTTAGCTGGCACAGGCTTATTGGTGCTCGAAGGCCGGGATGGACCCGCCTTCGAGCTCGTTCTCTTTGCGGCGTTGCTCACAGGAGTAACTGCCGCCTTGGGTGCAGCGATCTACTGGAAAGGTGTTCCAGCTGAAAATGAAGAACCTGGGAGAGACTGTGCTCTCATGCTGAAGTCTAGTGCCTTGGCCGGTGCATTCAGAGAATTAAACTTACTGCGCACTTCCTGATAGGAAAGACCACCCAGGGTCTTGAACGCCTGGATCATCTTCTCACTCAGATAGGTCAGACAGGTCCGCTATCGAGGAGAATGAAGACCAGAGCAGTTAGTGCACTTGTACGGAGTTGTGCACTCCTCTGCGCCGTGAGCTATTCTTTCACATGTACCACACACAGACTGATTCGAACAACGAGATACCATGTGTCCAAATCTCTGGCATTGATAGCATCGCATAGGAGGCGGGATGTACGGCCTCACATCGCAACGATAGGTTGTTACCTTGACTTTCTCTGGCAACAATGACAATTTCAAGGAGACTATGAATGCACCCGTGGCAACGTCTTCACCGTTGACTTTGCATGTGATACGCCGAACGTGGGTAACGCCACGGTGCTTCATGTCCTCCATCAATTCATCGTCAGTGTTCATAACGAGATCATGGTGGAAAATAACTCCACGAAACAGATTCAAGGTTTTGTGCTCTTCCACTTTGACAGGGATGTCGCCAAAGTGGTCACACTTAAGCAACTGATCTGCATGGAGTGCAGTGCTTGTCTTTTGAAGCAAACCACCACTGCGCATTTTCTTATGGTCCTCAAGTTCACCGTATACACCTTCAATGTGTCGACTGAATAGAATCGATTTGACCAGCTTGAAATCGTGCCCATCGGTTCTGGAAGCAACCAGGAACCTAGGGAAGCTGGAACCCAGACTAAGACGCTGCGATTGTTCCCAAGGTGTTGCCCCCCTTCGGGAATCAAAAGTTAAAGACTTGGGTAGCGAACTACCTGATGAGGCAGGTGGAAGCGGTTTCGACGCCATGCCTAAAATCATCCTTGCCGAATGCCACCCACTCCGATCAGGGGTCTCTGTAGCCGAACCAAGCAGCCAAGGTAATACCCACCTGCTCATAGCCGGTACTGCCCGGGGTCCGATGTTGGACGATGCCTAATACGGGAGGACTGACGCAATGAGCACGAGGACTCCCTTCCTCCAGTCAACCGCAATAGCATGTACCCCATAGCATGTACAGAGCACTAAATATAGGCAAAAAGTAAATAAAAATAATTAATAAGGATATGTCCTCCTGGAATTCGGCTGTGCGGGGACCTGTGTTGTCAGGCGAATACTACTGCTCAGGTACATGACACTCCCACCCGCCGCTTCCTGGCTGGTTACTAACACGGGCTTTCGAGCGTAGTCGCACATGTAGGAGGTCCATCTCCGAGCAACATGCACATGAAAAATTTTGAAATGGTCTACAACTGACCCTCGGAAAAATAAAAATAAAAAGGGGACCATGGCTGTCGTGTAACGACCTCCCCAGGGGCTCGAGCCGGCGGACTGCCAGATGGACGGCAGCCAGATTCGCAGCTGAGACTCGAACTCAAGGTGTCCAGGGAAACAAACCAGTATTAGAATAATAATCATCGATATGAGACACCTTGTAGTATCTGAGTAATTGTATAATTAGTATAATAATTATAGTCAGAATTAATATTTAGGAGGAAGAAGGAACTTTTCAAGAAGTTACATGTAGTGGGGAGTGGCTTGTGAAATACGCTTACGAAAGGCTTGTTGACCAGAGTGGAAGCTTGTTTATTTGATGTGGACAAACAGAGTTGGTATGTGAGCCGCAAAGGGACAAAAGCCCCTGTACTGTTGCACTTTAGAAAAACAAGGAAGGATGAGTGCAAAGTGAGACAGAGACAGTAGTGCCTAGATGGCAGCACGTACTGTAATAATTATTGGAGAATGAGTGATTGAGGGCGCCACCAACTAGATGAGTAGCTTAGCAACTCCCATAAGACCCAACCCCTAGGTAGCGGAAGGGATCGACCTTTGAGTCCAGGAGCAGAGATATAGCCCTAGGCCAAGATGGCACGGGGCTCTCTCCCAAGCAGTAATTCGTACTTTTCAGGACGAGGCTCTTTTCGAGCAGTGAACCGTGCCAGTAAGATATACGTGCCGCAGGGCAAAATTCAGAGATACGCGTAGTCATAGAGTAGGCGCGTGGAGCAAGCTCGCTCTCTCCTCAGAACGACATATTCAACTTGTAAATATCTGTACATAGTAGACTTAGTCACCTTAGGAAATAAAAGGCAGTGGAGATTATCAATTCTTTCATTTCGTGAGCTGCGGGACATAGTTGCACCTACAATTACCTCCCTACTTCCGCTCGGCAGGACGGGTAATACTTCAACATCCAACGGCCTGGTGACCAACCTACAAGAACGTCTCTTAGGACAGGTAGGTCACGACATGGCCACATGACCCTTTTAGTCACCTACAACAAGCAGGGATTACCTGTGGATGTATTCAGCCTCTCCCATCCACAGGAGGTCCAACACATTACACCAAACCGCAATCCATGTCTGCGCCCAGGTCGCCCTTTTAGTCGCCTCTTATGACAGGCAGCGGATACCGCGGGTGTATTTTACATGTGCGTCCCCCACCCGCAGGGGTTTCGTGTTGTGTTACGGCCGACATGCTTGTAAGCAGTCAGCAGTCAACTGTTTCAAGGTTGCAATCTCCATGTGCTTTGTGATAGGCAGTTGTTAAAAATGGTGGTTTGTTGATGTTTCCATATGGTGTTTTGTTGTGACGGCGGTTAATTAAGTTATATGTGCGATTAATGTGAAAATAAGTTCTAAATAAATAAGTGTACCAACTGACAGCATTTTGTGTGCATCTTTGTGGATATATCAGTGGGTAAGAGCGCGAGCATCTTGGAACACAACATCATGACCCGACCATAGAGCATGCTCAGCTATTGCTGATTTGTCTGGTTGGTTGAGACGAGAATTTTGTTCATGTTCCTTGATACTACTACCAATGGACCAGCATGTTTAGTCAATGTATACCTTGCCGCAAGTACAGGGAATTTCGTATACCCCAGGATGTCAAACTGGGAACAATTTGTCCTTGGTTTTACCCGGACTGTGAGCAATTTTAATGACGTGCCAAGCTTAGTTTGTATATTGTTTTTTTAGAGGACCTTGGCAATTCAATTTGTGGTATTGTGAATATAAGGCAGGTAGGCAGTTCCATTCACTTCTACCTTCTGTGAGCTTTGCTTGGTAATTTCTCTGGGATGCAGGGCTCTATGAATCTGCACATCGCTGTAACCATTATCCTTGAACGTACCTTTGATTGTGTCCGTGTCCACCTGGATATTTGATGGCTCACAAATTCATCTCGCCCTCTTGGTGAGTGTCATGAGAATGCCTTGTTTTTGTGCTGGATGGTGGTGGGAATCTGCATGAAGATAGCGATCTATCGTCGGGTAATGATGTCGTGTTCCAAGATGCTCGAGCTCTTACCCACACTAGAAACTTCAGGTCCAGGATTATACGGGAAGCTGTGGAAATACGTAGAAATCCTAACAATTTCAATAGGGACACTGGCTATCAATTAAGTAATATGTGGTTGCCAGCCATTAAGGGTTTACATAGGTAGTTCCCTTCCCTGTCCCTTCACTATTGTTATTTCGTTTCGGTGTTTTCGAAATTCGTACATTCCTCATCACCAGATGTTTCATTCCAGGCTTGTGTCAATGTCATACTTTCATGTGTGTGTATGTGTGTATGTGTGTACCCTTGTTATGATATGTGACTCCCTCTCAGACTGATTCTGATGGTTCCGCCAGCTTCCGCTTCAAACGCTAACACTGTACCGCATACGGTAAGCCATCTGGTGACGAATGAACATACCACTTCCACTTCTATTATAACGTCTAAATTCAAACCTCATTCGTTGAGATGTCTTCCTTGTGAACTTTCGAGATTTCCTTCTGAAGATGCAGAGCAATGTTCTCTGCGAAACATAAAGAATTTCACCTTATTTTCTTGACACGGCATAAGCCCAAAAGCCTATATCATATCTAAATTTCTTCAATTCTATCCTTATGAAACTCCTTAAACACATCAGTAAATTTACCATATTTAAAAACTCTTAGATGCAAACTGAGGTGGCATTTAAAACCTTAAATCCAAGAGGCAACTATCTAACCAACCATATTTTCTGACTGGTTCTGGTTTAAAAAGAAAATGCATGGCATTTGATTTAGAGTTCTTTGTATTCATTCTTCACTCATCTTTAATGATTCTGCTTATGTACATAACAAAAATGCAAGGGTTTTTACCATCATACACAATAGTTAGCATAATTTCTGTATAGTTTTAATTATAGCTAAATATTGCAAAACCAAGTTGTTTGCAATAATCTGATATCCTAATGATTAAAGAAGTAAAATATCTTATGGGTTGCAGAGCTGTGATTCACTGTAACACCTACTTCATCAAGACATTTCATCTGCAATTGCATCAGTTGTCTTCAGTAATATGCTTGATACCTTAAAACATATAATTCTGACCATGACCGCCTAGTTATTGAAGATGTCTGCATAAATTTCAATGAAATATCTGGAAGAAGCAGTCCAGTGGACCATGGCTCTACAACCCAAAAGAGTTTGCTTTTAATATCGGCCATCAGTTACACCTCTTCATCATAAAATTTCATATATTAACTGACAAAATACAGGTATATCAGTGTTAGAAGTTTGGCCATGCTAATAAATAATTTGAAAGAGATAATTATTTATCTCACACCGTTGTCATTTCATCAGCTGCTGAAGTTAGCCTAACAGATCACTTTGTGTGCAAATTCAAATGGGCTTTTCACGGCACTGTTTCTAATTTGTATGTGGATTAAGACCGGCACAATAGCACCATAACAAGAAATGAACTTCATAATTAATCCATATTGTCAACCTTGAACAACTGTTAGGATATTTTGAGAGAAAACTCCACCTTTACAATACTTAAAAGTGTTCTTTCTTTTCAGAACAGCATCAAATGGACATGTTTCATCTCTATGTAGGAGACATCTTCAGCCAAAGAAGAAAAATATAGTAAAGATACATGCAGAATTCCTAATAAACTGCTATATCTTAATCTATCATCAATCAATCACTACTGAACTGCATTTAGGGCAGTCGCCCACGTGGCAGATTCCCTATCTGTTGTTTTCCTAGCCTTTTCTTAAATGATCGCAAAGAAATTGGAAATTTATTGAACATCTCCCTTGGTAAGTTATTCCAATCCCTAACTCCCCTTCCTATAAACGAATATTTGCCCCAATTTGTCCTCTTGAATTCTAACTTTATCTTCACATTGTGACCTTTCCTACTTTTAAAGGCACCACTCAGACTTATTCGTCTACAGATGTCATTCCATGCCATCTCACCACTGACAGCTCGGATCATCTCCTTTCTCCGAAGTCTTCCCAGCCCAAACTGCAACATTTTTGTAACGCTACTCTTTGTCGGAAATCACCCAGAACAAATCGAGCTGCTTTTCTTTGGATTTTTTCCAGTTCTTGAATCAAGTAATCCTGGTGAGGGTCCCATACACTGGAACCATACTCTAGTTGGGGTCTTATCAGAGACTTATATGCCCTCTCCTTTACATCCTTACTACAACTATGACATGTCTAAACTTCTTGAGTTATACATTAAGAACTCAGTCAAATGCCACAATTAAAAATATATATTTCAACAGAACTGCTTTAGTTAAAAAGCATATTTATAATTAGAAGTGTTAGGTCTTCAGAGAAGATTATAAAGTTAAAATAGAATTACAAGGTTAATATGAGTTGCATTGTTTCTGGATCATGATGTTAGTTTTTTAGACCTTCCTTGAATTATTGTGTGGTGGAATCATCATATTTCCTATCACTTTGCTATGTTTTAATACTTAATTAATCCCTTAATTATTTTGGAGATATTACTACCTTTATTGAGCTGACACCGCCTTCAAAATCAGTATGAATTTTGTAAGAGTGTCAATAGAACTGTTTTTACAGAGGTGTTTTTTCTTTCAGAGGTGTTCCGTGCAGATGATGTGGACAAAATATTACCGCTCCTAGAATCTGGAAACATATTGGATTTGGATCTGAGTGATGAAGATGATAATGTGGAACCTCATGTACAGTCCAATAAATCTCTTTTTATTAATTTCTTTTTTGCTAGTTGCTTTCCACTGCACCGACACAGAGAGGTCTTATGGCGACGATGGAACAGGAAAGGCCTAGGAATGGGAAGGAATCGGCAGTGGCCTTAATTAAGGTACAGCCCCAGCATTTGCCTGGTGTGAATAAGTCTTTTATTTGTGAAGGAGCTGAAAGAGTGCTGCCTGAAGATATAGTGCAAGAAAATGGTGCAGAATATAACTGGGATAGGGATTTTGCTAGTGACAATGTGGATAGTGCAAGTAATGCTCATTTAGAGACAACTGAAAAGCAAAATATAAAATGAGAAGGCATTCATTTGACAAACTTCACAATCCTTGGCATAAGTCTGAACCTGACACTGATATGGTGCACATGAATCCTATCAATTATTTCAAGTTGTATCTTCCTGACAGTATTTTTGAACAAATGGCAAATGTTTACAAACATTTATTCCCGACAGAATAATGTATTGAATTTTAACCCTACAGATATGCTCGAAATTCAGTCTCTAATTGGCCTCCAACATTGCAACTGGTACTTTGAAGCTTCCAAGGGTTAGATTGTTTTGGGATCAGTTCGTTGGAATGAATTTGTTCTTAGATTCTATGTCTAGAGACAGGTTTTTCAAACCACGTACAAACCTACACATTGTCAACAATCTTGACAGACCTGAATCATGTCAAAATAAAATATTTTATTTATTTATTTATTTATTTATTTATTTATTTTCATGCCTTCATGTGTGGTGAAGTTAAGGCTCACAGTCCTCTCTTACACTTAACCACATATCTAATAAACTTCATAAAACAGAATAGTGAAATAATATAACAAAATATAAATCCTAACCTCATTCATTCTTCCATTCATACAAGCTGGTTATAAATTTAATAGGTAATCTCGGCAAGACCGCTTGAAAGAAGATAAGGAAGTGCAATTCCTAACACTAACTGGAAGGGGAATTCCATAGCCTTGCACCAGACACTTGAAAGGAGCGGTTAAATGAAGATGAGCGATGCACAGGAATTGAGAATGTAGTAGTCGATCATGTGTTGTGTTCACGAGAGGAGAAGAGTAAATTAAACTTTGAGGATAAATACTGGGGTTTAGATTCATTCAGCAGACGAAATACGAGAGTTGCAATGTGAAGATGTCGTAGTTTATCGATTTTTAACCAGGAGAGAATTTCATAATAGGGGGAGATATGAGTTGAAAATTTAATTGAAAATATAAACCTAATGCATGAGTTCATTGCCCTCTGTAATTTTAATGTCTGTTCCATGGTGGCATCTATCATTACAATATCACAATAATTAAGTATGGGAAATATGAGGGTCTGGGTAAGTTTAATTTTCAAGCTTAGTGGAAGAAGTGATTGGCAAATTTTGAGAGGGTGAAGTGATGAGTGAATTTTCCTACAGATGCTTGTTATGTGCTCACTCCAATCTAGTGTGTCACTTATGATAATCCCAAGATCTTTTACCAACTTCTGAAATGGTATAGCTACACCACAAAGCAAAAGTGAAGGCAATAACTTCTTATTAAGGATATTTAACTGCCTTTGTTGCCCTATTATAATAGCATGTGTCTTTTTAGGATTAATTAATAAACAGTTCTTATTAGAATAGGAGCTAATCAGATTTAAAATAGAATTCATCTGATGAATTCCAAACTCAATATCAATAGCTTTACAGTGATAATATATTAGTAGATCATCTGCATATAAATGATACTTGCAGTTACTGAACTGAGAAGATATATCATAGATATATAGAGTAAAGAGAAGAGGTCCAAGCACAGATCCCTGTGGGACACCTAATTGCTTCGTCTTCCAGTCTGTGGTGATGCTGTTTATGACAACACGTTGTCGCCGATTGGTGAGGTATGAAGCAAAGAGCTGAATAGCAGAGGGACTCAGATTAAATCTTTGTAATTTCGCTAATAATATGTCAATATTTACTGTGTCAAACGCACTACTGAAGTCAAGTAAAATAAGTATAGTCACTTTCCGCTCATCTATAGCTCATCTAACGTCATCTGTAATTCTTAGTAGTGCCGTCCCTGTGCTATGTCCTTTCTTGAAACCAGATTGGAAGGGGTCACGCAGAGAATATTTTTCCAGGTATTGTTCAAGTTGGCTATAGATCAATTTTTCTAGAGCTTTAGACAGTGCTGAAAGAATGCATACAGGATGAAAGTCAGATGCTACATTAGCTGGCGACCTTTTTGGAACTGGGACAATTTGTGCATCTTTTCACTTTGACGGAAAATAACTACAGGAGGCATGCATTAAATAAATCAGTAATAACCGGCAATATTATATCCATAATGTTAGTAATAAAGAAAATGGGGATTTCATCAGCCCCCGTTGTATGAGATTTAATTAAAATCAGTACTCCTCTTACTTCAGACTCAGAAACAGTTCAAAATTCGAAACATGGGCGATCAGATGATTGTTGTCGTGTTATAGACTTGATGGTGGCCTGCACTATATCGTGTTTAGGAGTAAAAGCATCTGTTGAAAAGTGTCTATTAATCTCGTCAAGCAGTATTTCTGGTTCAGCATGGTTCACAGGAGACCTTCCAATACCTAATGAATGAAGTTGTCGCCAAGTACTACCAGTGTTTATATTATTGGATAGATGCTGGAAGTAATCAGATTTCTTATTGCGGATAATTTGTTTAATTCGATTTCGCAGTACACGGTATTGTTCAAATGTGTCAGCTGATAAATTTCGTTTGTAACGTCTATATAACAAATCACGCTGAGCCATCAGAGATTTAATTTCAGTTGTTAGCCACGGACAGGGCGGGCGTGTTACTTTCACACAGCGCTTAGGAGCATGCTTATTGTAAAGTCCATGAATATGAGAATATTTTCCAGTTTTTCATCTATATCATTCATTAGTATTATGTCACCCCAAGAACATTTGCATGCATCTTCTTTTAGGTGATGGAAATCTATATTTTTAAAGTCTCTAAATGTCATGTATTTTGACCTATATTTAGGAACTCTTAGTGAATACGCTAAGTATATAAGGTCATGAGTTGATATTTCAGGAACAGGTATTTGACCGTGTTTAAGAACCTTATGTGGATTATTGGTTATCATGAGATCAATTAGTGTATCAGAAGAGACGGTGGAAGTATGAACGTGGTTAGTTGGTTCCGAGGGCAATACTGTCATGTCACAGGAGAGAAAAATGTTTCGAAAACGTATTGTTTCACTAGTCCGAGTTAACAAATTTGTATTAAAGTCGCCTAGTATAATCACGTGTTCATAAGATGGTAAAAGTCTCATTAAATCGTCCTCTAACTCACCAATGCCCCCTGCATTTGGAGGCCTGTATACAACCCCAATGAGTACTTTAACAGTGTCTATAATATTCAAAGTCAGACCTTTGTACAATTCTCTTAGGGAACGATGTCTTCAGTTAAGTTTGGAAGAAAACCTTTGTGTAGACGAACAAATAGTACCCTTTAGAGGCAATTTGTCAAAGCAAAACGAATAGACGAAGAAGGTCACAAACTATTTTATGACAATTTCTTCTCATCATACAATCTTCTTCAGCTATTAAAAAGCAGCAAGATATGTGCTGGAGGTACTGCAAGGCTCAACAGATTTGCTAACCCTCCTCTCCTATGTGATAAGGACTTGAAGAAAAGGGGCAAGGAGGTTTTGATCAAGTTGCTAGTGCTGATTGTGATGTAGTAGTGGTTAAATGGATGGACAATCGGTCAGTAGCACTTGCTTCCAATTTTGTTGGGTCTGGTGAGTTAGACCTAGTTGAAAGATCGGACAGAGTGCTGAAAACCTACATAAAAGTTTCCCGACCAGAGATTGTGAGACTATACAATCACGCAATGGGTGGTGTTGATCTATTGGATCAGCCGATTGCTCTGTATCGTATTTATATTTGCTCAAGGAAGTGGACTTTGAGACTTATTTTCCACATTATTGACTTTGCTATTGTTTGCAGTTGGTCGGAATATAAGTGCGACTGTGCTGTAGTTGGAGTTCCAGTGAAAAATGTTCTTGATCTTCTGCATTTTAGAATGCGTATTGCAGAAAGTCTTGTAAAGGCAGGAAAACCCCTGTCAAAGAAACGTGGAAGACCAAGTTGTGGAGAAAGTCAACCTAAAAGCAATCCCAACCACAGTAAAGAGGAACAGCGACCTATTCCAGAAGTTTGTCAAGACCTTGTTGACCACATGCCACATTTAGACGGAAACAAGGAAGGCAAACGGTGCAAAAACAAACACTGCAATCAGAAAACACATTTCTATTGCGACAAATTTATGGTTACTTATGTATTAAGGACAGAAATTGTTTAGTTGATTTTCATTGTCCTGGCAGAATTACAGTGACACAGTAAAGTGACTTGTTAGTTTCGAAAGACTGCTGTGACGTAAAACAGGATTGTATTCTTTTTCTTACACATAATATATTTCTAGTGTTTCATTGTTTCTAATATGTTGTATATAAGCTATTGTAACATATAAATAAACATTTTACAACTAATAGATGAATTCGTATTATTGATCAAACAGCAGCAGTTCACCTTGAATATGCAACGTTTGGGTAGAATTGTGCACAATTATGCACATCAAAATTTGGCAATTTAGAAATTATATCCAGAGAAATTAGGTAAATCATGTTACATAGTTGAGTATAATAAACAAAAAATAGTATTAAAATATTGTTTTCCATTGCACAAAATAATTCAGGTTTGAAGGGGTTAAAATAATTAGCAAAGGACCCTTGCTTAACATTATGGAAAGCTGTTTTATATGGTTAGATCAGTATTTCAATCTGAATAACATCTTAATAACATTTCAGAGAAGTCAAATATTTTATTTGACCTTCTAATTCCTATTTTCAGAAATAATAAATCAAGAAATTTAATTCACTCCTTCTCAACAAATTAGTATCCCTTCCCAGCAGCCGCCTGCCTTCCCCCACCCCTCAGCACCGCCTTAATTCCCATTCTTCTCTCCCCTCTTTTTCCCCCGCCTTCTTCTCCACATTCCCTTCCCAGCCTTTAAGATCAAGCTTTACCTCCATTCTGTTAGTGTGAGGCACACAGCGGCCCGGTTGTCCGTGCATCATGCACTACAACTGAAGCTGAGTCTCATATGACCTATGCTTCTTTTCTGGGTCCTTTCTCTCCTCCTAGATCACTAAAATTTGGCTATTGTTTCTCTAGGTTCACTTCATGAACACCGTCCGTGCTGAACTGCGAGAGTTGCTTTACTCTACCATCTGTAAGAATTGTCCATTCATTACCTTAATAACGGGAAACTCGTGTTCCAGCCGTTAAGACACATTCTTATGTGCCATCCTCATTTCATCATTTGACAACCTTGAAAGAGAAGAACCATTTAATACATTTGACACTTATGATCATACAATTTCTAAGGATTGTTTTAACCTTAAGCACCAAGAAACAAGTTTTTAACATGATGCACAACATATGCATCCCAGATCTCTTTGATCTCATACAGAAAGAATTCCTATTTTAATTTGATTTTGTATTTAAGTGTTTGTATAATGTCCATTTCAGCTGACCTGCAGATGCCTTTTAATGTCATTTTGTATATGTATGTATGTATGTATGTATGCATGTATTGTACCCATCCAAATGGTACCTTATCAGTATAAATGAAGATTTGTTTTATTTTGTGTATATTTTACATGCATACGCACGGACCAGGTATCAGCGAGCCTAATAACGGAACTGGGTCAAGCGGTCAAGGACACCTGAGTTATGTCATAGTGGAGACCTTGTCCTGCAGCGGAAAGTTGGAGAAGGGGCGAGAGAATTCTAGAATAATCTGTACCCTTACAAGAGAGGACGAATCACATTATAGTATTATGTTTAACCAATAGGAATCCAAACATGTTGATTACATCATCCTCTTACTTGTTTGCTGGTCTAAAGATCAAACATTATTCTTCAGTGGGAACATCGAAGAGATAAGTAGAGATCAAACTTTATTTTTCTATGAGAACGTCGAAGGAAGAAGTCGAGTTGAATTTTTTTTTTTTTTTTTGCTAGGGGCTTTACGTCGCACCGACACAGATAGGTCTTATGGCGACGATGGGATAGGAAAGGCCTAGGAGTTGGAAGGAAGCGGCCGTGGCCTTAATTAAGGTACAGCCCCAGCATTTGCCTGGTGTGAAAATGGGAAACCACGGAAAACCATTTTCAGGGCTGCCGATAGTGGGATTCGAACCTACTATCTCCCGGATGCAAGCTCACAGCCGCGCGCCTCTACGCGCACGGCCAACTCGCCCGGTCGAGTTGAATTAGAACAGTGAGAGAACACAGTATTCTTATTAGATCCCCCTGCTGCATATTCTAATACGTACTGTAGAAAATGACAAGATGAAACGTGATCGAAGTGATAGGTCTGGAAACTTTGAGTATTTTCTACTTCGCTTGTGAATTTTACTTGGGATATTCCTAATAAGTTTATATTTGATCTCTGTATTTGAGAATTATTCTATTCATGGGAATTATTTCATTCTGGAATATATTTGCAACAGTTAAGCTGTCGAGAAGGGAACATTTCTTCGAGTGAAAGTGTAAAGACGTATGATAGAGAGTACATCAGGGTGTGAGCGAGTGACAGTTCGAGTATTTAACAAAGTTTTGAGCCACTGTAGAACACCTAAGCTAAGGTCGACAAGAAATAGATCCAGTACGTTATTTAATACTACGAGAGAATTAGGACAGCGAATGTTGTAGATCGTTGCACCAGTTAAGTATGATAGTGCACAAATTAGTGAAATAAAACAGGTGGAGCAAACTTCTAATGTAAATTTTAGTTTCAGCCCGACTACAAGAGCCCAATCTTTCGTTATAGATCAACGAGGAAGAATTTCCAAGGAATCTTCAAAGGATTATCACCGCAACTTCATATCATCTGACTGCGCCGACGTCATGAACTTCTAAGCCGAGGTTGTGTGAGCCAGCACAGTGAACCTGTAAGTCTACGATTTGCTGTAATCGAGAGGGTACCTGTATTTACGTCTACGCTCCAGACACATTGGTCTACATCAGAACCATGAGTATCCATTTAACAATATTCTTTCTTTCTGTAGATTCTACATAAGACTGTATTCTTGAGAAATTCATTTCTGCTATTAGTTAGAGTTGTATTTCATTCATTATGGTGTTGGTAGAGTAGAGACTGTATTTCATTGATTCATTGATGGTGTATGTGAATAGTTTGAGATCTTCAAAGATTTATCACTGATATATTGAGGCCATAATAATATTAATCATAAAATAATATGATAATGATGATGCTTGTTGTTTAAAGGGGTCTAACATCTAAGTCATCGGCCCCTAATGGCACGAAATGAGACGAAATGTAAGGACAATTAAAAATCCATAATCCTCCACTGACCAGAATTCAAAATGTGAGGTTGAAGAATGAATGAATGGATATGAAGTTAAAACAATAGGTGGATCTGACCTGCAATGCCCCAGATTCCCAGAAACTAGTGTTAAACAATAGCATTACTGACCAAGGGACTACTTCTAAAGCATAATACTGAATCGATGATGCTTGTAGTCTAAATGGGTCCAAAATCCAGGTAATCGGCCACTCATAATGGTACTTACCGCTAGCAAAGTATAACCACGGTATTTGTCATGTTGCAGTACTAATCAAAATCACTGAATACTTGCAGCCCGCTACCCTAGTCCCACCGCAAGTTTATATGTGCAGTGTTACTCGAATACTTGCTCACTATGGTTTAACAAACAATTTTCAGATCACAGAAAACACATGTACCGTACCAAAAACATGATTTACATGTTGATTCCCATAGGGAATCTGAAATACTTGCTCCAAATGTGTAAATTTATAATACCAATAAAAATGGTCCGTTATTGGACATTATAAATTTTCCAGCTAACTCATTCCTGGTTGCCAGCGTTTCGCCCCCGTGTGGTAGGCTGGGCTCATCAGATGGTACCTAGCACACCTACCAAGATGCTGGCTAGTGCATACCGTGGAGGCCACGGCATAGGCTAATTGAAGCCACCAGCAGTGCCAATGAACTATGGGAGACTTTGTCTCACAACCAAAAATTGATGCCTGCTTGGCCATCAGATGATTTACATGACCATCGGATGATTTACATGTTGATTCCCATAGGGAATCTGAAATACTTGTTCCGAATGAGTAAATTTATAATATCAATATAAATGGTCCGTTATTGGACATTATAAATTTTCCAGCTAACTCGTTCCTGGTTGCCAGCGTTTCGCCTCCGTGTGCTAGGCTGGGCTCATCAGTTGGTACCTAGCACACCTACCAAGACGCTGGCTAGTGCATACCGTTGAGGCCACTGCGTAGGCTAATTGTAGCCACCAGCAGTGCCAATGCACTATGGGAAACTTTGTCTCACTACCAAAAATTGATGCCTGCTTGGCCATCAGATGATTTACATGTTGATTCCCACAGGGAATCTGAAATACTTGTTCCGAATGAGTAAATTTATAATACCAATATAAATGGTCCATTATTGGACATTATAGATTTTCCAGCTAACTCATTCCTGGTTGCCAGCGTTTTGCCCCCGTGCGCTAGGCTGGGCTCATCAGTTGGTACCATAGTGCATAGCCACTTGCAAGGTTCAAATAACTTTCGATCCAACTCAAAATGAGGTTTGCAAAGAATGCCTTTTCCAGGAAATGCTTACAGTAGGTTGTAACTTTCTTTGTTTCCTTTGCAGCCGCTCAACCTCCAGTTCCATTAGCCTCTTCGTAGCTTATGATGCAGTATTTTATTCTCTTCGGTAAGGAATCTGAAGCCTTTTGTGTTTCCACAAGGAGAAGAATACCACAATTGTGACAATGTATTTCTAAATCTTCCAATAGCCATATTCATTCAAGAGCACATTTCTATTTCCGCTTGAATGTAATGATGGCCTTGTTTGAAGCTTTGGCACTACTTGATGGTAACTGAAAGCAATCAACAAATTCACCAATCTCATTCCTATTGGCAGTCCCGTTGCTACCTTGTGACACCATCCGGCGGTTTTTCATACAGATGTATTTTATGACGATAGTTGATCAGACACATCAATGTCAGGCTTTGCTTTGCTATAATCTCTCACTACAGATGGTTTGAAGATTTATGTGTTATTCTTATAATGTTTTCCCAAAGAAAAGAATTCAAGCCGGTGCTCAGTTGAGAGCATACATACCTCTTGCTTGTCCTTCCATTTAAGTGCTAAAATACCATTCTGAGAATCCTTAACAACCATTTCTCATCTCTCAATTTCTGTTATAGATCTGGCAAAAGCCCAACTCTATACTTCTGCAGGGTACCGACCAGGTGAGTGCCTCTAGCTTGAAGTTGATTGCCGGCTCAACAAACATGTAGAAATTGTCCACAAACAAGTTGATCCACAGTCTAAATAAGGATCCATCAGTTCCATCACAACAGCTGTTGCATGTGGTAGCCCTGGGTTAGCAGTTGTTCCTTTGCCACAGTACACTTTTGTGGTGTTGGTGTATCATCTGCATCACGTAGTTTGAATACCTTCACTTTATATATAAGCCTCATATTCAGGATATACTGGAAAAATATTAGCCCTCCCCCAAAGGAGATCATAGATTCGTTAATAACCAATGTTACTTGTGGCTCATTTAGGAGCTTGAAGTTCTTACTGAGCTTCAGAACAAGATTTAGAACATGATTTACTTGATCACAGTAATCCTTTAAAATCAGGCACTTCACACCTAATTGCATAAAATTTTCATGTGCAAATTGTAAACAGTCCTTTTTTTTTTTTTCCCCTAGTGATTTGTTTTGCTATTGGTTTTACATCGCACCGACACAGATAGGTCTTATGGCGATGATGGGAGAGGAAAGTGCTAGGAATGGGAAGGAAATGGCCGTGGCCTTAATTAAGGTACACCGCCGGGCTGAGTGGCTCAGACGGTTAAGGCGCTGGTCTTCTAACCCCAACTTGGCAGGTTCGATCCTGGCTCAGTCCGGTGGTATTTGAAGGTGCTCAAATATGACAGCCCCATGTCGGTAGATTTACTGGCACGTAAAAGAACTCCTGCGGGACTAAATTCCGGCACCTCGGCGTCTTCGAAGACCTTAAAATAAAGTAGTTAGTGGGACGTAAAACAAATAACATTATTATTAATTAAGGTACAGCCCCAGCATTTGCCTGATGTGAAAATAGGAAACCATGGAAAACCACGTTCACAGCTGCCGACAGTGGGGCTTGAACCCACTATCTGCCGGATGCAAGCTCACAGCTGTGCACCCCTAACCGCATGGCCAACTCGCCCGGTTCCCAGTGATTTAACGTTGTACTAACACATCAAAGGTCTTCAGTGACGCAAGGATGGGAAAGAGCTGAGAATGGGAATGGGAATAAATTCACGCCCATGATGTGGAAAGGGCGTCTTTCAAAGCTGACCAATGAAAACGATTGTTCATCCATTTCTGGGATCGTAGTATGTAAGTTTCTAGAGAACCCACTGCAATCGCTGTTGACGATTAAGATGCCAGATACCATACCACCTGGACTACATTTACGAAATAAAAAACATACACCTCAACCCAGGATCGACCCCTCGACCTCCTGCATGCTAACCCAAAACTCTATCCACTGCACCAACTGTACAGCACGACTAACATGTGCTGACAGAGGTAGTTACCCTACATGTGGTTACAGTGTTGCCAAATTGCCACTCTTCAACATCCTTTTTCTGCCAGATATACTCGCAGGACAAACTTTTGTGAGAACCATTTTTTTATTGCTGGCATGTGAGGAGTCGCGCTGCGACGCCCGAGTGCGCGAATTTCGGTTCACCCCGTATATGAGTAGTAGGATGAATTCACCCATAAAATATAAAATATAATTGTAATGGTAGAGTTAGGGTAAGAGTTGGTTACTGATAGGTGCTGGAGCTTATAATGATATAGGGGAACAGACCTAGAAACTTGTTGAAAAGAACTAGTGAGAATGAAAGTTCTACCACTGTGGCTTGATGGTCCAATTAAGGTTTTCAATTTTCAAGTTTTAATTCAGTGTGAAGCGTATGAATAATTGAGTATCGAGTAATAGAGATCAGTGAAGGGATTAATCAATATAGTAGAGGCAATATTAACAAACCAATAAAAGTTCTAAATTTAATGAGAGGTTTATAACTCTAGAAATAGGGGTGAAAATTGAGAATAGATCATTTATCATTTTCAAATTAAGGATTTTACTTTTAACGAAGGTTTATCAGTAGGAGTTGGAATATTATAATTGAAAATGCAATAATTTATCATTAAGAGAGATGAAGAAAATATAATGAATAGAAGTAATCAGTTTATAGGTATTATCTGAGGGATAAAGATATACATATTAAGTTTTTAATTATTTTAGTATGACAAACTAATGTTAACTATTAACTAATTTCATCATCAGAAGTAGGTGTTAATTACATATGAAATGGTTTAAGAGGCCATGTTGATGTTAATTCTTTCATTACCGGGCGAGTTGGCCGTGCGCGTAGAGGCGCGCGGCTGTGAGCTTGCATCCGGGAGATAGTAGGTTCGAATCCCACTATCGTCAGCCCTGAAGATGGTTTTCCGTGGTTTCCCATTTTCACACCAGGCAAATGCTGGGGCTGTACCTTAATTAAGGCCATGGCCGCTTCCTTCCAACTCCTAGGCCTTTCCCATCGCATCGTCGCCATAAGACCTATCTGAGTCGGTGCGACGTAAAGCCCCTAGCAAAAAAAAAATTCTTTCATTAATAGATATAAATCTGAAACTGGCACCACAAATTTCTGAGCACTGGCCATAATATAACCCTGGTCAATTTATAAAAATGGTTGTTTGATTAAGGTGAACTGGGGTAGGATCAACCTTTACACCTGTTCATGAGTGTATAATGATGGCAGCAGTTACTAATAATCAAATTTGTGTATTTATAGCAAGAACTGTTCAGTTGTCAACATCTAGAGAAAGCATCTCATTAGTAGGTATTTCATTGTACGGTAGTATGTATGAATCAAATTTGTAAGGGTGTTGTGGAGTCAGTGCATTCATAGGTTTGCTAGTTGCTTTACGTCGCACCGACACAGATATGTCTTATGGCGACGATGGGGCAGGAAGGGGTTAGGAGTGGGAAGGAAGCGGCCGTGGCCTTAATTAAGGTACAGCCCCAGCATTTGCCTGGTGTGAAAATGGGAAACCACAGAAAACCATTTTCAAGGCTGCCGACAGTGGGATTCGAACCTACTATCTCCCGAATACTGGATACTGGCCGCACTTAAGCGACTGCAGCTATCGAGCTTGGTCATTCATAGGTTTGGGATAAATGATGCACTACTGTTTTTACAGTAATTAGAGGGTCTACGGATTCATCAAGAAGGTAAAGGAGCCAAAGTGATGGAAGGCAATAAAAATTAGTGTGATGGCTGGTAAGACTGTTCAGATTACTTCAATAGTTTGTCCTTCTAATTAGTATCGGTGGGTAAATTTATCAAATATCAAATTTTCTATAATATAACCCAGTCATTATTAATAAAATAAAAAGTGTATGGTTGAGAAAGAAGCTTAATCATGCTACAGAAGGTCCCTCGGGGCGAGGTTTGAAGGGTAATTAGCCTATGAAAAGTCATGTTTCCACCAATTATCATGCTCAATTGGAAAGCCAGCATTTCTAGCTATCGCCCGACAATGCAATTTTCATTGCAGCAGACTTTTTCGCAGAACTAGCATGTCTACTTTAACCCACTCCTCCTGACAGGCTCTCCAGAGGCGACTGATAGTGCGTGGACGTATATTTCTAAGGCCCTCTTTAGGAGTCCAAATGCACAGAAGTCCATGGGTCACCCATCGGGTGCCTTCATGAGAATGTCAGTGAAAGGAATTGCATGGATTCCAGTTTACATTTCCATTCTCTCTAAGAATAGACGAGTCGAACGAGAGGTGTGAAAGGATGCTTTATCTTGATGTACCCATACCTAATTTTTTGCCCTTGCATGCAGTGCTGGGATATCTGTGTTGTAAACGGGTATTAAAACCTCTTGCCATTGTAGCAGTATCCAGTGATGATCATGAAACCCCTTGGAAAACTTTCCTGGCATTCTTAATACGTTTCATTTAAAAAAATTCTCTAGGGCGGTAGTAAGTCGAGCGGGGTTTGTTACGATCACTAAGGTACACATATGCTTCATCTAACGTCGCCACACTTTTCTCTCTGTGCCCTGCCAGACAGCCCTTGTACAGCTTTCTTGTGTTTGTGCGACATTCCGAAATGTGACGAGGCAACAGCTTGTGAACTCGGTGCTTATGCCGCTTTTCTAATTGCAAGTCCTTGATGATTATGGTGTTGACTGTTGAAACAGACATCCTCAATTTATTTGCGATAGTCCTTTGGGACACAGGGTTACCACCTGAGGCAAGAGCCTTCACTTTCCTCACCACTTGTGACTTCTGGTGTACAGCTGGTGGCTGGTCATGGATTTGCCTGTTTTCCCCCCTCTGGAATTAAGCCCAGTTGACCTTGCCTTTTTTATTCAATACAGCACTGATCCCGTTCTTTGAAATCAAGAAATCATGCTTCTTGCACATACCCCGGATTGCAGAATACCTATATTTAGCACCAGAAAGGGCTGTTATGTAGCCCTCCCAGTAAGAGTCAATTCGTTTTGGCATTGTTGCCACTAATGTGTCACGAAACTCTACACACACATTCTCAGTACTGACGTGAATTATCACTCCCCGTTTTGATGTGCTCAAGTTGATAAGGGGGCTGTCACACAGGCTCGATCGAACGACTGCGATCGACCGACTAAGAAAACAAACCTACAGAGGGCAGTGGCACCAGTCACACAGCATCGATCGTCAGCGATCAACTACGAGCGATGAAGATCGACTGGTTTGTAAAAACAGACGTGTCCGTTTTTCAGTCGCAGTCGTTCGATGATGGCGGACGCAAAATAGTCATCTGTTGATGAAATCGAAACATTAATTTGCTTAGTGTATGAAAACAAAGTGGTGTATAATCCTAGACTCCCTGGATATAGTAATCTGGAGACCGTGAATTTTGTATGGCATTCTATAGTGTGGAGAATTGGGACAAAAACTGGTAAGTAATTATTAGATTTATTACGATTATCTTATGAATAGTGTTATCTTAGATTATTTATTGATAACATATATTATACGGAATAGATTGGTAAAAAGAGTTACACTAGGAGATGTAGTAATTATCATTCTTGTAACTTAATTGAAGAAATGTTTGGAAAACATAAGCAGTGCTTCCCTAACCTCCATCTCGTACCTAATGAAATGAATACCATTGTTTGCTTTAATGACAAATAAGTGTAGGCCTATGCCATAAGTAGGCCTACTACATGTACATTTTCTTTGTCACAATATTCTGATTCATTGTTTCAGGAAAAAGTTGTGCCAAAACATGGCAAATTCTGAGGGCTGGATATCGAACTTGGAGAAATAACATCCTCCCTCTCCTCCCAAGTTCTGCTGTACAGAAAACATAAAATGGGTCTACTTCAATGCCCTCAACTTTCTGGAACTCTTCATTGCTGGAAGAAGGTACAATTCTGTAATATTTATTTTTAAAAGTAGGCCTACATTACAGACCAGTGTTCTAGTTGTGAAAGAGTGAGGGGAAGATTCAGTCTGTAGGCCATAAGTTCCACCCATCTGTTCATTAATTTATCAGATATAACTGAAAGTAATATAATACAATCTAACCTAACAATCATCTTACTAAAATAATTATTGAAAGTAACAATTTCTTAAACAGAAGGCTTGTGTCCAGACTAAAATGTAGCTCCAATTTAGAAGAATTGCATTAATATGTTGTTCATTTTTTTCAGTTCTATAACAAACACATCTATGGAAGTGGCACCTGGTGTATGAGAGCCTTTTCACCAAGCTGAAATATAGGAGGAGGAAGCAGAAATAATTTGTGTTGGAGGGGTTTAACTCCTACAGTTCAGAAATTACTGAAGGGACTTCAACTTCCAGTCCAGTGGCTTCTGCTTCTACAAACAGCTTTGCCAGCAGTTAAAAATAAAAGAAACAGAAATGTGAAAGTGACAGTGATGTGTTAAGTGAATATTTAGAAAAGATACTGAAAACTGAAAAGAAAATATAATCAATGTTATTTTTAGTGTCTTCATGACAACATGGAAAGAATGAGTGTACTAGGTCGAAGGGTTTTCAAAGTTAAAATTCAGAAACTGTTGTATACAGTGTTAGACCAAGAAAGAATCTAATAAAATTTATGTTCTTGAGAAATGTTCTACTTTTTAAATTAAATCATTTTTTGTTATACTTATCTATCAATATTTATTGGAATCCTCAGTGAGTTATGTGTATTAGCACCTGATGGGAAAGAACCTTAACTCCAATTTTTATTAATTATTAGCATTATTACAACATCTTAATTTGTATATTTTATGTGGTAGAACATGTATGGTTTACAAGGAAAGGAGTATTTTGAAATACATGTAGTAGGTCCTTTCTGTGTGTATGTAGTAAGCAGTTGTACAGCACAGGTGGTCTGAAACCAGACCAGCATATTGATAGTTCTGTCCAAGAGCTGACTTCCTTCTTACGGTATACTGTTGATCACAACTGCAAACTCATTGCACTAGGTTTGTACAGCACAGGTGGTCTGAAACCAGACCAGCGTATTGATAGTTCTGTCCAAGAGCTGACTTCCTTCTTACGGTATACTGTTGATCGCAACTGCAAACTCATTGCACTAGGTTTGTACAGCACAGGTGGTCTGAAACCAGACCAGTTTAAAGACATTAGTAGTTTTGTCCAGGAGCTGACTGCCTTCTTACAGAATACTGTTGATCACAACTGCAAGCTCATTGCATTGGGTTTACTGCATCTGTGTTCAATGTTGCTTGCTATACTGCCATCCTGCGAAAATACACATCCTAAATACCTATTTGAAATTATCTACCTGTTCCAGTTTTGTATTCTCAACCTGACATTCAGTTCTATTTCATCTCCTCATTCCAAGTACTCTACTGCCATTGTACCTGTCTGCACCAGCAATCACTACTTTCATGTCTGTTACCGTACTTATAATTTATTAACATATAGGCCTACAGAGGGCATCAAGGTAGACTGATTATTTTATTTCTTGTACTGTAGATCCATTAATATTAGATTGCACAGTTTCAATAGACCAAGCTGTTTGCATAGGACAAAATTCTTACTACAGTTATACCTGACAGAATCCCTCCCTGCCACCTTATAACTTTGTAACTTAGGTAGCCTTTATCTCCTCATTCCAAGTACTCTCCTGCCATTGTACCTGTCTGCACCAGCGATCACTACTTTCATGTCTGTTACTGTACTTATAATTTATTAATAACATATAGGCCTACAGAGGGCATCAAGGTAGACTGATTATTTTATTTCTTGTGCTGTAGATCCATATAAACAATGAAAAACAAAGATGAAAAATTCATTTGTAACTATTTTGACAGATGTTTCCACCAAAGTTTTGTAGATTTTAATCTACAACATAAAAAACTGCATTTTGTGTGATGTGATATTAAGGGGATATGATGGCAGAATATGTACATTATTTATAAAAAATATATTCATATGACAGTTACATGCTTGTAATAAAAGGTTGAGTAGATTACTTACCCTGTAAGTCAATCCAAGATCTTACAAGGCCCATACACCCTACTCTGTCAAACATTCATTTATATAATTGGTACTTACAAACAGTTTTGACAGGCAATGTAAGATATAGCAAAATTAAATCATTTACCACCTGAGGCCTAAATAACATTTTACTGTAGACGGCAATAGTAGTCTATTTAGTTGTTAGAAAGGCATACTCTTCACTTCTAAAAATAGAAGACAAGGTGCTTGTTATTAGCACCTATTATTTTTTGCAGTGGTTGGTTCTCATTTTTGGTGAAATTGAAGGCAAAGTTTTCATTTTCCTTGAACTGATTCATAAGGAAAGTATTTCAGGATGGATAGATAGGCTTGGCACTGTTCATATCAGTAAAAAAGTTACATATGAACAATATACAGAAAGGCAAAATCAACATTGTGGTAAGAAGGAGAGTCCTACCAGACCTTTGCGGAAAAAGGTGTTACTCTGTACCAAGGAGTTTACCAGCAATTTGGATGGAAGTGCAGGATTTATATTAATTGGTTTTATTATTGCCAAGTGAGCAATTAGATCAGCTTGCCAGTGTAAAGTTTGGGGAGACAGTACTTTATGCTTAGTGATGAGGGTAATAAACAAGACCTTGTGTGTAATTTACATGTAGTTGTGACAAGTATCAGTCTATTACACTGCCAACTTACTTATTAGAACAATATTCCAGAAGCTTTTCCTATAGTTATTAAGCTAGTGTACAGAGCACTAGCCTCACCTGAACTCCTCAAGAAATGTACACATATGTGAATACACAGAATCCTAAAGAGAATTTACTTTGGAAGAGATGTCCATAGACAACCTTTCTTCACAGCCATTTGGTAAAATTAGCTGCTTTCGAAGCTGCTGTAGTCTTCAATGATATAAATTAAGACAGGATTGTCATTCTTGCAAAGTTTGGATATGGACCTGGATTCTTTGCACAAAACACAGTAGGCCTACAGAAATTCAGCAACATGCTTGTCATGAAAACAATATGATACTATTCTGAACATGGCACAATAACAAAGAAGAGGAGAGGTGACAAGAGATTTGCAGAGGATCATGAGGGAGAGAAACAGTGTAAGGAACTCCATTGCTTTATCATTTTCACAATATTCAGAGCATATGTCCATTTTTCTTTCTTTCAAAATTATTTACAGGGTTGTAATGAAACTTGACACACTATTTCTACATTAGGTAATGTAAATTTTGACTGGAAGCATTTCTTGATATGTCTATTATTTTGGTAGGTGGGATCTCACCAAGTGGTATGAAAAAAAAAAAGCTGTTAACCTCCATCTAATAAACACCTCAAAATATCATTTGAAAAGACAGTAATTATGCCCCAAGATCCAGCATCATTAAAACAAATAAGCATAAATGGTATTAGTCTTATATTTGAAATACAATGAGCCACTTTTTTGAGGCTTTTGTTGGAATTTTCACCCTGTCAAGAATTGTGGCTGTAGTGCTCTATGAATGGCATCATATATAACAGGAACAAATCCACTGATGTATTGTGAGCAATCCTAAATCTGTATGAGTCACCAATGTCCAGAAACCTGTAGGCCTAAATAAATATATATCCACTGTTGATGGTAGCACCTTCAAATTATGAATTCAAATTGATGTACATAACAGTTTTCAGTCCTTTTTATCAATACTTTATTAGAATCCTGCAGAATGCCACAAATCTTTTATTTGATATATTTTGCCACGGACATACAGTAGTTGTTTCGAAGGTGAACATCACTTTTGACTTTAAACCTAAAAAAATCGTTGTGAATATTGAATTTAACGATAGTGTAAGCCTTTCCTCAGAACTTATACTTTTCCTGTAATTTGTTTGCCTGATGTTTATTACTGACTTAATTTTTTCCTCTAATTCCTTATACCGTAATTATTGATGGGCATTCGGTACTAGTTCCTGATTTTTTCTTCGTCATTCCGCAACGAAGGCACACTTTGGTGGAATTCTCTATGGCTCTTTACCTTGTCCACTGCGATCGTCTGGTTCTTTCCTTTCTCCTAATATATTCATAGGTTAGAATCATATTTCCACCCGAATTATCGCTTTCACAACACATTCTTTTTCTCTCGTGAATATGAATACATCTGTAGCCTGTACGGTACTGGGCGGGAGTATCAGCTGTTTCCGTGCAGTCGATCCCTCTCGATCGATGAGCAGTGTGACAGGGTAAATGAATTTAGTCGTTAGTACTCGATGCCAGTTGGTCGCTCTTGATCGTTCGATGCCCTGTGTGACAGCGGCCTAACAGTGCTGCCAGCGGCCTTCAAACTCATCACCAGAGATCCTGAACAACCTTCTGTATAAGTAGAGAGGTGCTGTTTTGTAAATTTAAATTTGATCAGGTTGCCATATTCTAATAAAAGGTGAACTTATATGAGGGTAATCCCACAAAAAAGGTATTTTTTTTTTTTTAAATACAGAACTCTGTTTGTGTGGCTGTTGGTCACAATATTGTGAAGAGTGTTTGCAGCGCTTGCATATAAACATGCGCACGCCACGCTGAGGCACTCAGTCTTGGCTTGGCAGCTGTTGAGTATGGAGCTCCCGTTGGATGTTACCACCAAGTGCGAAGTGCACACAGTTATTCCGTTTTTGAACACAAAAGGTACTGAACCGATTGAAATCCATCGCCAATTGAAGGAAATGTATGGTAAGTCGTGCATGAATGTCAAAAATTTTCTTAAGTGGTGTAGAGTGTTTGCAACCGGTTGGACTGAAATTCACAACGAACAAACAAAGGAACGGGAGACCGTCAATTTCCGTCCAGTCAGCCGTGAAGGTTGAGCAAATCATGCGTGAAGATTGGCGGATCACCCTGGATGATCTCTGCACTTTGGTTCCTGAGGTTCCCGCAGCGCCGCTCACAACTTTCTGAACAGCATGGCGGCAAGCTGGTATGACATGGGCATACAAAAACTGTCACAGCGTCTACAAAAATGCATCGACTGAAATGGTAATTATGTAGAAAAATAGCTAAATGTTCAAGCTGTAAAATGATGTAAATCATTGTAGAAATAAACAGGTATATGTATTTATAAAAAAATAGGAGACCTTATTTTTGGGATTACCTTCATATGCAGAGCTTAAATCTACCGCACTATTCTGCTATATTAGAAGTTAGTTAATATATGTAGTTCAGAAAAAGAATACTCAGTGGGAGGATAAGACTGATATCATTCTAAAGATTTTACTATATTTATTGGGAATAGGACAGTTCAGTTTTAGATTATTCTTTCTCAAATAATGAAAATTAAGAAAACAATTCCGATGAAAGAGAAGGTAGAGCCAAGACTTGAGACATTTTGAGAAGTGTATCTGTCCGAGTAGTCAGAGTATCATCATGGTACGCCAGCTAATCCTTAAATGTGTTGGAAGAAGAAAGTTAGGTTTACCCCCACAAACAAAGTTGTAAATTGAATTTTAAGTCATTTAAGGTTTATAGTTAATCCTGTGAATATTGGGTATCATTAGATAAATCCTGCTATAATAGCAAATACTGCTCCTATTGATCATATACATAATGGAAATAGGTTACAACATAATAAGTATCGTGCAAGATAATATCAATTGATGACATGGCTAATACTACACCTGTTAGACGACCAAGAGTGAAGAGGAATACAAACCCTAGGACTCAGTGTAAGGTAAGCTGGGTTTGATGAAGGGTTGCTAATCATTTGAAATTTTTTATTCCTGTAGGAACAGCAATAATTATAGACGCTGAAATGAAGTATGCTCGTGTATCAATGTCCATACCCACAGTGAATATATGATGAGCGCGTACTGTGAATCCTGAAAGTCCAATTGCTGTTATAGCATAAATTATACCAATCGTTCCAAAGGCTTTCTTCTTCCCTCTTTCATGTCTAATAATGTGTGATACTATTCCAAATCCTGGTAAATTTAGAATATACACTTCTGGGTGACCAAAATATCAAAAGAGTTGTTTATATAAAATAGGGTCTCCCCTTTCAGGTGGGTGAAAGAATGAGGTGTTAACATTTTGATCAGTGAGTAGTACAGTGATAGCTCCTAGGAGAGGTAAGAATAATAGAAGTAGAAGTGTTATGATACTAAATGCTCAAACAAATAAAGGGGTTTGGTTGAAAGATATACCTGGAGCACGTATATTAATGATTGTGTAAATAAAGTTAACTGCCCCTAGAATTGAGGATACCCCCAGTAAATGGAGAGAGAAGATTGCTAAATTTACAAAGGCCCTGGCGTGAGCAATCCCTGAAAGCAACAGGGGGTTAACTGTTCAAACTGTTCCTGCACCGTTTTCCAATAGGCTACTTCTAAGTAACAGTGTTAATGAAGGTGTGGTAATAAAAATATCTTATACTGTTTATACAGAATGGGCAAAATAAAAGTGGCTCAGAAAATATTTGCAAGACTGATGTGGAACTGACCCTTGTTAATGAACAGGAGAACTGCCCATCACAGGAAATGCTGGAAACCTCGATTTCGATGCATCAATTGGTCGCTGCAACATGTCTGTGTGTGCGCATCTCCCAAATACGTCGCTGTGCCATTACTAGGGCTTGGATTTTTAGGTAAATAGATGTTTTAAACATTTTTCTACAATTACATAAATTCCTGTTTTTCAGTTAGTAGCACATAATATTTACATTTTTAAATCAAGATGCTAGACATTTCAGTTTACTGCATTTCTGGTTTGTGTTACTTAACTGGGGAAGAACCTGTGAGCTATCTAATCTTAATATAAACATCTGTTGCCCTAAATGCACAGTATATGTTATTCTGTTTATGCATATCAGCTTGCAGCTGTGTGTTTCTTATCTTATCCATTGTATGCACTCTAGAAGCTGGCGATTTCCTTGTCCATAGCCATATTTCACCACATGTCTGACCTTCCTCCCAACTGCGCGAGACCATCTCACATCTCACATGTAGTAGAATGTATCTCACATGTAGTTCATTTCCGGTGCTGTGAAGTGCAAGGCAATGCTACAATGCCTAAAATAAAAGCAACAACAAGTTATCATCTGCAGCAATATGTTGCAGAATTTAAGGATAACTTTAGTTCAGATGGACGCGCCCTGTTGTGCCAGCCATGTGGGAAAGTAATAAAGGCTGAACAACAATCTCAAGTTACACAACAACCGGAGGGCAAGAAACATATCACTGCAGTTTCGCACCTGATGAAGAAACCACCTCTAATTAATGATGCAGTTCCAGATTTATGTAGGGCATTTGTGTCAGCTGACATACCTCTATCTAAGGTAAATAATGCAGTGTTAAGGAAGCTTCTCTCCAAACATAATCTTGACACTTCTGAAGAATTAACATTGAGAAAAAAGTATCTTCCAAACTATTACCAACCAACTCCACAACAAATTTGTTCAGTGTATGAAAATGAGAAAATCTGGGTTACATTAAGACAAAATTTCAGCCTCTACTGGCAACAAAGTTGGAAATGTCATTGTTGGGGAATTAACTAACGATGAAGAAATTTCGAAGAAATGTTTTCTGCTAACAAGACAAGAAATGACCACTGAGAACCATGTGATGGTTACAAGTTTTAATGAAGCAATGCAAATTTTTTGGCCAGGTGGAGTGCAATTTGACAATATTTTACTATTATTGACAGATGCTGCAACATATATGAAGAAGGCAGCAGCAAGTCATGTTGTTAAATGATCCATGTTACAAGCAATGCACATGGTTTACACAGACTACGTGAAGAAATTAAAGCAGTATATCCTAATGTGGATAAATTGATGGGAAAAATGTGTTCATTAATTCGCTGAGAAGAATTCCCATATTCAAGACTAAAAATCCCAATGTACCAGCACCACCCACCCCAGTAACAACGTGGTGGAGAACATGGCTCGCTGCAGTCCAGTATTATGCAGAAATTTTTTTATGGTTTTGCCTCAGTAGTTAATGAACAGGACAAATATGATGCAACTTCAAATGGAATCCTTCAGGAAATGCTACATGACACAGTGTTAAAAAATGACTTGGCATACATATCTGCTAGCATGTGTTCCCCTAGCAGCACAATTGACAAACTTGAAAAGAGAGGGATCATTCTGTCAGAAGCAGTTCAGCATGTTCATGATGCCAAAAGAAAATGTAAGTCTTAGTGGATCTACAGCACAAATGTTATAAAATAAATTCAGACGTGTGTTTGAAAACAGTAGTGGGATTCAAACTATGTGCAAAATTTGGAATTGTTTGATATCCATCAAGGAGAGGCTATCGATGTGAATGTGAGCGATATGCCCTGCTATAAATTTAACAGACTAACATCTTGTGACGTGGAGCGCTCATATTCCCAGCATAAGTCGGTGTTTTGTGATAATCGTCGATCATTTGTGATGGACAACTTAACACATTCAAGCCCATCATCTGAGCGGGCTATTTAAATGGCTGGCCCAGCTATTCCAGCTGCAGCGGCACAGCAAACAACAACGAATTATTTTCACAGTAAGTTCTAAACTAAACAAGATATTGGAACAAAATTTTGCATATACCTTAAAGATGTCCTCTAGTATCTCTGGAAGGTGTGGTAGCTAATGTTACACCTACAGGTACTGTGCTTTCTGTCACGTGTCCAGGAGAATCTTCTTCACTGTCATCACTGTCATCACTGTCGCTTTCACTTAGTTCAGGAATTAGTTCATCACCTGAGTCTTCATTGAATAGGATGTCGGCAATTTCATCAACACTTATATTGTCCCTAAGCGCTTTGGTTACACTTCAGAACGTGACTATACACACGCTTGTTCAATCACAAACCAACTACGCAGCTAGCGTGGCCAGCACTAGCCTTCGTTCAGGAACAGAATAAAAAAATGCACTGGAAAGGAAAATCTCCATAGTCTTATAGTTTCTGGTGAGCAGAAGCAGGTAGAAGCATTCATAAGGGTATTACCCTCATCTCTGTCGCACATATTTGTGACAAAAATAAACCACAGCTGCATAGGAACGGCCACAATTCAAGGCTGCACTTATCCGGGCTAACTCGGATACGGTCCAGAGCATGGAGACGCGCTACAGGCAATAACTCGGATACGGATGTGAATGTGTTAAGGATGAATCTCATTGTGTATTGTAATTTTTCAGCAGTCAGTGAGGCATAGTATAAATTGCATTCATAAGTACTGCATATAGTTTATATTCACATAAATAAACTGAATTTTGATTAAATATTCTTACTTTTTTGTCACATAATACAAGTATTTTTAAAACATAAAAAATAAATATTTTCCTGTTTTTTAGCACCTAAAAATCTGAGCCCTAATCATTACGTGTGAGTAAGTGAGAGGGCAGACATGTTTAGTGACCAGCTGAATCCAACACACAATGGAGCTCACGATGAAACAGCGCATGTTCATTGTCAAGTGTTATGTGAAGCACGATTCGTGGAAAGTCTGTGCGGAACTGTTTACGCAAGAGTTTAAAACTAGAAGCATTTTGGCAAAATCTCCAGCAAAGTCTGCAATGCAAAACTTGGTGGAAAAACGGCGTGAAATGGGCTCTGTAGTGAATAAAAACCGTAACTATCTGAAAAGAGCTCAAAGACCTCAAAACATTGCTTTAGTGAAGGAAAGCTTGAAATGAAGTTCAACAAAATCTCAATGTCATTTGTCTGTGCAAGTGGGAATTAAGATGTCGTAGTGTCAAAACACTAACAAAAAAGGACCTGCATCTATATCCTTACAAATTTACTGTTGTGCATGCGTTAAAGCGTCCAGACAAACCTTTGCGTGCTGAGTTCTGCCGGTGGTTTCTGAGTGAAGTGGAGTCAGGACTTTTGGATCCTCAATTTTTCATTTCTTCAGATGGGGTCATTTCCAGCATCTTCTGTGATGTTCATTAACAAGGGTCAATACAAAATCAGTCCTATTGTAAATATTTTCTGGGCCAGTTTTATTTTGCCCACCTGGTACAAGGGGAAGCTATAGCTGGTGCTCCTAGTATATTGGGGATCAATCAATTTCCAAATCCTCCAATTATAATAGGTATTACTAATAAATGCCTTTGCTGGCAAGATGTAGGGTTTACAGTGCACTATGCCTTCTGGTATGGGCTAGAATAAAATTGTTACTTTCATTGACCTGTTTCAGTCTTATACTTAGCTTTGACAATATGAAAGTAGCTGAGGTATGAGTGACACCAGTAATGCCATTCCTTATGCAGCCAGTCCCTGCTATGAATGGTGTGAAGATGTTGCTCATAGGGTCGGTTGGTGCCCGCATTTCAGTAGGCTTGCCAGACTGAAGTGCTATAGCAACTTCTGGCTCAGTGAGGAAAGCAACGGGAAACTACCTAACTCCTCATTTCCCTAGTAGGCTTCTTCAGTGACACCTAGGCCATCTATGACAGCGAATGGTGAACCTGTTGAGGATCCAACCAGCCTTTGGGCTTAATACCCAACATACACATACATTACTAACAAATAGAAAACTACAAATGCATGGGTAGTTACAATTATTACGTTATAGATTTGATCATCTCCAATTAAGAAACCAGATTGTCCAAGTTCAGCTTGAATTAACAAGATTAGTGAAGTTCCTACTATTGTAGCTCATGCACAAAAATGATGTATAATGTTCCAATGTTCTTATAACCATTTGAGAAAAATCATTGTTGTGGTAGGTAGAATGGCTGAGGTATTAAGCAGTAAATTGTAAATTCACAAAGGAGAGCTTTATCTTCTACCAGGCTTTATAGTCAGTGACAAATGAAATGGCGTATGGGTTTTAGTGCTGGAAGTGTCCAAGGGCATGTTCGGCTCACCAGGTGCAGGTCTTTCTGATTTGATGACCGTAGGCTACCTGCGCATCATGATGAGGATGAAATGATGATGAAGATGACACATATACCCAGCCCCTATCCCAGCAGAATTAACCAATGATGGTTAAAATTCCCGACCCTGCTGGGAATTGAACCCGGGACCAATGCGACCAAAGGCCAGCACTCTAACCATTTAGCCGTGGAGCAGGACATAGTCGATGATGATATTAGACTGCAATTCTGAAGGAGAAGAATAACTACTAAGGCTTAAAAATATCTGTATTTATACCTTTGAAGGCTCTTAGTTTGCCTTTAAAGCATGGAATAAACTGTTGAACTAAAAGGCAACCCTAATTTTGATACACCAGTTAAAGAGAGTACCACTGGATAAAGTGAAATATTGAAGAAGTTGAGGGAAGTTAGTTTAAGTTCAGTGTAGGAAAATAAGAAAGCTAAGAAAATTAGTCGTAGGTAGTAGAATAGAGTTACAAGAGTTATGACCACTATGGTGATAGTTTATTTTGATTAAAGTCTGAATAATTAATCATTTAGGAAAGACACCGAGAAAAGGAGGTAGACCACCTAAGGACAGCAGGAGTAGAAACATAGATTTTCTAATATAATTGTTGGTTATAGTTAAGAAATTTTAACTGATGTGATAAATTTGATAGACAATGCATATGATAATGATTGATAAACTTAGAAAGATATAGAAAATAAAGTATAATTCTCACATATTTTCCTCTATTAGTATGGTGGAGATTATTCACCCAACATGATTAATAAATAGTCTATTCGTTTGTGAATGAAGTTTTGGTTTAAGCCCTCCTAATGAGCCAATTTGGACAGAGGAGACAATAATAATAATAATAATAATAATAATAATAATAATAATAATAATAATAATGAAGATATTATTATTTTGGTCACAACGTAGCGCAGAAGCATTAGTTGTGCTATTTTTCATCAGGTTATTAGAATAAAACAATTTTTTCATCTTAGTCCTTCTATTGTCCCTGGAAATAAAAAATGAAAGTGGGCAGTTCCCATTTTTAATAAGAGCATAGAACATATAAGAATGTGAAAAACATTTGTTTGTGTAATGTAAATATGAGGACAATTGAAAATAACAATACTGCTGAAGCTAATGCCTGGACTATGAAGTATTTTATGGATATTTCTATACATATGTTTTTTGTATTAGTCATCAAAGGGATAAAGGGTAATACATTGAATTTCAATCCTATTCAAACTCTTAGTCATGAGAAACAGTAGATGTAAAGGTAATTAATGTTCCTAATACTAAAAGGAGATCAATAGAAATTTTGGAGGATAATCCTACGTATGGCTTATATTTAGCCTACCTATTTTGTGTAAAGTATATTTGTACAGTATATCTAAATGTATGAAGCAAGAAATTTTTTGATACTTTAAAGCAGCCGATATTTTAAGTGTCTGCAATAATAATGTATGTTGTAAGTACTTAATGAGCAATTTTTTTTTTGTAAACACAGGTTATATGAATGCATAATATCCCTCGAATTTCATGATTGTAACTCTAAGGGCCTGTACTATGACTGTCAGATAAACAGCCAGATATGTAGTTTTGCAAACAAGAAGTTACATATTTTCTTGCATACTAACAATGGATTTTAACGTTGGTATTGTTATGCGGAAGACGTACAATGTAGTAACATTTTTATTGAATTAGCAATAAGTTTACTGAAAATGTAGCCTAGTGAAATTTAGCATGGTGGTATTCCTGCTCCTGCGTGTATTTGTTTGTTTAGTGCTATTTCTTTTGAAATTGTATTACTAGAATCCAATATTAGACTCCTATTAGGCTATGATATGGAAGCTCCAGCCAATAAAAGAATTAGGATGGAAATCTACACATTTCAAGAAATTATAAAATTAATTAAATATGTAATAAAACACAAAAATTGTTGTAGAAATTAAAAAGGCTAAAAAAGGTATTGAAGTAATGGGACTCGAACTGACAAATAATGGCGTGGCAGCATCAAGAAACGATGCCATAACTACTATGGCTACCAAAGAAGCTTGACATTACACTGATTACGTGCAATGAAACTTAGTATAGATAAGAAATGTGTTTTTCCACCATTCAATACACAATTTATTTTAATATATTAAGCTAGTACCGGTTTCGGCCCCTTAACGGCCATCATCAGCTAGTACATGTTTTGTTTAGCCATTAGACAATACACAAGTTGTTATATTAGGCATCCGGATGTCTAATGGGGGATGGAAATGTATATAATAACATATAATTAAAATATCAGTGGTTAGGGTAAAAAGTTACAAATAGAGTATGAGTATGTAAAACATATTAAAAAACACACAGGCCACAATATACAACATTTAAAAAAGTTTCAACACATTAAAATGGTGCGTATGGGTAGACACTTGTTAAAATCTTCAGTTCATGCTATGTAGATTCCATTCTTCTGTCCTCTGTGCAGTTACTTCTAAGTTATGTTGATTATATTGCGTAAGGTAATCTTCAAGGACATTTTGAAACTAGTGTATGTCTTATTGATGTGGGCCTTTGTCGTGATGAAATTTTGTTGTGTTATATATCCCAACTTGTGATATGCTATGGCAGGTTTCAATATAGCAAACAGCAGGTCTCGAGCTTGTATTTAGAAGTGGTCGGTGGTAACACCTCTCTCGTCTATGTTTGTTCTTGTAGTCTGTAAAGATAAAGTGATGTGAGTATGCCGGTAGTGTGTGTATGAAGGAATGCCTAGTGTGTGTATGGATAGAGTACTTACTATGGTTGTTGTGGAGGTCTTGTGCCGATGTGTTTGAAGGCTTGTTGTGTTCTGCTGCGAGTGCGTCTGGGGCTCATATTAGCTGTGGAGGGGAATGTAGGTGGAGGGGAAGAAGGAGTGGCTGTTGGAGAAGTAGGGGCGGGGTCAGGCTTGTGATTCGTTGGTTTGTTAGAGCGTGTGTTTACTATTTTGAGATAATCATTCTTTAATGTCGGAATGGCTTTGTCAAAAATGATGCTGGTTTTTTCATTAATATCATTAATGTTATGATTGGGGTTGGCGTATTGGTCTAAAGAAATGTAGAAATCTTCGGTTATGTTGAGCAGGGGGCCCTTGGAGTTTATATTAAGTATCGTCATGTCGTTATTGATGTTTGTGAAACTATGCTTGGATTCTTCTACATGTTGGCCTATTGATGAGAAATGGTTATGTTTTACTGCATTTATATGTTCATTGTAGCGGATGGTGAAGTTTCTGCCTGTACGTCCTATGTAACTTATGTCACAGTTGTTACATTTGATACGGTAGACACCTGATTGGTTGTATTTATTGTTATTATTGACTGTTTTAGTGTTATGTATAATGTTGGTACTATTGTGTGTGGTTTTGAATACTGTTTTAATGTTGTGCTTCTTGAAAATATTAGTTATAGTATATATGTGGGTGTTGTTGAAGGTAAATAGGGCATAGTCTTTTTTGGGTTTGGCTGTTTTTGCTAATTTAGTTTTAGGTTGTGATTTTATTTTGTGAATGATTTTGTTAACCATTTCTTTGCTGTATCCGTTGTGTTTAGCTATGTCGTGGATTAACTTCAATTCATTATTTTGGTCTTCTGTTGTCATTGGGATGTTAAAGGCTCTATAAATCATACTATAATAGGCTGCTCTTTTATGTGTATTGGGATGAATGGAGTCATTTTTTATGGTATTTGAGGTGAGGCATTGCCTTTTTGAAGGAATGCCTTTCAAACAACTTAACACCGAAATTTCTCCAGAAATACAATAATAAACACAGACGAACTGCTCAGACACGCAAAACACAAAACAGGACTAATGAAATTTGGTTAAAAGAAGAAATAAAATTCCTATATCGGAAGAAACAACACCTTAATAATGAACTTTACTCAACACACCTGAAAGCATCCCATGAACTCCCACACAGCTATTGGAATTATTTTCAACGAATTTCCAGAGAAAAAATAGAAGACTTAGCCATAAAGAAACAAAACACACTAAACAAAAAACTGGAAACACTGAAACAACAACAAAGTAAACCAAAGTCACTAACCATAATCCAAAACAAAGATCCCTCTCTTCCTAACAAGAATTCCCAACATAAATTCCATCCGTCTATAAAAAATCTTACGCAAACCGTATTTGACGACGTAGAAACGGATATATTGAACAGGGGACCCAAACACAACTGGGGTAATGCATCATCCTACCAGAATATTATAACTACCATTACCGAAACAGAACTTGCTTTACAAAAGATCCCATATGACATACGAGACGAAGTAAGACACGAAATCAGTAGAAAGATTCCGCAATACATCAATAGCATCCACAATAACAACCCAAACACGAATACTACCAATAGATCGAACTTAAACAAACTTAAAAATAAAATAAAACAAAACAATCTACTAGTAACGAAGGCCGACAAAGGCAACACTACGGTCATTATGGATAAAAATGAATACATAGCAAAGACTAAAAAATGTTTCCAAGATAATACTTTTTCCATTAAACGCCGAGATCCAACCAACAACATACAAAGGAATTTAAAAATTTTACTTAAAAACACACATTTTCTTCTCACCGAAACTGAATCTGCTAAACTCATAACAATGAACCCCCAATTACCGACTGCGAAAGCCTACCCAAAAATACATAAAGAAGACGTACCTATGAGACCTATTATAAACTATAGAGCCAGTCCAACCTACAAATTATCGCAATTCATCCAAAATTTTTTAAAAAAGCACTATAAATTTTTAGCAAACAAAACAATACTAAACTCAATAGATTTCTGCAACAGAACCAAAGAGCTAAAGATCGAACAACACCATACCCTTGCTTCATTTGACATAATAAATATGTACCCTAACATCCCTGTTAAACAAACAATCAAAATAATAGAATCTAACCTAAAAAACAATAGCAACTTGAGCACCTTAGAAATAAACGAATTCATAAACTTACTCGAATTCGCCATAAACAATAACTATTTCAGATTTCACGATACCATTTATCAGCAACAAGGCCTACCTATGGGGTCTCCTGCCTCCGGAATATTAGCAGAAATATATATAGATAACTTAGAACACACGTCAATCAAAGAAATAGATAACATACATTTTTGGTGCAGATTTGTTGACGATGTCTTCGTAGTGTTAGATAATAGATCCACTGACGCACAAACTATACTAGACAAGCTTAACACTCTAGATCCCCAAATTAAATTCACCAAAGAAACCGAAAACAACCGTACACTAAATTACCTAGACTTAACAATAACCAGACACGACAACCACCTATCTTACAAGATCTACAGGAAACCCACACACACCTCAAATACCATAAAAAATGACTCCATTCATCCCAATACACATAAAAGAGCAGCCTATTATAGTATGATTTATAGAGCCTTTAACATCCCAATGACAACAGAAGACCAAAATAATGAATTGAAGTTAATCCACGACATAGCTAAACACAACGGATACAGCAAAGAAATGGTTAACAAAATCATTCACAAAATAAAATCACAACCTAAAACTAAATTAGCAAAAACAGCCAAACCCAAAAAAGACTATGCCCTATTTACCTTCAACAACACCCACATATATACTATAACTAATATTTTCAAGAAGCACAACATTAAAACAGTATTCAAAACCACACACAATAGTACCAACATTATACATAACACTAAAACAGTCAATAATAACAATAAATACAACCAATCAGGTGTCTACCGTATCAAATGTAACAACTGTGACATAAGTTACATAGGACGTACAGGCAGAAACTTCACCATCCGCTACAATGAACATATAAATGCAGTAAAACATAACCATTTCTCATCAATAGGCCAACATGTAGAAGAATCCAAGCATAGTTTCACAAACATCAATAACGACATGACGATACTTAATATAAACTCCAAGGGCCCCCTGCTCAACATAACCGAAGATTTCTACATTTCTTTAGACCAATACGCCAACCCCAATCATAACATTAATGATATTAATGAAAAAACCAGCATCATTTTTGACAAAGCCATTCCGACATTAAAGAATGATTATCTCAAAATAGTAAACACACGCTCTAACAAACCAACGAATCACAAGCCTGACCCCGCCCCTACTTCTCCAACAGCCACTCCTTCTTCCCCTCCACCTACATTCCCCTCCACAGCTAATATGAGCCCCAGACGCACTCGCAGCAGAACACAACAAGCCTTCAAACACATCGGCACAAGACCTCCACAACAACCATAGTAAGTACTCTATCCATACACACACTAGGCATTCCTTCATACACACACTACCGGCATACTCACATCACTTTATCTTTACAGACTACAAGAACAAACATAGACGAGAGAGGTGTTACCACCGACCACTTCTAAATACAAGCTCGAGACCTGCTGTTTGCTATATTGAAACCTGCCATAGCATATCACAAGTTGGGATATATAACACAACAAAATTTCATCACGACAAAGGCCCACATCAATAAGACATACACTAGTTTCAAAATGTCCTTGAAGATTACCTTACGCAATATAATCAACATAACTTAGAAGTAACTGCACAGAGGACAGAAGAATGGAATCTACATAGCATGAACTGAAGATTTTAACAAGTGTCTACCCATACGCACCATTTTAATGTGTTGAAACTTTTTTAAATGTTGTATATTGTGGCCTGTGTGTTTTTTAATATGTTTTACATACTCATACTCTATTTGTAACTTTTTACCCTAACCACTGATATTTTAATTATATGTTATTATATACATTTCCATCCCCCATTAGACATCCGGATGCCTAATATAACAACTTGTGTATTGTCTAATGGCTAAACAAAACATGTACTAGCTGATGATGGCCGTTAAGGGGCCGAAACCGGTACTAGCTTAATATATTAAAATAAATTGTGTATTGAATGGTGGAAAAACACATTTCTTATCTATACTTTGAGTCTGTCAATACGGAAAATGAAATTTATAAATAATAATAAAATGAAACTTAGTAGTTAATGCCAACAACTCGCTAGCTCAGGAAGTCTTAAAAGAGTGTGAGAACTGGACAGGACGTGTGATATATTTTATAAATATATACATAGATTATATTACAACAAGTTATTTTTTGTATAGCATCAAGCAGATGCAGATTAATCATGATGTGCAGCCATCCTGATTCTTATAGCAGCATCTCCGATAGGAGCAAAGGCCCAGATCTCCAACTTTAGGATAACTAAACTAGAGAATATTCTCCCAGATTGTACATAAACGAAAGTCGTAGTACACGTTTTCAACCAAACTTCCACGTAAGTGTGCAAACTGCCACACAAATTTAAACTGCACTTTTCTGGCTATCCCCAGTCTAGAAAGCCAAGAATAACGGCCAAGAGGATTCGTCGTGCTGACCACATGACACCTCATAATCTGCAGGCCTCTGGGCTGAGCAGCGGTCGCTTGGTAGGCCAAGGCCCTTCAAGGGGTGTAGTGCCATGGGGTTTGGTTTTCTGACTATCATAGTACAGGCCCTTAACTTGGCTAAAAGATGGTACAAGTTAGTAGCTGGAGTTAGCTGGAAAATTTATAATGTCCAATAACAGACCATTTATATTGGTATTATAAATTTACTCATTCGGGACAAATATTTCAGGTTCCCTGTGGGAATCAGCATCTATATCATCTGATGGCCAGGCAGGCATCAATTTTTGGTAAAGAAACAAAGTCTCTCATAGTGCACTGGCACTGCCGGTGGCTCCAAGTAGCCTACGCAGTGACCACCACGGTATGCACTAGCCATGCATCTTGGTAGGTGTGCTATTTACCGACTGATGAGCCCAACTTAGCACACTGGGGCAAAACGCTAGCAACCAGGAATGAGTTAGCTGGAAAATTTATAATGTCCAATAACAGACCATTTATATTGGTATTATGTGGTATGTTTCGAGCTGTCAGTGGAGAGTTGGGGTGGCATGACATAAGTAGACGAATAAGCTTGAGCGGAGCTTAGAAAATAGGAAAGATCATAATATGAAGTTAAAGCTGGAATTCAAGAGGACAAATTGGGGCAAATATTCATTTATAGGACAAGGAATAAAGGACTGGAATAAATTATCAAGGGAAATGTTCAATAAATTTCAAAGTTCTTCAAAAATGTTTAAGAAAAAGCTAGGTAAACAACTGATAGGGAATCTGCCACCTGGGCGATGGACCTAAATGCAGATGACTGATTGATTTTATATTAATACTAGCAAGATACCCGTGCTTCGCCATGGTATTATAATGAAGTTTATAATTGAATGCTTAACGTTTTATATATAATCCGTTTTCTGAGAGAATCCGCTAAAATTCGTAATCTGACTCGCTTTCTGAAAGATTACGGCAAAGTTCCTCCCATTTTTCAATCTTTCAATCCAGCAATCAATTTCGTACTTCCCGGGCTAGGTCCAGGTACTCCACCCAGTCAGTTGGGTCCCTAAATCTTTGCCATCTTTTCCTATAAGCATTTTTTATATGGATCAAATCCTTGAGGAGATCCGGCGTGGTGTTGTCTTGGGTGCCTTGGCGGTACTGAACCCGCGGCTGGACTTCATTACCCAGCCAGGACCCATTTGCAGCGCGGTCCGCACATTTTGACGACGGTCCAGAACATTATTATTATTATTATTATTATTATTGATGGGCTGGAACCCACAGCAAAATGCAAGACCGCTACTTGGCGGTAAATTACATCTGCAGCCATTGTCATTGCTGACAATGTGACCAGCACCGTCGTCATGCGTAGGCAAGTGCACGAATGATATACTTCCATGCATTATTGACCTTATTACAGAGGTGAACAATTGCACGGTCAATTTCATTCCTATCGTTTATTTCAAATGTGTTTAAATTTTTATTTATATGCCAGGATAATCTACTGTAATCTAACTTTATGTTCTCCAAAGGAAAAGATATTTCTTGAAAACGAAGCCAGGAAAGATTAATGATCAGAATAAGTACATTATGAACAGTAAAATCAATTGGGCTGAACTCCATTTTCACCCCACTGCCGTAAATATATTTACCCCACCCCCCGGAAAAAGAAGGCGTGTTTCCTTATGTTCCTTTCACATTCCCCCCTTAAGTGAATTTCCCGTTAAAATACTTGTTTCTTTAATAATAAAGGAATCTTCTAAATACCAATTATCACGACTCTAACATCTTCTATTTTTGAGATGTGTGTCCTCATAAAAGGAATTCAACTCTTTTTCACCCCCGCCCCCCAAGATGATTTCCCCCCAAAACGCTTTTTTATTTGTTTATAAAGGAGATCCAAATACCAATTTTCACGTCTGTAACATCTTTAGTTTTTATTAGAGGCAAGTATCCTCATACAATTAATTCAATTAATTTTGCAATTCTTTCACCTCCCCACCTCCCTTCATTGGTATTTCCGAGAATACGTGTTTCTTTAATTTTTTACCAGATTCCAAATACCAATTTTCATGTCTGAAAAATCTTTCATTTTTCAAATAATAGTAACCTCATACAAATAATTCAACTAATTTTTCAATTTCCCTCCCCGTTTAGGTGGATTTCCGAAAACAAAAAAATATGTATTCCTTTATTTTTAAAGGAGATCCCAAATACCAACTTTCAGGTCTATAATATATTCTGTTTCTGAGATATAAGTATCCCCATTTAAGGCATTCAACCCCCCTTTCACCCCTCCTATTGGGAATTTCCAAAAACAAAAAAAATATGTGTTTCTTTATTTTTAAATGGGATCTAAATACCAATCATTACATCTGTACACTTTAAAAGTTTTGAGATATAGATACACTCATTTTAAAAATTCACCCCCCCTTGTCATCCGCCATTAATTGGATTTTCCAAAAACAAAAAATATGTCTTTCTTTATTTTTAAAGGAGATCCCGAATACCAATTTTCAGGTCTGTAATATATTCCGTTTCTGATATATAAGCATCCTCATTAAAGGCATTCAACCCTTTTTTCACCCTTTTTCACCCTTCCTATTGGGATTTTCCAAAAACAAAGAAAGGTGTGTCTTTATTTTTCAAGGAGATTCTAAATACCAATTTTTACATGTGTAAACTTTAAAAGTTTTGAGATATAGATACACTCATTTTAAAAATTCACCCCATTTTCACCCCCCATTAATTGGATTTTCCAAAAACAAAAAATACATGTTTCTTTATTTTCAAAGGAGATCCCAAATACCAATTTTCAGGTCCGTAGTATCTTCAGTTTCTGAGGTATGAGTATCCTCATAAAAGGCATTCAACCCCTTTTTCAACCCTTTTCACCCCCCCTATTGGGATTTGCTGAAAACAGAAAAATACCTGTTTCTTTATTTTTAAAGGAGATTCTAATCACCAAATTTTACGTCAGTAAACTTTCAAAGTTTTGAGATTATAGATACACTCATTTTAAAAATTCACCCCCCCCTTAAGTGGATTTTCGAGAAACAAAAATGTATGTGTATCTTTATTTTTAAAGGAGATCCCAAATACCAACTTTCAGATCTATAATATTCTCAGTTTCTGATATATAAGTATCCTCATTAAAGGCATTCAACCCCTTTTTCACCCCTCCTACTGGGGTTTTCCGAAAACAAAAAAGTACGTCTTTCCTTATTTTTAAAGAAGATTCTAAATACCGATTTCTACACCTGTAAACTTTTAAAGTTTTGAGATATAGATACACTCATTTTAAAATTTCACCCCCCATTTCACCCCCTTAACGAAGGAATATCCAAAAGTCCTCTCTTAGCGAGCACCTACATGTTAATATGAATATATCCTCAAAATTTCATTTCTTTATGTAAAGTAGTTTTGGCTCGGCGATGATGAATCAGTCAGTCAGGCAGTCAGGACAAGTTACTTTATATATATAGACTAGCAAGATACCCGTACTTCGCTACGGTATTATACTGAAATTCATAATTGAATGCTTAACGTGTTATATATAATCCTCCGAAATTCGCGATCTGACTCGTTTTCTGAGAGATTACTTCAAAGTTCCTCACATTTTTCAATCCTTCTTTCCAGCAATCGATTTCGTACTTCCCGGGCTAGGTCCAGGTATTCCACGCGGTCAGTTGGGTCCCTAAATCTTTGTCATCTTTTCCTATAAGCATTTTTAGTATGGATCAAATCCTGAAGGAGATCCGGCGTGGTGTCGTCTTGGGTGCCTTGGCGGTACTGAACCCGTGGTCGGACTGTATTCGTAGACATTACCAGGCTAGGACCCGTTTCCAGCACGGTCCGCACATTTTGACGACGGTCCAGAACATTATTATTATTATTATTATTATTATTATTATTATTAGATGTTCTGGACCCCACAGAAAGATGCAAGACCGCTACTTGGCGGTAAATTACATCTGCTACGCGCCATTGTCGCACGTAGGCAAGTGTGCAGGATTTCTGGTGATACGAATGATATACTTCCGTGCAATATTGACCTTATTGTAGAGGTGAACAATTGCACCGTCAATATCATTCCTTTCGTTTATTTCAAATGTGTTTAAATTTTTATTTATATGCCAGGAGAGTCTGCTGTAATCTACGAACTTCTCCGAAGGAAAAGATGGCTGTTGAAAACGGACCCAGGAAAGATTAAAAATGATCAGTTTATGATCAGAATAAGTACGGTAGATCGAAAATGTACAGTCTGTTTCCAGTCATTCGACAGGGTCAGGAATGGAATGAATAAAGCCCCATCTAGCGGCGACAATAGGAATTGTGCCGGCTGCCGAAGCACTCCTCTGGGGCAATGATTGATGAATTACAAATGAAATTAAATATTGGACAGTGTTGCTGGAATGAATAATGACAGGGAAACACGGAGTATCCGGAGAAAAACCTGTCCCGCCTCCGTTTTGTCCAGCAAGAATGTCACATGGAGTGACCGGGATTTGAACCACGGAACCCAGCTGTGAGAGGCCGGCGCGCTGCCGCCTGAGCAACGGAGGATCCTTATAAGTACATTATGAACAGTAAAATCATTTGGTCTCACCTCCTTTTACACACCACCGCCGTTAAATTTATTTAACCCCCCCCCCAAAAAAAGATATAAAAAGGCGTGTTTCTTTATGTTTGAAGGAGATTCCAAACACCAATGTTCACGTCTGTTACCTTCAGTTTTGAGATATAAATATCCCCATAAAAATAATTCAGTTATTTAACTTCCTCTCACAATCCTCCCCATCCCCCTCTAAGTGAATTTTCTGGCAAAAAATACTTGTTACTTTAATAGTAAAGGATCTTCTAAATACCAATTATCACGACTCTAACGTCTTCAGTTTTTGATTTATGAGTCCTCATGATAAGAATTCAATTCCTTTTCACTCTCGCCCCCCCCACCCAGGATTGTTTCCCCCCAAAACGCGTTTTTCTTTGTTTTTAAAGGAGATCCAATTACCAATTTTCACGTCTGTAACAACTTTAGTTTTTATTAGATGTATGTATTCTCATACAATTAAATCAATAAATTTTCAATTCTTTCACCCCCCTCCCCTTCATTGGATTTTCCGAGAATACGTGTTTCTTTACTTTTAAAGCAGATTCCAAATATCAAATTTCACGTCTGAAACATCTTCATTTTTGAGATATCAGTAGCCTACCGCCAAAGTGGTATTTCCGAAAACTCAAAATACACTTTTCTTTATTTTTAATAGAGATTGAAATATACCATTTTTCACTTCTGTAACATGTTAAGTTTTTTGAGATATACTGTAGAAATTCTCATTTTAAAATTTCACCACTTTTTAGTTCCCCTTAAGTGGAGTTACCAAAAACAAATCACCTCTGTTTCTTTACATTTACAGGAGATTCCAAATACCCACTTTTTACGTCTGTAACATTTTACGTTTCTCAGATATTCTGTAGATATAGTCTTTCAAAAAATTCACCCTAATTTGTCACTCCTGTTTAACCGCCATTAATTGGATTTTCCAAAAACAAAAAATACGTGTTTCTTTATTGTTAAAGGAGATCCCATATACAAATTTTCAGTTCTGAAATATCTTCAGTTTCTGAGATATATGTATCCTCATTAAAGACATTCAACCCATTATTCACCCTTTTACACCCCTCCTATTGGGATTTACAGAAAACAAAAAAAATACATGTTCCTTTATTCTTGAAGGAGATTCAGAATACCTATTTTTACATCTGTAAACTTTTAAAGTTTTAAGATGTAGACACAATCATTTTAAAAATTCACCCCCCTTTTCACCCCCCCCCCCCCCCCATTATTTGGATTTTCCAGAAACGAAAAAATACCTGTTCCTTTATTTTTAAAATAGATCCCAAATACCAATTTTCAAGTCTGTAATATCTTCAGGTCCTGAAATATAAGTAGCCTCATTAAAGGTATTCAATCCCTTTTAAACCCTTTCCACCCTTCCTATTGGGATTTTCCGAGAACAAAAAAACATGTGTTTCTTTATTTTTAAAGGAGATTCTAAATACCATTTTTTACATCTATAAGCTTTAAAAGTTTTGAGATATAGATACACTCATTTAAAAAAAAAAACTTTTCACCCCCCATTAAATGGATTTTCAAAAAAAAAAAGTTTCTTTATTTTTAAAGGAGATCCCAAACACCAATTTTCTGGTCTGTAATATCTTCAGGTTCTGAAATATAAGTAGCCTCATTAAAGGCATTCAACCCCTTTTTCATCCTTTTCCACCCTTCCTATTGGGATTTTCTGAGAACAAAAAATATGTGTTTCTTCATTTTTAAAGGAGATTCTAAATACCAATTTTTACTACTATAAGCTTTAAAAGTTGTGAGATATAGATACACTCATTTTAAAAATTTACCCCCTTTTCACTCCCACCATTAAATGGATTTTCCAAAAACAAAAAATATGTGTTTCTTTGTTTTTAAAGAAGATCCCAAACACAAATTTTCAGGTCTGTAATATCTTCAGTTTCTGAGATATAAGTATCCTCATTAAAGGCATTCAACCCCTTTTTAATCCCTTTTCATCCCACCTATTGGAATTTTGCAAAAACACAAAAATACATGTTTCTTTATTTTTAATGAAGATTCTAAATACCAATTTTTACATCTGTAAACTTTAAAAGTTTTGGGATATAGACGCACTCATTTTAAAAATTCACCCCGCTTTTCACCTTCCCATTAATTAGATTTTCCAAAAACCAAAAAAAATTAGGTGTTTCTTTATTTTTAAAAGAGATCAAAAGTACCAATTTTCAGGTCTGTAATATCTTCAGTTTCTGAGATATAAGTACCGGTATCCTGATTGAAGGCATTCAACCGCTTTTACACCCTTTTTCACCCCTCCTATTGGGATTTTCTGAAAACAAAAAAATACGTGTTTTCTTATTTTTAAAGAAGATTCTAAATACCAATTTTTACATCTGTAAACTTTTAAAGTTTTGAGATATAGATACACTCATTTTAAAATTTCACCCCCCTTTTCAACCCCTTAGCGACAGAATATCCAAAAATCCTCTCTTAGCGAGCAACTACATCTTAATATGAATCTATCCCCAAAATTTCATTTCTTTATGTCCAGCAGTTTTGGGTCGGTCGGTCGGTCGGTCGGTCAGGACAAGTTATTTTATATATATAGATAGAGACTCCATCTTCATTCTTCCATGTACTCAAACTGCAGGATTCCAGAAGCGAACAGTAATAAGGTGTAAGTATAATAGTATTTTCAGACAATAACATGGTTGAAGACAGGTTCACTGAAGTGTGAGTTTCTTTCAAAAAGTGAATTTTCCGGAAAGCTCAACTGCCAGCTGGAAAACTGTTGAACAAGTACATAAATGTTGTAAATATGACAATAAATACCTGGAACTGGGATTTTCTGTGTTGAATGTAGGATATGATGAGAAGCTCCAGGGTGTGTTGTGCGGTGATGTTCTATCAAACGAGTGTACAAAACCAGAGAAATTAAAATGACATCTCCAAACCAAGCATGGCAGTACAACTGATGAGCCAATCGACTACATTCAAAATAAACTCTCTGCAATGCATGAAACGAAAAAAGTACTCACGGATAGTATTACTGGAGGCAAGGAGAGTGTAGTTTTAGCATCATATCAAATTTCTCCATCAACTGCGAAACATGGCCAACCAGATACCATTGGAGAGAAACTGGTACTACCTGCAGCACAACTTATGGCAAATACTGTACTTGGTGAGAAGTATTCAAAACAATCGAGTGCTATATTGTTGTCTGATAACATCATCAAGCGAAGAATAGAAGAAATGTCAGCAAATGTGCGAGATACATTGTTGGAATGAGTGAAAACTGCTGGCACATGCTACGCATTGTAGCTTGACTAAAGCACTAATATTTGTAACAATGGAAACTTATTAACTTTCATTCGATATAAATTTGAAAACACAATCCACGATGATTTGCTGTTTTGTTCAATCTTACCCAAGCATGTGAATGCCGACTGTATCTTGGAGGTCCTCAACACATTTGTGACTGAAAATGGACTTAACTGGGAGCAATGCATCTGATTAACTTCTGACGGTGCTAGGGCGTTATCTGGAAAATGAAAAGACATAACTGCACACGTGAAGATGTCATCCCTCATATAATGTGGACTCATTATTGCATCCACCATGAAGCATTAGAAGCTCGCAACATGCCCACAGAATTAGATGATGTGCTGAAAGAAGCTGTGAAGCAAGGAGATGGGGAGTGACCATGATAATTTACTATTGTATACAAGGTTAGGTGGTTGTAGAGAGGCAAAATTTTGACCCCCCTTGTTGGAAGCGAGTGAAAAAATTTATGATATTTCTTCTCGATGGGATATGCAACTTCAAAGATTTCTTCAATGATTTATTGTGGCTTGTAAGACTTGCTTATTTAGCTGATATATTCAGTCACTTGAATGAACTGAATTCACGTGTCGGACTGAGTAGCTCGGACGGTAGAGCGCTAGCCTTCTGAGCCCAACTTAGTGGGTTTGATCCTGGCTCAGTCGGGTGGTATTTTAAGGACCTCAATATGTCAGCCTTAAGTCGGTAGATGTACTGGCACATTAAGAAACTCTTGTGGGACAATATTCCAGCACCTCGGCATCTCTGAAAACCTAAACAGTAGTTAGTGGAACGTAAAATCAGTAACATTATTCAAAAATGTTTCAATTCAAGTCTGCAATGAACGCAAGTCACATTCTTCAAAGTCAAGGAAAAATAGATGGAATAATAAAGAAAATGAGTATATGGGCATGCCGAATCAGCAGAAACGAATTTGATTCATTCCTGACACTTCATGATTTCCTGTCTGCAATTGAAGAAATACTTTTTTTTTTTTTGCTACGGGCTTTACGTCGCACCGACACAGATAGGTCTTATGGCGACGATGGGATTGGAAAGGCCTAGGAATTGGAAGGAAGCGGCCGTGGCCTTAATTAAGGTACAGCCCCAGCATTTGCCTGGTGTGAAAATGGGAAACCACGGAAAACCATCTTCAGGGCTGCCGATAGTGGGATTCGAACCTACTATCTCCCGGATGCAAGCTCACAGCCACGCGCCTCTACACGCACGGCCAACTTGCCCAGTGAAGAAATACTACCAGAGAGTATAAGTGATGTAAAGTTGTAACACCTGGAATTGCTACGATCTACCCTCAGACAAAATTTTCTACATCTAGTCGAGAAAATCTCACGGACCAGAAATCCCTTCTTGGAAAGTGAACATTTATTGGCCACCCCTAAGGATGGTCAACTAGCCAAAGTATCTTGCAACTCCTATTTGATGACCCTTGAAATATGCATGCCCTCATAACCTGCAATTTCTAGAAGGCAATACTGCATTTAATGCCTTTCATGGCAACATACCTGTGTCAGTGTACTTTCTCTGCTTTCACACAAATCAAAATGAGGTACCGGTACAGAAACAGAGCCAATGTAGCTGACCTTCAGCTTCCAGTGACTACGCCTGAACCAGGCTTAAAATGCTTGGTTTCTGGAAATCAATCAATCAATCAATCAATCAATCAATCAATCAATCAATCAATCAATCAATCAATCAATCAATCAATCAATCAATCAATCAATCGATCGATCAATCAATCAATCAATCAATCAATCACTACTAATCTGCATTTAGAGCAGTCACCCAAGTGGCAGATTCCCTATTGTTGTTTTCCTATACTTTTCTTAAATCATATCAAAGAAATTTGAAATTTATTGAACATCTCCTCTGACAAATTATTCCAATTATTCCAATCCCTAACTCCGTATAAACGAATATTTGCACCAATTTGCCTCTTGAATTTCAACTTTATCTGCATGTTGTGATCTCTCCTACTTTTAAAGACACCACTCAAACTTATTCATCTACTAATGTCATTCCATGCCATCTATCCACTAACAGCTCGGAACATACCGCTTAGTACAATTTACGAACTTTATCACATAGATCCGTATCGATACAGTTAAAATGTGTATTGATTGGGTTCTTACATACCGCTTAGTCAAGCAGCTTGTCTCCTTTCTCCCAAGTCTTCAAAGCCCAAACTTTGCAACATTTTTGTAACTCTACTCTTCTGTTGGAAATCGCCCATAACAAATCGAGCTGCTTTTCTTCGCATTTTTTCCAGTTCTTGAATCAAGTAATCCTTGTGAGGGTCCCATACACTGGAACCATACTCAAGTTTGGGTCTTACCAGATCCTTATATGCTCTCTCCTTTACATTCTTTCTACAACCCCTAAACCCCTTCATGACCATGTGCAGAGATCTGTACCCTTTATTTACAATCCTATTTACGTGATTACCCCAACGAAGATCTTTCCTTATATCAAACCTAGGCACTTACAATGATACCCATAAGGAACTTTCACCCCATCAATGCAGTAATTAAAGCAGAGATGACTTTTCCTATTTGTGAAACTAACAACCTGACTTTTAAACCCATTTATCATCATACCATTGCCTACCGTCCATCTCACAACATTATCTAGGTCATTTTGCAGTTGCTCAAAATCTTGTAACTTATTTATTACTCTATACAGAATAACATCATCTGCAGAAAGCCTTATCTCTGATTCCACTTCTTTACTCTTATCATTTATATCTATATATAGATATATATATATACTAGCAAGATACCTGTGCTTCGCTACGGTATTATACTGAAATTTATAATTGAATGCTTACCGTTTTATATATAACCCACCGATATTCGCGATCTGACTCGTTTTCTGAGAGATTCCGCCAAAATTCGCGATCTGACTCGTTTTCTCAGAGATTACGGCAACGTTCCTCCCATTTTTCAATCTTTTCTCCAGCAATTGATTTCGTACTTCCCGGGATAGGTCCAGGTATTTCACCCGGTCAGTTGGGTCTCTAAATCTTTGCCATCTTTTCCTATAAGCATTTTTAATGTGGATCAAATCCTTGAGGAGATCCGGCGTGGTGTCGTCTTGGGTGCCTTGGTGGTGCTGAACCTCTACTTGGCGGTAAATTATATCTGCTGCCGTTGTCATTGATGACAGTATGACCAGCACCATTGTCGCCCTTAGGCAAGTGCGCAGGACTTCTGGTGATACGAATGACATACTTCCGTGCATTATTGACCTTATTACAGAGGTGAACAATTGCACTGTCAATCATATATCTATCGTTTATTTCAAATATATTTAAATTTTTGTTTATATGCCAGAAGAATCTACTGTAATCTAAGAAGGTTCTCCAAAGGAAAAGACGGCTCTTGAAAACGAACCCAGGAGAGATTAAAAATGATCGGTTTATGATCAGAATAAATACATTGAAAATCCACAGCCTGTTTCCAGTCATTCAACCGGGTCAGCAATGGAATGAATAAGCCCTGCCGAAGCTTGTCGCACTCCACTGGGGCAATGATTAAATGAATGACAAATGAAATGAAATGATATTGGAGAGTGTTGCTGGAATGAATTATGACGGGGAAAGCTGGAGAACCCGGAAAAAAAAATGTCCCGCCTCCGCTTTGTCCAGCACAAATCTCACATGGAGTGACCGGGATTTGAACCATGCAACCCAGCGGTGAGAAGCCAGCGCGCTGCCGCCTGAGCCACGGAGGCTCCTTATAAGTACATTAGGAACAGTAAAATCAATTGGTCCCACCTCCGTTTTCACCCTCACTGCGGTTAAGTTGATTTACCTCCCCCCCCCCAAAAAAAAAGAAAACGTGTTCCTTTATGTTTAAAGGAGATTCTAAATACCAATGTTCACGTGTATTACCTTCAGTTTTGAGATATAAGTATTCCCATAAAAGTAATTCACTTTTTTCACTTACTTTTACACTCCCCGCCCCCCTTAAGTGAATTTTCCGGCAAAAAATACTTGTTCCTTTAATAGTAAAGGATCTTCTAAATACCGATTATCTTCAGTTTTTGAGATATGCGTCCTCATGAAACGAATTCAACACCTTTTCACACTCGCCCCCAAAAATGATTCTCCGCCCCCCCTCCCTCAAAATGCGTCGTTTTATTTTTAAAGAAGATCTAAATACCAATTTTCACGTCTGTGACAACTTTAGTTTTTATTAGATGTAAGTATCCTCATACAATTAATTCAATAAATTTTTCAATTTTTCAACCCCCCCCCCCCCCGCCAACCTTTATTGGATTTTCCGAGAATACCTGTTTCTTTACTTTAACAGGAGATTCCAAATACCAATTTTTACGTCTGCAACATTTTACGTTTCTGAGATATACTGTAGATATAGTCTTTCTAAAAATTCACCCCAATTTGTCACTCCTGTTTAACCCCCATTAATTAGATTTTCCAAAAACAAAAAAATAAATGTTTCTGTATTTTCAAAGGAGATACCATATACTAACTGTCTGGTCTGTAATATCTTCAGTTTCTGAGATATAAGTATCCTCATTAAAGACATTCAACCCCTTATTCACACTTTTCACCCCTCCTATTGGGATTTTCCGAAAACAAAAAAATACGTGTTCTTTTATTTTCAAAGGAGATTCTAAATATCAATTTTACATCTGCACACTTTTGAAGTTTTGAGATATAGATACACTCATTTTTAAAATACAGCCCCTTTCACCCCCCCCCCCACTATTTTAATTTTCTAAAAACAAAAAAATGCATGTTTCTTTATTTATAAAGGAGATCCCAAATACCGATTTTCATGTCTGTAACATCTTCAGTTTCTGAGAAATAAGGATCATTATTAAAGGCATTAAACGATTTTTCACCCCTTCTCACCCCTCCTATCGGGATTTTCCGAAAACAAAAAAATACCTGTTTCTTTATTTTGAAAGTAGATTCTAAGTACCAATTTTTACATCTGTAAACTTTGAAAATCTTGAGATATAGATACACTCATTTTAAAAATTCATCCCACTTTCAACCCTCCACTATTTAATTTTCCAAAACAAAAAGTACATGTTTCTTTATTTTTAAAGGAGATCCCAAATACCATTTTTCAGGTCCGTAATATCTTCAGTTTCTGAGATATAAGTATCCTCATTAAAGGCATTCAACCCCTTTTCACCCCTCCTATTAGGATTTTCCGAAAACAAAAAAATTCTTGTTTATTTATTTTAAAGGAGATTCTAAATACCAATTTTTACATCGTAAACTTTTAAAGTTTTAAGATGTAGACACTCTCATTTTAAAAATTAACCCCCATTTTCACCTTCCATTATTTGGATTTTCCAAAAACGAAAAAATACCTGTTTCTTTATTTTTAAAGTAGATCCCAAATACCAATTTTTAGGTCTGTAATATCTTCAGGTTCTGAAATATAAGTAGCCTCATTAAAGGCATTCAACCCATTCTCACCCTTTTCCACCCTTCCCATTGGGATTTTCCGAAAACAAAAAATTACGTCTTTCTTTATTTTTAAAGGAGATTCTAAATACTAATTTTTACATCTATAAACTTTAAAAGTTTTGAGGTATAGATACACTCATTTTCAAAATTCACCCCCTTTTCACACCCCCCATTAATTGGATTTTCCAAAAACAAAAGAATACGTGCCTCTTTATTTTTAAAAGAGATCCCAAACACCAATTTTCAGGTCCGTAATATTTTCAGTTTCTGAGATATAAGTATCGTGATTAAAGGCATTCAACCCATTTTTCACCCCTCCTATTGGGATTTTCTGAAAACAAAAAAATACGTGTTTCTTTATTTATAATGAAAATTCTAAATACCAATTTTTACATCTGTAAACTTTCAAACTTTTGAGATATTGATACACTCATTTTAATAATTCACCCCCCTTTTCCCCCTCCCATTAATTGGATTTTCCAAAAACAAACAGATGCGTGTTTCTTTATTTTTAAAAGTGATCAAGTGTACCAATTTTCAGGTCTGTAATATCTTCAGTTTCTGAGGTATATATATCCTCATTAAAGGCATTCAACCCATTATTCACCCTTTTACACCCCTCCTATTCGGATTTACAGAAAACACAAAATACGTGTTCCTTTATCTTTAAAGGAGATTCTAAATATCAATTTTTACATGTGCAAACTTTTAAAGTTTTGAGATATAGATACACTCATTTAAAAAATTCACCCGCCCTTTCCCCCTCCCATTAATTGGATTTTCCAAAAACAAAAAAATACGTGTTTCTTTATTTATAATGACAGTTATAAATACCAATTTTTACATCTGTAAACTTTCAAACTTTTGAGATATTGATACACTCATTTTAATAATTCACCCCCCTTTTCCCCCTCCCATTAATTGGATTTTCCAAAAACAAAAATATACGTGAAATTTTAATACTTCTTTAGTATGAATCATCTCCTTTAACTGGACATTATCCCTGTAACCAACAATCTTTACATACTGCTGAGTAAATACTTCTGCCCTTTGAAGATCCTCACACACACACTCCCCTTCTTCATTAATGATTCCTGGAATATCCTTCCTGGAACCTGTTTCTGCCTTAAAGTACGTATACATACCCTTTGATTTTTTACTAAAATATGTACAACTGCCAATTATGCCTGCCATCATGTTATTCTTAGCTGACTTCATTGCTTGATTAAATTAAATTAAATTAAATTAAATTAAATTAAATTAAATTAAATTAAATTTCAATTAAATTTCAATTAAATTTCAAGAAAAGGCAGAAGACACAGCTTCACAGGTGAGAAAAAATGGCGCGGAAGTTTCATTTTTTTTTTTTTTTTTTTGCTAGGGGCTTTACGTCGCACCGACACAGATAGGTCTTATGGCGATGATGGGATAGGAAAGGCCTAGGAGTTGGAAGGAAGCGGCCGTGGCCTTAATTAAGGTACAGCCCCAGCATTTGCCTGGTGTGAAAATGGGAAACCACGGAAAACCATCTTCAGGGCTGCCGATAGTGGGATACGAACCGCGGAAGTTTCAGCATTAAGAGAGGAGATAGGGAGATTAGAAGAGGAGATGTCGAAACTGAAAGCCGAAGTAGTTGCTAACACTCGAAATCGCAGAAATAAATGCCTATTTATATATGGAGTGCAAGAGGGGAAGAAGGAAGATAAGACGAGTATAATTTATAAAGTAGTGGACATAATTCAGGGGAAAATGAAAATAAATTTCAGTGAAGTGGACATAGATGATGTGACAAGAGTGGGAAGATTTAGAGGTAATAGGCCTATCAAAGTGCAACTATTTTCTACATTGATGGCCGATACAGTGGTGAGTAATGCAGGTAACGTGCAGGGGGAAAAAATATGGATAAGGAGGGACATGGGAACTGAAGCATGGAGGAATGAAAGAATTCTTAAAAAACACATGATACGAGTCAGGCAGCAGGGGTTGAATGCAATCATCAGAGGACAGGAATTAGTGGTGTCAGGCAACAACTGGAGGAGAATATGGTCGGTGAATAGACTGATGGACCTGGAACGGATGATGAAACAAGATGAAGAGGCAAAGAGAAGTGTAGAGAATAATGGGGAAGATAAACGAGTGAAAGATAATAGGCAAATGAAAGATAACGAGGGTAGAAGTGTAATTATCGGAAGTATTACTGAAAAGTGTCGAGAGAGTCAGAGAGAGGTGCTAAGTGGAAGTGAGTGTATGAACAACGACAAGGAAAGAACAGTGGACGGACAGTGCAGTGGAGAGGCTGAAGAACAAACGGGTGATGGGGGCAAGGAGAGTGAGCAACAAGAAGCTGGAAGAGCTGAGTGTAGTGGTGTAGTGAGCAACAGAGGTGCCAAGAAGATTGATCAGCAGGAAGGTAAAACAATCATGAGTAAAGGAAGAAATAAGAACTTAAATGACTTCTGGGGAATAAATACAAGGAGCAAGAACAGAGGGGGAGACTTAGAAGAGAGAGAGGGAAAGTTATAACTATATTGGAAAATAGGATGTGTGAATATTGTGGGAGTAATGTATAAATTAGGGGATAAAAAGGTACGGGAAGTAATAGAAAGTTTCGATATTGTGGCACTCTTGGAGACGTGGCTGGATTCAGGGAGGGAGATTTCATGGAAGGGGTTTGTGATAAAATATAAATATAGAAGAAAGGAGAAGAATAAGGGCCGCGCCCCAGGAGGGATGATAGTTTTAATAAGGGAAGAAATTAGCGATTTGGTAGAGGATATAGAGACGGATATGAAAGAAACTATATGGCTGAGATTGAATATGGGAGGGGTTGAGGGAGAAAGGAAGAAAGGAAGAATATAAATCTAGCTTGCATTTACTGCCATCCTAGTTCAGCATACACAAATAAAGGCTTTTTTGAAGAGTTATTGGTGGACATTAGTAGAATAAGAGGAAAGTTCCCAGGAGAAGAGGATATGTTGTTATTCGGGGATTGGAATGCGAGAATAGGGGAGCAGAGTCCTGTATATAGTAGGGAGGATGGATTGTGTATGCGGAAGAGTAGAAGGATTGAGGATAAAATTATAAACAGTTATGGGGAAAAGCTCCTTGAGATGTGCGCTGTGGGGAATTTGTTTATTCTGAATGGATGGATGGATGGATGGAGGGTGACAGTGGGGGGAAATTGACATATGTTACTGAGAAGGGTGGTAGTGTGATAGACATGATCTTAAGTTCGGAAGGAGTGATTGAGGATATTGTGAGAATGGAAGTAGGAGACTGGATTTAGTCACACCATTTCCCAGTGTGGGTTATGTTGAAAAGAGGGGAAGAGAAGGGTACAAGGAAGAAAGCTGGGACAAAGGATAATCACGGGAGTAGATATAATAAGTACAAATGGACTGAGGAAGTTGGACGGGATTGGGATAGGGTAGTAAAGGAGGAAGTACAACTTCTGAAATATGGGTGGGAAGGTGCGTTAGAAGAGAATAAGATTGATAAAGCCTTAGAATTGCTACTACATCCGATAATGATGATAGCGCAGAAGGTGCCAGGTGGAAAGAGAAAGAAGAAAGAGGGAGAAGCATGGTTTAATAGATAGTGCGAAGAAATGAGGAGAAAGGTGATGAGTGCGTTAGGAGAATACAGAAAGAAAAGTGGGGGCCAGGAAAGGGAGACTTTCTGCTATTTGAGGAAGGAGTATAAAAAGAAAATTTGTGAGGTAAAAAAGGCGTGGTTGAAGGAACAAATTGAAACCATTAATAAGGAGTGTAAGTCTAACAACCTTGAGAGAGTATGGGATAAGATTAATAGAATAATTAAGGGTGGAAGGAATACAGAGAGAGTGAGTATTGAGGAAGTTCAATGGGTGAGGCACTTTGAGGAATTACTGGGGGAGAAGGGGGAAGGAAGATGGAGAAGGGCAGGGGAAGAAGTAATCTGGAGATATAGGTGTGTGGCAATATATGAACTGGACAAGGAAATTACAAGAGAGGAAATCCTGGGAGTTATAAGCAGAATTAGAGGAAAATCGGCCGGATGATGTAATGGGATATATAACAAGTTCTGGAAAGAAATTAGCAAAAGTGAGACTATGATAGAGGGTATAGTTGAATTATTTAACAAGATCTATGAGGGAGGTAAGTACCCGAAGGAATGGGAAATAGGAATTGTATGCCCAATATATAAAGGCAAGGGTAGTAGGAACAGTGTGAATAATTATAGAGGAATATCTCTGTTAGACTCCTTAAGTAAAAGTAAAATATACACTGGGGTGTTAGCGAACAGATTAAGCGGGTGGGCGGAAGAAAATGAACTATTGACAGATTTCCAAGGGGGATTTAGGAAAAAGAAGAGAACAGTGGATAATATAATGATAGTGACGACTGTCTTAGAAAAGTACAAGAATATGGCTAGAAGTATGGTTTATGTGGCAGCAATAGATTTTGAGAAAGCGTTTGATAAGGTGAATAGAGAGGCCCTAATACAGAAATTAGGTAGGTTGGGAATTTCAGACAAGATGTTGAAGGCAATAGAGGGTATATATGGGGTTGTCAGGTTTTGTGTAAAATTGGGAGATGAGAGGCTGAGTAGACCCTTAGAGTCCAGGGTGGGTTTAAAGCAAGGTTGCAAGTTATCACCTATATTATTTATTTTATTTGTTAACGATATTTTGGAGGGGCATGGGGCAAACAACTGGGCTGTGCCGGTAATTAATGGCCTGGAGGTACCGGGTCTGATATTTGCTGATGACGTGATATAATTAAATTTATTGCAAGTTGATTTACATCGCAGTCACACAGATAGGTCTTATGGTGACGATGGGACAGGAATGGGCTAGGAGTGGGAAGGAAGTGGAAATTTATATGCTTATAAGAAATTTATAAATTTATAAGAAAATGGGAAACCACAGAAAACCATCTTCAGGGGTGTCGACAGTTGGGTTCGAACCCACTACGTGCCAAATACTGGATACTGACTACAGTTAAGCGACTGCAGCTATCGAGCTCGGTTTTTGCTAGATTCTATTTCCTAGTAAGTTTCTTCAATTTCTCCTTTTTCTACAGCCATTTCTAACTCTATTTCTCTCCAATCTGCACCTCCTTAGTTTATTTACTTCTCTGTTTTAATATAGTGGGTATTTACCATATCTTACAACCTTTAAAGGTACAAACCTTTTTTCACATTCTTCAATAATTGCTTAAAACCCATCCTAGAGTCTATTTACATTTTTATTTACCATTTTCCATCGATCACAGTTACTGTTTTAGAACTCCCTCATGCCTGTTTTATCAGCCATATGGTACTACTTTTAAGACCTTTGTTTCTATAACATTTATTTTTAACAAAACAAAACAGCTTCGTGATAACTAATACCATCTATTACGTCGTTTTCTCTATAGAGCTCATCTGGTTTTACCAGCACCACATCCCGTGCCACTCAATAAAGAACTGTACCAAATGAAATTTCTCAAGTACATTACATTTTAACACTTTGGTTTTTATTCACAGTCAATATCATACATACACAGTACAAACAGAGGTAGTAAGAGATACAGCGTGAATCCCACATAAGATGAACTTGAGTGTGTGAGCTTCATGAATACAACAGCTAGATTTTTTGCAGCTTGGCATATAGTGAATACCATTTACTCCATTATCATTTTGGTGATATTGTAAAATTTTTATGATCTGTTTTCCTACGTATGGTATAATAAGGAGGAAGCTGGGTTAAGGGAGAAGGTGGCTTTCTTACTAGAGAGGAATAAAGAGCAAGTTGATTTAAATATGACAGTGGATCGGATTCGGATGATCGGATTCTTCACATAATGCTGAAATTGGATTCTTCCCAGAACATCAACATCATTCAGTGCTATGCACCACAGACTGGTTGTGAAGATGAAGAAAAAGAACATTTTGAAGAAGACATAAAGGAAAGAATAAGAGGAGATGGAACAATTATCATAGGGGATATGAATGCTCAAGTAGAAACTGTGAGAGATGGATATGAAGGTATTCTAGGAGCACATGGATGGGGTCCACGAATCCCAGAAAGAACTAGACTCCTTGATCTCTGTCTGAGGAACAACCTTGTAATAGGGAACTCATGGTATCAAAAATAAAAAAAGCCATAAGGTCACAAGATATGGATGGGATGGAAAAAGTGAATGTCTTATAGATTACTTTTTGATCGAGAAACAACTACAAAATAGACTGTTAGATGTAAAAGTGATTCCTAGTGTTTCCCTGGAAAGTGATCATAGACTCCTCATTGGATCCTTCAAGTTTAACAAGTTAAAAGAAGTAAGAACCACACAGGTAAAGAAACTCAAGACTTGGAAGCTGAAGGACAATGATAGAATAATAGAGTTCCAAGAAAACATCAAAACAGTAATGCCAAAGGCAGATAAAAGAACTGTTGAGGAGGAATGGAAGGATCTGAAAGAAAATCTAGTAATGATAACTGAGAAGGTATGTGGACGAACCGGTGGCACAAGAAGATGGAAGGAAACTCCATGGTGGAATGACAGAACAAGAACTGCTGTCCTGAACAAGAACAACATGTTCAGAAAATATTTCAAGGACCAGACTGACCATAATAAGGAACTATACAGGATTGCTAAAAAACAAGCAAACAAAGTTGTTACAGAAGAGCGAGAGAAGTTGTTGAACAAGTGGAGTGATGAACTGAAAGTGGATGTTAATGGTAATAAGAAAATGTTATATGGGATGATGAAAAATAGAAAAAAGAGATAAAGAACACTCCAAATACCTAAGAGATGATAACGAAGATCTGATCACTGAAGATGAGAAGATCAAAGAGACTTGGAGGACTTACTTTGATGAATTGCTAAATGTGAATTGCATGCAGCCTACACAAAAAGACAGTACCGGTACTATCTCATGCAAGTCTGCCTCTGACAATGGGTTAGACTCAACATGGAGTGATGTAGAATATGCCTGGAAATACATCAAAACTGGAAAATCAGCTGGTGCTGATGAAATTAATGGAGAAATGATCAAGGCTATGGGCATTTCTGGGAAACATTGGATCTACAGACTCTTTCGTAAGATCTGGAAAGAAGGGGACATACCAGTCGATTGGAAAACAGGCATCATAATTCCAATTTTCAAGAAAGGAGATAGAAAGAAAGGTTTCAACTATAGAGGCATCACTTTAACATCTCAAGTTGGTAAACTTTATGAAAGAATTATAGAGCGTAAAATCAGACCCTTTATTGAAGAGAACCTCTTCAAAGAACAGTATGGATTCAGGAAGGTGAGATCAACAACTGATTTAATCTTTACAGTCCGTCAGTTAATGGAAAAATACTACGAACACAACCGAGATTTGTGGTTAGCCTTTCTGGATATCAAGAAAGCATTTGATGCTGTGAACAGAGAGAAGATGTGGGAAACACTGAAGAAAATTGGAATACAGGATGACATGATACACAGGATCAAGAATTTGAATGAAGATACCCGAAGAAAAGTCAAAACACCTGTAGGAATGACTGAAACCTTTGATATAAAATCTGGGTTAAGACAGGGTGGTGTTTTGTCTCCTCTTCTTTTCACCACTGTGATGAACGAGATTCACAGAAAAGTTCACCAAACCATTGGAGGTAAGAAAATGAAAGTTATCTTGTTCGCGGACGATATATGCTTGTGGGGAGACTCTAAAGAAGACCTTCAAGAACAAATAAACTCCTGGACAGAAGCTGCTAAAGAATATGGACTCACCTTTAGCCAAGAGAAAAGTGAGGTTATGGTCATGAAGAGATACGGGCAACCAATGGGACACATTGAAATGGAGGAGAAATAGCTACAGATGAACCATCAATTCAAATATCTTGGAAGTATTATCTCTGATACTGGTTCTATAGACAAGGAAAATTCCCACAGAATTCAGGCAGGTAGCAACTTTTACAAAATAGTGAAAGACATAATATGGAACAAGAAAATACCAACAAAATGTAAGAGAGTCATATATGAAACTTATTACGTACCAATCCTGACCTATGGTTGCGAAACATGGACCATGGGATATAGTAGAATCCAGACAGCAGAAATGAGATTTGTCCGTAGCATGATCGGTAAAACACGGAGGGACAGAGTCTGTAATGAGGAAATTCGCAAGCAGGCTCAAGTTGTAAGAGTGCAGGACAGAATAACAGCGCAGCGACTGAGATGGACATATGTGACGCATGGGAGATAACAGATTACCGAAAAATTGTCCGACTCGTTGGCTGAATGGTCAGCGTACTGGCCTTCGGTTCAGAGGGTCCCAGGTTCGATTCCCGGCTGGGTCGGGGATTTTAACCTTAATTGGTTATTTCCAAAGGCCCGGGGGCTGGGTGTTTGTGCTGTCCCCAACATCCCTGCAACTCACACACCACACATAACACTATCCTCCATCACAATAACACGCAGTTACCTACACATGGCAGATGCCGCCAACCCTCATCGGAGGGTCTGCCTTACAAGGGCTGCACTCGACTAGAAATAGCCACACGAAATTATTATATTACCGAAAAAATGTAGGATCTAAAACTTGAAGACAAAAGACCAAGCGGGCGACCAAGACTCAGGTGCAAGGACAGGGTGAAGATTCACATTCAACAGCGAGGACATACTTTGAAAAGCATCGAAGAAGGAGAGAAGTTCAGAGACCGCAACTGGTGGAGAAGCCTCGTTCGCCGACCCATCGCTTAGGATGGAACGATGTGGGATATGTATGTATGTATGTATGTATGTAGTAGAAATTTTTTTTTTTTTTTTTTTTTGCTAGTTGTTTTACGTCGCACCGACACAGATAGGTCTTACGGCGACAATGGGACAGGAAAGGGCTAGGAGTGGGAAGGAAGCGGCCGTGGCCTTAATTAAGGTACAGCCCCAGCATTTGCCTGGTGTGAAAATGGGAAACCACGGAGAACCATTTTCAGGGCTGCCGACAGTGGGGTTCGAACCTACTATCTCCCGAATACTTGATACTGGCCGCACTTAAGCGACTGCAGCTATCGAGCTCGGTGTAGTAGAAATTTATAAATTTATTTACTTTCTAATAGTTATTAAGGAGCCATGTGAATACTCTTTTCTTCAGGGTATGCTGGTTGCCACTCATCACATCCACACTGTATATCCGTGGGCCTAGACAACTTTCTTTATTTTTTTTTAGAATAGGCTTTATATCACACCAACACAGATAGGTCTTATGGCAATGATGGAATAGTAAAGGCCTAGGACTGAGAAGGAAGTGGCCATGGCCTTAAGGTACAGCCCCAGCACCTGTCTGGTGTGAAAATGGGAAGCCATGGAAAACGATTACTTTGATCGAATTACGAAATCCACGCGAGCGAAGCTGCGGGTAATTGCTAGTACATACATACATACATACATTATCATTATAGACTGTTATGCCTTTCAGCGTTCAGTCTGCAAGCCTCTGAGAATTTACTAAACGTCGCCACAATCCTCGATTTGCAACTAGTGTTGTGGCCTCATTTAGTTCTATACCTCTTATCTTTAAATCGTTAGAAACCGAGTCTAACCATCGTCGTCTTGGTCTCCCTCTACTTCTCTTACCCTCCATAACAGAGTCCATTATTCTCCTAGGTAACCTATCCTCCTTCATTCGCCTCACATGACCCCACCACCGAAGCCGGTTTATGCGTACAGCTTCATTCATCGAGTTCATTCCTAAATTAGCCTTTATCTCCTCATTCCGAGTACCCTCCTGCCATTGTTCCCACCTGTTTGTACCAGCAATCATTCTCGCTACTTTCATGTCTGTTACTTCTAACTTATGAATAAGATATCCTGAGTCCACCCAGCTTTCGCTCCCGTAAAGCAAAGTTGGTCTGAAAACAGACCGATGTAAAGATAGTTTCGTCTGAGAGCTGACTTCCTTCTTACAGAATACTGCTGATCGCAACTGCGAGCTCACTGCATTAGCTTTACTACACCTTGATTCAATCTCACTTACTATATTACCATCCTGGGAGAACACACAACCTAAATACTTGAAATTATCGACCTGTTCTAGCTTTGTATCACCAATCCAACATTCTATTCTGTTGATTTTCTTACCTACTGACATCAATTTAGTCTTCGAGAGGCTAATTTTCATACCATACTCATTGCACCTATTTTCAAGTTCCAAGATATTAGACTGCAGGCTTTCGGCACAGTCTGCCATTAAGACCAAGTCGTCAGCATAGGCCAAACTGCTTAGTACATTTCCACCTAACTGAATCCCTCCCTGCCATTTTATACCTTTCAGCAGATGATCCATGTAAACTACGAACAGCAAAGGTGAAAGATTACAGCCTTGTCTAACTCCTGTGAGTACCCAGAACCAAGAACTCATTCTACCATCAATTCTCACTGAAGCCCAATTGTCAACATAAATGCCTTTGATTGATTTTAATAATCTACCTTTAATTCCATAGTCCCCCAGTATGGCAAACATCTTTTCCCTCGGTACCCTGTCATATGCTTTCTCTAGATCTACGAAACATAAACACAACTGCCTATTCCTCTCGTAGCATTTTTCAATTACCTGGCGCATACTGAAAATCTGATCCTGACAGCCTCTCTGTGGTCTGAAACCACACTGGTTTTCATCCAACTTCCTCTCAACGACTGATCGCACCCTCCCTTCCAAGATGCCAGTAAATACTTTGCCTGGTATACTAATCAATGAGATACCTCGATAGTTGTTGCAATCCTTCCTGTTCCCTTGCTTATAGATAGGTGCAATTACTGCTTTTGTCCAATCTGAAGGTACCTTACCAACACTCCACGCTAATTTTACTACTCTATGAAGCCATTTCATCCCTGCCTTCCCACTGTACTTCACCATTTCAGGTCTAATTTCATCTATTCCTGCTGCCTTATGACAATGGAGTTTATTTACTATCCTTTCCACTTCCTCAAGCATAATTTCACCAACATCCTTTTCCTCCTCCCCATGAGCTTGGCTGTTTGCAACACCACCATGATGATTTCCTTTTACATTGAGAAGATGTTCAAAATATTCCCTCCACCTCTCCAGTGATTCCCTGAGATCTATTATGAGTTCACCTGAATTACTCAAAACACTGTTCATTTCCTTTTTCCCTCCCTTCCTAAGATTCTTTATTACTGTCCAGAAAGGTTTCCCTGCTGCTTGACCTAGCCTTTCCAGGTTATTACCAAAATCTTCCCTTGACTTCTTTTTGGATTCAACAACTATTTGTTTCACTCTGTTTCTTTCATCTACGTACCAATCCCTGTCTGCCTTGGCCCTTGCTTGGAGCCATTTCTGATTAGCCTTCTTTTTACGTTTACAGGCTGCTCTCACTTCATCATTCCACCAAGATGTTCGCCTTTTCCCATCTTTACACACAGTTGTTCCTAGGCATTCCCTTGCTGTTTCTATTACAGCATCCCTGTATGCCACCCATTCACTTTCTATATCCTGAACCTGCTTACTGTCTACTGTTCGAAACTTCTCACTAATCATACCCATGTACTTCTGTCTAATTTCCTCATCCTGGAGACTTTCTACCCTTATTCGTTTGCAGACAGATTTCACTTTCTCTACCCTAGGCCTAGAGATACTTAGTTCACTACAGATCAGATAGTGGTCTGTATCATCGAAAAATCCCCGAAAAACTCTTACATTCCTAACAGATTTCCTGAATTCAAAGTCTGTTAAGATATAGTCTATTATGGATCTGGTACCCCTAGCCTCCCATGTGTAGTGGTGAATAGCCTTATGTTTGAAGAATGTATTCGTAACAGCTAAACCCATACTATCACAGAAGTCCAGCAAACGCTTCCCATTCCCATTAGCTTCCATATCTTTCCCACATTTACCAATCACCCTTTCGTATCCTTCAGTTCTATTCCCAACTCTCGCATTGATATCGCCCATTAGCACTATTCTATCCTTGCTGTTGACCCTGACCACGATGTCACTCAATGCTTCATAAAACTTGTCAACTTCATCCTCATCTGCACCCTCACATGGTGAATACACGGACACAATTCTTGTCCTAATTCCTCCCACTGACAAATCTACCCACATCATTCGCTCATTTACGTGCCTAACAGAAACTATGTTGCGTGCAATGGTATTCCTGATAAAGAGCCCTACCCCAGACTCTGCCCTTCCCTTTCTAACACCTGTCAAGTACACTATAATCTCCTATCTCTTCCTCATTATCTCCCCTTACCCGAATATCACTTACTCCTAGCACATCCAGATGCATCCTCTTTGCTGACTCAGCCAGTTCTACCTTCTTTCTTCCATAAGCCCCATTAATATTGATAGCTCCCCATCGAATTCCATTTCATTCGCCAAGTTGTTTCCAAGGAGTCCCTCGCCTGTCAAATGGGAGTGGGACTCCATTACTCCCATAGGTCCGAGGCTTGCTTAAAGTGTTCTGAGCTCGGTAAATTCATGAAGCAGGATGCTGCCCTACTTGCACATAGTCCAAGTGAGGATCTCTCCTCTAACGGGTTATGGACCACCGGTGAATTGTATAGTCCTAGCCGCCTGAGCACAAGGAGGGCCACGACTCAGAATATGTCCGAGATGCCCACTCCCATTCCATAGCAACTGGTATCCCGACTCTCAGGACCACTTACTAGGCCACTCAGCTGTTGCCCATGGTTCACGAACTAGGACGTGACTACAGTAACCCACAAACATGAACCATGAATTGCTAGTATGTATATATATTCACAGCCTGCTAGTTTTCACCAATTTATTTTCTTCAAAACACACCCTGCTACTTGTTTAGGAACATCTCAGTGAATGAAGTAGTAGCTGAAGTCAAACAGTTGACAAAAGCATGGTGATAATTGATGGTGTGATTATATATACTCGGATCCAGTTACAGCCGATGATGATTTACCAGTCGAATTTCAAACACTGCATCTTATATTACCAGCTACTATCGAGAGTCAAACAAAACCGATTTGGATGCAGAAATCCAAAACAAGTGCGGATATTCAAAATCCATACAATGACGTTGTTCATCCGTACAACCGTAAAACACTCAAAATCCGTACATTTTACGGAAAGAACGGAATACTTGGCAGGTATGAAATTAATTTGGAATGACTATTATTTTGCTGTGCTATTTATGTATTATTATTATTATTATTATTATTATTATTATTATTATTATTATTATTTACTAGCATATTTATGTTTGAGTAAACATTACTGTACAATGACTAAACTATGTGTTCTATATACCTGCTGCAATGCATCTGTTTACATTGCTAGCAATCAAAAAGATGCCATTGGTACACTGAAGACTCATATAAGGCCTCTCATTATAGGACAGCTGCAACGGTCAATTTTTTAAATTTGTGGTGGATGGTGTTATATATTGCATTTTCTCTCTAGAAACCTGAGAATTATTTCTTTTTTTTTTTAATTTAAAGAAAATTATATTTCAAAATTCATGCACGAGGGAGTTAAACTCTTTATTTCATTGTTATAATAATGGGTGGTCCACCCGGCCCTTGCAATCTTATTTTATGGAACCTGCTGTGTTTACTAATGTTCAGAAATATATCAGTCCCTCCCCATAAACTGGGGTAATAAAACTAGATGTGTGTTTACGGGCTAAAAGACAGCAGGAATCGTGAGCGATATTATTAATTCACTAGCAAGATACCCGTGCTTCGCTACGGTATTATACTGAAATTTATAATTGAATGCTTATTGTTTTAGATATATAATCCACCAAAATTCGCGATCTGACACGTTTTCAGCGAGAATCCACAAAAATTCCCGATCTGACTCGTTTTCTATTAGATTACGGCACGTTTCCTCCCATTTTTTAATCTTCCTTTCCAGCAATTGATTTCGTACTTCCCGGGCTAGGCTCAGGTATTCTTCCCGGTCAGTTGGGTCCATAAATCTTTGCCATACCGTATTTCCCTATAATCATTTTTAATCTGGATAAAATCCTTCAGGAGATCCGGCGTGGTGTCATATTGGGCACTGAACCCGCGGCCGGACTGCATTCTTAGTCATTACCCGTCCAGGAGCCGTTTCCAGCGCTGTTCGCATATTTGACGACGGTCCGGAACATTATTATTAATATTATTATTATTCTTATTCTTATTATGTGTTGCTGGGATGAATGATGACAGGGAAAACCGGAGTATCCGGAGAAAAACCTGTCCCGCCTCCGTTTTGTCCAGCACGAATGTCACATGGAGTGACCGAGATTTGAACCACGGAACCCAGCTGTGAGAGGCTGGCGCGCTGCCGCCTGAGCAACGGAGGATCCTTATAAGTACATTAAGAACAGTAAAATCAATTGGTCTCACCTCCTTTTACACCCCACCGCCGTTAGTTTTTACTGCCAACCCCCCCCCCCCCCCAAAAAAAAATTAAAAGAAGGCGTGTTTCTTTATGTTTAACAGAGATTCCAAACACCAATGTTCACGTCTATTACCTTCAGTTTTGAGATATAAGTATCCCCATAAATATAATTTACTTTTGTCACTTCATTTCAAACTACTCCCTAAAAAATACTTGTTTCTTTAATAGTGAAGGATCTTCTAAATACCAACTATCACGACTCTAACTTCTTCAGTTTATGATTTATGTGTCCTCATGAAAGGAATTCAACTCCTTTACACTCCCGCCCCCCAAGATGGTTTCCCCCCCAAAACGCGTTTTTCTTTGTTTTTAAAGGAGATCCAAATACGAATTTTCACGTCTGTAACAACTTTAGTTTTTATTAGATGTATATATTCTCATACAATTAAAGTCAATTAATTTTTCAATTCTTTCACCCCCTCCCCCCGCTTCATTGGATTTTCCGAGAATACGTGTTTCTTTACTTTTAAAGCAGATTGCAAATATCAAATTTCACGTCTGTAACATCTTCATTTTTAAAATATCAGTAGCCTAATTAAAAGAATTCAACACCATTTTCAGTCACTTTCACCCCTCCTCCACCCAAGTGGTATTTCCGAAAATTAAAAATACACGTTTCTTTATGTTTAATAGAGGTAAAAATACCATTTTTCACTTCTGTAACATGTTAAGTTTTTTTTAGATATACTGTAAAAATTCTCATTTTAAAATTTCACCCCTTTTGGGTTCCCCTTAAGTGGAGTTTCCAAAAACAAATCACCTATGTTTCTTTACATTTACAGGAGATTCCAAACACCCACTTTTACGTCTGTAACATTTTACGTTTCCAAGATAATCTTTCAAAAAATTCACCCCAATTTGTCACTTCTGTTTAACCGCCATTAATAGGATTTTCCAAAAACTAAAAAAATACGTGTTTCTTTATTTTTAAAGGAGACCCCATACACAAATTTTCAGTTCTGTAATATCTTCCGTTTCTGAGATATATGTATCCTCATTAAAGGCATTCAACCCATTTTTTACCCTTTTACACCCCTCCTATTGGGATTTACAGGAAACAAAAAAATACGTGTTCCTTTATTTTTAGAGGAGATTCTAACTACCAATTTTTACATCTGTAAATTTTAAAGTTTTAAGATGTAGACACATTCATTTTTAAAAATCCACCCCCCTTTTCACCCCACAATATTTGGATTTTCCAAAAACGAAAAAAGTACGTGTTTCTTTACGTTTAAAGTAGATCCCAAATACCAATTTTCAGGTCTGTAATATCTTCAGGTTCTGAAATATAAGCAGCCTCATTAAAGGCATTCAACCCATTATTCACCCTTTTACACCCTTCCTATTGGGATTTTCCTAAAACAAAAGAATACGTGTTTCTTTATTTTTAAAGGAGATTCTAAATACCAATTTTTACATCTATAAACTGTAACAGTTTTGAGATATAGATACACTCATTTTTAAAAATCACCCCCTTTCCACCCCCCATTAATTGGATTTTCCAAAAACAAAAAAAACACGTGTTTCTTTATTTTTAAAGGAGATCCCAAACACCAATTTTCAGGTCTGTAATATCTTCAGTTTCTGAAATATATGTAGCCTCATCCAAGGCATTCAACCCCTTTTTCACCCCTTTTCTCCCCTCCTATTGCGATTTTCCGAAAACAAAAAATACGTGTTTCTTTATGTTTAATGAAGATTCCAAATACCAATTTTTACATCTGCAAACTTTAAAAGTTTGGAGATATAGATTCACTCATTTTAAAAATTCACCCCCTTTTCACCCTCCCATTAATTGGATTTTCCAAAAACAAAAAAACATGTGTTTCTTTATTTTTAAAGGAGATCCCAAACACCAATTTTCAGGTCTGTAATATCTTCAGTTTCTGAAATATATGTAGCCTCATCAAAGGCATTCAACCCCTTTTTCACCCCTTTTCACCCCTCCTATTGCGATTTTCCGAAAACAAAAAATACGTGTTTCTTTATGTTTAATGAAGATTCCAAATACCAATTTTTACATCTGCAAACTTTAAAAGTTTGGAGATACAGATTCACTCATTTTAAAAATTCACCCCCTTTTCACCCTCCCATTAATTGGATTTTCCAAAAACAAAAAAATACGTGTTTCTTTTTTTTTCAAAGAGATCAAAAGTAACAATTTTCAGGTCTGTAATATCTTCAGTTTCTGAGATATACGTACTGGTATACTGATTAAGGGCATTCAACCCATTTTCCCCATTTTCACCCCTTTTCACCCCTCCTATTGGGATTTTCTGAAAACAAAAAAATACGTGTTTCCTTATTTTTAAAGAAGATTCTAAATACCAATTTTTACATCTGTAAACTTTTAAACTTTCGAGATATAGACATACTCATTTTAAAATTTCACCCCTCTTTTCACCCCCTTAGCGAAGGAATATCCAAAAATCCTCTCTTAGCGAGCACCTACATCTTAATATGAATATATCCCCAAAATTTCATTTCGTTACGTCCAGTAGTTTTGGCTCTGCGATGATGAATCAGTCAGTCAGTCAGTCAGTCAGTCAGTCAGTCAGTCAGTCAGTCAGGACAAGTTATTTTATATATATAGATTATGGGCACCCCAAATGAACCCATAAAATGAGCTCAGATACGCAGAACATGTACCTTACAACAGGAGGTGCCCACATAACCCAGGAATAGGTATTGTATAGGCTGGGAACTGCCCGCTCCATGTCAAGCCACAGAATACCAAACTTAGCAGCGGCGCTGTTGGAGATATGATAGTGAGAGTGCTTGAGGGTTAGGGAGGTTCGAATCCTGCGCAAGTTGTCTTTTTTGTAATTGTTTTGCCTGGAACATGGAGAGAAGGCATACTTTAAGAGTTTCCAAAACATTATTTGTTTATTTGGCCCTGAAAATCACCGTTGGTATTGTTGTATATGGTATGGAGTTGGGTTGGAAGAGGCTACGAAACATGCGACAGGACTTCTGTTACCTACACTCTTTAACACAGCACCTACTCGAAATGACGAATTCCATGGTCGATACACAGCTGCGTGTGATGTTGTAAAGACCATCTGGCACACTGCAGATGCCTTGGGGATGAGCTGTCTAAGGTGGCAGGACTGGCTGGCTCCTGTGTATACACCAGTTGCTTTACATGGCCCCAATGAAAAAAATATAAGGGCGTAACACTGGGCAATCTGGAAGACCAGGGGCAGGTCCTCCCCTCCCTAACCATATAATACATCGCATCGAGATGATTCCAGATGACCACTGCCGCATGTAGTGGAGTTCCATCAAGTTGAAACCATGTCCTACAGATGTCAAAAAGTGGCACAATTCAATCACAGGAGGCAGTTCATCTTAGAGAAACTGCAGGTAGCATTCTCCCGTTGGATGGCCTTCAGAAAAATGGGGACTGACGAGGTGATCACCCACGATGCCACACCATACGTTCACAACCCAATATACCTGACAAGCTGCCCCTTGTACCCAATGGGGATTATCCACACTCCAGTAGTGGATATTATGGCAATTAATGGTTCCAGTACTGTGGAACCATGCCTCGTCCATAAGAAAATGGTCACCTGAAAGGCAGGATCAGTGTCCACATGCTGTAGGGTCCATTAACAGATCGCCACCTAGACTTCAAAATCATAACAATGGAGCTCCTGTGGTAAGTGCAGATGGTATGTGTAAAACTGCTGGGTAGCCAATATCTGCATAACAGACTCCTGGCTGATTTTCACCTCCTGTGCAAAGGCCTGTGTGCTAGTGTAAGGGTTATGCCAAATAGCAGCAGTCAACACAACCACTTCATTGTGAGCAGACATTACGAGACGCTCTCGAAGAGGCCATGTCCTTCCCAGGGATACAGTTGCCCGCAAACGCCTTTCCACACTCCAAAATGTTATGCCCGTTAGTTATCTATCCGGATACAGGTCTGTGCCTGGTGTGCATTCTGCCTACCTTCCCCGTAGATGAGTTACATATTCACATACTCATCACTGGAATAAATCATGAGGCAGTGATTAAGCTTTCTGATGGTTTATTTTTTTGGTAGTTGCTTTATGTCGCAAAGACACAGATAGGTCTTATGGTGATGATGGGACAGGAAAGGCCTAGGAATGGGAAGGAAGCGTCCATGGCCTTAATTAAGGTACAGCCCCAGCATTTGCCTGGTGTGAAAATGGGAAACTACGTTGTGATGTTTTATGCCTTGAAGGAAGGGAGTTCGCGGAGCAACATACCTACCTTCCATCGCAAGTTGTTATCGTTCCAATGGGGTACATTTTGCCCCATTTGTTTCCTACAAAGCCTGGACATGTACGACATAGCCAAGTGGTTGCCTGTGTCCTAGCCACACATCATCACCTTTTCATCATTATCCAACCCAGCTTCATACCCTATGTCACAATATCAATGGCCCTTTACAAGGCTAAATAAACAAATCAGTCTGGGGAACTATTAAATATGCAACTTTAACACATTTCAGGAAACTGGTTGTTAAAAAAATTATAATTACTTGTGTGGGATTGGAACCACTGTACCCTTGGAAACTGTCCACTAACTCATCTCTGACTGCACCCCTGCCAAGTGAGCTATTACGAGGCTGGACATGCAGCAGGCAGTTTCCGGCCCATACAATACCTGCTCCTGGTCTGTGTGTGCACCTTCTGTTGTAACCATATTTCAGTGAGTCTGGAATAAGTTCATACCTACCTGCCATCGCATGCTGTTATCGTTCCAATGGGGTCCACTTTGTCTACTTTGCCTTGTGTCCTACAAGCTTGGAACATGTGCAATGTAACTAACTGGTTGCCTGTGTCGTAGCCACAGACTATCTCTCGTCCAACCCAGCTCCATACCCTATGCTATGATGCCCACAGATGTTTTCATAGGCAAATAAACAAATCCACCTCTGTAAACTATTAAGTATGGAATCTTGCTACACCCCCATTATCCCAGAAGCCCTAAAGGTAGATCCAGATTTAACAGCAGAAATCATGGAGCCACTTCTAACACCAATATGAAACGAAGAACATCTTCCTGAGGAATGGAAGAAGGGTGTCCTCATCAAGACACCGAAGAAGGGTGACTTCTCAGATTGCAATAACTGGAGGGGAATAACATTGCTCTCATATGGGGGAAAAGTGATGTCAAGAGTCATATTGAACAGAATAACCATAGCTGTTGACAGGAGACTACGTCAAGAACAGGCAGGTTTCAGAGAAGGTCGGTCTACTGTGGATCAGATTAACACACTAAGGCTAATCATTGAACAATTTGCTGAGTATCAGACATCTCTGTATATACTTTTCATTGATTTTGAAAAGGCCTTTGACTCTGTCACCGGAGGAAAATGTGGAAGGCTATAGAAAAGTTCGGAATTCCACAAAAGATAGTCCGTCTTACACAGGCAATGTATGATGTACATACTTGTCAAGTAGAACATAAAGGGAAGCTGTCTGAACCTTTTGCTGTAAAATCTGGAGTAAGACAAGGGTGTCTACTGTTGCCAATTTTGTTTATCATGACGCTGGTTTGTATGCTGAGAGAGGCAACGAATAGAAAGCATGGCATTCAGTGGGGTTTAAATAACCGATTGGAAGAACTGGATTACTATCAAAGGGTAGGAAGGGTCCACCTATTCAATACTATTAGTTTGTATATCTATATATATAAAATAAGAGTTTTGTCTGTACATTGCTCAGAATTTGAAAAGAATGGTATTTCTGTATCGGTCATGTCCACAGTAACAAGAAAATGCATTTTTTACTTTTCCGTAATTTCTGTCTGTCTGTCTGCCTGTCTGTCTGTATGTATGTATGTATGTATGTACACGCATCACGAGAAAACGGCTGAAGAGAATTTTATGAAAATCGGAATGTAAAGTCGGGTGATGAACCGCTACAATCTAGGCTATAAATTATTTTAATCACTCTGAGTGAAATGGTAGTTTAGGGGAAGGCCTGAAATTTAATTCTCAAATATTTATGTTATTAGTGGTCGTGCCTTAATGACAATCGCTAGACAAAGATGGAAATTAAGTCGCTACAATATAGGCTATACACGCTGAGGAAAATGGTAGTTTAGGGGAAGGCCTAAAATTTAATTGTCATATATTTATTTTATTAGTGGTCGTATCTTCACGAAAATTGGTATGCAAAGTCGGGGAATGGGTCACTATAATCTAGGCTATCAATAATATTATTCGCACTGAGTGAAATGGCAGTTTTAGGGGAAGGCCTGAAATGTAATCTATATATAAAATAAGTGTTTTGCCTGTACATTGCTCAGAATTTGAAATGAATGGTATTTCTGTATCTGTCATGTCCACAGTAACAAAGAAATGCATTTTTTACTTTTCCGTAATTTCTGTCTGTCTGTCTGTCTGTATGTATGTATGTATGTATGTATGTATGTATGTATGTATGTATGTATGTATGTATGATTGAACACGCATTAATCGAAAACGGCTGAAGAGAATTTAATGAAAATCGGTATGTAATGTCGGGTGATGAACCACTACAAGCTCGGCTATAAATTATTTTATTCACGCTGAGTGAAATGGTAGTTTAGGGGAAGGTCTGAAATGAAATTCGCAAATAAGTTATTTATGTTATTAGTGGTCGTATCGATAAATACTACATAACTAACCTAACTTTACTTATGTCGTAAGTTAGTAATAGTTATGTAAGAAGTTATTAAATTTCCGATCACTTATGTCTTATACATTGTTACCGTATCGCATATAATCGGAGATATTCATGAATTTGGATTTTTGTTACTAAGTCCATATCAGCGCCGAGTCACGAGAAAATGGGTAAACAGAATTTAGTGAAAATCAGTATGTAACGTCTGAGAATAAGGAACTACAGTCTACGATATAAATAATTTTGTAAGACTCCCTAATATCACAGAGTCGAAAGAAAACTAATGTGAAGGCTTGCAATATAGAAAGCTCATAAACTTTATCAACAATAACAGTACATTGACCATTGTTTGTTGTGATGTGCTTTTTGTCTTCTCTTTCCTCTCATCCCCGATAGATAGGATTACTGCAGCGTACCGAGGTTTTCTTTAATTTGCTTGACGTCGCACCGACACAGGTAGGTCTTATGGCATCGATGGGATAGGAAATGAATAGTCGTGTGAAGGAAGCGGCCTTAGCTTTAAGGTACAGCCTGGTGTGACTGGTGTGAAAATGGGAAACGACGGAATACCATCTTTTTTCTTTTTTTGCTTAACGTCGCACTGACACAGATATGTCTTATGCGACGATGGGATAGGAAAGGTCTAGGAAGTGGAAGGAAGCAGCCGTGGCTTTAATTAAGGTACAGTCCCGGCATTTGCCTGGTGTGAAAATAGGAAACCACGGAGAACCATCGTCAGGGCTGCCGACAGTGGGGCTCGAACCCACCGTCTCCCGAATACCATCTTCAGGGTTGCCAGCAGTGGGGTTCGAATCCACTACCTCCCGGATGCAATCTCACAGCTGCGCACCCCTAACCACACGGCCAACTTGCTTGGTCATACCGACTGTAACAGCCTGCCTGTATATTGGTGGGAAGTAGCTGGGGTGTAAGATAACTTTCTTCTTTAGCATGCCATTCCTCTGGTTCATACATTTTCTGATATATCTGGTACGTAACACACTGGTTCATCATAGTATTCAAGCTATACAATGCCTACTCTGAGCCACTGATTGGAATGAGTAGTGTGCATATTTAACGGAATAATGACAGAGGAGTGTTCACGGCAGTCTGCGACCTGGTTATTCCAGCTCTGGAACGTTGGACTCTTAGATCGGCACCATAGTACTGTTCGTTGAAAGTGAGAAAGTGTGCAGTTTTTCATTTGATCAAGTATTTTATATCATAACATTGCTTTCAATCGCTACATTCCTACTGACGTTTTTGTAATGACCTACGTTGAATTCAGTTAGGAAAACCACCAAGTCAGTCTTTCTGAGAATCACGTAGCGAAGCACAGGTACATCAGCTAGTTGTCTTATAAAACTGGGACTAGTTTTTTTTTTTTTTTTTTTTCCTAGTTGCTTTATGTCGCACCGACACAGATATGTCTTATGGCGATGATGGAACAGGAAGGGGTTAGGAGTGGGAAGGAAGCGGCCGTGGCCTTAATTAAGGTACAGCCCCAGCATTTGCCTGGTGTAAAAATGGGAAACCACGGAAAACCATTTTCAGGGCTGCCGACAGTGGGATTCAAACCTACTATCTCCCGAATACTGGATACTGGCCGCACTTAAGCAACTGCAGCGGCACTAGTTTCGACCCCATATATATTGGGTCATCTTCAGCCACGCTCCAAATGGAAGACATAAGAATACAAATAACCAATAATGATATAAACACTGATATGACACAATTTATAGTCTTAATTTAAACCATTGATGAAGTCTAAATAACATATCTACACTTTAAACTAAATAACACATCAAAAATGTTGTGGTTGATGGCAAACTATTTTGTCATTTCTACAGCAGCCATTGTTTTTGAGTTGATCTGGGAGTTGGTATCCTTTTCTGTGTAGACGAACAACTTGATTGATATTTATGTTTGTTCAATAGTAATATGGGTCAAGACTTATGTAGCGTTAAGCGGAACATTCGTACTTTGAATAGGTTTTCGTTATTATCAATGTAGTGATCTATTGTTTAATTTATTGGGAGGTGATGTGATATTTAGTTTAAAGTGTAGATATGTTATTCAGACTTCATCAATGGTTTAAATTAAGACTATAAATTGTGTCATATCAGTGTTTATATCATTATTGGTTATATGTATTCTTATGTCTTCCAATTGGAGCATGGCTGAAGATGACCCAATATATATGGGGTCGAAACTAGTCCCAGTTTTATAAGACAATATACAAACTAATAGTATTGAATAGGTGGACCCTTCCTACCCTTTGATAGTGATCAATTGTCAATACGGACCATAATGAAATTCATAACTTATGAGAACTGGATTATGCGGATTATTGCAGAATGTTTTCGGGACATGGAAATCAAACTGAATGACTTAAAAATAGAAGCTGAAGAAGTAGGCTTAAAGATTAATAACAAAAAGACTAAGGAAATGTGCATAAACCATCGTAACAATTGTAGCTTGACTCTAGATGGAATGGATATAGAAAGGATAGAGGAATTTTGCTACTTAGGAAGCATGGTAAGCCAGGATGGAGGTGCTTTTAGAGATGTGGTGAGTCATCTAAATAAAGCCAAAGGAGCTTTTGCATAGTTAAAAAACGAAGCTAAGGATATTCAACTCAAATATTAAATCTGTGTTACTGTATGGAAGTGAGACCTGGAAAATGACCAAAGACATTACCACAAGGTTATAGACTTTTATAAATCGGTGTTTGAGGTACATTATGAGAATATGGTGGCTAAAGATCATCTCAAACAAAGACCTTTGGGTGGCCACAAGTCAAAGTCCATACAGGAACGTATAATAAGAAAATGGAGATGGATTGGGCACACCCTAAGACCACAAGAAAGTATCACAAGGCAGGTACTGAGTTGGAATCCATAAGGCAGTTGCAGGAAAGGCAGACCGAGGATTACCTGGAAAAGAACCACAGACAAGGAGACTGCCGGAGTTAACAAGACATGGGGGGAGGTGAAAGCATTGGTAGCAGATAGAACAAGCTGGAGAAATTTCGTCAAGGCCCTATGTTCCACCTGGAAATAAAGGAAATAAGTATATATATAGTATTGCTAAACCCCGGGCAATTGGCGGTTGTAAGAAAATCGCTTGCATGGGATTCGAACCTCCATACCCTCAAGCACTGTCCACCATCATAACTCTGCCACATCCCTGCTGAGTGAGCTATTGCAAGGCAAGACATGCAGTGGACAGTTTCCAGCCAGTACAATACGTATTCCTGCTCTGCATGTGTGTGAACCTCCTGTGTTAAGGTATGTGTTCTTCGCATTTGTGCTCATTTTACAGGTTCATTCGGGATACCCATAATGAATTAATAGTGGCGCTTACGATTTCTGCTGTCTTCTAGCCCATAACCACAAATCTCGTTATATTATGCTGGTTTAGTACCTTTAAAGATACTGATACATAACTGTTTTCTTACTCCTAAACAAATGCTTTAAATCAACCCCATAGGCTGTTTACATTTTTCTTTACCATTTTCCACTGATCATAATTATGTTTTAAAAACTACGGTACCCAATGTCAGAATGTCAGAATTGTAGTAAATGCAGTGGGTTTTAAAAAAACTAGATTGCAAGGGGCAGGTCGACTACTGGTATAGTGGATCTCTACCATTCCTTACCACCTTTAAAGGTACTGATCCATACCTGTTTTCTTACTCCTCAACAATTGCTTTAAATCAACCCCATAGGCTGTTCACGTTTTTCTTTACCATTTTCCACTGATCATAATTACGTTTTAAAAACTACCCCATCCAACTCTTATAAAACATAAGGTGTTGCCTAACAGTCATCCTTTTATCACCTTCCTTTCTATTGAGTTCAATTTTTATCTTTGACAAAAACTGCTTTCATGCTTTCTGTCATATGCAGTACCTTCCCAGCTTGATTGTTGTCACCTCGCCTGACGGAAGTTGACACGCAGCAGTACAGAGTTTTATATAACAGTTGCCAGGGCCATACAGTGACAAGTACATGTTAATCGGACTCAAATGGTTCCATCAGACAAATGGAGTTGTATGGTTTCAGGTCTCATAGGACAAAGAATATGTTTTGAATCGGCTAGCAGGTTTGCACCCAAATCAGTCAGAGTTCAAGGTCAACCTTACTTTTTGTATGTACAAACAGACTATTCATGAGATAAAATCAAGGATAACATACCAGTAAGAGAATGTTCACAGGCAGGTGCTGTTCAACGGAAGAAGCCGCAACAATTTATTGTAGATGAAAACTTTTGATTTGAAGGATTTTATTAGTATTTTAAGTGAAAGAGACACTTATTTTGCGATATTTTAATTTATATGTAGTTTTAAGTGTTTTGCCGGCCCCGTGGTGTAGGGGTAGTGTGCCTGCCTCTTACCTGGAGGCTCCGGGTTCGATTCCCGGCGAGGTCAGGGATTTTGACCTGGAACTGAGGGCTGGTTCGAGGTCCACTCAACCTATGCCATCAGAATTGAGGTTTCTATCTGACGGTGAGATGGCAGCCCTGGTCTAGAAAGCCAAGAATAACAGCCGAGAGGATTTGTCGTGCTGACCAAGCGACACCTCGTAATCTGCAGGCCTTCAGGCTGAGCAGCGGTCGCTTGGTAGGCCAAGGCCCTTCAAGGGGTGTAGTGCAATGGGGTTTGGTTTGGTTTAAATGTTTTAGTTCCTGGAAAAGTCCTTTATTTTAATAGAATGTCATGTAGAAGATTGTAAGTTTAGAGTATATTTGATTGACATACCTAATCTTTTTATATCATTTTATATCTTGTGTAATCACAGTATATTCTCAACATACCTGTAGCTATGATTTCTTGGAACAATATCGGCAAAGAAAAGAGAACACGTACGTGCCCTCCAATGCCACTTCTTAGCTGGCATTGTAACCAAGCTAATTCCAGTACATCCTCTCTCAGACAAGCCTGAAATATGAAGGAAACATACATGGATTCTACATTGTATGACAGATCTGTGAAAGAATTAAATAGCAAATTGAATAACACGTTACCACCTTCTAAAAGAGTAGTGATTAGTTGCTTGTGGGATCCCCCATAGAAAGGCTCAATTATTAGTAATGAGTCAGTTGACTTGCACTGAATGATAGCCATAATAGATAGTGCTAATACCCAATATTATTTGTTGTAACCTCAATAGCTGAAAAAAATGGAGAAAAGGAATTTCTTGAAGAACTGAGTAGCAAACATTGCAACAAACTGTCAAATACCACAGTCAAAAGTAAGATAGGTCCACATATTCAATACACTTAATTTATTGTTTCTATACTTTATTCATTTTGAAACTTATTGAATAGGTAGACCCTTCTTACAGGGTGCGCACAAATGATTTGAGTGGTTTTGTCAATTATTTCTAGCCATATTGTTAGAGATATGGTGATGGTGTTTGATGTTGTAAGGCAAGTATCCCTCAAAGTTCTGTTTTGTTTGAATAGCCCTCCCTCCATACATTGTGCTTTCCCTAACACCTGCGAGAGCGCAACAGTTGCAACATCAAGCTGACATGATGCGTCCTCTACTCCAACAGTTGCAAAGATGGCGACTAACAATGAAAAAGCGTATGCTGTTCTGGAATTTCATTCCAGCCAATCTGTGACAACCGTGCAACGAAACTTTAGAACAAAGTACCACAAAGATCCACCCAGTGCCAACTCCATTCGCCGATGGTATGAACGGTTCAAAACCACGGGATATCTGTGCAAGGGAAAATCAACAGGCCAGCCTAGTGTGCCTGACGAAACGGTTGAGCGTGTGCAACGCAGTTTTGAACGTAGCCCGCAAAAGTAAACTTGTCGAGCGAGCAGGGAAATGAACATGTCTCGTTTGACCATTTGGAAAGTCGTAAGGAAAAGATTGCATATGCGCCCTTACCGTTTGCATCTGCTCCAAGCATTGTCGCCGGCTGACAAAGTGAACCGTTTTGAGATTTGTACAAGTTTTCAGGAGCGTATGGAAGATGATGAATTTTAAGACAACCTTGCCTTCAGTGATGAGGCAGCATTTTTTCTGAGTGGTAAAGTTAACAGGCACAATGTACGAATTTGGAGGGGCTGAAAATTTCCGTACCTGTGTGCAGCATGTTTGTGACTCTCTCAAGCTCAATATTTTCTGTGCCATCTCGAAATTTAAAATTTATGGTACCTTCTTCTTAGATGAAAAATCCATTATAGGGCACATCTACCTGGATATGCTGGAGAATTGGCTCATGCCACAGTTGGAGACCGATAGCATGAACTTCATCTACCAACAGGATGGTGCTCCACCTCATTTCCATGTTGATGTTTGTGACTTTCTGAACAGCAAACTTCCATAAATATGGATCGGTCGTATCGGGAATGAAGATCACGCCCTCATGCCATGGCCTCCGTGCTCTCCTGACCTCATCCCTTGCGACTTCTTCATATGGGGTTATGTGAAAGACGCAGTTTTTATGCCACCATTACCGGCTGGTCTAACAGAACTGCGGGCCTGCAATATCAACGCCTTTGGTCAAATTGACAGCGACATGCTACGTCGGGTGTGGAACGAAATTGGCTATAGAGTTGATGTGTATAGAGTCACTCATGGAGCACATATCGAGCACTTGTAGGTGCATAAAAATACTTTGTGAGTTTTTCTGTCTGTCTATATCATTTTTTAATGTTACAACAAATTATAAACAAACAGGAATTTTTTGAAATCACTCCAATCATTTGTGCACACCCTGTACTTCTGATTGTGATCAATTGTCAATACAGATCCAGAATTAAATTTATTACTTATGACTTAAAACTGTCAAATATGTTTTATTTAATTACCATGATGTAAATACTTCCAAAAAATTACCTACAAACCTGAATGTATGATATACCCATTGAATATCAAATAGACACCTAGGCCTTTCTTACACTCCACTCCACCATTTGTTTAACACAGAACTAATTCAGGTAGGTTCTCAGCAACACCTGAACAGGAAAAGGTTTGGACTATAAAGGTAGGCCTATCATTGTCTAAAATAAAGTACAACCTGGTGTGAAAGGCAAAAATCTTCAGAGCTATCAACATAAAATGCAAGCTTAAAGCTATTTCATTACCTATAATGTGTAACAACTCTATAAATAAACTACAGTGAATGGAAAAATGCAAATTTAAAGTATTAAAATAGTACTTGGAGTGCAATATATTTTCACAATTTTTGAGGCTATCATTCATTACACCTTTGCTGAGGCAACACGTTTAATGTTTACAAAAGGAAGGCAAGTTCAACCTTTGCAAGAATGAAAGTCATACATTATGTCCATTTGGCACCAATTGCTACAAAGTAGCTTATATTATTTTGATGTACCTATTGTTTCCTATTGTTGAGCTTGTGTCTGGTAGTCTTCATACACAGTCCATGAACTTTTCATTTTGTGTTTCATGAGGGTCTGTGAATGAAACTTGCCTTCGAGGTGACTTTGACTCCAGAAGATGTGCAAGAGCTGCAGCACTAACTGATGATGGACACAGCTTCCATTATGTTGTGGATGTGCTACAAACTTCAACCACAACTCTGCACCAAGCTGTAAGGCATTATCAAGAACCCAACACCTTCTGCAGATGGCCTGGATCACACCTCCCAAGGTCTACATCAACCAAAGATGACCAATTTTCAACTCAAGAGGTGTTAAGAGATCGCCACATTACAGCCATAAAGGCTGGAAGGCATCTGAGGTGCCCAATGTCAATACTAAGAGAGGGACTGCGGGAAGAAGAATAAGAGAGGCAGATCTCTCTTCAAGAAGACTTCTTACTGGCCTTTGGTTGATACGCCAGCATTGATTAGCCCAACTTCAGTTTGCTTGAGAACATGAGAATTGTAAGAATAAATTGACAATCTTATCAATACAATATATCAAGTAAATGATATTACATAAGTCTTGGGACTAGTTTCAGCCACTTAGTGGCCATCTTCAGCCAAATAAAAGTTAAACAAATTATGTGATAACTAAAACATACGTATACAAAAGACAATGCTGTAGGAATAATTATAAATGAAATTAAAATATATATATAATAACAAAAATTAAGGTTATGTTCTTCTTGTCACGATATGATGTCTTTAAGTTGACTTAGGACCTCAGGCAGAGAAGTAAATCTCTAATGTCTGATGTAGAACAAGCACTGACTTGCTGGAGGAAGCAGGCAGGTCATGTAAACAAAGGAGTAGATAGGGAACATGCACTGACTTACTGTAGGAAGCAGGCAATCAGAACATCAGAATTGGATGCAGGAGCAATATCATCTTCACTGATGAATCCAGGTTCAACCTCAGCACTGCAAATGGAAGGGAAAGCGTGTAAAGGAGACCTGGGGAGCCAACTCTACCTTCTCAGCAGGTACACACTCATGGTACGGGGCACATGCCCTCTCATGCCCGGACTGAGCTGACGTTCATAAAAAAATGTGGCACTAAATGCACCCCGGTACATAGAGGAGATTCTTCTTGAACATATCACTTTTGCTCCTTATATCAGAGAAAACTTCATTTCAATACACAATACTTGTACTCTCATTGCTTGGTGCACGTCAACATTTCAACAGGAGACCAAAATTGTCCCTTTGGACTGGCCAGCACAAAGCCCTGACCAAAACCCCATTAAGCATGAGTGGGACCAGCTCGGAGGTCGAGCCCGTTGATGAGATTCTCATACACTGGCCGAGCAGTTCTTCTTCGAGAATGGGATGCAATACTACAAAATGATCTTGCCATTTTAATTGCCAGCATGCTGAAGAGGATATGAGCTTTTATACCTTCAGATGGCAGAAATACCAGTTGCTGAGTGTCCAGAGCTGTTTTCAAGTGGTTGTGCATTTCTTTCATGGCCAAGGGTGTGTTAAAATGTCATTGTAGGAAGGGGGTCATTCAAAAGCCACCGAAGGAAGAGTTTGTTACACTTCTATTCACCCCATTTTACAAGTACCTTCCTTGATTAAAATTATGGTTTTTGTTTAAATAAGGGTATAATAAAATGTAGTACGAGATGCCTTAGGAATTCATGAAAATATTTTTCATTCTCAGTACCATTTTAGTATATTAAATTTGTATTTCTCAAACATCTTTGTAGGTGTCTCCACAATCCTCTTAATTGGAACCAAAATTATAACCCCTTCTACATCTTTTACCTTGAAAACATTATGAAATGAGACTAATCATTGTCACATGGGTCTCCTACTGCTTCTGTTACTATCCATAATAGAGTCTATTGTTCTCCTTCTTTCACCTTGCAAAGTTCCGCTTCAGAAGCTCGTTCTTATGCACAGCTTCATTCACAAAGTTCATTCAAACCTTAGACTCTCTCTTCACTGCAAGTGCTTCTTGTCACTGTTCCCATCAATTAGTACCAGCAATCATTCTTACACCTTTCATGCACCCAGGCTTATGAATAAGTTGTACTTACAGTCCACCCAGACTTACTCCCTCATTTAAATTTAGTCCCAAGTAAATATGTTGTAACTTAACCATTATAACATTTATTCGTATTGAAAGGTGGACCCTTTAAGTTACCTCTCTTACTCCCTCATGTCGGTCAGAAAACAGGGCAATGGAAGGATAGATTCATCTGCGAACTTACTTCTTTAGCTTAGCTACATCTTGAATCTATTTCACTATATACTTTCGACATGGGAAAAGTCATATCCCAAGTACTTGAAATGATCCTTCTGTTCCAGTTTTATATTCAACACCTGCCTTTAATCCAGCTGGTGTCAATCACCTAGATGACGATGGGACAGGAAAGGGCCAGGACTGAAAAGGAAGCGACTGTGACCTTAATTAAGGTATAACCTGAGCATTTGCCTGATGTGAAAATGGGAAACCACCTAAAACCATCGTCAGGACTGTCGCCAGTGGGGTTACAACCCATTATCTCCCAAATGCAAGCTGACAGCTATGTGACCCAAACCACATAGCCACTTGCTCAGTATACCTGTGATTAAATTTCTTTTTCTATCTTTACTGAAGGTCACATTTGATACAAATAACACATCTTAGAGCACTGAGCTAAGTTGTTAATGTTTAAATAACATTACCTAACACACAATAATTGTGTACAAGCTGCACATACCTGTCACTGATAAGTTCAAAAAGATCAAGACAGAGCTACTGAACATTTTACTGCTGGATAACACACTCAAACATACCTTATTCAAATAACCCCAACACTTTCTGGTAAACGTACTGTGGTGGGGTCTGCCATTTTGTTTGGAAGCCCTGGAGGAGTGGTCAAGCTTGGCGCCCTGTTGCAAACAACTTGACCTAGTAGGGACCACCTGCTCGCTACAGCTGGCAACGAGTTAGAGACTAGACAGGCACAGATTGGCTAGTCCATCTGCTACACCACCTTTATGTCAATGGAGGCCTCACGGCAGTGTAGAAAGGGGGCTCAAGATGTAACCACAACATTTGGTCTTTAGAGAGTTCCACCGGCTTCTCCTCGTACGAGGAAAGGCTGGTCCCCAAAGGAGCTTTAGTGGTTCAGTTTGAGCTCAGTTAGAGAGTGATATGGTTCAGTGCTGTAAGTGACAGCTCTGTGGAGCGAGTGTTTCTGAGCACCAAAGTGCTATTGTGAGTGAACTGGCGGCGGATAAGAATAATGCAGCTGAACTGCGACAGAGAACAGAACAGCAGAGCAACATGCAACATTGGTAGAAGACTGAAGAAGAGTGAACCTAGTACCACATGCAAACTTGTAAGACTGTTTGCGCATGCGTAAACTGTGAAGTGTGCAGCTATGAACATTGTAGTGAGTTGATAGCAAATTGCCCTAAAGTACAAAGGACAATTATAGGAGTCATGTGTAGTGTAATTGTTTTAACTCACAAGCGTTAGACTGCATAACTAGTGTGACGGAACTGTGAGAAAACAAAGAAATAGCGCGAACTATAGTGATTGCGTAACTCTGTAATTGTACAGCAATTAGTGATAGTTAATAAATCTTAAGAGTAGATGCTACCAGTCCTGTATTTATCTACCACCCCACCACCATGTTACAGTACTTTTTTTTGTGGTACCCTGTGGTGCACACATGAAAAGTGGAAATCTGCTGCTGACCTGGAACAGGTGACACAGAACTGCCCATGGGAGCTGAAATGAACATATGTTGGACTGGTGTTTTTGCACAGTGTAAGCCTGAAGTGTCTGCCAATGAGATGTGCTGATAGTCATCGCAAAGCAGATACTTACTGGAAGCTGCAGGCATTTAAACTGAAAAGGGTAGCTGATGGATATTAGGAGAATTTGGAGGATAGGAACAGATTTATCCTTACCACAACTCAGTAATGTAGCCTCAACAACAAGCTTGTATAGGGCTTTAATTTAAGATCCTGATGACCTGCTCTATTACCTGAAATGGACAGACATCATCATGGTAGGAGACTGCAGTTTGCTAGATTTGCACTGGCATGTAAGATACTGCCATCATGTGCTAGTTCTTGGATGAATCCTGTTTCATCGTATATCATTCAGAAGGTCATCTGCAAGTCTCAACAAGATGTGGGGAGCTATAGCAGCTTATGGTGGTGGATCTGTTATGGCATGGGCAGGCATGAGTGTTGACAAGAAAATCAATCTCCTGAACATTCACAATGGATCCTTAACTACTCAACGGTGCACTGACAAGATCTTAGTGCCACGTGATACCTCACGTGATATAACTTGGAAGAAACACAGTATTCGTGCATGACAATGCTAAGGGCACATGATGCCAACATTCTTCAAAGACTTTTGCAAGAGAACTATGTGCAACAAATGGAGTGGCCATCCAGAAGTCCCAACCTGAATCTGATTGAACAAGTCTGGGACCAACTGGAAAACACATCTACTGTAAGCATGAAATCCACCACCCCAAACAATACAGGCCCTTTAAGATGCCCTTTTGGAAGAGTGGGGACGTCTGCCTCGACTGAATGTGCAACGCCTTTTCAGAAGCATGAGAAAACGTGAAACTATTATCCATTCTAAGGGATGCAACACTTATTATTATGAAGCTTAATTACTACACATCCTTTTTGGTGTATGAACAGGGATCACTTTGTTTATGACATGTTGTACAATGACACTGTGCATTTAATGTCCATGGAAAGCTTTAAATTTCAATTCTTAACTGTTGCAAAGAAAAGGTTTCTTTTCGTAACATCATCATCATCATCATTTCCCTTTATCCACCTGTAGCCGGGTAGGGGCAAATATGGTTCCTCTCCACTTTCTTCGGTCTTTCCACCACTCCTCCTCCAACACTGTGTCCCAGTCCAGGTTTCTTTCTATAATGCTGCGTTGGATGGTATCCTTCCATCTCAATCGTGGTCGTCCATGGCCTCTCCTTTCTTGGATTTGCATTTCCATCACCTTTTTTGGCATTCTTTCGTCGCTCATTCGCTTTATGTGCCCAAACCATCTTAGTCAGCTCTTCTCTATTCTATCATTCATTTTTTCCACTCCAATTTCTTCCCGGATTTTCTCATTCCTTATTTTGTCTCGTCTACTCTTCTGTATCATACTCCTCAAGAATTTCATTTCGGCTGCCTGTATTCGACTCTCATCCTTGTTTGTCATTGTCCAAGTTTCTGCTCCATAAGTTGTTATGGGTACGTAATACATCTTGTACATAGTATCCTTTGCTTTCATTGGCACATCTTTGTCCCATAACATATTTCTTACACTACGATAGAAACAACTTCCAGCTTGAATCCTTTTACTAATCTCAGCATCCAGTCGAGCATTCTAAATTAATTAACTCCCCAGGTATTTAAACGTTTCCACTACTTCCAGGGGCTTGTCTGCAAGTCTAATCTGACCTTTCCCTTCTTTCTCCCCTCTAGTCGTAACAAGAGTTTTACTCTTTTCTACACTTATTTTCAATCCACATTCTTCAATCTTCCCATTCTGTTTTAAATTCAATATCATGCATATCATGAACATATAAGAAAAGGTAACCGATATTCCTTTTTTGATCAGTGTATATGACCTTTAAGATTTTTCAGTCTGTCGAAATACGGAATACAAAATTTATGAAAACACTACAACATACGTGTATAAGAAAAATATTTATAACAGCATCATACGTTTCATTCTACAAGAACATACCCAGATTCTATTAAATCACTTTCAAAACATGTATAATCAATCAATACTGATCTACATTTAGGGCAGTTGCCCAGGTGGCAGATTCCCTTATCTGTTGTTTTCCTAGCCTTTTCTTAAATGATTTCAATGACATTGGAAATTTATTGAACATCTCCCTTGGTAAGTTATTCCAATCCCTAACTCCCCTTCCTATAAATGAATATTTTTCTGGTCAGAGTTCTACTATATTCATACTATAATCTGTGTTTAACACCTTAATAAACTTGAAAATGATTTTAAAACTGTGTGTGTGTGTGTGTGTGTGTGTGTGTGTGTGTGTGTGTGTGTGTGTGTGTGTGTGTGTGTGTGTGTGTGTGTGTGTGTGTGTGTGTGTGTGTGTGTGTGTGTGTGTGTGTGTGTGTGTGTGTGTGTGTGTGTGTGTGTGTGTGTGTGTGTGTGTGTGTGTGTGTGTGTGTGTGTGTGTGTGTGTGTGTGTGTGTGTGTGTGTGTGTGTGTGTGTGTGTGTGTGTGTGTGTGTGTGTGTGTGTGTGTGTGTGTGTGTGTGTGTGTGTGTGTGTGTGTGTGTGTGTGTGTGTGTGTGTGTGTGTGTGTGTGTGTGTGTGTGTGTGTGTGTGTGTGTGTGTGTGTGTGTGTGTGTGTGTGTGTGTGTGTGTGTGTGTGTGTGTGTGTGTGTGTGTGTGTGTGTGTGTGTGTGTGTGTGTGTGTGTGTGTGTGTGTGTGTGTGTGTGTGTGTGTGTATATATATATATATATATATATATATATATACAAGGTTGTTCATGTTACATAAACTCTTCAATGATTTATGAATAAGGGAAAATATGAACAAAAGTGAAAAACTATATATCGTCATTGTGCCTTCAAATAATGTTATGTGACAATGTTGAGGAAAGAAATACTGATTGCAGCACGTGTATCACTTACAATGAAAATTTGTTGATATATTTCATGCAATACTGAACCTTAGATGACAGAACTTGAAAATGATTTTAAAACTATCCTAGTGCAGCCCAGATACTAAACGTCTGCTCCATCCAACCACTAAGCTCAAACTGAGCTACATCATTGGTCTTGCCAGTAGCTTGCAGTTTACTAATATAAACTGGTTTTGGTTTGAAAGATGAAATGTGGTTATAGTCTATCTGCCCTTATGATTAGTTGAAAAATGATTGTATGAGAAGGATTTTTGGATATATTATTGTGCAGTAATGAATTAATATTATTGTGTAGTATTATTAAACATCGAGCTGAACAATCGATGTATAAACTGGTCTTTTGTCTATCACCATTCAAGTGGAAACACACAATCATCCAGAAGTACAATGGATAATCAACCATCTACTTCATAAGATTAGGATAAATATAGGAGAATTTCAACTTGAATTCATCATCAGCACTTCAATTTAGGATCTGGTCATTGTTGGACTGCATTTGTTTTGTCGTAGGTTATGATCTTCATTTCCGTGTTGACGTATAACTAGTAAGATAAGAGTTTGAGGGATGTTCCACCATTCAACACATTGCAAAATATATTAAATTTACTGGGCGAAGACCAGTTTCGATTCCCTTGAAGTCATCAGTTCTTGTTGAATATCAAATCAAGGGGAATCTCATAACAATCATCATTAGGGTTGCTTACATACAGCTCGATTGGTTGACATAAAAAATCAAACCAAACCCCATGGCACTACAGCCCTTGAAGGGCCTTGGCCTACCAAGCAATCGCTGCTCAACCCAAAGGCCTGCAGATTATGAGGTGTCGTGTGGTCAGCACGACGAATCCTCTTAGCCGTTATTCTTGGCTTTCTAGACCGGTTGGTTGACATAAGACATCATAATAAAAATTTATGTACATAAAGGCGATTTCCTGAAAACACATCAATGGGTTGCAAAACATTATCTTGAAATGTAATGTACACATGGTAAGCAATACTTGGAACTTAAAAAGTTATTACTGTAGTTCTGGCTTAAACTGTCGTGTGTTCATGGAACATGGAACACTGGCAAACATATGCACTGGTTGAAAATATACACAAATACGACATGAAACACTTATAATGATATGAAACACATGTCGCTTTAAGAATGTTCTTGGAATTGATAGTCTTGTTTCTATCTGAATAAAATGGATGAAATATATATATATATACATTGAAATGAAATGTACAAAGACTTAAACTACTTGGCACTTAAAAAGTTCTTGGTTTTGGTTTAAAATATTGTCGTGTGTTCGTGTAACACTGAACAGACTTGTTGGTCTTGTTTCAGTCTACTGGAAACAAATGCACTATCGTAGTTGAGAACATACACATTGACTGAAAATTTATACATTGATATGAAACACATGGCACTTCAATGTTCTTGGACTTGGGTAAAAAATATACTGTCGTACGTTTGTATAACTCGGCATAGACTTATCAATCGGTCTTGCCACAATCATCTGAAACATGTGAACCTTTTGAAACAAAACTTTATGACTAACTATACCACACAATCACATGAAACGTTTGGTAATTTATGAAAGTTTTTGGATCTGGGCTAAAACACTACACGTGTGTTTGAAGATGCGGAATAGACTTGTTGGACCTTTCATCTACTTAGATACATGAATCAGCTGAAATTATACATTAGCTTGAAATGCTTGGTATTTTAAGAAAGTTCTTGAATCTGATTTAAGATTATTGCCGTGTGTTTGTGGAACACGGAACATAATTGTCGGTCCTGTTTCAATCAACTTGAATATATGACATAGTTGAAATGAAATACGTTTGACAATGAAACATTTAGAAATTGCTGGTTTTAGTTTATGCAATCTTGCAGTGTTTTAGGATAGTATGGAATAAACTTATTGGTAGACTTAAATTGGTTGAAGAGCTGGGGGAACTTTCTTCATTATGGAACACTTGCTCATGCAGTTGTAACTGTCGTCAATTATTGTTGATGTAGAATGGTGACGGTATGGCCTTGGCTTATGTAAACGTGCATTGAAGGTGGGTGTTCACTCTGTTCCCACTCGCGCTGACCTGCCGTTAGAAGAGATCGCAACCCACTCTTCTAACGGCAGGTCAGGTGAACACCCATAGTCCTTGGACGAGATACAATAAAGTCCAATGCAACTTGCTTTCTGTTAAACAACACATTCCTGATGAAATGCGGCTGTCAGTACACAATGCAACTGTCCACATATCAGAACAACAAAAAAGAATACAATGAAATGGTTGAGAAAATGCCATAATCTATATATATATAAATTTTTGCTAGTGGCTTTACGTCGCACTGACACAGATAGGTCTTATGGCGACGATGGGATAGGAAAGGCCTAGGAGTTGGAAGGAAGCAGTCATGGACTTAATTAAGGTACAGCCCCAGCATTTACCTGGTGTGAAAATGGGAAACCTTGGAAAACCAGGGCTGCCGACAGTGGGATTCGAACCCACTATCTCCCAGATGCAAGCTTACAGCCGCGCGTCCCTAACCGCACGGCCAACTCGCCCGGTTATATATAAAATAAGAATTTTGTATGTACATTGCTCAGAATTTAAAAAGGATGGTATTTCTGTATTAGTCGTGTCCATAGTAACAATACAGTGCACTTTTAAATTTTCAGTAATTTCTGTCTGTCTGTCTGTCTGTATGTATGTATGTATGTATGTACACGCATCACAAGAAAACGGCTGAAGGGAATTTAATGAAAATCGGTATTTAAAGTCCGGGAATAAGTCGCTACAATCTACGCCATAAATATTCTTATTCATGCTGAGAGGAATGGTAGTTTAGGGGAAGACCTAAAATTTAATTCTCAAATATTTATGTTATTAGCGGTTCTATCTTAATGAAAATCAGTATGTAAGTCGGGGAATAAGTTGCTACAATCTAGGCCATAAATAACTTTATTCACGCTGAGTGAACTGGTAATTTAGGGAAAGGCCTAAAATTTAATTCTCAAATATTTGTGTTATTAGTGGTCCTATCGACAAATACTACATAACTAAAGTTATACAGTATTATTTCTGATCATTTATGTCTTATACATTTTTACCGCACCAGCTATGATAACAGAGGTATTCATGAGTATGGGTTTTTGTTGCTAAGTCCATATCAGCACAGAGTCACGAGAAAATGGGTAAACAGAACTTAATTAATATTGGTATGTAAAGGTGGGGAAAAAGGAACTAGTAAACCAAGTTTTTTTTTTTTTTTTTTTTTAATTTGCTTAACGTCGCACCAAAACAGATACGTCTTATGTCGACGATGGGATAGGAAAGGGCTAGGAGTGGGAAGGAAGCGGCCCTGGCCTTCATTATGGTACAGTCCCAGCATTTGCCTGGTGTGAAAATGGGGGACCACAGAAAACCATCTTCAGGGCTGTCGACAGTGGGGTTTGAACCCACTACCTCCCGGATGCTAGCTCACAGCTGCATGCCCCTAACTGCACGGCCAAATCGCCCGGTCGTACCGTGTTTAACAACCTGCCTGAATATTGGCGGGAAGAAACTGGGAAGTTAAATAACTTTCTTCTTTAGCATGGCATTCTTCTGGTTCATAAATTTTCTGATACTACTGGTACATAACAAACTGTTTCATCGTAGCATTCGAGGTATTCAATTCCTACTCTGATGCACTGATTGGAATGAGAAATGTGCATATTTAACAGAATAATGGCGAAGGAGTGTTCACGGCTGTCTGCAGCCTGGTCATTCCAGCACTGGAACTTTGGACTGTTAGCTCGGTACCGTAGTACTGTTCGTTAAAAGTGAGAAAATGTGCAGTTTTTCATTTGATCGCATATTTTATTTGACAAATTGCCTTCAATTGCTACATTCCTAATGACGTTTTTGCAATGGCCAAAGTTGACTTCCGATACGAAAACCACAAAGACAGTCTTTCTGAGAATTCTGTTGCGAAGCACGGGTACATCAGCTGGTGGTTGAATAAATATGTGAAGTGAGGAACATGCCTGGCAGGTGAAGATCAATGTGAAGCACTTCACGCCGTGGCAGTGTTAGTGTAGGTGATCCGGGGTTTGAAAACTGGTATTGGCAACTTTTTTTTTTTTTTTTTAACTCGACTCAGTTACTTAACAGTGTGACTGCAACATATTGACAGCCTCTGCATTTGCACTCTGAATGCTTGCAACGAGCATGTAGTTTATCAACACCGAACCCTAAAAGGACTGTTGTAGAGGTGTAAATACACTAGGTGCCATGCACATCGGGGAATAGCCTTACAACAATAAGCATGTTCATGCGAATGCCAGTTAACTCCAAGGATATGTGCCCACGAACACAAGGGAAGGTGAGGCCAGTGTTCCTTTATACGGCATTATTCCACCTTTCCCACACATGTTCATTGGAGTTCAAGTCTGCAGCTTGAAGGATCCAAAGGAGCAGTTCAAAGGAGTCCACCTCGGAAAACCAGCCCTGAACATGACAGTTTGTGTGGATCAGGGAAGAAGAAGATAAAGTTAGAATTCAAGAGGACAAATTGGGGCAAATATTTGTTTATAGGAAGGGGAGTTAGGGACTGGAATAACTTACCAAGAGAGATGTTCAATAAATTTCCAATTTCTTTGCAATCATTTAAAAAAAGGCTAGGGAAACAACAGATAGGGAATCTGCCACCTGGGCAATTGCCCTAAATGCAGATCAGTAGTGATTGAAATCGAGTTCATCTTGCATGAAGTGTTTTACCGGATCTGGATAGTGCTCTCTCAAGTCGGGAGCATAATATTCTGCAGAATGTCTAAATATTGGTCCGATGTGAGGCGGTCGTCTATCTGATGAAGCACTCCAGCCCTATCGCATTATATCCACCCCCAAAATGACACAGATATGCGCTCACTGCATGAACAATTGGCTCCATATCATTTGTCGTATCGGGCTTCCTGTGGAATGTAAACACGACCTCCGCCAGCTTGAAGATCACATTATCCTAATTACAATTTAACTCCATTTCAGCAAAGGCGCAATGATCGACAATCTCTACATTGGAGAGAGACTTTCTGGTGGCAGATTTTCTGCAATGGAGTCCAGCTTCTCATAATCGTTTACGGACCATGTAAAGACTTCCAGGAAAATTAGTCATCTGCATGAACTCCACCAATTAAGAACAGGTTCTCCTGTGAAGTTTCAACTAACCTATTGTCTTCTTCCCTATTAGAAACCCTCTTTAAACCAGTGCCCGCCTGGCTGAGTGGCTCAGACAGTAGAGACGCGGACCTTCTGACCCCAACTTGGCAGTTCGATCCTGGGTCAGTCCGGTGATATTTGAAGGTGCTCAAATATGTCAGCCTTATGCCGGTAAATTTACTGGCATGTAAAAGAACTCCTGCGGGACTAAATTCTGGCACCTCGGTGTCCCCAAAAACCTTAAAAGTAGTTAGTGGGACGTAAAGCCAATAACATTATTAAACCAGTGCCTTGTAGGCGTCCATTATACCCTGACACCCATCACAGCTGTATTCATCTCTGGGCAGCCCAAGGTGTAACACCACAAAAATCACTGCCTCACAAATGCTAAGACTGCCATGTTAGACGAGAGCCAGCACTTGCTCTCTTGACGTGTGTGGATAATATTCCATGTAAGAATGGAGTGAAGCATTTGGCATCAAAATTAGCTCGGTCAAACTTGGTGTGTTCATTGGCTAGTGTCATCATGGTGTATTCATTCAGGTAAAAAGAAAAATCGTTCACACCAGGATTCAAACCCTAGCTGTTACGGAACGCACGAATTTTGTAGCCTACAGCACTACATGGGAGCGTGCCATAAGCTCATAATTTCATAACGCTGTATGAAAGTGCATCTCTCGAGGAGAAGACAGAAGGGAAACAGGAGAGGGTAGAGTGAGAGCGACCGACACATGGAACAAGAACTATGGGCCATGTTGCGAAACACATCTAGCTCACAGTACAAAGCCAAACATAGCCAAAGTGGACTTTTTTGTATTTCAAGTCTCCAGAGATGCGACAATTTTTTATTGTTCATATTTACACTTTGATGTCCAAAATCCATGCTGGTTAGACTCCACACTTCTCTTTATCACAGTGTACATTACAGACAACCCAGTCCTGAATCCATGTTATGAAAATAATAGTAGGTATATAATTCCTTTCTGTAAAACTCACTAGTCTATTAAACATTTTTTTGACTATTTTTGAAATGCCAACTGGCAATGTAATTGGTTGATAATTATCTACCGGTAACTCATATTTTGTCTTTTTTTTTTCCTGGTACTGGAATGACTTTATAAAGCTTTAATTATTCTTTGGTTCCTTTACAGCTAGGTTACCTCATCCAGTGTGAAATGATTTAGAAACATAGATTCACAGCATGTACTTATTTTATTATATCTTATTATTAACTGTGCAAGTACCTAGTTGGTATTTCCCCAGTAATTTTTCAGGAATTACCAAAATATACTTGTTGGAAGTATTTGCATTTTTTTCAGGGTTCTAAATCACTTCATTATATCATGACAACGTGATATTTTGATTCATTCTTGCAGCATTCCCTGTTTACCTCTTTATTACTCCACATAGTCCTGTTATTATCGGATGATCTCGGTAGAAAGCCAGCTGCTAATTCATGTATTGACCTGCCGTTTGGTGTATAGTGGTAGTATGCTTGTCTATTACATGTGCAGTCCAACTGATGGATTTTAATTCTGCAAGAAGGGCCGATGACCTAGATGTTAAGCCCCTTTAAACAACAAGCATCATCAATTCTGCAATGAGGGCCGGCGTATTTAAGCACTTGCCAATACCTCCGGACTGCGTCAGCTTCGAACCACACAATACGGTCCCAGAAGACCAGCGATCTACCGTCCGAGCCACTCGTAATACCGTGGACCTGCGTTCAAAAGAGAGGCAGAGGACTCGGTGACGAAAGGCACGCAATACGGCTACGGATATCCAACCACGTGGCACTCGAATATCTGTAGGTATCTGTTTAGGCAACAGTTATATGGGCAGCCTAAGACACATAACGGGCTGAATGTGCCATGGTCTTTTATAAATAATTTATTAAGGTTCTGAAACGAGGTGGACAGCAATAACCTTAGGTTAAACGAATATGCGGAGCGGGATGAACTACGAACACATGGTTGATGCAATTCTACTTATAGTAACGCTGGCGAGACTAAGATACCTCATAGACAAGTAGTCTTAACGGGTAAAACATAATAAAAATACTCTTTTAATTCATCGTCCCAAATACACATCCACACCAAAATGTTATTAGCGCCTAGCATTAAATGGGAGAGAATGTAATGCAGTACCACACATAAAAACGAACAGCTCGAAACACATACTCATTGATTAGTAACAAGGTCCTGTTTCTGTTTTTGATTATAACCTACTAGACCCTCTTCTTCCACTTCTACTACTTCGCCCTTCTTCTTCTTCTTCTTCTTCTTCTTCTTCTTCTTCCCCTACGGACTCTGCTCAGCGCACTACGTCCAGTTACTGGGTTGATTTAAGTATTACTAGTTACTAAACAAAGGGACCGTTCAAAAGGACATATTAGAGGGGTAGTGAGAAACGGAAGTAGGAACTATTTTATTGGGAGAGATTGTTTATGAAAGATACGTTAGGAATATTCTAGGCGTCAATCGTACTGTTAAGGCCGGTCTCCACTGATTAACATTTAACAACAACATGTTAAATGTTAAAAGTGTTAAATGTTAACTGGTGACACCATCAGCATGTTAAATGTTAAATGTCAAAAACTGTTTCATTTAACATTGTGTCCACACTCAATAAACATGTCAAACTTGACATCCTTTGTTTATATACAGGTAGTTCATCATATCAGTTTAGATGGTGTCTAGTATTTTTAAATAAGGACAATGGAATCAGATGAAGAGGAATTGGCCTTTGTTATTGCCACTGTTGCTTCTTGTTATGATTTAGAAATTCAGTTTTATTAGGCACATTTCCTCCCCTCACTCTGCTCATAGCTTCAAAAGCAAACCACTTTGAAGTACAGGGTATAAACTTCGTCCGCTCCCGACTACCGACTTTTCTGAACTTTCTGCAATTCTCGACTGTACTGGGAGCGGAGGGACGCTAGTTTTTTTTTTTTTTCGATTTACTCGCGGGAACAATTATAGATATTTTCGAGTTCCTAGAAACTGTCGACTTTCTTCGCTTTATATCTGTATTCCTCTGGTGAGACATCCCACAAATAAGGCCTTTCTATTATATCTCTAATTAAGTCCAGAGTAATCTCCTTGCTCTACCCCATTTCTGACATTTTAGTATAGTGCAGAGAGAACGACACACGTGCGTGTACTGTATTTGTAGCTTATAACAAAGAAAACGAGTATTGCGGAGTGTTGTAATTATAATCCTGCTTCATGAGGAGCACGTCGTTTGCATCGTTTAGGTTATGTTTTGGCATGGAAACATCATGGAAGTTGCCGAAGCTGTGCCGACAACGCACGAACAACGAATTGACTTGACATGTTTTCCACTTGGAGCGGAAAACACGCCAACATGTTAAAAGTGTTAAGGCCGGTCTCCACTGATTAACATTTAACAACAACATGTTAAATGTTAAAAGTGTTAAATGTTAACTGGTGACACCATCAGCATGTTAAATGTTAAATGTCAAAAACTGTTTCATTTAACATTGTGTCCACACTCAATAAACATGTCAAACTTGACATCCTTTGTTTATATACAGGTAGTTCATCATATCAGTTTAGATGGTGTCTAGTATTTTTAAATAAGGACAATGGAATCAGATGAAGAGGAATTGGCCTTTGTTATTGCCACTGTTGCTTCTTGTTATGATTTAGAAATTCAGTTTTATTAGGCACATTTCCTCCCCTCACTCTGCTCATAGCTTCAAAAGCAAACCACTTTGAAGTACAGGGTATAAACTTCGTCCGCTCCCGACTACCGACTTTTCTGAACTTTCTGCAATTCTCGACTGTACTGGGAGCGGAGGGACGCTAGTTTTTTTTTTTTTTTTCGATTTACTCGCGGGAACAATTATAGATATTTTCGAGTTCCTAGAAACTGTCGACTTTCTTCGCTTTATATCTGTATTCCTCTGGTGAGACATCCCACAAATAAGGCCTTTCTATTATATCTCTAATTAAGTCCAGAGTAATCTCCTTGCTCTACCCCATTTCTGACATTTTAGTATAGTGCAGAGAGAACGACACACGTGCGTGTACTGTATTTGTAGCTTATAACAAAGAGAACGAGTATTGCGGAGTGTTGTAATTATAATCCTGCTTCATGAGGAGCACGTCGTTTGCATCGTTTAGGTTATGTGTTGGCATGGAAACATCATGGAAGTTGCCGAAGCTGTGCCGACAACGCACGAACAACGAATTGACTTGACATGTTTTCCACTTGGAGCGGAAAACACGCCAACATGTTAAAAGTGTTAACTCAACATTCTGAGTTAACATGCAAAGTCAATTGGAAGACACAATCACAATATACATGTCAACTGTAACATGTTAAATTAAACATGTTGGTGTTAAATGTTAAACAGTGGAGACCGGCCTTTATGAACAAGTATACATTGGTTAGAGTACAGGCAGGACGAATAGAAATAAATAGTGTGACGACTCCCTCTGAACCTTGCCTACGAGATATACAAGGCCGGGACCAAAGCGGATGATCGAGACATAGCTATAGATAGCTACCAATTTGCCGCTGAAAAGACGGCCCGACCGTGTTCACGGTTTGGCCGCTAGATGTCAGACTTCTGTTCTGCTCTTGGCGGACTTAAACCAAATACAGTAGAGACAATACACGACACTTACGGATTTCGCCTTGCTAAAATGGGAGACAATTCGACGGTGGCGATCCTAGTGACTTGACCTGAACAAATCGCGCTAAATTTAAATATCAATGGAAATGTATATACGGAAATGGATAAATAAATTACGTCTAGAAAGACAGTGGTATTGAGATATTAACTTCGAAGTTGCTAAAGCAATTCTGGATAAATGAATGAAGAATTATTTAAAAGGTTATTATTCAAAGACTGAAATTAGACATATAAACAAAGGTGTGAAATGGCTTGATCTTTCATTTATGCATTACTTTTTTTAGCTTTAGCATACCTGCCTGAAATCTTACGGTTGGATTTGTCTTTTTTCCTCATTTAAAAACAATGTATCATCACATTAAGACATTTGTCAATACAAATATCGGCACATTCCTTACACATATGATGCAATGAATTAACATTTAATAGCTGGACAATTTTCCTCTTAACATGAAGCCTACTAACAGAAAGAAAATCTATAAAATCCCGGCTTTAATCTGAGAAGAGAGATAAAAGAAAGAAAAGTTTGAAAATGTTGTCGATAGTGATGCTTTGAGGAATATTTAAGTACAATTAGAGTAAAAATGTAACATACCCTTGGCTGTATAGTCGAGGATTTTTAAAGTCGCTGGCCTGGAAATGATCTGAACAGATCTTATAATTCTTATACAAGCGTAACGTCCCTTCTTTCTTGTACACTTTATCCAAATCGCTTCTGTGACATTTCAAAACCCACAGATCACACCTACAACAACACATCGGTATTGAAGGTTAACTGCTGCACTATACAATAAAATATGCATATTATATTTTAAGCCCGTTAAAACATGGGTCGAGCAGGTCAGAAGATTATGAAGTACTATAAAAATCTCTGTCACTGGAAGAATATATATGCAAACACAATATTACTTACATGTTCTTGTCACGAGGGAACCTGAAGAACGAGCGCGCATTTTTCTCTACTTCGTAATTACTGCAGCCAAACACAGCACATACCTTTCCCCTCATGTTGAGAGGAGATATCAAGGAATGACACACGCTACTATTTAATTATGTCAACTCACTGAAAACGCATAAATAACACCAAAAACTTCACACATAAATACACGTGCTCTTATGACAGAATCAGTACCGTTCAGGTCTATCCGCTAGAGTGAGCTCCAATAGCTGTCCCTCGATATCTCACTCAGTGTCGTGTATTGTCTCTACTGTATTTGCTTAAACCAACGAGCTAGAATAACATAGAGAGGCGGAAGCGCTGCCTGGGTGAACCTAATAGAACGAACGTCCGCCATGTTTCCTGTTGTCACACAAGCAAGGGAGCATGGCCTTTAAATGACGAAAAGTGTAGAAAATGCGCATTTTAGAATCGCTGGGGAGAATTAAAGTCCGTTGCCGAAAGCTTGAAGCATGAAAGCGAATACCGCCACTTCATCATATTGCGGCACGAGGCCAACATCACGATCAGTTGATTGTAGGGTAGTTCGAAATCATCGCACAGTGACATACGAATAGGCCTCGAAATCGGAACAAGAGCGTTACCCTGCTTGGCTGTTATGGTTAAGCGTAAATTAGAATAAAAACGATGGACATAAATATCTATGACAGGAAACCTTAAAATCATAGGGACCTATAATAGGTTACAACCTCATTCTGTTAATATTTTTAAAATTATTGCATCCTCATGAGTACTGTGTTCCTTTCTTAATCTGTTTACCCTCCCGGATTGGTTTTTCCCACGGACTCGGCGACGGATCCCACCTCTACCACCTCAAGGACAGTGTTCTGGAGCGTGAGACATTGGGTCGCGGGATACAACTGTGAGGGAGGGCTGCACCTGCTATTCTGAACAGGGGCCTTGTGGGGGGAGAAGGAAGCGGCCGTGGCCTTAAGTTAGGTACCATCCCGGCATTTGCCTGGAGGAGAAGTGGGAAACCACGGAAAATCTCATCGAGGATGGCTGAGGTGGGAGTCGAACCCACTTCTACTCAGTTGACCTCCCCAGGCTGATAGAATCCCGTTACAGCCATCGTGCCCCTTTTCAAATTTCGTGGCGGAGCTGGGAATCGAAGCCGGGCTTCCAGGGGTGGCAGCTGCTCACACTAACCAGTGCACCACAGAGGCGGCCCATGAATACTTTACCACAATAATCGTTTAGTGTAATTATTTATTATGATATAGCGGGGATATCATGTTTCTCCCATTACCATATCATACTGGGATTACTAGCTTGAAAGTTGTCCATTATGAAGTGTGGCATTGTTTTAAAAACCAAGGCAACAGACATCTACAATAAAGGCTGTATACATTTCAAAAATAGCAGTAAAATGCTGTATTTATCATACTTGGTGTACGTTTGAACGAAATAAGTGATTTTTTGTGGTTACGTTTTCTTGGTGGTGGGCGTTCCATTTCCTTTATTTGTAAATGTGAATGAAAATTAAATAGGGCTGGAAATGTACAGAGCATAAGCAACTGAATTGAGTGGGATACCATTTATCTCTTTTCGCCCTCACAACGCATTGTTCAGTTAATTCCTTGTTCTTTAAACGAAATCTGAAACAAAATTCGACAAATAATTACCGTGGCTATCCGTACTTTCGCTAAGTAAACAATAAAATGGATTTAATTACAAACAGATATTACAAAAAGTAATCTCGGCTATAATTCAGTAATGCTTACTTAAAGTACGATATATCCTTGGTTTTATTACTCCGATTAGTACAAACATACGCTGAGCTTACGGCTGGCATTCTTGAAAGCGAGAATCTATCTTTTCACTTCTTAAAACTTAGGGAATTAAATTGGCATGCACGATCTCCCTGTCACCTCAACATATGCTCTCGCGCCAATTCGCTTTGTTTTGACAACCGTTAACATGGCTGCCCCTTATCAACATGCTTCAAGCAGAGAGCGCTGATGTCAGGTATACAGCCCCTCTATGTTATTCTAGCTCGTTGGCTTAAACCGAATAGGGTTATCCTGAACTAGTACCAATAGGTAGCGCGCGTGTACTACTCGGACTAGGCCATTCCACCTTCATTTGTTTCAGGGCTTGAAGGTTAGAATATCGCTGTCATTTAATTGACTCACAAGTATTATTGTGGTATCCTGAGATTCAATTAAAATGCCGGATTACTGTTGTGTGCCATTGTGCAAAAACCGAGGCATGCCATTTTCGTTCCATCAGTTTCCGAAGGATGTGAAACTTAGAAAACAGTGGATACATTCTATCAGAAGGAAGAATCTTAAACTGAGCCAGATTACGAAGAATGATAGAGTCTGTTCAGCACATTTTAGGAGCGATGATTATAGAACGACGTTGTTAGGCACGTAGATAAGTATATAACTTAAATGATTACTAGTACGCCTATAGTCTATTTAAAATTAAATGTGTTAAAGTGTGTGTAGAGGTACAGCAGAGAGGTACATGCCACTTGCAATTATATTATCGTTCGAATAACTATGAATATTTTGATTTTGTAGGTGAAAGGTCGCGGTTGAAAGTACATGCAGTGCCATCTGTATTTCTCTGGACTCCTGACACCGGCTCAGATGTAAAGATGAGAGAGGTTAGGGCACGTAACAGAGGAAAGAAAGAGGATGATCTGATGACAAGGCAAGACACAGCTGTGCTTCTGGACACCAATGACTTACCTATAGCAGCATTTGAAGAGTGTCAGTCATCTAGTGTTAATGAAAATATGAACCTTCCATTATCAAGCGGTACTGGTAACTTATTTAGGGATGTTGCATGCCAAACCAAAGACAGTGAGGGTGTACTTGATATTGAAAGACTTCTAACAATATCTGGTGCAGTGCAACTCTTCACAGGTTTTGACAACAGAGATCATTTTTATTTAGTGTTTCAAGCCCTGTGAAGGGGTAGATTTAGTCTGCAGGTATTTCTAATTTCACCAGAATACTGTTTCTTTTTAACAATGATGAAATTGAGAATGGCCAAAACAGATAAGGAACTTGGTTATGATTTTCGTTTAAATGTAACAACAGTAGGGCTAATTTTTTCTGTATGGATAAATTTTATGTATTGCCAGTTCAAAGAATTAAATATTTGGGTTGATCAGAAGACTGTGAGGGAAAACTCCCCTATGGAATTTAAGAAGCAATATCCTAACACAAGAGTAATTTTAGACTGTACTGAAATTCCAATAATGAAGCCTAAGAGTTCTAGTGCCCAACAGGATACATTTTCTACATACAAAGACTGTAACACTGTGAAGGTACTGATTGGAATAAATCCATCAGGATTTGTGTGTTTTATATCAGATGCATATGGTGGATCAGTTTCAGACAGGCAGTTGTTCATAAAATCTAATATTATTGACTTGTTGGAAGAAGGTGACTCAGTAATGGTTGATCGAGGATTTCAAATTCAAGACCTACTTTGCTCAAAGGTAGTAAGTGTAAATATTCCACCCTTCTTGAAAGGGAAAAGACAGTTCTCCACCATGAAAAATACCATGACAAGGAGAATTGCTTCCAAAAGAATACACATTGAAAGGGCTATAGGCTTAGGGAAAACATACAAAATTCTACAAACAAAGCTTCACATAAGCAAAGTTCCTCTGTCAGGTAGGATTATTTTTGTATGTTACATGTTGTGCAATTTCAGGAGATCAATCGTGTGATAGGTAGTATGTATTTATTTACAATAAAATGAAGCCTACTAAAGCAAAATATGGTAGGTAGACTATATTACGTTACAAGTGATCAATTGCTGGAAGCATGATATAATTGTTCATTTAGTGTTCATTTAGTGTTCATTTATACCAAAGGCTCATGGACCTAGTTCTCCATTAAAGCTGGAATAAAGTACTCATAGTAAAATTTCACAAGCTGTGGCAGCATTTCTTGAATAAACTCCTCATTCCTCTCAATGTTTATGATTACCATATCAACAGCTGTGTAGACAGCAAAACTACAGAACTGTCTATCAGTGATAAACAACTGTCCTTGCACTTGAAAATAATAGTTGTGTGACTGCTTTAAATGTATGCCATCTTTGTCCTCAATTAAATAAGGTGCAATACTGGCAGATACTTTGTCATATTCATGGCTTGGCACACCTTTCAGTTCCAGCACTCTGTCATTCCCAATGAGTCCATCACAACTTGCTGCTAGATAGTTTTTTGTGCGATGAATAATCAACCCACATTTGGATACACTATGATCTGTAATTTCTTCATACCTCCTCCTTGCCAGACATTCCTTATCCAAACCCCACTTCATAAATTTATTTTGGTATTGACTACCTGCAATTATTGTATGGGCCAAAGTTTTGGCATCTTTAGTGTGGCATATTCTACCAAAATAACTTGCAGTTAGCCTGTACTTCCTTTCCTTGTACCATAGTGCACATCTGGATTGCCCTCTTGTTTCCCTTTCTATATCTTTTATGGCATCCTCAGAGACAGGCACTAACTCAGATAAATAATTTGAGTTTGTGTCTGTTCCATAAAAATGATCATGTGCAACAGACAAGATGTTAACATTTGATTTGGGAAGTGATGACAAATAAGATAGTTTCATTCCTGAATTTTCAATTAAATGTCTCACATATGATTCATAACCTTCCTCGTTTCTGAGTGAGGCTGGTCTTGGATCAAAACATAACCGTGAACCTGTTGCTATGGGCAGATTTGACACTTTAACGGGACTTCCATGTACTTTCCTTTTTCGTGCAGGCTGGTGAAATGTTTGTAAAACGTCAGTTGGTGTTTCTGAACATTTTATCAAACCAGTTTTGCTGAAGTATTCAAGGGCATAACAAAGGGCAGCAGTATGCTTACAACAGGCTTTGGGTCCTATACCTGCTACACACTCACAACTTGCTGCTAGAATGCCAGAACCACAGCGATCTAGTATCAACTTAGCAGTGTACCCTTTGTTTTTGGTGAATTGTGATCTCACAGAAGACAGTACAAATACCCTATCACCCTCAAACACACACTTAATGATTTTAATGAACTTTTCATTAAATAAATTATATCCGGCATCACATAACGACTTGTAATTCTTCACTGGAGCTCCATCGATCTCAGATTTTCTGAAAACGAAGTAGTCCATCAAGTGAATATGTGATAATTTCACATGAGGCAGAAAGGAGACTGATAAATCTTTAAAGTTCATGTCACTTGGAAATATAGGCCTACTGGTAACCCTACTTTCTGTTGGTGTCTCCGTTGCCGATGTATTCCCATTTTCATATAAGCCCGCAATCTAAACAGAACAAACATTCATAAATAATTATAGTGCCACTGTGTACGGCACTGATTATATCCCTGTATTTATTATTTAAAATACTTTCGCACAGACAGCATGTAAAACATCTCTATCGTACCTTTGACAAAGCTCTTGTTTATTACCACCAACTCTCCTTCCTCGCTTCCTCAACTCTTCTTTTAAAGTGTTCATATTCATTTTATCTATGTTCGGATAAATATTAAATACGGCACTATTCGCATCATCCATATTCTCATTCATAACTTTACTATGCATAACCTAGGCCTAATCTCATTCTAGGCCGAGTAGTACACTCATGCCATCTAGCGGCAAAATTTTGCATAGGATAACCCTATGCAGTAGAGACAATACGCGACGCTGAGCGATATATCGAGGGACAGCTATTGGAACTCTCTCTAGCGAGTAGACCTGAGAACTACTGATTCTGTCATAAGAGCACGTGTATTTATGTGTGGAGTTTATGGTGTTATTTATACGTTTTCAGTGTGTTGACATAAATAGTAGCGTGTGTCATTCCATGATATCTCCTCTCAACATGAGGGGAAAGGTATGTGCTGTGTTTGGCTGCAGTAACTATGAAGTAGAGAAGAATGCGCGGTCGTTCTTCAGGTTCCCTCGTGACAAGAACATGTAAGTAATATTGTGTTTGCATGTATATTCTTCCAGTGACAGAGATTTTTATAGTACTTCATAATCTTATGACCTGCTCGAACCATATTTTAACTGGCTTAAAATGTAATACGCATATTTTATTGTATAGTGCAGCAGTTAACCTTCAATACCGATGTGTTGTTGTAGGTGTGATCTGTGGGTTTTGAAATGTCACATAAGTGATTTGGATAAGGTGTACAAGAAAGAAGGGACGTTACGCTTTTGTAAGAATTATAAGATCTGTTCAGATCATTTCCAGGTTAGCGACTTTAAAAATCCTCGACTATACAGCCAAGGGTATGTTATATTTTTACTCTAATTGTACGTAAATATTCCTCAAAGCATCACTATCGACAACATTTTCATACTTTTCTTTCTTTTATCCCTCTTCTCAGATTAAAGCCGGGATTTTATAGATTTTCTTTCTGTTAGTAGGCTTCATGTTAAGAGGAAAATTGTCCAGCTATTAAATGTTAATTCATTGCATCACATGTGTAAGGAATGTGCCGATATTTGTATTGACAAGTGTCTTAATGTGACGATACAATGTTTGAAATGAGAAAAAAGACAAATACAACCATAAGAGTACAGGCAGGAATGCTAAAGCTAAAAAAGGAATGCATAAATGAAAGATCAAGCTATTTCACAGAAGTCCATTTCACATCTTGTTTATATGTCTAATTTCAGTCTTTGAATAATAACCTTTTAAATAATTCTTCATTCATTTATCCAGAATTGCTTTAGCAACTTCGAAGTTAATATCTCAATAACAATTTCTTTCTAGACGTAATTTATTTATCTATTTCCGTACATACATTTCCATTGATATTTGAATTTAGCGCGATTTTTTCAGGTCAAGTCATTAGGAGCGCCACCGTCGAATTGTCTCCAATTTTAGCAAGGCTAAATCCGTAAGTGTCGCGTATTGTTTTTACTGTATTTGCTTTAACCAAATACAGTAGAGACAATACGCGACACTCTGTGAGATATCGAGGGACAGCTATTAGAGCTCTCTCTAGCGGATTGACCTGGGAACTACTGATTCTGCCATAAGAACACGTGTATTTCTGTGTGGAGTTTATGGTGTTATTTATGCGTTTTCAGTGAGTTGACATAATTAAATAATAGCATGTGTCATTCCTTGATATCTCCTCTCAACATGAGGGGAAAGGTATGTGCTGTGTTTGGCTGCAGGAACTATGAAGTAGAGATGAATGCGCGGTCTTTCTTCCGTTCCCCTCGTAGGTAAATGTAAGTAATATTGTGTCTGCATATATATTCTTCCAGTGACAAAGATATTTTTATAGTACTTCATAATCTTCTGACCTGCTCGACTCATATTTTAACTTGCTTGAAATATAATACGCAGACTTCATTGTATAGTGCAGCAGTTAAACTTTAGTACCGATGAGTTGGTGTAGGTGTGATCTGTGGGTTTGATTTAATTCAAGAAAATACATATGCATATGAGTGTGGTTGGTTGTGTTCCAAGTTACCCCATTTGGAATGCCGTAATGCGTTATCAAGCATTGAAGAAAATATGGGTGATTTAAGAAATGTACATATTTTGTTGAAACAATATGATGCAAATTAGCTTTACCCTAATGTAATGGCATTATGGCAAGTATTGTTTACAGGAAAAGTTTGAATGTTTTTGAGGTTAAAATTATATATTTTCTTTCTGTTACCGTAGTAGGCTTTAAGTTAAAAGGAAAATTCACCAGCTCTTAAATATAAATTCATTGAATCGTGTACGTAAGGGTTGTGCCGATATTTTTATTGACAAGTGTTTTAATATGATGATACAATGTTTTTAAATGAGAAAAAAGAAAAATCTAGCCATGAATGTTCAGGCAGGAATTCTAAAGCTAAAAATGTTATGCATAAATGAAAGATCAAGCCCTTTCACAGCAGTCCATTTCACATCTTGATTATATGCCTAATTTCAGTCTTTAAATAATAACCTGTTAAATAATTCTTCATTCATTTATCCAGAATTGCTTTAGCAACTTTGAAGTTAATATCTTAGTAACAGTTTCTTTCTAGACGTAATTTATTTATCCATTTCCGTATGTACTTTTCCATTGATATTTGAATTTAGCCCTAATTTTCAGGTCAAGCCACTAGGAGCGCAACTTCCAACTTGCCTCCCATTTTTACAAGGCTCAATCCGGAAGTGTTGCGTATTGTCTCTACGGTATTTGCTTGAACCAAGACCAACTGCAATCCTCATACCGTAATATTAAGAAAACATGGAAGCCGAAGTAGCCGGATTGTTGGGAATGGCTAATGCAAAAATATCACGTACAATGATGCTAATTTTATATGATAAATGTAATATCATAGGGAAAATAACTTTTCACGTATGGAAACGCTTCGACAACAAGTATGCACCACATACAATCAACTAGAGTAACATATATTCTACCAGAAAAGAGAATAACAAGCTGATTATTTAGAAATTGCATTTAGTCAAATAACGTTTTTTCTTAGATTTCACTTCGCTGCATAGATGAAAATACATGATGATTCTGTTAAAATTATATATAACATCATATTGAATGCTTCAAAATAAATTAAGGTGCAAGATTTCTCAATTTTTTTCGCTCAAATGAGAACTATGAAACCTAATTTGTTGCCTTAGTTTCGAAGTTTACAATTTCGTACATTTAGCACCCAATTAAAGGGAAGTACACCCGAAATGATGTTATTGGCTTCACATCCCACTAACTACCCTTTTTACGGTTTTCGCAGACGCCGAAGTGCCGAAATTTGGTTCTGCAGTAGTTCTTTTACGTGCCAGTAAATCTACCGACACGAGGTTGATGTATATGAGCACCTTCAAATACCACCGGAATGAGCCAGGATCGAACCTGCCACATTGTAAGAAGGCCAGCGCCTTAACCGTCTGAGCCACTCAGCCCAAGTACTCCCAAATGTAAACCCAATGAACGGCTCTGGTAATGTTAACATAATATTGACATATGCATAGCAACACTTAACACAATGATGGTAACCTTAGTAATGAAACGTTCAAACACTAAGTATGTAATAGGTTTTTACCCATTAAAGAACATGATTCAAAATCTCTGTTGACTCTAAACATTGAGTTCAGTGTAGTCTGCTTGAAAACAGATAACCACATCATGAATCAAAAGATGTTGATAGTGTAAATCCCTGCGTTACAAACCCAGCTATTCCCTGAAGTCACTGTTTCTTCTATATAACAGTATACAGATAGCTCCATCTGTCACAATTATAAGGTTTGTTATTCTCCACAAGATCCAGGCAAACATTTCCGCAAGGAAGCACAGATTATTGTAAAATACACTTACATCTAAATCACTGGACACTTTAATGCACATTCACGCTGACGGAATATCACAATATCGATTATATTCTATCTAAATTAATATTTTGGAGGAATACGAATAGCTTCCCCGTTTAGAATTACAGAAAGGTCTTCCCTAATCTCAGATAGATTCTCAAAATATTGTATTCATACAACAGTTTTGTCGTCGACTTCAAAATAATCACGACGTACAGTATATTCCTAATCCATTTATCTCTAAATTATTCCGTAGAAAACTTAATAATAGTTGTAAGAGAGGCATTGCCGTAATTAGACAAACCTGGTTCACAACACGATCAAAACCAACACATTCTCATATTACTGCGTAGAAGTATATATCCCAAGAGTCCACTGAATCATATAAATACACTCGCATATTATATTTTACAAAGAAACTAACATTTATCGTCAGTTTACATGAAGTTACACCGACTATACACGATAACAACAAACCAAAACAAACCCACACTTCCAACATATCCGGCTACTAGATTCGCCATCTTTGAACGATCGAGAGTAGCATTAAAGTCTGAGGATTGGAGTCGGTCTTGCTTTAACATTGTGAAGTACGGAGTAATTGTGATGTTGTGCTGATTTTATGCAATTTTTGTGCGTATTGTCCCTGTCGGGGAGTGTCCATGAGGTTGAAAGGCATGGTGCACTGTTGTGTGCCTCTATACTTCGGATACCGCGAAAAAGCAATAAAATGTGACGTTCAATAATATTTCTTCGGAGTGTGGTTTGAGAGAGAAATGCAGGCAAGCTATTTCGAGGCACGAGTATATAGCTTGCATTTTAATACATCAGATTTCAGTGTATCCATATCAATCAAGCGAATTCTCCCCAACGAAGTTCCTTCTGTTTTTATTGTATATCATGTTCAAAACAGAAAAGTGTCAAACGCAGGAAGGCTCAAGCTCCAAGAAATGACATATTGCCATAAAAAATAAAAAACATTATGATTCAGATAACGATGAACATACCATATCTTCAGCATATAACTGATCTACATCACCCACAAACAAAAAATAGGAGTACCTACAAGTCTCGTTTCTATGTCAAGGGAAGGCTACGTGCATCTGTGTTAAATCTAAATATATATAGATGAGATTTCAAATGCCAGATTACGGAAAACATTCTTCATATTGAGAAGTAGGATACGGTAATGAAATCAGAAAAAATATTTAAGGTATCTGAACTTGACCGAAAGTAAACCAAATTGATATAATGGTTCAAATGATCTTTTAGGAGCGCTATTGCTGTTAGAACAATCTGAATCTTACGGGAAAAAAGTGAAAAACGGAGAAACCACAATAAAAATGTGCGTCCTATGGCACAGGAAAGCACCTATCATCTACAGATTTGAGATCCTTACACTGCCTAACTGTACAACATCAGAAGATGCTGAAAATTATGTAAGATTCTATAATGGCGAAACGAGCATAACATCGCTCTCCAAACAGCGGCTTCAATACGAATGTCGCAACGGGGCTAAAAGTCAGGTTGTGAGTTTCACAAATAGGAAAAGTCCTCTCAGTTTTAATTACTGCATTGATGGGGTGAAAGTTCCTTTTGGGGATCATTGTAAGTATCTAGGTGTCAATATAAGGAAAGATCTTCACTGGGGTAATCACATAAATGGGATTGTAAATAAACGGTACCGATCTCTACACATGGTTATGAGGGTGTTTAGGGGTTGTAGTAAGGATGTAAAGGAGAGTGCATATAAGTCTCTGGTAAGACCCCAACTAGAGTATGGTTCCAGTGTATGGGACCCTCACCAGGATTACCTGATTCAAGAACTGGAAAAAATCCAAAGAAAAGCAGCTCGATTTGTTCTGGGTGATTTCCGACAAAAGAGTAGCGTTACAAAAATGTTGCAATGTTTGGGTTGGGAAGAATTGAGAGAAAGAAGAAGAGCTGCTCGACTAAGTGGTATGTTCCGAGCTGTCAGCGGAGAGATGGCGTGGAATGACATTAGTAGACGAATAGGTTTGAATGGCGTTTATAAAAGTAGGAAAGATCACGATATGAAGATAAAGTTGGAATTCAAGAGGACAAACTGGGGCAAATATTCATTTATAGGAAGGGGAGTTAGGGATTGGAATAACTTACCAAGGGAGATGTTCAATAAATTTCCAATTTCTTTGAAATCATTTCGGAAAAGTGTAGGAAAGCAACAGATAGGGAATCTGCCACCTGGGCGACTGCCCTAAATGCAGATCAGTATTGATTGATTGATTGATTGATTGATTGATTGATTGATCAGATGTTGGGAGGAAAAGATAGGATAGCTGATCATTTATAAGGCGGTGATTAAACCCAAAGTTATTTATTACCGTAATCTCGATCGGTTTATCGGATACACTGAGGCAGAATTAGAGAAAACGGGAAGAAGTGACAAACTCGCTAATAGACTTCTCTGCTTCTTTCGTGAATAACATATTTCGTTTGAGCAAAGTGTAAGAAGTACGTTGTAGAAAGTAAGTCATACAACTGCTCTTGGTCTATTTATTTATCTCACATGTTTGGTGTCTTCTGAAATTGCTAGTTTTAATTAATTTTTATAGGTCTTCGTACTGGAACGTGTTGCAATTAGCGGGCGAGACAGCTCAGTAAAGAGAAATCTAGCGGCGCTTGTCGGAAGTATCTCGACGCCGAGTCTAGTGTGCTGAATTTCCCAGCCTTATGCATCTCGTTGGCAACGCTCTGAACCACATGTTAACAGAAACGGTGTCCATGTTCTCCGCCAACTGCAGCGCTGCTGTCGATAAAAGGACCAAGTACGCGCGCTTTTTGTCGGCTTACTGCGGAAGTGTGTAAACAGTTTGTGGTCTTTTTCAGTAGTTTTATACATTATCCAGTTGTATAAGTGCAAAATAGGTGGTATAAACTTTTCGTGAAATGAAAAGTGAAAAAGATTAAGCATTTGAGATGTAGGACGTATACTATGGCATATGCTTCAATTTACTACTGAATGTAAATATGCCTACAACTTGCATTTCGGGTTACGATAAACATTCTAATGATAAGCGTCATTTTTGTTTCACCCCCAAATGATCCCACCCTGTTCTCAAAGTGATCGAAGGCTATCCCACGTCAACATCTGCCTTAAAGTGATAGTACCCTTAACATCATTTTTCAGTCAGATTAGAGCAGGCCTTTCCAACTCGAGCACTTAGTGCTGGGGCGCACCAGCCCTGCACTCAGCAGCATCGTTCCCCTCCTTCCCCACCTACTCCACGCTGTGGTCGGTGCATGTGTACGTAAGAGACAGTACATTCATTCTCATTCTGTGTGTGTGTGTCATTCTCAGTAGAATCTATTCGATTGAACAGACAGCGGAGCAGTTGGTTTCTCCTTCGTTAAAAATGTCGTTTAATCCTTCATGGGTGGATTCATATTTTGTTCTCAGTACCGAAGTGAAAGCTCAATTTTTAATTTGTCATGTCATTTTAAGCGTAAAGTCTTCAATCGTTCGACGACACTACCACAATAAACATGTTTCCACCTATGATGACTTTGTTGGCGCAGCAAGAACCGAACAAATTGCTAAGTTAAAATCGGAATTGCTAAGTTCTTCAGAGATAAGAAATAACTTACTCATTAGGAATTGTTTTACATGCAATTTAGGAGACTTGTTTTTCGTTTTTGGTTTTGTATTACTAAGAACTGTTTAAAATTAGACTTAGATGTGCTGCTAAGAAAACACACCGGGCGAGTTGGCGATGCGGTTAGGGGCGCTCAGCTGTGAGCTTGCATATGGGAAATAGTGGGTTCGAACCCCACTGTCGGCAGCGCTGAAGATGGTTTACCGTGGTTTCCCATTTTCAAACCAAGGAAATTCTGGAGCTGTTCCTTAATTAAGGCCACGGCCGCTTCCTCCCCATTCCTAGCCTTTCCTATCCCATCGCCGCCATATGTCCTATTGCAAAAACAAACACAAAGATAATTATTTTAATTATTTTATATCCCTGTCCCACAGATACTTGAACCCAACACTTTAGAAAGCACAGTTCGAGCACGTTATGGGATATTGTTGCTCTGAAAATTGCAAAAAGTGGTGACCCTTTACTGATGGTGAATTTGCAAAATAATGTTTAACAGAGTGCTCGGAAGTACTGTGTCTACGCGCTGTGGCTCACTTTGAGGCGATAAGCTTGTCAAAACAAACTATCTCTCGTCATGTACAGGAACTCACGTATGTCTACTTATGAAAATCCTGGAGACTATCATACGTCGTTACAGATTTTGCACTCTGAACTCAATGCCCAATTCAAAGAAATGAATGATATAGTACCTCAACTTGGAATATTTATCACCCCATATTCAGCACGTCTTGAAAAATCACCATCATATTTCTAAACATAGCTGATAAGACTAGGGTGTGGCGCAATCCTAAAGGACAGGTGTTCAACCACAAGAATTTCCAAAACTTCAAGCAGTTGCCTTAAAATTTACGTCAATATTCGGTACAACGTATGCATGCGAACAGATGTTTTCAATTCTGAATTTTTAATAAACGGAGAACTAGAACTTCTCTGTCTGATACGGACTTAGGGGATGTACGTTAGAATGTCTACTGCCAAACCGATTGTACCCATTATTGGTAAATTAGTTGCCGCAAGACGATGTCAACAATCGACTTAAACGATAAATGTACATTAAGGCAAACGCAAAGTATGTACAGAATAAATTGTGTGTTTATGTGTTTCCAGAACTGTCATAAATAATATTGTTTTCATAAGCTGCGCGCTGACTTGACGAACTGTGGTTCTGCCCCTGCCACTTCCCCTCCTTCCCCCGACACCTCAACGGTGTTATAGCACAGCACAGGGGCTGCTGCCGGGGCCGATCGGGGCCGGCTGGGTCGTGGGATCACCTCAGTTGGAATCGCATGGATTAGAGTCACTGCAAAAGCTGTTGTCAAAGGGAATGCCAAAATCAAAAGTACAGCTCAGGAAAAAAATTACAACACGCTTACCTTCGATTAGCCACCATTATAATTTTTTTTGCTAGTGGCCTTACGTCGCACCGACACAGATAGGTCTTATGGCGACGAAAGGGTAGGAAAGGCCTAGGAGTTGGAAGGAAACGGCCGTGGGCTTAATTAAGGTACAGCCCCAAAATTTGCCTGGTGTGAAAACGGGAAACCATGGAAAAACATCTTCACGGCTGCCGACAGTGGGATTCGAACCCACTATCTCCCGGATGCAAGCTCACAGCCGCGCGCCCCTAACCGAACGGCCAACTAGCCCGCTCCACCATTATCAAGTTGGGAAGATGAACAAATAGCTCCTCTGACCAGTTCAAAAATGAATGTTATTCATAACTTCTCTGAGTATATTGTTAAACATTTAAACAAAGTGATAGGCTGTACTGCATGTATTGGTTCTATGCAAAACAATACAGAGGAGACAAAAGGCAGTCCGTTTTCTGCCCTAACAAGTCTAGAAGAATATTGTAACGCATCCAACTATCTCATTTACCCATCGAATTAATTATTATTTGTGTTTTCGCACGTAGAGGAAGCTGTTGTGAGGAATTTTAGTGTACAAGAAATGTTATGGGGAGTAATATTTCAAGAATGCCTGGATAGTTTACCTCCAATTACTGTTTCTCATCGACTTGGGTGCTGTACTGAACCTGCTCAAGTCTTGGTATAAACAATAATTTTCCTTTACGTACAATGTCGATTTTATTTCCGAATAAAAGAAGTCAGGAAAGAAATGCAAGCTCGTACGACCGAAAAACATACCCGGAAAATTTCCAAGGTGTCCAGTTAACTGACTGACGGGGTGAAGTGCTGGTAAGGTTCATTAAGCTGAGCACGTTAACATATAAATAGAATTAGTTATGTAGGAATTAAATGTGTATGATATACCGGTACGTAACAATCATGTGGGTTCCTGCAGAGTTTTATTACGTATATATTACGTAGCATGTACACTAACAGTTTAACATGTGTTTTAAGATTATAATTGGTAATTGCAACTGAGTTTGATTTCGTGGTGAATTAATGAAATATCACTTAGGCCTATAGACACATTCACTTTTGAGATGTTCGATAAGATACTGACGTACCAATTTCAGAAGTAATGTTATTAAATCATTTCTAAATGTGAACTATTTCCTACTATTTTTCACATATTACTTTCAAAACAAGGGACACTATAATATTAATTTGAACGAAACACAGATCACACATGAACACAGTCATCGGTCAGTAAACAGAAAGCACAGTCCTGAAACATCACAATAATGAACATACGGTTTTAAATCATATATTTAAACGACAAATTCCGAATTAAGTCACACCAGATCTCATCTAGAATCACATGTTCGGAGACAGCTGATCACTATTTATCTACAGCAGCGCTGCGTAGCGTAGGAACATACCAACCAGCAGAAGTCGTCACACTATGCATTTTTATTCGTCCTGGTACAGGTATTGCGCCGTTCCCGCGTCCAGGTCGAGTCGAGCAAGATCCAGGCTAGCTCGAATACAATATCAATTTCTAAGTAAATCGTATTTCTGGGCTATGAGTTCCGCATCGAGAGAAGATCAACGGGGTATGCTGTCAGATAAACCTAACCTACGTAACGGACGTCTCCTGTTCGTAATCTGGTTAGTTTCCGCATAACTTACTATAATTCTTAACTAACAGTCACATAAAACTAAACACGTATCCTAGGAAGTCATTGAAAGAAATAATTAAGTTTTATATAATACTATTTATTAAAAATAAGGAAAAATCGTAGAAGGTGATTTAAATACTTTGAATGCTGTGTTGAAGAAATAAATGGTAAACAACTGACTTCGTGTTTCATCAATTAATTTTAAAATGTTTTCAGATTGGAGGCCTCCAACTAAATAAATATGTTTACAGTATTTACAATCTCGATTGGGAGTTATAAAATGTGAATGACGCAAATTCTTTGTGTTGAATAAGTCAAGAACAAAATTAAAATCACATTATCATTTTTTTCTCAAACGTTGCATGAAATGCTTCCAGAACTCTTACTTGCTTTTACTAAAATTTTCACTAATCACATCACAGCGCGATAGATTCATCTGATAATAGCTGTTCATACTCAATTATCAGCAGTATCATTTGTTATAAGGAAATTTTTAAGCAATTATTATAAATATTACAAATATTTCACATATTTCAAATATCTCAAACAATTCAAACACTTCAATCACTTCAAAACTGTTGGTACTCTGGAGAGAAAGATAACTCATTACTTCCTTTAAAATAACATGATCGAAATGTCATGACCTATATTTACTCAAATTGTTCATTTAAAATATTTATTAATCTCAAAAAATAATTTAAGTGCCCACATAATAATAATGTGTGATCTGTTGCTGTGCCATCATTCATATCTGACAATTACTTAACTAGATTCTGCTGGATATCAAGTGATCTAGCTTGTAAGGAGACTCTACCAATTACTATTAGCCTTCAATTATAGAGAAAAGTTACCAGTGATATCGATTAATGCAGTTAAATAAGCTTCCTAGCTTTCTTTATATGAATAATAATATTTGTGGTTAGAAAAATAGTATAGATATAGGCTACATTTGTGCTACTCTTCCTATCTGGAATTATTTGATGATCCAATAGGTAGGTGTCAACATAGGAACGTTATCTAAATAAAATCAAATCAAAAATCAAAATCTCTTTATTTGCAAATGAGGTGCCTACCTCGGTGGCAAATGGTACACTAAAATACATTATTGTCAAGCACTAAATATTAAATTAACAAGAGAACAAAATTTTCCTATAATATAATATTATACAATTTACGCTAACAATTTTTTCTATTAAACACACAGCTCATCCTTAGTAAATTTATATTGTTTACAAAATTCTACTAATAATATCTCCTGTACTACTTACAAATATAGTCAACTGATATACTTTATGTGGAATTACTTCAAATGATACTGTACAACTGGTATAAGATTAAAATTTACATTGCATTTATTTACTTTTTTCTTTTTACCTTTACCCATTCTGGAACCTTAGTAGCATAACGACTTGCTGCGTCTTAACCAGAGCCCCTTTTGCCACCACTTTTCAGAGTTCCTGAAGGGCCTTCACAGCTAACGTAGCGGTCCCAGGGCCCTCGAAGTCCCCACTGTACTTCACCCCTACAGGCAGTCCCCTACTTTCTCTATCCAAACACCTTAGACTAGGGGATGGAATTAATGTATTCACACACATTTTTTATTTACATTAACCTGCACTGGTCGAATGCCCTCTAACATTTCATTTATTTTCTCTGTTGCTGTTTATTCTCTTCTTGAATATCTGTACAGATTTTGGAAAAGGATCAAACACTACCCCTGGTAAACTGTTCCACTCCTTTACACCCTTCCCAATGAACGAAAATTTACCCCAGTCGCTTCTACTAAAATTTCTAATTTTACATTTGTGGTCAGTCCTGCCGATATAATTATTTTCCAACTGAAGCCTCTCACGGATATCTCCCCATGCTGCTTCTCCTGTATAGGCTCTATATAACCCTATAAGTCTAGTTTTCTCCCTTCTCTTACTTAAAGTTCCCCACCCTAGTTCTTTTAACATTTCTGATACACTACTCTTTCTCCTGAAATCCCCTGTTACAAACCTTGCTGCTTTCCTCTGCACACTGTCTATTTCTTTTATTAGGTATTCTTGGTGAGGATCCCAAACACTGTTTGCATATTCCAATAATGGACGAACCATACTTAGGTAACTTTTCTCTTTTAATTCTTTGTTGCATCCTTTAAGTAGCCTCATTATGACATGTAATGATCTGTATGCTTTCCCAACAATGTCATCCACATGACCCTTCCAGTGCAAATTACTTTCAAATTTTACACCTAAGTATTTGCACTTGCCATCTTTTGGGATAACTACCCCATCCAAAGTGTATTCAAATTCAGTTTTATAACTCCTGTTTGTAAATGTTGTAACAGTTGATTTGCCTCCATTAACCTTCATATTATTCTCTTCAACCCATTGTTGGATACTCTCAAGGTCCCTTTGTAATTCTGAACAATCCTCAATGGTATTTATTTCCCTATAAACAATTATGTCATCTGCATACAACCTTATTTCTGATGTTATATTATTCCCTAAATCATTTACGTATATTAAGAAAAGTAACGGACCGATTATACTACCCTGTGCAATTCCCTTCCAAACTTTCTCTTCCTGCGATACGTTATTTCCTACTTTGACTTTCTGAACCCTTGAATTTAGAAATGTTTTCACCCAACGTGTAACCCTTACGTCCAGTCCTATTCCCTCCAATTTCTTTAATAATATTCCATGTTCCACTCTATCAAAGGCTTTGGAAAGATCTATGGCTATGCAATCTAACTGGCCTCCTGAATCCAATTGATCTGATATGTCCTGCTGAAATCCCACCAGTTGTGCCTCACAAGAAAATTTCTTTCTAAATCCATACTGGCTCCTCATGAACCAATTTTTATCATCACATATCCCTCTGATGTACTTTGATATTAAACTCTCCAGTATTTTACAAACTATACTGGTCAGGCTGATTGGTCTGTAGTTTTCTGGTTTCCTTTTATCACCCTTTCCTTTATAAATTGGTATTATTATAGATTCCTTACATTCCTTTGGTATTACACTATTATTTATGACATAGTCAAAGAGAAATTTTAAATAAGGCACTATGTACCACCCCATTGTCTTTAACACCTCCCCAGTAATTTGATCACTTCCTGCTGCTTTTCCTTGCTGAAGCAGTTGGATTTCTCTGAAAATATCTTCATTTGTGAATGAGAAGCTTCTGGTTTCCCTCTGTATCTCTCCTTCTGTATCTTCTGTTTCGGTTTCCAACTCCTGACAATCATCTACTGAATATCTGAATTCCTTACTAAAGAGGTTTGCTTTCTCAGTATCTGTTAAATAGTGTTCACCCCCTTCTCCCACCATTGTAGGAATTTGGATTCCTTTTCCTTTTTGATTCCTGATATATGAATACAGCTTTTTCCATTTCCCTTTGTGGTCATTACGCTCTTGAAGAATGCCATTCATATAATTCTCTTTTGCTTCCTTTTTCACTCTATTCAGTTCCCTCATTAGCTGTTTTCTAGTTTCTCTACTCTCCCTACCTTCTTTGATTTTCCTGTTTACTATTCTACATTTTCTTTTTAATTTTCTTATTTCCCTTGTATAATAAACAGGGTCTGAGGTCATTTTACCCTTCTTAACAGGTACAAATCTCTTCTCTCCTTCCCAAATGATTCCTTTGAATTTAGCCCAAAGTGTATCCACATTACTCCCTTCACTTATCCAACAACTGAATTGTGATTTAAGGTAAGTCCCAAATTCATCAACTTTAGTTTTTCTGTACAATTTCTTGTCTTGTGTGACCCTCTTATTAAGCCTTTTTGGTACCAATCCTACATCCATTATTACAGCCTTATGGTCACCTATTCCTTCAATTACCTCAGTTTTATCAACAATTTCCCATGGTTTAATCAATAATACATCTAGTAAGTTATTGAGACGAGTTGGTTCTTGAACTACTTGTGTAAATCCTCCCTCCCAGATTAACTTATTTGCCCATTTCTGTTCATGGGCTTCACTTGTAGCTCCATTCCATTCAACTTCAGGCAAGTTTAGATCTCCCCCAATTATTACCACATCATTATTATTGTTTTTATGAGTATAATCTATTATTTTCTCAAATATTTCCACGTCCCTTTCCTCTCTTCCTGGCCTGTATGTTCCTATAATTCCCACCTCCGTCATATTATCACAAATTAATTTTATCCCTAATATTTCATCCCTTTCATCGGTAAACCATTCTAGATCGTAACTATTGCTATATATGGCTTGTTGAAGAATTGACAAACATTTGAGAACCAATTATAACCATTCTCTATCTCAAATTACGTAAATTGAACTAATATCGTCGCTAAAATATTCTACACCTTCATTTACGACGAAACAATAATCATCACCAACACTGTTCATCATAACCTTCTACCATTTTTCACACATAAATTATTCATTTCACATTACACATCTCATGTTTCACTCTACATTACAATAAAAAATATTAATTGATCTCAAATTTACCCCTGTTACTTTGTCATCATTAGCCATCCGTCTGATTATTCCATTCTGTTCTCAATCTTTTCCAAATTCCATAAAATATCTCCATATATCTTCCTACGACGTTATTATATCTTATATACGATCTCATTTCATCTCAGCTTAATAGTACATGCCCTATCGCAAGCCTAATATTCGCCACAATGTCACATTATATTCGCACTGAAGCTAAATTAACCTCTTCTCATTCAACATTGATAGCATTGCGAATGTAGAATTAAATTATCACTGGATAACCACTTCCTACATCAATGGATTTATCATTCATGGTAGATGATTACCTAATAAACTCTACGTATTTGCTTGGGTTGTCTTTTCACGTAACACCATTTCTTTGACAAAATTTAATATAGCACTTGATATATCTCTTTCAATGAAGAAACATAAAATATAGAATGGCACTTTTCAAAACAAATTTAATTTGCATTATTCACGTAAGGACTGACTATAATGACTTACCTTTCCTCCTGCTTCTATCGTTGTTGTCACATGTCCAGCTGGCTAGGACATAATGTGTTTGGGTTCACGGCATCCTATCATCCTTTCGGAAACATCTGGGACGGTCTTAGGTCATCGCCGGTCGTCATGGGCTGGATTTGTCAGCTCGTGTCGCCATAGCCCAGGTAGCTCTTAGCACATGGTGTTTCTGGTTTCTTGCGCAGCTGGAACGGAAATGTACGTCAACGTAGTCATTTTCGTCATCCTACGGACACACAGCCTGCTGTGATCTATTTACAATTTGAGACTACCGCTTCTTAAAATGATCTCTTATGATGTTTTAGAGTCTTTCAATATGTCTAGTAAGCTTCAATCTGACTGAAATATTACGTTTTCTATGTTGTGCGCAACCATTATTATTATTATTATTATTATTATTATTATTATTATTATTATTATTATTATTATTATTATCTAGCTCCTTAAGATTAAACTTTATCGTTTGATACGCCGCCTTGCTGGGATCTCGTGACGTAGCAATGCAGAAATTCTCCGATCCGCCTGTACAGTTTTATTCTACGGAGTTGAGTAAATCCTTTTTCGCTGATGTCTCGCGATGTTCCCGTGGACGATTATTATTATTTTATATGTAATGTTGGTCTTCTTTCTTTAGGACTAGCCTTCTTCTTCAATTGATTTACGTAGCGTTCTGCAAGTATGTCTCCAGTGAAATCGAATGTTATTTTTCGATAATAAATTTTAACAATATTCTGACGTCTTTCTTTCTCACCGACTTCTATATTTCATTCCCCTCAAGCGCCTGATGACAATATTCTTTTAACATTCATGAATACTTTGACGTTACATTACTGACGTTCTCACGGACTAGACACCAATTTTTTCCAAATAAACTTCACTGCGAACAGTGAAATGGCACGGTATTGAGCACAGGAACATAGGGTTCTACATCTCCATGCCAGTGTGATCTATCATGGCGTCTTACTACCATCAACAAACATGATCAGATCACAAATAAGGGAGTCAGGATCGTCCACATTAAATCGTGATATTACATTCTTGAAACTCTGCTAGATAAGTAAACTGTCGGATGATATACTAAACAAGAAATACTTCGAGGAATTTGAAAGCCGAGTGATATTAAGTTGGAAATGAAACGTTGTTGCTGTCGTGATATTTATCACATTGAAACAAAATGTGATTTATAGTGCCGACATAATTACCACAGTTACACAGTTACAGTTAATCTTTAAGCGATTCAGATGTTCCGGCGTAAGTCATGATTCAAGCGAACTCTGACTATAGTAGTTGGTGTGTCCTTTTGCGAACAATGGTTTAATAGCAATTGTGTTTTAGATATTGTAGAACTGTTTATATTTAAATTGTGCTGATTGGCACCATTGTTCATTCTTTTTAATTTTTTAAATGTTATTTGTTCGGGGCGTCGACCAGACCCCAGGCCAGGCATATTAATCATTTACACTTAAAAACCCCTGACCCAGCCGGGAATAGAACCCGAGGCCACCGGGTGACAGGCGGACGCCTTGCCCCCTACACCGTGGGGCCGGTTTGTTCATTCTACTTTTCTCGGATAAATTTCTTACACAGTGTCCATGCGTCATTTTGTGGGATTGCAATATGGTATCGTAGGCCTTGTCCTTCAGCTGCCTCGTTTGCCAGTTTATCGGCCATGATATTGCCTTCTATTCCAGAATGTCGTGGTATCCACGTAAATAAGACGGAATGATTTAGGATATTTAAATCACACAGTAGTTTCTTTAGATTTTCTATGCAGCTACCAATTTTCCGCCTTGGTCGGATTTTCTAATGCTTTAATGACACGGAGGGAATCGGTACATATGAGAGCTTTCTGGATATTTGAGTGTTTAATATATAGTAACACTAGTCGAACTGCAAATATTTCCGCTTTGTATATAGATGCCATATGGGGTAATATAATTTTTTTGGATAAATGCAGCTGACGGGAGTATGAGTGAATGAATTTTTATTGAACTGAACATAACAGGCTTTCGCCCAGTTACAATGTTCCAATAAAATAAACACTCACAGACTATTTATAGCTAGACACTAACTACTTACTACTTAACTACTTCTAAATCTACTTTGTAGCATCCTGCACATGGGCGGATCGCCAGCTCCACATGCAGCACACCACCTAACTAAACTAACTACTTTACTACATGAATATACTACTTAACTACTTCTAAATCTACTTTGTAACATCTTGCACATGGGCGGATCGCCAGCTCCACATGCAACACACCACCTAATTAAACTAACTACTTTACTACATGAATATATACTAAATCTATCCTAAATCTGCCTGGCCGCGACATCACCCCTGGTGAGGAACTGCTGCTGACGGGAGTAAAAAGCGGCTCCAACATCGGATGTGTCATGATGTTTCGACCCGTCAGAATAAAATGGGATATATTGGCCATATTGATCTAAAGTATTCTTAATGACTTCTTTGTTATCAGTCTGCTTAAATTCTCGGAAATACTGTTATCATCGAATTTTTTGCGTATAATGTTGGGTAATTGTATATTCGCAGGAAACATGATAGAGTATTTGGGGTGAGGGGGAGAAAATAAGAAGATTAGAAGAGGAAGAGTTGAAGCTTAAATCAGAAGTAGAATCCAGTAGTCTTGGTAAAGAGGTTCCCTGTCATTTCTGCCACCGATCACGTTAGTGGGAAGCTGTGTCGGCAGTGGTCCGAACCCAGAAGTATTACTGAATTTCTGGGACCTGTCACAGTCAAAGTAGAGGATCTCTTCAGCAGTGTGCAATCCAAAGCACATGTTTCCATGTTGGAAAAGTATCATTCCAGGAGCTCGTAACTTTCATTCATTTATTTAATGACCTTATGATATTTTGGATTCGTTTAAGTTGAATTAACGTTGGCTTACTGCAAAGAACGTATCTTCAATTTATTTTTGTTGCAGGTAAAGATTGTCCCATAAGAAACAAATAAATGGGAGAAACAATGAGCTCGACCAAAATCCTTCGCAGTCCACGCATAGAGACAGAGAAGAGGCCAGAATGTATTGGAATGCATTGGCCTGAACGTGTTTAATTCGCTCGGATTATCAATCGGCGATTACATATGCTTGCCTGACGTGCCGTCGTTCTCTTTAGCCAATATTACTTGGTAGAAAGACACTAATTCTCGCATACTTCTCCATGAGTTTATAATTGATGGCGAAAAGTCATTCATATTCTTGTGTAACTTCAAGATAATGTGTATATATGCTTTATGTATGTGTATTGCCATATTGTGTTGTCTATGTTCTTATGCTTAGGTTATGTTTAATTGATATGTTTAGTTGTAAGATGTGCGCACAAGTAGTATTAAGTTTCACCCTTAGGTAAAATGAGCCCTTCTTGACTGATCACCAAGAAAGGACTCATTTTCAAGGGGCTGTGAGGATGATGTGCCACACCAAGCTTGCCTTGGTGGTGCACTTCTGGTAATTATCATACTCTTGGCTGACCTCGACGTCTTTTGCCGATATTTTTCTCCGGACGTGACGTATAACTCATGAACTCCTTGACAGATGGCGATTCCGGCCATCAGCCAAAGTGTCACCATTCCCGTGCTTGCTTTCCTTGGAGAGAAGTTGTTTAACGTTGAAGCCAACATGGCGATTTTCGAAAATATGTGCATACCGAGATTCAAGATATATAAATTGTGTCGTTTGCTGTTCCTGCCTTGGATTTATCCATTCTATTGCCCGACTCCTCCTTTGAGTCGATGTTTGTGATTTTGTAGAGTCTCTACGCTCTATCCAGCTATCATGCAGGTATTTGTTATATTTTGGTTCGATGTAGTTGCGTGGGCATTATAATTACATTTTCATTCTGCAGACATTACGTGTCTATTTACTGCAGGTTTTTATTTGTCTTTTCTTTGTGTCTTCTATTTTGTCCTTGTACAAACACGTGAGAATGGAGGATGGTATTACTCCGTTGTATGATTGGTTTGTATGCCTGTGACCTACATTGGGACCTACCATTCTTATTTCTCGTCGGTTTCTTTCATGGCTGAGCTTTTGATATGTGGTACTGTTTTTACGTTATGACTGGTATTCATGTTCGCCCATGGCGAGGCGATATGTATGCGTCTTGGGGCGTGTTGATTGTGTTTACTGTTGCTACGATTAATGTTGGGATATGCCTTGCCTCAATGCGCGATCCTATTATAATCCTTGTGCATCTGATATGAGGTCGTGAGTCCATGAAATTACACGTCATGCTATGCGGATTTCATTCGTAACGTGCCTTGACACACTGGTCCACACACATATTTGGGTCTCTATGGTATGTGTATATGGTGTGTGCATTTGTGTTGTCTGTCTGCCTGATTGACAGTATTCTCCGCACCTCACGGTGTTATTTTCATTTTTGCGTGTATTTTCTCTTTATTTTCGTTTTTCGGATGTTTGTGGGCCTATTTATACAGTTACGTTTGTTGTGTTCCTTTGAATTTATCTGTTTCATTGTTGGCTTTGTTTACCCCGCCTTGTAACTATGGCAACCATCTTTATCTTACATTTTTTCCTTGGGATGCTGTCTTCAAATTGGTGGATTGCTTTAGAGCCGCGTCTCTTGTGATGCTCGTTTGAAGCTCGGAGCATGTTAATTTACGATTGAGATGTACATACTGCATTGATGTTGTGTGAATTTCTTTCGAAGTATGTCCAACTCCTTACTACTACGATTGATATGCATAGCCATAGAACTTTCTAAAGCCTTTTATAGAGTGGAACATGGAATATTACTAAAGAAATTGGAAGGAATAGGATTGGATGTAAGGGTTACACGTTGGATAAGAACATTTCTAAATTCAAGGGTTCAGAAAGTCAAAGTAGGAAATAATATATCACAGGAAGAGAAAGTTTGGAAGGGAATCGCACAGGGTAGTATAATCGGTCCGTTACCTTTCTTAATATACACAAATGATTTAGGGAACAATATAACATAAAAAATAAGATTGCATGCAGATGATATAATTGTTTATAGAGAAATAAATAACATTGAGGATTGATCAGAATTACAAAGGGACCTTGAAAGTATCCAACAGTGGGTTGAAGAAAATAATATGGAGGTTAATGGAGGCAAATCAACTGTTACAACATTTACAAACAGGAGCTTTAAAACTGAATTTGAATATATTTTGGATGAGGTAGTTATCCCAAAAGATGGCAAGTGCAAATACTTAGGTGTGAGATTTGAAAGTAATTTGCACTGGAAGGGTCATGTTGATGACATTGTTGGGAAAGCATACAGATCGTTACATGTCATAATGAGGCTACTTAAAGGATGCAACAAAGAATTAAAAGAAAAAAGTTACTTAAGTATGGTTCGTCCATTATTGGAATATGCAAACAGTGTTTGGGATCCTCACCAAGAATACCTAATAAAAGAAATAGATAGAGTGCAGAGGAAAGCAGCAAGATTTGTAACAGGGGATTTCAGGAGAAAAAGTAGTGTATCAGAAATGTTAGAGGAACTTGGGTGGGAAACTTTAAGTAAGAGAAGGGAGAAAACTAGACTTATAGGAATATATAGAGCCTATACAGGAGAAGAAGCATGGGGAGAAATCCGTGAGAGGCTTCAGTTGGAAAATAATTATATTGGCAGAAATGACCACAAGTATAAAATTAGAAGGAATTTTAGCAGAAGCGACTGGGGTAAATTTTCATTCATTGGGAAGGGCGTGAAGGAGTGGAACAGTTTACCAGGGGTAGTGTTTGATCTTTTTCCAAAATCTGTACAGGTATTCAAGAAGAGAATAAACAGCAACAGGGAAGGAGGGCATTCGACCAGTGCAGGCTATTGTAAATAAAAAATGTGTGTTAAAAATTCCATCCCCTGGTCCATGGAATTTGGACAGCCGAAGTAGGGGACTGCCTGTAGGGGTGAAGTACAGTGGGGACTTCGAGGGCCCTGGGACCGCTACGGTAGCTGTGAAGGCCCTTCAGGAACTCTGAAAAGTGGTGGCAAAAGGGGGCTCTGGTTAAGACGCAGCAGGTCGTTATGCTACTTAGGTTCCAAAATGGTTTTTTAAAAACAGTAAATAAATGCAATGTAAATTTTAATCTTATACCAGTTGCATAGTATTATTTGAAGTAATTCCACATACTGTATATGAGTTGACTATGTTTGTAAGTATAGGAGATATTATAGGTAAAATTTTGTAAACAATATACATTTATTAAGGATGATCTGTTTGTTTGATAGAAAAAATTGTTATCATAAATTGTGTATTATTGTATTCTATAAAAAATGTCTTCTCTTGTTAATTTAAAATTTAGTGCTTGACAATAATGTATTTTAGTGTACCATTTGCCACCGAGGTAGACACCTCATTTTTTCAAATAAAGAGTTTTTGATTTGATTTGATGTCCCACGTCACGTATTTTAAATTACTCGAGGCAAGTCAACTATAGGTTGTGAGATATTGGATTATAAGGGGCGAGTATGTCTACTCTTGTCTGTATTCGATGTACTGGATGTTAAGCCTAGGTGTTATGTGTACTACGCATTTCTCTGTAAGTAATATTCGAAGCTACCTACTTTATTTTTCTTCCCTTTGGCTTTGTGTTTGTCAAAAAAACCCATACTTTTGACCCCGTTCTTTCATTCATTGGGAGGGGTTCAGGTTCTTACTATTCCTGTTCCCCATTGCTCTGCCTACGCACGAGTCCAGCTCCAGGCTGTTTTAACCTGTTCCTGTTCCAGCCCGTCCACGGCCGAAAAGAGAGGTAAGTAGGTAACTGTCCATGGAAGTGTCGGTTTATTGAGTAGGATGTGTGTGCTGGTTGTTGGGGTGGGTGATATAACACTTGTGGTAGACAACTGAGAACCACTTTGTATAGGCTTTCATAATCTTTACCCCCTGTCGGTGGGGGTGTTAGAATAATACCCAAGCCATCTCCTGCCTTTCGTAAGAGGTGACTAAAAGGTGCCCCAGAATCTCAACTTGGAAGCACGTATTGGCGGCTACGGGGCCCTTAGGTGAAACCTGGCAATTTTTTTCACGTACTTGTGCCAGGTTCCTTACTTTAATTTTTCCTAAACGACCTCCCTTGAGCAGTTAACTCGGAAAAGAAAACTCCAACAATATTATTATACCGTTCCTATTCTACCTTTGTTGCTTCTTTTAAATTAAGTACCTTTGTTTGGGAAATTTCCTAGAACGTTTTAAAGACATCCATCCAAGGAACATTTTTGGGATGGAATTCCACGTGAGTGCTACCATCCATCTACCTTCTCATATTCAAACTGCCATTCATCAAAATGATATCAGAAGAAAATACATAACGGAACCGATAAGTATAAAAATCGTACATATATGTTTCTTCAGGAATAATTTCAATGTAATAACTTACTAACCTCGAACAAGACGGAATTATATGTTGGTTGGCATTTATCACGCCTGCGTACCGTACCCACTGAGCTCACCATTGCTTATCACGGGAAAGCAAACACACTCTAAACCCACCAGTCGACTTATTCTGAGAATTTGGTGTAGAGCATTTTCCGTAAAAACGCAAATATATTCCATATTATCAAATTGGGCTCCCCCATATCATAACGATGCTGAAGAATCAATATGACCGTTACCGCAAATGATTGTGGGTTTGTGTCCAGACTTTTCTAGACCGTTGCCTACGATATATTAAAGACCAAGAAATACAGCACACTAGACTCGGCCTCGAGATACTTCCAACTACTGCCACTATAGTTCTCTTTACTGAGCTGTCTCGCCCGTTCTTTGCCACACGTCCGAATACAAAAAAAAACTATAACAATTCATTAAAACTATTAATTTGAGAAAACACTAAAGAGGTATGAGATAAAAAGTAGACCAAGAGCAACTGTATCAATTTCTATAAGGTACTTCTTACACATTTTAAGAAGAAAGGTTCGCCCGAACGGGCATTAGATTAGAAACTAGGTTTTACAATAGTCACTCACCGATTTTGTTCTCGCCCGGCATATGGTTATATGATATCTATCACACTTAATACTGCACAGAATACACACACGACTTCAATTAGGATCGTGATAGGTTTTATTCACACAAATCTTATGGTGAAAGCCATGAATGGCAAGTCGTGTTATAATATGTCTTTGCTCTTGGTTTTCTTTGGTCCAGTTCCTGTCGAGAATGGCGTCTGTGGTGTAGAAATCTAGATCGATATCTCTCCTCTCGGCTATTCTTCCTTCTATATGCTCGGTATAGATTCTTGTGGATGGCAGTGATACTTGTAACCTCAGGTCTTCTACATAGGTTTCTTTAGCTAGTTCATAAACAAGCCTTGTCGGTTCAAATTTCCCCACTCTCAATACATGCTTTAAAAATCTACTCTTTACACTCCCAGTTTTTTCAGGTCCTTAATCGACAAGTGTTCCCAAACTACATGTAAGCCGTAAGTTGCTATTGGGGATATGGTTGTCTTGAAAAGGGTCATTGCTTTGGCCTGGGACAGGTCCGTTATATTCTTGATGTTATAAATTGCTCTTATCTCGGCTACTGTTCTTTCTTGTACATGATGTCGGAATGATTTCGATGTAGTTTGCTGGGTTATTCCTAGATACCTAAATTTATTGACCGTTTCTAGTGGTTATCCATTCAAGTAGAGTGTGTCTTTCATTGAGGTTTTTCCTCCCTTCCTAAAAGTCACCTGAACTGTCTTATTCAGGTTAATTTCAAGGTGATTCATTTTCACCTATTTCTCGAGCTCTGTTAGTGTATTTTGCATTTGCTCTCTGGTCTGGGAACTTACTACCGTGTCATCTGCATATAATATAAGTGAAGTTCCTGGAGTTGTCTTTGTGATATCAGTAATGTCTGCTGTGGTGATGTTGAATAACAGCGGACTTAGGGGATCGCCCTGTAGCACTCCGTTCGTCTGTATTATGGGTTCTGAAGTAGTGATGCCATCCTCTATAACAGGGGTTTCCAATTTGTAAGGGCTCGAGTGCCATTTTGGAAACCTTAGTCATGTTCGCGGGCCGCACGTGACTAGGCCAATTTTTTGTAAAATTCTGCAAATAGTACAGATGCACCATTATGAAATAATATGCATAGTTCAATTGAAACGAGGGTTTGATCATTTTAATTGCTTAAAACATAATTTTAAAATTGCATAACAAAGTGAAATTTGGAGCCGGTCTGAGTGGCTCAGACGGTTGAGGCGCTGGCCTTCTGACTTCACCTTGGCAGGTTCGATTCTGGCTCAGTCCGGTGTTATTTGGAGGTGCTCAAATACGTCAGCCTCATGTCGGTAGATTTAATGGCACGTAAAAGAACTCCTGTGGGACAAAATTTTGACACCTCGGCGTCTTCCAAAACCATCAAAAGTAGTCAGTGTGACGCAAAAATAATAACATATTACTTGAAATTTGGATTGTAAATGTTCTAAAATAAAAAATAATCTGTTGAGAAGAAGTGAATACTTGAAAACACGATCTAGTATTAAAGAATAATTAGTTCTGACTTGGGTCTATAAGGTGTATAAAAATTAATACGTTTTTGAAGGAGCTAATAAATATTTTTGTGACTAACTAGCTAACTCCTTCACATTATTTCTTACAGTGCTCTCGCGGGCCGCAAAAATAGCTTCGCGGGCCACATGCGGACCGGGGGCCGCCATTTGGAAACCCCTGCTCTATAACAACTGTGTTGAACCACAAAATGTTTTCCAACGATGTTGTTATCTGATTATCACTCCAGTCATGTTTTTAACTTTTTCCGTTATGATTTGTCTGTCTAATAGGTCAAACGCTTTTTTATAGTCAATTAAGACTGCGTAGTATTTGCCCTTACTCAAGGCCTCTTCTATCTCTCCAAGCAAGCAACTAACTGCCTGTATAGTGCTTCTCCCTCGAATGAATCCACACTGGCACTATGCTAACACGAAATAATGAATTCACTAAAACTTTGTTATAAATTAAAACAAATATATCAGCAGCATTAATGTTCACAATGACCACTTCATTTCATTTCATCTCATAGAAATACCGGTATTGTATATATTGTGCGTCGTAGCGGCACCGGTACGTAAAATTATATTACCTGAATTGCAGGAAGCTATCATAATTTCAGCACTTTGCGGTTCAAAGGTTTCGGAAATTGCCTTGGAGTGATTGTTCAGAATCGGTTTGAGAAAATTTGTTAGTATATTACCTTACCTAGTCTTTCCCGGTCACAACAAGCAACACAGTGAAAAGCATTGGAGGAACTTGGGCACAAGTAACGCAAAGCGGAGCACGTGAATTTTAAAATATTTCTTAGGAAATACAGTACACAATCTTTCTCCATGGATACCGCGTTCTCTGTAATTATGTGCGTTAGAGGACTATCATTGGTGGCTGATGATACTCCTTGTAGGCAGGTTTCACAGTGGGTATGCCCCTCATCCACTCTTACCAAACAACCAGCTATCATTGCCAGGGAGACAAGATCCTAAATGACCATTTCTACCATTCTCTTCAATTTGGTTTACTTTCTGGATAAGTTAAGATACCATTAAAAAAATTGATTTCATTACCCGCATCCTACTTCTCAATTTAAAGATTGTTCTTCTTAATCTGATATTTGATTTTTTCATCAATAGATATTTAGATTTAACAGAGCTAATCCTAGCTTTTCTTTGACACAGACTTGTACTCCTTTTTCCTGTGTGGCTGACGTATAACAGTTATTTACTGGATATACGACATGTTCACCGTTATTTAAATAGGAAATTTTACTAAATTTTGATGGCAATACGTCATTTCTGGTAGCTCGATCCTTTCTGCGTTTGGTACTTTTCTGTTTGTGAAGAGGATACACACTAAAAGCAGAAGGAATTTTTTGGGAAGAATTCGTTTGATTGATGTGCTTACATTGAAATTTGATGTATTAAAATGCAAGCTACACGCCTTGGACGAATTGTTATGTTCTCAGAGAGATACTACTTTATCACCTTCACTAGAATTAGCTTGCCAGCATTTCTCTCTTAAACTGCACTCCGAATGGAAACTAAGGAACGTCACATTTTCTTGCTTTTTAGCGGTATCCGTTGATGGGGTGAAAGTTCCTTTTGGGGATCATTGTAAATATCTAGGTGTTAATATAAGGAAAGATCTTCATTTGGGTAATCACATAAATGGGATTGTAAATAAAGGATACAGATCTCTGCACATGGTTATGTGAGTGTTTAGGGATTGTAGTAAGGATGTAAAGGAGAGGGTATTTATGTCTCTGGTAAGACCCCAACTAGAGTATGGTTCCAGTGTATGGGACCCTCACCAGGATTACTTGATTCAAGCACTGGAAAAAACCAAAGCAAAGCAGCTCGTTTTGTTCTGGGTGATTAACGACAAAAGAGTAGCGTTACAAAATTTTGGCAAAGTTTGGGCAGGGAAGAATTGGGAGAAAGGAGACCAGCTGCTCGACAATGTGGTATGTTCCGAGCTGTCAGTGGAGAGATGGCATTGAATGACATTAGTAGACGAATACGTTTGAGTGGTGTCTTTAAAAGTAGGAAAGATCACAATGTGAAAATTAAGTTGAAATTCAAGACGACAAATTGAGGTCAATATTCATTTATAGGAAGGAGAGTTAGGGATTTGAATAACTTACCAAGGGAGGTGTTCAATAAAAATTCGTATTTCTTTGAAATCATTTAAGAAAAGGCTAGGAAAACAACAGATAGGTAATCTGCCATCGCTCATCACAATGTTAAAATGCGCCAAGAGCAGAACAGAATCCTGAGATCTAGGGGCCAATCCGTGAACACGGTCTGTGCTTATTTTCAGCGATATTCTGTATATGATGATGCTGGATTTAGAATGGTAAACTAGTAGTATTTCTTGCAATATTTTCCCCATGGCATTGCTTTTTGTAGCCGTGTTGTTGTAGTGTTGGGTAGTTATGTTCATAACTTTACTTTATTATCACCTGTAGTGCTAAGCTAGTAGTAAGTTCAACCTACAGTACACTGAATGACAGAGCAAATGCAACACCAAGAAGGAGTGGTCAGAACTTTATGCCAATTGCAGGGTAGACTGACGTCACTGAGGTATGCTCATGATGTGAAATGCGCCGCTGTGCTGCGCACGTAGCGAACGATAAATGGGACACGGCGTTGGCGAATGGCCCACTTCGTACCGTGATTTCTCAGCCGACAGTCATTTTAGAACGTGTTGTCGTGTGCCACAGGACACGTGTATAGCTAAGAATGCCAGGCCGCCGTCAACGGAGGCATTTCCAGCAGACAGACGACTTTACGAGGGGCATGGTGATCGGGCTGAGAAGGGCAGGTTGGGCGCTTCGTCAAATCGCAGCCGATACCCATAGGGATGTGTCCACGGTGCAGCGCCTGTGGCGAAGATGGTTGGCGCAGGGACATGTGGCACGTGCGAGGGGTCCAGGCGCAGCCCGAGTGACGTCAGCACGCGAGGATCGGTGCATCCGCCGCCAAGTGGTGGCAGCCCCGCACGCCACGTCAACCGCCATTCTTCAGCATGTGCAAGACACCCTGGCTGTTCGAATATCGACCAGAACAATTTCCCGTCGATTGGTTGAAGGAGGCCTGCACTCCCGGCGTCCGCTCAGAAGACTACCATTGACTCCACAGCATAGACGTGCACGCCTGGCATGGTGCCGGGCTAGAGCGACTTGGATGAGGGAATGGCGGAACGTCGTGTTCTCCGATGAGTCACGCTTCTGTTCTGTCAGTGATAGTCACCGCAGACGAGTGTGGCGTCGGCGTGGAGAAAGGTCAAATCTGGCAGTAACTCTGGAGCGCCCTACCGCTAGACAACGCGGCATCATGGTTTGGGGCGCTATTGCGTATGATTCCACGTCACCTCTAGTGCGTATTCAAGGCACGTTAAATGCCCACCGCTACGTGCAGCATGTGCTGCGGCCGGTGGCACTCCCGTACCTTCAGGGGCTGCCCAATGCTCTGTTTCAGCAGGATAATGCCCGCCCACACACTGCTCGCATCTCCCAACAGGCTCTACGAGGTGTACAGATGCTTCCGTGGCCAGCGTACTCTCCGGATCTCTCACCAATCGAACACGTGTGGGATCTCATTGGACGCCGTTTGCAAACTCTGCCCCAGCCTCGTACGGACGACCAACTGTGGCAAATGGTTGACAGAGAATGGAGAACCATCCCTCAGGACACCATCCGCACTCTTATTGACTCTGTACCTCGACGTGTTTCTGCGTGCATCGCCGCTCGCGGTGGTCCTACATCCTACTGAGTCGATGCCGTGCGCATTGTGTAACCTGCATATCGGTTTGAAATAAACATCAGTTATTGGTCCGTGCCGTCTCTGTTTTTTCCCCAACTTTCATCCCTTTCAAACCACTCCTTCTTGGTGTTGCATTTGCTCTGTCAGTCAGTGTATTATGAGCCGTAGTGTGAAGCAATGAAAATACTTAAGTTGGGTGTGAATTTGTATGATGATGCTGGATTTAGAATGTTAAACTAGTAGTTTTTCTTGTCATATTTTCTTTCCATGGAATTGCTTGTTGTACACTTGTTGTTGTTGTTGTTGTTGTTGTAGGGTAATTATGGTTTAACTTCACTTTATTTTCACTTATAATGTTAAGCTCAACCTATAGTATTGTAAGCCGTACCACTGGCGTAGCCAAGTGAGGGCCCTGTGGGGCCGCCCCCCCCCCCCAAATATTTCCTGAAACTAGAGCGACGATCAGCCGTTGTTTTCCGTACGGTAAGAACAACTTAAAATCTTACGCCAAAATGTTAAATTAACGTAGTGATACAGAATCTACTAGCAAGGCTCAATAGGTCTAATCATAATTCTCCATACTTGTATTGCCTGAATGAAAGGAAAACACTTAGGATTGTGATGAGCGGGAATATTTCCCTGTAGAGGCCTCAGTATTGGGAATGTAACCGTATGTTGACAAATGTCAAGACATGAGGAAAAGGGGAAAAATGAAATAATATGGCGTATGGCTTTTAGTGCCGGGAGGGTCCGAGGGCAAGTTCGCCTCGCCAGATGCAGGTCTTTTGATTTGACTCCCGTAGGCAACCTGCGCTTCGTAATGAGGATGAAATGATGGTGAAGAGCCCAGCCCCTGTGCCAGCGAAATTAACCAATTAAGTTTAAATTTCCCGACCCTGCCGGAAATCGAATCCGGGTCCCCTGTGGCCAAAGGCCAGCAAGCTAACCATTTATCCATGAAGCCGGACAGGAAGACGGCAATTAACAAGGGATTACTCATTTGGGGGCCGGAACGTGACCACCGAGATAACTGGGGCCACGGCCAGAAACAGCTGCAAGCTTACAACATAGTGTCAGATTTTGCACATCGGTTCTAGGAAACAACAATGTCCTAGGGATCCTCGGGTTATACCGTGGTTGAGAGATGTGCTGTGTTTAAGTTGCAGCATTGGGAAAACTGTGACAGGATTTTGAGCTGTACGTCAGTTCCCCACTTTGTGCCATATAAGTAACTTATTTTGAAGAGGGCCATTTCGTCACTGAGAAGCCAAAACTATGTACATCCTCGGTAAGTTATGAAAAAAGTTTTTTTTTAAATTCTAACAATGCCAAGACAATCTCGGACGCGTTCCTAAGTTCGATACGTAGGTCTATATATTTTGTCACATGCCCGGCGACTGATTGAAACCTCAAATTGCACCATCAGAAGTGCGGGTAAATATTTTTTAATTGGTGGGCGTGATAACTCAGTTCCAATGGTTCTATCTTCTCATCAGGACGGCCCAGGCTTGAATCGCAGTCGATGCATGAAACACTTTGTATTGATACGGATTCTACTTAAAACACTAGATCTCGTCCCTTACCTTTCTTTATACTTTTGAGCCATAACCGCGTCATTTATGGTGGTGTATTTTGAGTATCCAACCAATCTTCGGGCTTACCTTGTACCTTAAATGGTGAGTGGATGCAGTGGCGCACCCACAAAATAATTTCAGTAGATAAAACTTTTCCTTGGAAAGGGTTGCGAAAAGATTTTTTATTTTTTGTTTAGAATTTGCTTTACGTCGCACCGTAGGTCTTATGGCGACGATGGGAAAGGAAAGGGCTAAGAGTGGGAAGGAAGAGGCCGTGGCCTTAATTAAGGTATAGCCCCAGTATTTGCCTGGTGTGAAAACGGGAAGCCACGGGGAGTCATTTTCAGGGCTGCCGACAGTGGAGTTCGATTCTACTATCTGCCATATGTAAGCTCACAGCTGCCCGGCTCTAACCGCAAGGGAAACTAACAGGACAAGGTAAACTCTACCTAGCATATGTTGTGACGTGAAATTTTTCTTTACCAGCTAACAAAATATTTATTTATTTATTTATTTATTTATTCATTTATTTATTTATTTATTTATTTATTTATTTATTTATTTATTTATTTATTTATTAGTGCCTGAACGCTGAAAGGCATAGCAGTCTATAATGATAATGTATGTATGTATGTATGTATGTATGTATGTATGTATGTATGTATGTATGTATGTATGTATGTATGTATGTATGTATGTATGTATGTATGTATGTATGTATTAGTCTCTTCTGAACAGTGGCGAAGTTAGGGCTCCATGCCCTCTCGTATACTTAACCATATACTAATCAGAATATTAAATACAATACTGAGATACTTAAAATAGTAAAGCTATATAAATTAATAGAATTGAAGGTATAGCCCCAGTATTTTCTTGGTGTGAAAACGGGAAACCACGGAAAACCATCTTTAGGGCTGCCGACAGTGGAACAGTGGAATTTGAACCCACTATCTCCCGGATGCAAGCACACAGCTGTGCGCCCCTAACAGCACGGCCAACTCGCCCGGTTGATATGAAAAAAGCCGGTCCTACCGAATGCGGTGACGGATCTTCAGTAGATATTGATGGTTTTGATTGTTACCATGTACAATCATAGCTTCTGTACTCTTTACATAAACCGGCTGCATTATGAAACTGTTCGTAAAATTGATAATATCCTTCTTCGTTTGTGAGTAAGTAGAATTTTCATTTAATTTGTCTTCTTAAAGGAAGGAAACACTTTGGTATTACACACCATGAAGGTGACTACCTTCCAGGTCGTAGATATTTCGATTACTGGAAACTCAAGGCCAAGTCTACTGCACCCACAAACAAGGTTGTGTCTTCCCCATCCCATGCCTTTCTTAACTCTGTCAGTGCCGGGAATCGAATGCAGGATGCCTTAAGACAAAATTCTAAAATAAGGAGACCTAAAAGTAACCAGCCGGTCCCGTGGTGTAGAGGTAGGGTGCCTGCCACTTACCGGAGGCCCCGGATTCGATTCCCGGACAGGCCAGGGATTTTTACCTGGATCTGAGGGTTGGTTCGAGGAACACTCAGCCCACGTGTCTATATTTGAGGAGCTATCTGACGGTGAGGTGGCGGCCCCGGTCTAGAAAGCCAAGAATAACGGAGAAGAGGATTCGTCATACTGACCACATGAAAACTCGCAATTGCAGGCCTTCGGGCTGAACAGCGGTCGCTTGGTATGCGATGGCTCTTCGGGGCTGTAACTCCATGGAGTTTGGTTTTGAGAAGTGAACAGGGAAGGAAGCGACACATATGTAAGGCTCTTTAGCTTCCAGCTAGTTCTTCTGTCTTGCCTCGTGCATTTGTGACAGCTGGAGAACGTACGTCGCAATAAATACTCCTCATGAAACATTTGGAAAAACACTAACTACATCTATCACAAACGCCTCCTTTTCATGTGGCTCAGTTGGTAGAGTCGCTGTCCTTCTGAGTCCGAGTTCGCTGGTTCAAATCTAGCCTTGGGTCGGTGGCCCTTAAAACGGTGTCAAAATGGCAACAGCTCCGTGTAGTTGGTTATGGCGCGTTAATAAAAATTATATATATTAATATTAGCGTCACAAAACTGTAACTCTATACTACTATATTCGGTATCCCAGGCTTGCGATGGAAACTGATTAACAATTTGCTTTACGTCGCACCGACACAGATAGGTCTTATGGCGACGGTGGGATAGGAAAGGCTTAGGAGTGGGAAGGAAGCGGCCGTGGCCTTAATTAAGGTACAGCCCCAGCATTTGCTTGGTGTGAAAACGGGAAGCCACGGGGAGTCATTTTCAGGGCTGCCGACAGTGGAGTTCGATTCCACTATCTCCCATATGTAAGCCCACAGCTGCGCGGCCCTAACCGCAAGGGAAACTAACAGGACAAGGTAAACTCTACCTAGCATATGTTGTGACGTGAAATTTTTCTTTACCAGCTAACAAAATATATATACACTTACGCTTTACATTCTATATTTATTTATTTATTTATTTATTTATTTATTTATTTAATTATTTATTTATTTATTTATTTATTAGTGCCTGAACGCTGAAAGGCATAGCAGTCTATAATGATAATGTAATGTATGTATGTATGTATGTATGTATGTATGTATGTATGTATGTATGTATGTATGTATGTATGTATGTATGTATGTATGTATGTATGTATGTATTAGTGCTTTCTGTACAGTGGCGAAGTTAGGGCTACAGGCCCTCTCGTATACTTAACCATATACTAATCAGAATATTAAATAAAATACTGAGTTACTTAAAATATTTAAAACTACATAAATTAATAGAATGGAAAATAAATTTAAATATATTACTAAATAAATTCTGCCTGCTGTCATTTCTTGATGGATACAGTACTTTTGCATCCATCTCTTGCCACAGGCCAGAGTAAAGTGTAGCTTCCGCCGAAGTCCCAGTCAACATCCATGACTGTGACAATATGGAAGTTGCTGGGGTATGGTTAGTGCTGAGTAATGACATTCAGAGCATGATTAGTGCATCTGAATGTTATGAAAGGTGCTGCTCATAGGGTCAGTCGTGCTGCAATAGTACATTCTGACCCAGTGAGGAAAGCAATGGCAAACTACCTCACGCCTCATCTTGCCTAGTACGCCTCATTTTGGTGCTGCCATTGGTTTTTGAGGTTTCCTTATAACTGCATAACCTTTGGTGGTGCTATTTGAGGATCCAACTAGCCTCTGGGCTGATGACCTAACAGACACTAAATAAATTAATATTAAAACTAACTAATATTAAAAACTCTTTAAAATGACTAATCCTCAGGCACGCACATATTCATATTCAACCATTAAGTCAGCTGTCCTCAGCAGGTAGTCTCGGCAGGTGACCTTAAATCGTGATTAAAGAAAGCTAGTTTCTCTGACCTGTGGGGTGCAGTGGAATACAAAGAATGAATCTAGAACGTGTATTTAAGTTGTGATATGATGATAAAAAGATGAATTTAGAGGAAATATACAGTGGCTGACTTTCAGTTACCATTCTAAACACCATCGTTGAAGTGTATCGCTGCCAACGTTTATCAGACATCAGCCATGAGACACCCTGAAAGTACGGGGTGATATGAACATCGTACCCAATATTGTAAATAAATCGTAGACAGGAATTCAGTGCTTGTTGAAGTTTAAGTGTTTCTTCTCTCGTCACGTCAACTAAAAAAATGTCACAATAATCAAGAATAGGGAGAATGAGTGTCTGTATGTGTTTGGATTGTAGCTCAAATGGAAATACATCTCTCTGCCGTTTAAGAGGGTGAAGCACTCCAAAAATCCTTTTTACGTATTTCTTTCGTGTAATCATACCAATCCACTGTTTCATTCATCATTACGCCGAGATTTTTAACCATTTTCCTGTAGGGAATAATGTTACCATTCAGTAGGATAGGCGGGATTACGACATTGTTTGAGCAGCTCAGTAATTTTCGTGATCCAATTACGTTTGCCTGAGAAAAATGTGCAGTTTATTATAAGAGAGTTTCGTTGTGCATATACATTGAGTCTTCGGAGGTCATTGTTAAAACCTTGTTTTGCAATGTCGATATATTTGAAGAGCGTCAGCATAGAGGTGGTGTGTGTTATTTCCTGTCACAGATGGTATGTCATTGATATGTGTTTGAGTCATCAGTCCATAGACTGGTTTGATGCAGCGCTCCATGTCACCCTATCCTGTGCTCTTTTCATTTCTACGTAACTATTGCATCCTACATCCGCTCTGATCTGTTTGTCATATTCATACCTTGGTCTACCCCTACCGTTCTTACCACCAACACTTCCTTCTAAAACCAACTGCACAAGTCCTGGGTGTCTTAAGATGTGTCCTATCATTCTATCTCTTCTTCTCGTCAAATTTAGCCAAATCGATCGCCTCTCACCAATTCGATTCAGTATCTCTTCATTCGTGATTCGATCTATCAATCTCACCTTCAGCATTCTTCTGTAACACCACATTTCAAAAGCTTCTATTCTCATTCTTTCTGAGCTAGTTATCGTCCATGTTTCACTTCCATACAATGCCACGCTCCACACGAAAGTCTTCAAAAACATCTTTCTAATTCCGATATCAATGTTTGAAGTGAGCAAATTTCTTTTCTTAAGAAAGCTCTTCCTTGCTTGTGCTAGTCTGCATTTTATGTCCTCCTTACTTCTGCCATCGTTAGTTATTTTACTACCCAAGTAACAATATTCATCTACTTCCTTTAAGACTTCATTTCCTAATCAAATATTTCCTACATCACCTGCCATCGTTCGACTGCACTCCATTACTTTTGTTTTGGACTTATTTATTTTCATCTTGTACTCCTTACCCAAGACTTCATCCATACCATTCAGCAACTTCTCGAGATCTTCTGCAATCTCAGATAAAATAACAATATCATCGGCAAATCTCAAGGTTTTGATTTCCTCCCCTTGGACTGTGATTCCCTTTCTAAATTTCTCGTTGATCTCGAGATCTTCTGCAATCTCAGATAAAATAACAATATCATCGGCAAATCTCAAGGTTTTGATTTCCTCCCCTTGGACTGTGATTCCCTTTCTAAATTTCTCGTTGATTTCCTTTACTGCCTGTTCTATGTAAACATTGAAAAGGAGAGGGGACAAACTGCAGCCTTGCCTCACTCCTTTCTGGATTGCTGCTTCTTTTTCAAAGCCCTCGATTCTTATCACTGCAGACTGATTTTATACAGGTTGTAGATAATTCTTCGTTCTCGGTATCTGATCCCTATCATCTTCAGAATCATAAATAGCTTGTTCCAATCAACATTATCGAATGCCTTTTCTAGATCTACGAATGCCATGTACGTGGGCTTGTCCTTCTTGATTCGATCCTCTAAGATCAGACGTAAAGTCAGGATTGCTTCACGTGTTCCTACATTTCTTCTGAAGCCAAATTGATCTTCTCCTAACTCAGCTTCAACTTGTTTTTCCATTCTTCTGTAAATAATACGTGTTAAAATTTTGCAGGCATGAGATACTGAACTAATGGTGCGGTAGTTTTCACACCTGTCAGCACCGGCTTTCTTGGGATTAGGTATAACAACATTCTGCCGAAAATCGGATGGGACTTCTCCTGTCTCAAACATCCTGCACACTAAATGAAATAACCTTACCATGCTGGTTTCTCCTAAGGCAGTCAGTAATTCAGAGGGAATATCATCAATTCCAGGTGCCTTGTTCCTATTTAGGTCACTCACAGCTCTGTCAAACTCTGACCTCAAAATTGGGTCTCCCATTTCATCAGCATCAACAGCCTCTTCATGTTCCAGAACCAAATTATCTACATCGTTACCTTGATACAACTGTTGGATATGCTCCTGCCATCTTTCTGCTTTGTCTTCTTTCCCTAGAAGTGGCTTTCCATCTGAGCTCTTAATATTTATACACCTAGATTTCCTTTCTCCAAAAATTTCCTTGATTTTCCTGTATGCAGCATCTACCTTTCCCAGGACCATACAACCTTCGACATCCTTGCACTTCTCCTTCAGCCATTCTTCCTTAGCTATCTTGCACTTTCTATCCACTTGATTCTTTAATCGCCTGTATTCTTTTCTGCCCTCTTCATCTCTAGCATTCTTGTATTTTCGTCGTTCATCAATCAGGTCTGGTATCTCCTGAGTTATCCACCGATTCTTAGTTGATCTTTTCTTCCTTCCTAACATTTCTTCAGCAGCCCTACTGACTTCATTTTTCATGACTCTCCACTCTTCCTCTATATTGTTTCCTTCAGCCTTTTCATTTAGTCCTTGTGCAACATGTTCCTTGAAACAATCCCTCACACTCTTTTCTTTCAACTTGTCTAGATCCCATCTTTTTGCATTCTTTCCTTTCTTCAATTTCTTCAACTTCAGATGGCATTTCATGATCAACAAGTTGTGGACAGAGTCCACGTCTGCTCCTGGGAAAGTTTTGCAATCCAACACCTGATTTCTGAATCTCTGCCTAATCATAATGAAGTCTATTTTATACCTTCCATTGTCTCCAGGTCTCGTCCACGTATACAGCCGTCGTTTGTGGTGTTTGAACCAAGTATTGGCAAGGACTAAATTATGATCAGTGCAGAATTCAACCAGCCGACTTCCTCTTTCGTTCCTTTGTCCCAATCCAAATTCTCCTACTGTACTACCTTCTCTTCCTTGGTCTACCACTGCATTCCAGTCTCCCATCACAATTAGATTCTCGTCACCTTTTACATATTGTATTAAATCTTCTATCTCCTCATATATTCTTTCAATTTCTTCATCATCCGCTGAACTAGTAGGCATATAGACCTGCACTATTGTGGTGGGCATTGGTTTGGTGTCTATCTTGACGACAATAATTCTTTCACTATGCTGGTCGTAGTAGCTTATCCGCTGCCCTATTTTCTTATTCATTATTAAACCAACTCCTGCATTTCCCCTGTTTGATTTCGTGTTGATAATTCGGTAGTCGCCTGACCACAAATCCTGTTCTTCCTGCCAACGTACTTCACTTATACCAACTACATCTAACTTTAGCCTATCCATCTCCCTTTTCAGATTCTCTAACCTACCACAACGATTCAAACTTCTAACATTCCACGCTCCGACTCGCAGAATGTCAGTATCCATCTTCCTGATGATCGCCCCTTCTCGTGTAGTCCCCACCCGGAGATCCGAATGGGGGACTAGTTTACCTCCGGAATATTTTACCCGGGAGGAAGCCATCATCAGTACATCATTCATACAGAGAGAGCTGCATGTCCTCGGGAGGTAGTTACGGCTGTGGTTTCCCGTTGCTTTCAGCCGTGTAGCAGTATCAACACAGCTAAGCCATGTTGAGTATTATTACAAGGCCGTTTCAGTCAATCCTCTAGACTGCCGCCCTTGCAACTACCGAAAGGCTGCAACCCCCCTTTCCATGAACCATTCGTTAGTCTGGTCTCTCAACAGATACCCATCCGATATGGTTGCACCTGCGGCTCGGCTATCTGCATCATTGGGACACGCAAGCCTCCTCACCGCGGCAAGGTCACATGGTTCGCAGAGGAGGGTCATTGATATAAATACAGAAAATTAGAGGCTCTGGAATACTGCCCTGTGGGGAAACACTAAGTTTCAATTTCTATTTAGTGGCCTTGTCGTTTACTGTTACACGCTGTTGACGGTTACTCAAATAAGAAATAAAAACCTTAAGCGCAGCCAGGTCGAAATTTAGCGGTTTCATTTTCTTTATCATAGTCGGAATTACTTCCGCCTGTTGCCATTTCTTGATGGATGCATTATTTTTTGTATCCGTCCCTTGGCACAGGCCAGAGCAAAGTGTAGCTTCCACCGAAGTTCCAGTCTCATCCATGGCTGTGACAATATGGAAGCTGCTGGGGTATGGGTGGAGCTGAGTAATGACATTTGGGGCACAACTAGTGTCTGAGTGTTATGAAAGGTGTTGCTCATAGAATCAGTCCTGCTGCAGTGGCATCTTCTGGTCCAGTGAGGAAAGCAATGGCAAACTACCTCACTCCTCATCTTGCCTAGTACGCCTCATTTGGGCTCTGCCATTGGTTTCTGCAGTTTCCCTATAACTGCATAGCCTTTGGTGGTGCTATTTGAGGATCCAACCAGCCTCTGGGCTGATGACCTAACAGACAGTCGGAATTACTATAGTGTCAAAGGCGCTACTGATGTCAAGAAGGATAAGTATAGTGAGCAGTCGTTTGCCCATAGCGTTTCTAATGTCCTCAGTAAACTTCAAAAGTGCTGTCACGGTACTGTGACCCTTCTTAAATCCAGATTGCAAAGGGTCCAGAAGAGCATTTTTATTTAGGTATTCCAGAACTTGCTCGTATACTAAATGTTCAAAGGATTTAGAAAGCGCAGGGAGTATAGACATAGGACGATAGTCAGGGGGTGATTGTCGGTTTATACTCTTAGGTACCGGTATAATACTGGCTGTTTTCCAGACAGTAGGAACATTTCCGTTTAGTAAACAGTAATTCAGTATGTGCGTCAGTAGTATAGGCAGGACAGCACCCATTATGTTATTTTATAAAAGTAATAGGAATATCATCTACACTTGTAGCCTTTGTTTTAATGGAATGCAAAGCCTTTTCAACCTGATTTTCTGTGACACTGTGAAATGTGAATGGTGGATTGGCTGGAGGGCAGGGCGTGAGTCGTTGCAGTTAATTTTGGTAGGTTGAATATTTATTCTACTAAAGTAATCGTTCAGTTCGTCAAGTGGAATGTCAGAAGTCGTCTGTCTCTGTTGATGTTTTCCTATTCCCAGAGCGATTAGAATTTAAATTGTTTGCAAAATTCCGGAAATATATACATATTTTATTTATGATTAACTGCTTTGTGCGATGTTTTAAGATGCGGTAAAATTCGAAGTCTGTGTCATCTAGGGTTTGTTTATAATGTCGAAATAACGAGTCACGGTGGGACATCATTCTCTTGGCTTCATCATCTAGCCATGGACAAGAGGCGCGAGAAACCTGTATTCCACGCGTGTGTGTATGTGTGTGTGTGTATGTATTTCTTTTCCGCATTATTTGTATAAAATGTCACTTCTTTATTGCTTATCACATGACCATTATTATAATAACATTATCGTATTTATTCTAAACCAGATTATTGCATCTTTACTCACACTGTTTATTCATGCATTCATTTCAGTTGTACACGGAATATATGAAATGTTGCAGTTATGTTGGGATGGGAGTAACAGAGGTAGCCGGGGTCCGGGGGGCTTGTCGTCCAAGGAGTCCAGACACCCCACGAGTTTTAACGAATCTACTTGTATTAAGCATTTTATATATAACGTATATTAATATTAGCTTCCGGAGTCGGACTCATTGGCTGAATTATCATTGTTGAGGCCTTCGGTTCAGAGGGTCCCGGGTTCGATTCCCGGCCGGGTCGGGGATTTTAATCGCGTCTGATTAATTCTTCTGGCTCGGAGACTAGGCGGTTGTCCCAACACTTTCCTCTTCATATTCAGACAACATACTACACTACCAACTACCAAAGAAACACACAACAGTGATTACATCCCTCCATATATGGTTGACGTCGGGAAGGACATCCGGCCGTAAAACAGGGCCAAATCCACATGTCTGGCACAGTTCACACCCGCGACCTTACAGATGTGGGAAAAGCGGGGGGGGGGGGGTTGGAAGAAGAAGATTACTATTAGCTTCAAGAATCCGCATGAATCCATCACTTTTACTTGGATCCAAGGACACTAATATCCTTTTTAGTTATTCTACACCACCTAAACTCTGGAAGTTTGGACACCTATCGAAATGAAATTCTGGATGAATGACCCCCCCCCCGCAAACTGAAATCCTGGCTACGCTACTGAGCCGTACTGTTAAGCACTGGAAATACTGAAGTTAGGTGTGAATTTGTTAGTGATATGCCCTATTTAGAATATTAAACTAGTAGCATTTCTTGTAATATTTCCTTTCCATGGTATTGCTTGTTGTAATCTCTTTTGATTCTGCTTTATCAAAATGTAGGGGCTGCCTGGTCGAGGCGGTAAAGGCGTGCTCGGTTCACCCGGAAGGACGTGGGTTCGAATCCCCGTCGGGAAGTCATAAAATTTAAGGAACGAGATTTCCATTTCCGGAGGTGCAAATGGCCCTGAGGTTCACTTAGCCTACACCAAAAATGAGTACCAGGTTAATTCCTGGGGGCAAAGGCGGCCGGGCGTAGAGCTAACCACTCTACCCCGTCACGTGCAGAGGTTAACAATGGTGGACGCCTTTACCTTCCACTCCTCCAAGGGCCATCATGGCCTGTACGGAGGTGACTTTGCTTTTTGCTTTTGCTTATCAAAATGTTGTTGGGTAATTATGTTAACTTTACTTTATTATAACACTACTGTAAGTGACCATTGCCACCGATGTATTTCCCATTTGCGATGTAAATCAAAAGTAAGTAAGTAAGTAAGTAAGTAAGTAAGTAGGTAGGTAAGTAAGTAAGTAAGTAAGTAAGATAAATTAGTAGCTATGTCCCGGCCTTGTGCAACGTCTAGACTGACCTCATGCATTGCTAATAACACGTGCTGGCACCTAACGTTGTCGCTGGTACGACGAAACAGTTGACGCACAAACAGCGGAAGGAAACCGGAAGATTATACAATAGGTTATGCCCCATTCACAATGTGACCGTAATCGCAAACTTAAGGACGTAACGTAACCGTAAAATTAACGTAAAATTTGTGGTATTCACAATGCATAAACGTAAAGAGTACACAGCAGCCAATGAAAACCCTGCCATGTTATTTAGCACGGAAGTCGGGTTATAGGCTATCTCGCAGTTTTATATTTTAATACCTCGATGGAATCAAACAACGTGGTAGCGGAATTCATATTACTTCAAACAACTCTTGATTTGCTCCTGGGATTTGTGTACATGAAAAGGCGAACTAAACAACGGTGTGGAAAATGGATTCATCACTTGAATCAAAGAAGGTCATCTCAGGGCAATTTCGGCAATCTACTGTAAGAAATGTCCTTCATCAGTTCGTTTTGTACATACGGATGAAACCTGAACTGTTTGACGCTATCTTACGATTTGATTCCCCTTTCCTAATAAAAATAAGTGTAAGGTCTCTTTTACCGACATCTATGCGCCTAGCTATCACACTCCGATGAGATGTTTGGATGATATCGTTTTCGCAAACTAGTAGTCTGTCATAATGTTAAGAAATATACAGAGACACTGTTTTATCTATGAGAGAGATTGTCTCTCGCCCAGTATCAGCGCTGCGAGCTTGTCTCCCGCCATTTACTGTCATATTTAATTGCTACAGCATATTTATTTCCACGTATCCTCTTTCGGCACAGCGTCTTTGTAATTATTTTTCCTTTTATCATGCATACACACAAAGATTATTTTGAAAGAGAATTACAAGTGTTTCGTCGAAAGAAATCAATATATCGCGCACAAAATACAATGTTTACGTCTGCTCTGATTGGCTGGTTCTTACACCTAACGTAAAATTAACCGCAAGAGCTTGAAGTTTGCAATCCCTTAATTTTACGGACTCGCTGTTAAGTTTACGTCGGCGCAATGTGAATGGTGGCATCAGATAACATGGCCGCAAACTTCTAAGTTAACGTTAATTTTAAGTTCACGTTACGTTCCGTTTGCATTGTGAATGGGGCTTTACGTAGCAAATACAGACAAATAGATTTAGAATGGCAATGAGCAGCAGGATTTTGAAGCCGGAAGCGTGCTGCCACCGCCATCTTACGTCACTACACTATCTCGATGCATTAATGTAAAATAGTAGCCGAAACGGGAATATTGGACAGGAAATTATTAAAATAATTAAAAGCACATAGAAATAATAACAATAATACCGATTAATGAAACATATTAGCTTCTTTATTTTACTGAAAAGAGAAACATCGGTATATCAATTTACAAATGCTCAAAAATCGCCATCTTCTTAAGACCGATCTATGGTCAGATCTGTTTTCATTCAACTCCACTACAGCATGATTCACACGTATTTTCATGAACAGTGATGAAATTATGCTAATAAGGCGATAAACATGCTTGTCCAATGGGTTTAGATCTAAAGCATGTGAGTTTAATCTTGAAAACAAATTTCTTCCATACAAATGAGCTGTGGCTTCATCAGACATGTTCCCATTTATGACTGAGCTTAAGCCATTACATGTATTCTATCTAAAATACATCTCAGTAAGTCTTCACAAATGAACAACATCTTTCGTAGGAACATAGAAATTACCCCTATTCTTCAAAGAAACGAATGGATAAAGATTTTTTTTGTACAGCTGCTTCCTTCCAAGTATCACATTGTAGAGAATTGACTAACATCTTTACCACAAATCCTGAGAAATGTTCAATAATATTATGTCGATTTATGTAAGCTTACTAATCCTTCCACTCTAATTTTAACAGTAATTTTGACATCCTTACAACATATCATTAAAGAATAGAAGAGACCAAGACCACTACTATTTAATTACTAATATACATACATACATACATACATACATACATACATACATACATACATACATACATACATACATACATACATACATACATACATACATACATACATACATACATACATACATACATACATACATACATACATACATACTGCAATCGTCCGCCCTCTGAGTCCCAGGCTAGCATTAATCTCGGGGGTTTCGGTTCATTTTTAGGTCATCAAAATCATAAATCTCAGTATAAACATAGAGGCACCAGTGAACACAGGGATGAACGGGGAATACAAAAATTAAACTGGGGAGGTTCAATGTAAATATGAATTTAAAGACTCCATGACAGGACTAGGAAGTGACACTCAGGATTTTCAAGGGCATCATAGCTAACTACAATATAAAGATTATGAGAATTGTTTCCTTCGAAAATGAACGCCATAAGGAGCAGTTCATTGTGCCATCCGGCGCTCTGAATTTAGATACAACTTATAAAAACATTGATTTAACAACACATCAAATTATAAGATTTCTTGTTTCACCGCAAGTGACGATAATACACTTATAATGTCCATCCTGATAAAGAAACACAAATTGGGGGTATGATTCACCACTTGATCCCGTTGGGATCGAACCGGCGTTCGTACGATCAGGTGGTCCACAAGGACAACCCTTCTTTACCTCGGAAGCCCGAGAATAAATCAACTGTATTGTCGGCTACAAGGTCCAATTTAGATAGAGTACCTCCGACAAATATATACATTTCCCGACGTCGGCGTATCGGGTTGAGTAAAGCTACGATGATTAGGGAAGGTGGATTTCACGGACGAACCCTATAATTGATCCAGCTGATGCCATGCCAAATTGAACTTGTCTTTACAAATATTAACTCATGATCTGATTATTGCAGGGATCGACCGCCTGGTCTGAGCAGGTCAATGTCACACTGACATAACAAGAGGTGTTACGAGAAATACCGGACGATACCCTCCTCTCGCCCCTCAAGCAAAATAAACAAACCGGGCCTTACAGTAACTTGACGCACGGCAATTCGTCTTGTTACGTGTTGAAATTTGATTATTATCTCTGTTCAAAGTCTCAATCTGAACGATATCGTCGTCAATAATCTAATTATTACTAGAATTATTATTGATCCATGATATTACCATTTGCGTCAATTTAGCGTAATCATACGAATGACTTCCGCGTAACTTTAACTTGCAACCGGTCACCTATTATTATTATTATTATTATTATTATTATTATTATTATTATTATTATTATTATTATTATTATTATTATTATTATTATTATTATTATTATTATTATTATTATTGTACCGGGTGGTACACCTGCACGTCGCTAATTCGAACTTTGCGCCAGTTGAAACTCCTCTACTGGAGGAAGTCTGAACTTTACCTACTGTGTTAATTTTCTAGTTTCTCAGAAGATGTCACTACTTGGAAATTTTGAAGTTTCTGAACTGGGTTGTTTTCGATGTATTTTGTTTTGTCTGTAGTAAGAAGTGTGGACATTCTCTTCCAGATGGCACTACTGAAGAAATACAATTATGTACCATAGTGCGAAGTGAAAGAACTATGTTTTTGAAGAAATTTTGTGTTCATAAGTTTGTTCTTTGTTAAATTTCTTTCAGTTATTGTTTATGTTGGCAATATTAACCCCTTCCTTCCGCCAGGTTTCAATTTAGCCAATCCCGAATTTCTTTAATTAATTTATGACCAATCAGGTGTATCTTCTTCAACTTGGATATGTTGCTTAACCCTAGCCAATAAAATTCTTGTGGGAGGGTGTTCTCATTCCTGAAACGCCTCGAACTTTCCGCGAGAGTATATAAACTGCTGATTTTCGGGTCTCCGCGCCACTTCAGTAACATCTTTCAGTGTGTAAAGTACGTAGCAGGGGGCGGGAAGCGCCTCTTTCTTCGGGCAGCAGTTCATCCACAAAGTAATGGCCGTTTAATAACTTCTTTTCTTGCTAGCTCAGCAGTTTAACTCTCGGAGCAGGTCCGACGCCTTTTACCATGTAACTTTCCCTTAAAATGTAAAGACACTCGGTATCAATTCTATTAGTTTAAACTATAAATTGGGATAAAGAGTGCTTAACCCTCTCGAGCTCCCACTCATATTGCTTTGAGGTGAACTTATTTTCTCAACCGTTTCTTCCATTCTAGCGTAATGTAAATTGTCTTCTCATATAAGTCACCTCTTTAGTATGGGATTAGCCCTTGCATTAACGGCCTAGTGCCAAGTAGGTTTTAAACAAAATGTATTAGGAGTGCAGCTTCGCCTCCTCTCAAGTTGGTATTTTAGAGACCAGGTAATTATCCTGTTTCTTTACTTAGTAGGCCTCAGTAGGTTGGGTATTTTACCCCTGTTTTCATGTCCTGGGAGGACAACTTGAAAGTGGAGTTTGGTGTGGCCCTTGATAGGCTGGAACTTAAGAGCGGGTTGCTCTTTCTAAAATTGTGTTTTCTGCGCGCCTCGAGGAGGCTTTACTGTGTAATTGGGAGCAAGTGCTCCTGGGCATGATTGGGGTCTTCTGCCCCTTTGTTGAATTCTGTATATCGTAAGGTTGGGCTCATAGCTCAAGAATTAGGTGTCTGGCTCTCGGAGCCCAAATCCTGTAATCATTGTAATTGTACATTTTCGAATTGTGTTTCGGCTACTGAGTACCTGTTCTATTTGTTATTTCTTAATCTTTAAAAGAAAATATAACCTTGTTATATTTTATCTTAACTTTAATTTCGTATTTTGGGACCTGTTCACCCCCGCACCTTCTTTCACCTCTGCACATCCACGATACTCCGTAACAATTATTATTATTATTATTATTATTATTATTATTATTATTATTATTATTATTATTATTATTATTATTATTATTATTATCATCATCTACGATTGCTGACACTGTCACATTCTGATTATGATCATTATTATTACTGGACACAAAATAAAATGTTATTACTATTATCATTATTATCATGATATTACTCATATGATATTATTATTATTATTATTATTATTATTATTAAGGCATTATTATTATTATTATTATTATTACTTTTATTATTATTATTATTATTATTATTATTATTATTATTATTATTATTAAGGCATTATTATTATTATTATTATTATTATTATTATTATTATTATTATTATTATTATTATTATTATTATTATTATTATTATTATTATTATTATTATTATTATTTGGGTTATGATCTGCTCACGTCCGCAGACGTCTCAACCTACCGGTCGCGTTTACAGGCATTCACTGGTCAAGAAATTTCCTTATTACGATTATTATGATTATTATTATTTTGATCACTACGACTTATCACCATCCAAACGTTAGTTATTATTATCGGTTTTAAATCATCAGTTCTATTTCTCGTTAACACATTTATCATTGTCCCTTCATTTAACACGGTCCAAATTTAGAACTGTAATATTTATTATTATTATTATTATTATTATTATTATTATTATTATTATTATTATTATTATTATTATTATTATTATTATTATTATTACGATTATCATGATTATCATCATTCGTCATTCTTAATCATCACACCGTACGATCATTTATATGGAATATGAACCTCTTCAGTCTTTGGGTCCGTAGTCTTTTAAATTACTATAAGCGCAGTCCATTTATTTCGTACATACAACTAAGGGTTCGAATCCTGCCCTCTACGTAATTCAGTTTTACTCTGTTTATATTGCCGTATTCGTACACTCACTTTCTCTGTGTTCATCATTAATTTCATACATTTCTTCGTATCACAATATCTTTCAACACAGCTTGTTCTAGTCCAATCACAAAATTCATTTGGCCAGCCAGGAATACCATCTTGAAAGAGATGAAATGAAATATAAATTATCTTCGAAAATAATCAGTAATCAAATATTGCAACTATATGAAGCAAATTAAGGAACTTTTTAGATGTCATGCGTAGAAGAATAAGAAATAATAAGCTGCAAATTTAATAAAATGAGACTGAAATTCCTGGAACCGGGACATCTCGAACGCTATTGGCCGAAAGGTGACCCCGTTATGAGAGACGCTACTGAACCCGCGAAATATTGAGGAGCGATATCTGCTAATATCTCGGAAATATGCGATCGGTAGGAGATCGTATTAAACCGAGTTAATGTTCCGGGTGAGAGGATTAATTTGGTACCAATTATAACTTTCTATTCGGACTGCCAGTGCCGATTTGAGAAAACCACCCCCTCTCTCCAAGGCATGACGTCAGCTAATCCATCAGTAAGACTCTCCATCAATAAATACGAGTGAAAGGAACGAACCAGACTCTCAAGGACGAGCTGACTGTCGTAGTGAAAGGACGTACGTGCCTCTCGCTGCGCTGTCTCTCTCCTTTCACCGAGACCTTCAGAGAACTTCGAGATATTACACTACCTGTCCCAGCCGGTTACCGCCTCTCGGTACCTAGGGTTAGATAGGGAATCTGTAGGCCAGGGACCTGCTTAACAACGGATCATCCGGCGTCTACTAGCTCGTTTTTAGTATCTCCCAACAGATACACACACGGGACCAGGCTTGCTATTCCGAAAAGAGCAATCTATTGCTTCGGAAAGAGCAGTTTGTCGGCAAGCCTGGAACCATACAGACACTCAACGGAAAACCTCGAGTACTGACGAAGAGTGAGAAGCTGTCGTTATCACGGCACTCTGATCACTCTACGGCCGTCAGTTCATCAGCGGAGGGCAAATCGCAGTTCTCACAGCGCTGCCCCCCTCCCCGCCAATAACCCACACCTGCAATATATTATTTTTAGTAGTAATGTATTGAATACGTCTTTAGGGTTTAACACTACAAGCGCGCATAGAGTCACGCTACCGGACCTCGCTCCGGTCAATGACCCGGCCGAGCGACAGCTGGGGGTGACTCAGCGCCTAGCGTGCTCCGAGAGCAGGAAGCGAAAAGTGCAGGAGCTGAGAGCAGACTTTACCCCTGACTCACAGCAAATAAACCTGATGGGAAACGTTTACCTGACCGGACAAGCTATGCGCAACTATGCGTGCACCACCACCACCATTACTACCACCACCACGACATCTCCGTTTACCACCCCGTCAGTACAGGCCAGCTCGCACATACCAGTGCAGCCGCTTCCCACTCGGACGGACAGCCACAAAGCTGAACCCCGAAGTAAGAGCAGGCGGCGCCTGGAGATCGAGCTGGGGTGCCTGACGTTGTGCTCGGGCGACCGGGAACCGGGGCTAGACTCCGATGTGCCGGAACCCGAACATGGGAAGGAACAGTCACATGGCTCCGCTGAGCCAGTGACTGTGGAGCAACGCCAACATAAACTGGAGGCTACCTCTCCCCCGCAAAACGAACCGAACCCTTACACCCAGCCCAGTGGTCAGCCAGCCGGACGCCGGGAAAGCGGGACCCAGTTCCGCCAACCTGAGCGGAGAGGCAACAGCGCACAAGGGAGGGGAAGGGAAGAAGAAACGGACTCGGCGAATGGCGCCAATTAAAGTCCAACCCCCACCCGAGCGAGCGAGAATCTCGGACCTGGACTCGGACGAGGCCCCACTGGTGATTGACTTTTCAGGCGCATCCCGGGAGGCCGAATCTGAAAGCTCCGAGGGGGAGAGACTCAGCGAGCACGGGGTGACCGAACCCAAGGTCCTGGCGACCCAGCTGGTAAACAAGGGTGACGACTTCAGGGAGGCAAAAGGGAGGAAGGGGGGGAAGGGGAAGGGAAAAGGCAAAGTAACCCAGCCCCTGAGCCGCAAGGCCCAGGCAGGCGGGAGAATTAAACCAAGTACCCGAGTGGATAGTAGCACCGAAACATCTATCGGCTCAACCCAACCCCAGCTCACCACACACAGAAGGCAGACTCGTCACAGGCCACCTCCACCACCACAATAAAAGAAACCGATCACCTGTAAGGGATCAACCCCCACCTCTTACGGTATACACCAAGGACACCAAGACACTTGAAATGGATCTCCTCAAAAAGCTGCCGCATGAAGAGAGAAAATATTATTTCTCTAGGCCGAGAGTAGACGCACATGAAGCGATCCGGCTACACATGTCGAGCTTTGCGAGCTACGAAATCGCTATCGAGGTGCTAAAAGGGCTAAATATTAATTTTGTAAAAGTATTGCCCAACAGCACAATGAAGCGGTTTTCGTAGTGAGGACCCCCATTAACGGAAGCAATGCGGACGAAATCCAGCTTGCCTTGAAAGCACAGGATATCCCCGCATTCTCCGTGGTGCGGATGCGTACAGGGAATAGGCCAGCCAAGGGCAACCTATTCCTAGTTGCCGTGGCGGACACCCCAGACGCGGACAATCTGCGGAAAATGCGGATGCTCGCGAACATGTTGGTGTCGGTAGAGCCGTACCGCCTCCCAGCCACTGGCCCCCAATGTGGAGTGTGTCAGAGGCATGGCCATCCAGGGGCGGCGTGCCGACTGGAGCCCAGATGTCGCAGATGCGCCGCTTCCCACTTGTCCCGCGACTGCCCCCACGGCAACGACCCCGCGTACTCCAAGTGTGCCAACTGCGGGGGAAACACGCGGCTAATTTTGAGGAGTATCCCAGCCGCAGGGACTTCGAAGCCGCACATCAAGGCAAAGGGCCAAAGGGTGAGAAGCGTGGCAACCCTAAAGCCCAAGCAGGCCCTTCAGGCTCAGGCGCTTCACGCAAAAAGAACCCAGGCCCCTCAGGTAAAAAGGACCCTTCAGGTCCTGCTGACCCTTCAGGTACAAAGGGCCAAAACCAAGGCCCTTCAGGCACGCAGCGCCAATCAGGCGGAGGCATTTAAAATTTTAAGCCCGTACGGACGGAAGGTAAACAAAACCCCGGGCCCTCAGCCCAACCAGCCCCCACCACCGTCCAAGCTAAGACCTCAAGCAACAACAACAAGAAGGCCCAGTCCCATGTAAATAAACAAAGGCAGGTTAAGTCCACGCGAGCTTCCACCGAGCTACCTGAGGGCCCGCCCCAGGCCAGCTCCACCCCCCACAAAATACCTGCCGACAGAAAACCAGCATCCGCAATACCGCCCCCAACGCCCGCCCCCACCACTACACCAGCCACTACCATCCCACCACCTACACCTGAAACACTAACACAGGTGCACCAGCCAGAAGGGAACATGGCAGGAAGGGTGTTCAAGGAGAAGATAGACGAAATTCTGAAAAAAGTATTTCCGAACTAGAACTTAACCGCGATCATAACCTCTGGAGGTCTAGAAAATACGAACTCGAAGCCTTCCTAGTCGCGAACACTATACACGTAGCTCTCCTAACTGAAACCTTCCTCCCACCGGGGAAGCAGTTCACCATAAGAGGCTACAAAATACACAGAAGCGACAAGGCTAATAGAGTCGGAGGAGTGGCAGTTCTGGTAAGGAAGGACTTTAAACATATGGAAATAGACTTACCCGAACTGGTCGAGCTGGAAGCATGCGTAATTGCCATACCGGTGCGAGGAACACTCGTCAATGTCATATCGGCATACTCCAGACCTAAACATCTTAACACACAAGACATCGAATCGGTACTAAGGCTAAATCGAAACACGATCATAGGATGAGACCTAAACTCGAAACACGCCAGCTGGGGATGCCTGAAGCCTAACCCAGACGGCACAAGGCTGTACAACCACATGCTATCCCAGGAATATGTGGTAACAGCCCCCAGTGAACCCACGTTCCTAGCGCCAAACGAACAGGTCGATGATATTCTAGACATAGCCCTACTCCGACATATTCATCATAGACACAGCATAAAGGTCATTAACGACCTAGGGTCAAGGCATCAACCAGTGATACTTACACTGGACGCGAACTCAGAGGAATACGAGAACAACCCAAAGCGTAGACTCAACTACAAAGCAGCCAAATGGGGTAAATTCGAAAGAAAACTCGATTCACTCCTACAAGGGACTGAAGGCATACAAATAGTAAGCCCAGCCCAAACGGATGAATCCTTAAAGACACTCATAAATGCGATCCAGGCAGCCACAACTGCGAGTATCCCGGTACACAAACCTAAACAACACACTAACATCGAAATACCGGCCCACATTAAAGATCTAATATGCCAGCGCAACCAACACAAGCGCAAATGGGCCCGATACCACCGCGATGAAGACCGGATACGTAAAAGTGAACTCAGAGTCGAAATCGAAACCGAACTAATGGAATATAGGTCGCGGATCTGTAATAACAAACTGAGTACGTTTGACACTAATACCAGACCGGTATGGAACTTAGCGAGATATTTCACGCGAGAACCACACGTGATCCCAACAATTAAGGGACCTAACGGACCAGTATACGAAAACCAAGACAAAGCCGAGGTGATAGCCGACCCACTGGAAGTGGCCTTTATGCTCAATGACGAACCGTCAGACCCCGCCTTCATTAGGCAAACAGAGGCCAAGGTAGCGGAATTCCTAGCAAACGCACCTAAGCCCGAGGTTAAGAAGACTAATATCCACGAAATTAAGTGGATAATAGATCACCTTAACCTGAAGAAGGCACCCGGCCCAGACGAGATTCAGAACATAATACTCAAAAAGCTAACTCCGAAAGCCCTCGCACTACTCACTAAGATATACAATGCAATGTTCCAATTGCAGTATTACCCGGAACAGTGGAAGAAAGCGAGAATCCTTGTATTTGGCAAAGCAGGCAAGGACGAATCTAACCCTAATAATTAAAGGCCCTTCAGTCTCCTGGACGCCCTCAGCAAAGTATTCGAGAAAATACTGCTGAAAAGGCTAATAGCACATATCAAGGAAAGAGGAATCATTCGAAATGAACAATTCGGTTTTAGGAACAGCCATTCCGCCCTGCAACTGCTTACCCGTGTCCTAGAACAAGCGACCATCGGACTAAACAAGCGGAGGGACACAGGCACGGTATTTCTTGATATCCAGAAGGCATTCGATAAAGTCTGGCACGAAGGCCTATTAGCGAAATTAATAGACCTCGAATTCCACCCAGGGTACATAAGACTAATTAAATCACACCTAGAAGGCCGAGAGTTCCAAGTAGACGTTCATAACACACTGTCAAACACGCGACCGATCACGGCGGGCGTAGCCCAAGGGTCACTAATAGGGCCAATCCTGTTTATTCTATTTACGAATGACATGCCGACAGCAGAACTCACTAACACGCACCTCTACGCGGATGACACTGCTATCACAGTACAACACCCTCAGCTAGCATGCACCCGAAAGAGACTACAAGTAGCACTGTGAACCCTCGAGCCCTGGGTAACCAAATGGCGCATCAAGGTCAACGTTGACAAATACCAAGCTGTGATGTTCACTAGGAAGAACAGACGCACACACAGGCCAGCCAATATAAAACCGCTCAAACTATTCAATCGAGATATAGCATGGCACGATAAGGTCAAATATCTAGGAGTAGTCCTAGATAGAAAACTAACCATGCTATATCACATTAAAGAGATCCAGCGGAAAACACACGCACGACTGTCACAGCTCTATCCCATACTGAATAAAAGATCCAGTATTAACAAGACAGTAGCAATCAATATGTACAAGGCCCTAATTAGGCCAATAATAACGTACGCAGCCCCCGCCTGGGGCTACACTGCTATGACGAATCTGGATAAGCTGGAACTAATACAAAACAAACGCATTCGAGCAGTGGCTAGACTCCCGTACGACACACCAATACGCCAACTACGCTCTATTGCGAAAGTCAGCTCGATAAGGCAACACATATGAAAACAAACACTCCGAATGTACACGAAGTCATGGGGTAGTAAGGTCAACCCACTTGTCAGTGGAATCGGACGCTATGACGTCGACCTATACACAAAATACCCCACGCCGAAACACATTCTGTTCAGCCAGTGGGTTATGAGGCCGGGGGGCCAAAACCGCCCCCGCTCTTAAGCTGACACCAAGCCACTACACCGCTCCACTGAATACTACGCACACAAACCACACTGCAAGCACTGTATATATATATGTACATATGTCTACCTCTATCCTAGATTATGTTAACCGTACTATTACTATTGTTATGTTGTTATGTTGTTATGTTGCAGATATAACCACCACAGGGAATCAAGCGTGGGAGGCTTGAGAGAAGAAATACATCATGACGAAGGCATCTCAGCCATAATTAGGGACAACCCAATCCACTCCCGCCCCCTGCCAACGACAAGGTAGTGGACAGATAACGCACCCCTGATAATATATAATATCTTTTCATTATATGATTTACTTTTTTTACAGGACACGAGAGCGGCCCGCACTCTAAAGTTTAAATGTATATATTGTGCCCTTTTGAAGGCAGACGTTGCGGTATTCTTCTTGCTTGATTGTTGCGCCGGCTGCTCCTGTAAATAAAGACATCAAATAATACCTACCGCTCACATGGACTCTTATCTTCTTGGGTGTGGTTACGTCCTTCATCTTCCTCGGAGTTGTCGAGCCGCACGTGATCAAATAACGGTACCCACAAGACTGAATTAAATTGAAATAAGTAAAATAATTTATTAACAAATCTGCAAAATAAGTAATGAAATTGAAAATTTAAATGAAGTGAAATTAAAATAAAATGAAATAAAATTATTGGAAATAAAACAATCCGAGTCTTCTCAACAAAAATATCAAACATCTGCCTTAGTGAATCTGACTTAAGGTCAACAAAATTTAAATAAATGATCATCACCATCGAACTCGTGTCTTCAATGTCCGTGACACAACAACAACAACAGACCAGAGATCAACCAAGATTCAGAATTCATGAATATCACCTCTTGAATTACCTTTAAGCCGTCATTTTGAATAAACTGGACTTGCATAAATTATTAATTAATTGATCAATTAATTACACTGATTTCATTTATGGGTATCCTAAGTTTTGATTCCAAGTACGTGTTAATTTGACAACTACCCAATTGTAAAACCACAATTATGTAAAATAAACATGGATAACAATAAAGAAATTCCATGAACACGGTATTCTCATTATTACTCGTATAACTTTGCCGTCACATAAATAGCTGGTGGCTGAACAAAGAAAATTTACCACATCAAACATTGATTATGAACACTCAATTATTTTGTCAATTTACTCATTATTAGCTGTGATAGTCTGGACACTTAAAATAAATAAATTAGGCCAACTGCCTCAATTTTACCTTTATCCAATGAACTCGACCCTTTTACAACATTAATTTTAGCTTGCTTGCCGCTGTCTGCATTTGAATTGAGAATAACCAAAATTGCATGATATCATTGTTGATGGAGGCAGGTTCCATCTTATTTACATAAATTTGCGGCGTTCATCACATCAATTCTTATTAAAGGTCGGTTCATCTCCCTAATTAAATTGTAGTGGGGTCCAAAATCTTAGTGATTACGATGCCTTTGAGCATAAATATTTAATTTGATTCTGACTAATGAATAGTCCGTGGTCTTACTAACCTAACACTTGAAATTAGTATTTACAAAATATACACGGTACTGGAGAAGCAACTGTCCTCCCCAAAGAAATAAATTCAAAAATGACCTAACTACACCTATATTATTAAAATCATGTAACCACAACAATATTCACGTACCTTCAGTCTCACCACATTAAAAAACCAGTGACAAAAATATCCCAAAAGGAACGAAAGGAACAGGAAAGAAAATCTTACAATAAACGTGATCACTGCCTATCAGAACTAAATAAAACACGCGAAATCAAACATGCAGAACATCGCTATTGAACCGAAATTCAGGTACCAACTGAGGTGGATTTGGCGGCAATCTCCTGACAACAGACGTAAATGTCTGGACATGATATTTCCCAACTTTAAGGAATGATGACCAAGAAAATTACACATCATCACGATCACAAATGACTTTCAAAAATACACATTGCTGGCTCGCTCTGTTCATGTCTCAACTCGGCCTCTGATTTGCATATCTCCGAGTGTTACGTCGTCCCTGGAAAGTATTTGAATATATAAGCCTTCCGCCTACAATTATCACATATGTCGTCGTAGATTTAACTCTATTAGTTAAACTGATTATCTTTCAATCCTCATATTCACTTCATTATTCTCAACGTAGCATTTACTTGTCAACGTAGCCTCGCCCATTTCCACACGGGCCAATATTTTATTAATTCATTGTGTCGTTCACATATTCATAAATATGACACCGTTATACGACATGGCTCCCCAGCCTCTATTCTCCATTTCTTTGATTATTCTCATCAGGGACATTACTACCTCTTTGATCACATACTTTGATCTATCATCTCACATTCACATGCTGCCATGAATTATCAGAGCTGACCGGCAATGTTTCCCTCTTTAGTTATGACGGTAACAAGATTGCCTGTCAAATACACGACTACTGAAAACACGATTTCGCGTACTCCGAAAGAAAATAAAATCGCGTATTAAACGCTACACTACCAAAATAAGAATATGAAATCCAAAGAAAACAGTCATCTAAAATGTGATCACTGAATAAATAAAATTGGATGTGCCGTAATCGTGTCTAGTTAAAATAAAAAATTGCTCGGCAACATCCACGAGAACCAAAATATCACCATTACACATTTTATTATTATTATTATTATTATTATTATTATTATTATTACATTAAAATCCGAAATTTTCACTGGGCATGAAATATCTACAAAAAATTAGGATTCAATATTACGTAAAAAACAAATAAACTCATGTCAAAGTGATTCAGATAAAATGTGCGAGAAAAATTCAAGCGAAAATACGAATATTATCAGATTATTATTATTATTATTATTATTATTATTATTATTATTATTATTATTATTATTATTATTATTGTTGTTGTTGTTGTTGTGATTATTATTATTATTATTATTATTATTATTATTATTATTATTATTATTATTATTATTATTATTATTATTATTATTATTATGTTGACACCATGACATTTACATCCCGAGTCGTCAGATGTAATTGTCCTGGTCTCCCTCCTAACTTTTACTGCAAAATGACGGCTAAAATATAACTACACCATCTAGTACGTGAAATTTTTATATACAAGAATACATGAATTTACAGACCTAAAATTGACCACGAATTGTTCATGTCGTCCTCAATTACATATTACAAAATTATAACATGCTCATTACCTTGGTGTTGGGAGGCAGGTTGGATCCTCCTTAGCCCCCGTTCCGTTGATCTACTCCATCTTCCACATCTTGTTGAGGATGTTTAACACTTCGTGCACACGATTAGGATCCATGTTTAATATTTGCGTAGCACACGTAAGATTTATCGCAACACATGCACCCTTAGCAATTATAGTAAACTATAAATTACACAACATATGAATTAGCACCCGTTGAGTTGATGTTCATAGTCTGGAACAAAACTACGTGGCCTGGTGTCCTTCACGACGTATCTCCCAATCTCGTCCCCTTCAGTTTGTTTATACAAGGGATTTACCAGTCATTCACCTCACTCGGACGTGGAAACTGGACATACAGTCCTGGTCCCGTTACATCCCAGTAGTAAACAAGATTCTCCCTGTAATTAACACAACTAATGCTCGGTCCCAATGTCTCCAATGAAGCAGTAATTTTCATAGACTGCGGAAATTTGATTGCAGTGCTCCCATGTAAGTCACAGAGAAATCTTATGCAAATATAGTCCTCCAAAAAAATAATTTCTCCATCCAAATACTAGTGCATAAGTTACGTGTGAGCTAAGGAAATGTTGTACAACCACATTGTTCTGAAATGTCCCATTGTTCATCTGCATTCTCCGCCGTGCTCACCACATTAAGTGTTCATTTAGGAAGTATTTTATAAAAATAAACATCATCGTCATTACTACTGTAATAAGTGTTTGAATGTTTCTTATGACCTGATGTTATTATAAAAGTTCTCCCCAACTGTACATTGTCTGATCAAAGACATTACTCACTCAAAGCTATGGCCGTCACTTAGTGCTGCACCTTCTGAAGAGTCGCCTGTACACACCAAAATTTCAACTAAGACTGGTGTATCGGCACACTGTCGCTGCCGGTTTTGTAAATTCACACACCCCCGCCTCAAAGTAGTCCCACTGGAGGTGATGTGGCGTAGTGATATTGCACCTTGGATCACTTTTCCACTTGTCCGTAGGTTAAATGTTCAGAAAATGCACTCCAGATATTCCAAAAATTTGGTTTGATTCACATGTCACACTGCGCTATCAGAAATGATCGTAGATTATTCTATGAATTGAAATGCGTCATAGGGCCTATTTACACTCGCAGCACGGCACCTTCCAGCCATGACACTCAGCTTCCCGGTCGAAACCACTCTTCCACACCATGTTGAAAACTTATTATTTATGGAATTTCTAATCACGTATTCGCGTAAATAATTCCTTAAATATTATTTGCAGATCAGGACGCAGTGTTTCTCTACTTCTTCCGACACCAAATCGCGAAATACTCTATAAATATTCCCGCTGGTGTAGGGCAGTTTAATTTCGGAATTTCTGATTGGCTAGAATTTTACCGCCGCACATTGGCGTGGGTGAAACAATTTTTGCCAAAAGTGACAGGTATTCGTTCTGTCCTTGTCACACGATTTAGGTGCGCCGCATTCCTTACTGCGGTTTTCCGTGAGAAAACTTGTAGAAAGTTCAATATTCGGCGGTATCATAAACATTTATTGGAGAAAGCTTTTAGCCACCCTATTTCCTGTACGTGACTTACAGTGGTTTCAGGGGATATTTTTCAGCCAGTGTGGTGCCTGCGTAGTGCTTTGTGAAACTGCCAGCTGTTCCCTGCTTTCTGCAGTATTCACATATGAATTTCAATAATTTACTTAATGCGTCCATTAGGCCAATTAGACGCCAGCAAACCCGAGTCGCACCAGGCAGTGACAAGAAGGACTGATCCCCATAATAACAGAAAATGGCAAGGAAACGGTTATGTTTGCATGACACACATTCCTAACTAACACAACCTCTGGTCTATCTCCAGCCCACATCCTAGCATGTGCTATCAAAAGAAGTCAGGTTTTACATGTAGGCTCTTTCTTCTTTCCGCCTATGTGGTTTTTCCCTGACCCTTCAGTACCATACTTCAACACCATATACCTAACACAATCTCGCCTGGTAACGTGTCTAACATGGAAACAGGCAGATACTCCTTGTATCACTTCCCACTCTACCCAGCTATCTCTTTTCTACTTAGATATTTATAGCATGTCGGAGGCCATGTAGATTGAGTCGATGGTCACGGCGGAGGAGTGGGCTACGGGGCCTCCCGTAAAAAAATCAGACTCTCAATTTCATTCGGAGCTCGGGCGAAGTGACTTGTTATTCGACACTCCGTCATTTTGTGTCCAGTCGTTTGTGCGGGAAAAGACGAAGATTAATTAGTATATATAAATTAAATTGGATCTTATTGGGTGTTATTATATGTTAATGTTAAAATATCAACGTGACAGTGTTAACATATTAAAATACCAAGTCAGTGTTGTAATGGCGGAACGCCGTGTAATCAAACGTGAATGTGAAATGAAACCAGCCATTATGGAAGAATAAGACGGATGAGGGCCGAATGGGCCTCTCGTCCGCAATGCCTACCAAGGATATCAACCAAAGATGAGTACTGATATGTAAATTTATTTGGGGATGTTATCGTGATTAGGGGGAAACAGTATTATTTTTGACTTGGTTACTTCATGTAACAAATGGATCGCTTCCCGAGTTCATTCTAAATTTAGGATACACGGACGGAATTAAATTGTAGTATAGTAAATGTCGGGTCAGATAATATATTTTCTTTGTTGTACATATTTATCGTAGGTGTGGGGCAGTGATTTAAGTCATGCATGTATTATAATATTAATATAGTCGAGCTTTACTCAATATTAATTTTGTGTTTAGTGTTCGAACTGACCCAGAGTTTGCTTCTTTTGTCAGTCATTTGACGACAATTTGTGTGATAATTTCTATGGAAAATCCAGCCACGTGCAATGCCACTGTTTTCCGTTGTGTTGAATTTCTTTTCTTGTTTTTCCTGTTTTTTTTTATAAATTTACGTTGAAAAATTTTGTAGGGAATGTCGCGAAATAATAATAACAATAATAATAATTCATGAAATATCGTATTCAAATGTAAACACTGATAAACACTAAAATTTTGGATGGATAATACGTTAAGATAAACGGGAATCGTTAATGACAGAATAGTTTTCTAATTGGACTTAAAATATGGTGATAATTAAAATTTGTGAAATTATAATTATGAGTAATATTACCGGTGCTAACAAACCCTAAATGCCAGTAGACGTGTTGTTTAAATTACGGTTCTAATATTTTATCAATAATGTCAGATATTTAATCTACAAGTGTTAGCTGGACCACGTAGGCCTAATAATTAAGTGATCATGATTGTCGAATGTAGGCGAATATAAACTTTGCGATTATTTGTGGAGAATGACCTCAGTAGTAAATCACATGTGGAGAGAGATGTTATAAAAATCATGCAGACAGGATATAAAAATGTCGTACGATGTCGTCGATGAGAAATAAGTCAGTTGAAACTCTGTGATAATAATTGAATAAAATTATGTTGAGATATGCTAGTTGCTTTACGTCGCACCGACACAGATAGGTCTTATGGCGACGATGGGACAGGAAAGGCCTAGGAGTTGGAAGGATGCGGCCGTGGCAGCCCCAGCATTTGCCTGGTGTGAAGATGGGAAACCAGGGAAAACCATTTTTAGGGCTGCCGACAGTGGGGTTCAAACCCACTATCTCTCGGATGCATGCTTACATCTGCGCGCCACTAACCACACAGCCAACTCGCCCGGTCATTTAAATTTAAAAAATATAACATTACCATATATCAGGTTACATGGTTTTACATATCAGAATATACAACGCAGTATCATAAAACTATCCATAGATATATACTTTTTACATATGACTTATCGATATGTATATAATCTGAACACACGCAGAAGATAGAAAATAATATGACTAGTTAACTGATGGGTAGACAAAATCGTATTACCTACCTCCATATTTATGTTAACGTAATATAAGTTAACATAATATACTGTACCATTTTACTCGTGGCACTAATAGAAATAGTAGCGAAAACCTGCTGCTCTTTAGTGGCGAAAACAAGCAACTGCCATGGTCCCCGGGTTGTTTATAGTGCTCCTTTAATGATGGCTACGGTTTGATCCCCGCAACGAGGAATGAAATATTAGTATCACTACATAACCGGCCTATCGTTTGAGGAAATACTACTTGTTGCTCGGTGAAAACAAGCAGTTTTCCTGGTCCCGGTGTACTTGTATTCAGGACTCAATTATCGATCACCCGCTGTTCGATTTCCGTGGTATGCGACTAATTCTGTGCTCCGGTTCGGTTAGTACTGGAAGATATGCCCTGTATTTTAAACGTTTTATTTGCTACTATCGGTTTGCTAATGCATTGTTATCAATACCTTCTTCTTTTTCTACCGCTCTTCCCACAACTGTAGGGTTGTGGATGGGAACTGCGTCACACATGTGGATTTGGTCCTGTTTAACGGCCAGATTCTTTTCCTGGCGCAAATCGTATATGGAGGGATGTAATCACTATTGCGTGTTTCTGTGGTGATTTGTAGTGTGGTATGTTGTCTGAGTATGTAGAGGAGAGTGTTGGGACAAACACAAATACCCAGTCCCCAAGACCGAGCTATTAAAATACTCCACCCGGCCGGGAATCGAATCCGGGACACTCTGAACCGAAGGGCAGTACGCTGACCATTCAACCTCCGAGTCAGACTATTATTGTTATCATGATAATGTATGGGAAAACTCAACTTGATGCTAGGCGGCACTTATAAGCACGTCCTTTAATAGATGAATAGCCATAAAAGTTTGAATTCGAGAATATATCAATCATAATACCTCATACGGTGAAAATGAATGAGACTTACAGTGAATGATCGGGAGTGACCTTTCCTGTAAGTTTTGTTAAGTAGCCTACAGGTTTCAGATAAAACAGATATTTATGGGGATACTTGAAAATTTGTGAAAAATAATATAATCTTGAAAATCTCTGTTATTTTCTTTACACGGTAAAATCGCACAAAATGTAAAATGTCGAAAAGTATATTCTAAACAACTTTCCTTATGTACAAGTTTTCGATACGGCGAATATTAACGGAGAACTCTGACATTTACTGCCCTGGCCTCTATAAAATTACTGCCCCGTTTTGTTATTATTGTTACCATTATAATGCATGAAAATAACTCTACTCGCTGTTGGGAGCGTCTTAAAGCCTAACGTGCTGAAAACAAGCAATTGCCTAATTTCATTTTAAAAACCTTTCCTGATATGTTTCTGCAACCATAAGCATAACAGCCTGGCGTAATTTTTTTCAAAACTCAGACCTAAGAAATACGTAAATTCACAAACATTTCTTAACTAATAATACTAAATAATCTTCCGTGCATTTTCGATGTATTAAGGTTAAAACAGGTAGCTGAAATTGTATAAAGAGTGATCTTACCCTGTGCTGAATACATACGTTTAAATCAGCTGACGGGATTTTTGGCCAAAACATGGCGGAGCAAACAGAATGAAGCACTCGTTGGCCACACTGTACATATAGAGTCACTGACACCAAATACAGTAGAGCTGATACCATAGCAGCTAACATTTTTTTCATGATCGCGGATGCGGAAAGTAAGGATATTATAGCAAATGATGATACAGAAAGTTTCGTTTTGTTAAACGAGTACTAGGATATAGAATCTGAGAGTAAAAGTAGCGATCATGACAGCGATGTTGCTTGTGATACGCGGGAATATATCGTACATAATGTTATCGATACCGGTAGTGGGTTTGTTTGGGACACAGCCGTCTCGATCCTCTTATACTGCCTGCTCTATGCCACTATTTTAACACAGGAAGGCGCGACTACCGACATTTCTCCAAGTCGCCGTATAGTGCAGCTGTAGACGCACAATCTTCGCTGTTAGTGTGGGTGTAGCACTGTGTTATTGGTGCATGAATGTGTGTGTAAACCTGAGTTATTTCGTACAATAAGTAAACGTGTCTGGTCACTTTCGTCCGTACAAGAGATATTTTGTATAGAACTGTGAAATGAATTACTCGTGTTATGCTAATAGATATTTCAAAAGTGATTGTAAGGTGTTGGTACTCGTTTCTTTTCGTTTGTGTAAGTCCTATTTTTCGTAGAACTGAAACTTCAGATTCTTTCCCCGAAATATTCAACTGTTGTGTACCATTTTGCCAATCTCGGCAAGGTGGTTCACAGCCAGAAAAGATACGACTCCATGAAATACTGTCCAGAAGGGAATTAAGAGAAAAGCGGCTGTCGGCTTTATCTAGGCAAGGACCTAATAAAGGAAGTAATTGGTTATCCTCAGATTACTCTCGCATCTGTGCCTTAACACCTTATTTCAGAAGGTGATGGAGCCTCCGCGGCTCAGGCGGCAGCGCGCCGGCATCTCACCGCTGGGTTCAGTGGTTCAAACCCCGGTCAATCCATGTGAAATTTGTGCTGGAAAAAGCGGAGGCGGGACAGGTTTTTCTCCGGATACTCTGGTTTTCCCTGTCATATTTCATTCCAGCACCACTCTCGAATATCATTTCATCTGTCATTCGTTAATCATTACCCCGGAGGAGTGCGACAGGCTTGGGCAGCCGGCACAATTCCTATCCTCGCTGCTAGATGGGGGCTTTATTCATTCCATTCCTGACCCGGTCGACTGACTGGAAACAGGCTGCAGATTTTTTTTTTCCGAAGGTGATTCAAGCCGTGGAGGATAGTGGATTCCTTGTGATAAGAATTGTGACGGACAATCACAAAGCAAACGTCTTCATTTTTAGACATTTTGGACAACCTCAGATATCCAGTCGATAATATTCCAATCAAACTAAAAACAGGAAATCAAATCCTAATTTGCGGGTACTAGGTTCATGTTGATGAAGAGAGGATGGAGTGTGCATTTGTGTCAGCAACATCTCATTGCCTAGAGCTTCGAAACCGCTAAATGGAACTGATTATGCATCAGGACAGAGTAGAAGTTCGATATTCAAAACCTTGTTTTGTTGCTCTGGTGAAGCATATGCAGGAGTTCGCTGAAGCTGCTGTGCCCTATTGTCGACGTCCTTCAAACGTTCGAGCTTAATACGAGAACTTGCGACGTCTTCCCTTTCAGAATACCGGACGAGTTGGTCGTGCGGTTAAGAGCACGCAGCTGTGAGCCTTCGTCCGGAAGATAGTGGGTTCGAATCCCACTGTTGGCAGCCCTGAAGATGGTTTTCCGTGGTTTCCCATTTTCACACCAGGCAAATTCTGGGGCTGTACCTTAATTAAGGACAAGGCCGCTTCCTTCCCATTCCTAGGCCTTTCCTATCCCATCGCCGCCATAAGACCTATCTGTGTCGGTGCGACGTAAAACAACCAGCAAAGAAAACCTTTCAGAATGTGCTTTTTACAGTGTGAGGTCAAATAATATCAGCAAACTGTTAGTGATATTATCCTAATCAAGTTCGTAAGACCTCTATTTGTTTATATTGCGTAGGCAAGAACACAAAAAGTACGGTACCACTCCAAGCCTTCGTCCAGGGAAATCTTTAAATTGTGCATGAAGAGGCCAACTGCAACTTCATACAGGTAATTTTGCCGATATTTAATATTACTGATGTAATTTACGAGCTTCAGTGAACATATGGCCATACTGCATAGTATTTTGTAGGCTGTCGTCATTAGAATAAGTTTAGAACATTGTGCGTCTATGTCTGCCATCTAGCGGAGAAATTTTGTCGCAGCGTAGTCGCAAAAAGGCTCGCATAGAGCAGGCAGTATAGGGGGATCGTCGAGACGGCGGTGGTTTGGGAAGACATGGATAATTACAGAGGGCAAATCATGACACTTATGGGCCTCAGAATACTGCAAAGAATTGCTTATATCCTATTAAAATTATTCAGTTTTTTTTTTTTTACTGTCGAATTCGTAAAGATGGTAGCAGAACAAGCAGATCTTTACGCTCAACATCACACTTTCGACTAGCGACTGACACTCAGGAGCCGTTATCGGCTAAATTCGCTGTCACTCGGCTCGTAGAGCCGAACCAAGCCGAACGCTTCGTGTTGTCGCAGGTCCCGCTCACATTTGATTCATTGAGAATCTTGGAATGAAATGTTTAATATTAAGCTAGTGTATTACTGAATTCTAAAAGAGTTATGTATAACTTCGTGTGCCCAGTATGTTCTACCGGTACATTCTTTAATTATAGACAAGGCTTTCTTTCCAGGAGATCTCGCGTAAAAAGATGCTTTCTACCAATCTGTAATCTGTAGCTTGCGGTACTATAGTCGGATGAAGTTTGTTAAAACGAAGACTTGAGTTGTTTCTTTGAGAATTTTGGAGTGAAATTATTAAATAAGCTAGTGTATCATTTAATTCTAAAGTAGTCATGAATAACTTAGTGTACCGGTATTCAATATGTTCTACGTGCTTTAATTATAGAAAATTGAATCGTCATTTTAAGATGAAACAATCAAGTGAAGCAATGATATTTGCATGTGACTCCTGTATCTACAATAGGATATGGGCTTCCATCATAATGATATGATAATCTGAATATTTGTAAGTAGATATACGTCTTTTATAATAATATTAGCCATTATTTTCTCTTTAGGATGTTAGAAATAATGCATGTGTACGAAGTAGCATTAGAACTGATTATAAACTGGACACGCAGTAGCATTATGAGCGTTCAATGATATCACTGAGCCTGTAATTCTGTTCACAATACACTGAGCTCGAGGAAAGTGAAAATCCTTAGTTTTGAAAAGCTCAAGCAGAGGGAGGGTGTGGCAAAATATCCTGCCACAACGATCGTGTACCGATACGAACTTAGCCGATGACGGCTCCTGAGCGTCAGGCGCTAGAACAAAGCCATCACTTGCGGTCATACGGTATGTTATTTCTGTTCCAGTCGAGGGTAAATGAATAGGTACCAGGTACTGGTCTCTGTGGTGTAGTGGTTAGTGTGATTAGCTGCCATCCCCGGAGGCCCGGGTTCGATTCCCGGCTCTGCCACGAAATTTGAAAAGTGGTACGAGGGCTGGAACGGGGTCCACTCAGCCTCGGGAGGTCAACTGAGTAGAGGTGGGTTCAATTTCCCCCGTCAGCCATCCTGGAAGTGGTTTTCCGTAGTTTCCCACTTCTCCAGGCAAATGCCGGGATGGTACCTAACTTAAGGCCACGGCCGCTTCCTTCTCTCTTCCTTGTCTATCTCTTCCAATCTTCCCATCCCCCCCCCTCCCCGCATGGCCACTATTCAGCATAGCAGGTGATGCCACCTGTGCGAGGTAGGCCTACTGGTCATCCTCCCCAGTTGTATCCCCCAACCCAGAGTCTGAAGCTCCAGGACACTGCCCTTGAGGCGATAGAGGTGGAATCCCTCGCTGAGTCGAAGGGAAAATCCGACCCTGGAGTGTAAACAGATAAAGAAGAAGAAGAAGAAGACCGGGTACTGAGTATGACTACTGAGGAGGAAATGTATGTGGTTTTTGTAGTTTATATATTAATAAACATAGTACGGAAACCTATATTGAGACCTTATTTCTCAAAAACGCTGGGTACTAGCCACTGCTATATTTGGTTCAGCCATATCCCTTGTTCGATTTGAAAGCATCACAAGATTCCTCCACTGCACTGACCTTTAAAGTTGTTAGTGTGACATAAAACAAATAACATCAACATAACAATGATAGATATGGATGGGAGAATGTTCTTAAGGCGACACTCCAGAGATATAAATCGATACTTTGGTCATTTTGGTGAAATTTTTATTATGACTAAAATTGAAAGGATTGAGTTTCTTTTTTCTTGTCATGAAGTTATTCTGCTGAATTCAAACATTTATCACTGTAATAATGCTTTGTTTGCTAATTGTAATTTTACATTTAATAACAAACTGAAAATTTTGGTAAAAATCATTGAACCATTTGTCAGTTATGCTCAATTAACTAAAAGCCTGCGTTCATGGTATGCTTGGTGTTATACTCCTCCCGCAGCATAGGGTAGCCAGGTAGTGAAAGTCCTCCCATGCTGAGAGGTTAAACACATAGAACACATGCACAGTTTCAATGCACACTTCACTGTTTTATCCCTTCCTATTTCACTTTCTCCAGGAGCCTCACAATTCATGTGTTAGCTGCGTGCGAACATTGGCAGTGAAGCTGGAGATAACCTGATCACTTCATGACTTTTCCTTTTTTGTCATTTCAGCAACAACATAGCTAGCTATGGCTTGTAAGTTGTCATCAGTTCCATTAGCTCTGACATCATAGTACCAGGTTAAATATTTATGTTCCTGTTCTAAGGTAAGATATTTCTTTCTACCCAAGTCAACATTTCAGCTTTCCTCGTTTGCATGGATGGAACACTGTCTATTATCACAGAATGATATGGAACATTATCCATAACAATGAACCTGGCTGGGTAGCTCAGGCAGTAGAGTGCTGGCCTTCTGAGCTCAAGTTAGCGTGTTAGATCCTGGTTCAGTCTGGTGGTATTTCGAGGTACTCAAATACGTCAGCTTTATGTCGGTAGATTTATTGCCACGTTAAAGAACTCCTGCAGGACAAAATTCCGGCTCCTAGGCATCTCCGAAAACCTTTAAAGTTGTTAGTGTGACATAAAACAAATAACATTAACATAACAATGATAGATATGGATGGGAGAATGTTCTTAAGGCAACACTCTAGATATATAAATCGATACTTTGGTCATTTTGGTGAAATTTTTATTATGACTGAAATTGAAAGGATTGAGTTTATTTTTTCTTGTCATGAAGTTATTCTGCTGAATTCAAACAATTCATCACTGAAATAATACTTTGTTTGCTAATTGTAATTTTACATTTTAATCCCATTTTTCTCTCATAATATTCTGCCAAATGTAACAAAATTTGTATGGTATATGTATCACAGCTGTATTAAGAAACCTGCATGTGGAATTTACGATTGTAGAATTTTTTCAAGTACCGGTAGTAGGGATTTTAAAGTCCAAAATTTTAGAACGTAAAAATTACACAAAATTTAGTACGGTACGATATATCTCCTTACATAAATTACAACCTGTGACAATAAAATTCGGTGAATAGTCCTGTACTATCAACATAGATGAACAATGCACGACAGTGACCTTACTGTCCTTCGAAATAGTCCCCTCCCATAAGTATGCACTGCTGAGATCGGTGATAGATGTCCAGGAAACTTTGCAAGAAGGCTTCCTTTGGGATGGTTTTCAAAAGCCTTGTCACGTTTCATTGGATGTCAGGAATATCATCAAATCTCTTTCCTTTCAAAGCGAGTTTGAGTCGTGGAATAGGAAGAAGTCTGGAAGATTGAGATCTGGCGAGTATGGGGGATGTGCAAGTTGCACCACCCCCTTTTTTGCCATGAACTGTTTGACGATATTGGCTGTGTGTGGGCGAGCGTTGTCATGGACATAAAACCATAAACCTTGTTGTGCGTACTGGGGTCGTACCCTGCGTAGACGTTTCATAAAACGGGTCAAAATTTCAATGTACCGTGCAGCATTCAACGTCATTCCCTCAGGTAGAAATTCCTTGTGGATAATGCCTTGACTATTACAAGATATTAGAATCATTCTGTATTGACAGTTTTCACTTTACAAAGGTGAAAAAATATGTTTGAATTTGTTTACTCTGTTTAATGATGGAATATATGATGTATTGAATTAGGAGGATACACTCATTTTTTCACCGTTTTTAAGTGAATGCCTTGACTATCAAAAAAGGTGATGAGCATCGTGCCGATGCGTGACTTTTCGGCTCTGACCTCTTTCCGACGAGGGGATCCCGGAGAATGCCATTCCATGCTTTGCCGTTTTGTTTCAGCATCGTACCTGAGACACCAGGTTTCATCCTCAGTGACGATACAGTTCAAGAAATTTGGTGTCGCATCCACCGTTTTGACAAAATCCTGTGAAGCATTTAAACTTGCCTGTGTCAGATCGTCAGTCAAGTGATATGGCACAAGACGAGAACACGTTTTCCTCTTCCCTTACTTCTGGGTAACGATTTGTCGCATGGATTCACGATTAATCTGCAGTTCATCCGCTGTCATGCTCACAGTTAATCATCGATCGTTTGTGATCAATGTCCTCACCTTCGCAATGTTCTTGTCACTGACGGCGGTCACTGCCTGAGTCCACCCAGCTTTCACTCCCATAAAGCAAAGTTGGTCTGAAAACAGACCAATATAAAGATAGTTTTGTCTGGGAGATGAATTCCTTCTCACAGAATACTGTTGATCGCAACTGTGAGCTCACTGCGTTAGCTTTACTGCACCTTGATTCAATCTCACTGCTATACTACCATCTCAGAAGAACACACCTCCTAAATACTTGAAATTACCTACCTGTTTCAGCTTTGTATCTACCATTAAGACCAAATAGTCAGCATAGGTCAGACTGCTTACTACATTTCCACGTTACTGAATCCCTCCCTGCCACTATATACTGCACCTGCCCCTACCCATACACAGTAGCGGCAGCGACTAGGAGAGGCAATGTCTCCACTATTTGCTGTGGTGCTATACAAATCGGTTAGCCGGGACGAAGAACATTTTGTGCGTATTTTTGTTAAGAGGGCTTTTTGGAGAGGGCTGAAGACCTTAGATGTTAGGCCTCTTTAAACAACAAGCATCATCATCATCATCATCAATTTTTGGAGGAAATATTACATTTTTATTCCATTTTAGCCGCCTGAAACTTGGAATTATAGGAATTATTAAAAAAAGCCATTTGTACAAGCCCTGTTGTCTTACCAGATAATTCTTTTCTTTATTTTCTTTAATCATTACCAAAATTATTAGCAAAAATACGCACAAAATGTTCTTTGTCCCGGCTAACCGATTTGTATAGCGCCACAGCAAATAGTGGAGACATTGCCTGTGCTATGAGGAAGGGTACCAGGGCTATTTTTTTGCTAAGATCATAGACACTGAGGTACGATTCACCACCTTGCCACGTGCATTCATCAGTCTGGTGGTCTCTTTAGTGTCTGTTAGTCTTTTAGTGTACAGTCAAATACTGAATGGTTTTAATTGTATAATCACGCCGTATTATTTTTAATTGTAATAAATGTGTAATATTGCTCTTTTGGTGAAAGTTTTATTATAAGTTGCAGTGTTGAATCGAAATCGAAAACGATTATTACCACATTTAAGTTGGTAAACTGTCAATCTTCACCTCCGTGTCGAAATTCGCTTACCATTTTTTGGCCTTCATTAGTTTTGTTGTATATATACCCCCCACACTTTTCCTCCCCATCTACTGCTATATCCCACAAACCCGGGTACTGTTTTTTGTCTGTACATTTTTTTGCCCCCTCACTTTTAATTCCCAATCGCCACTACTGCCCATTCAGTCTCCAGCAATAAATCTACAGGGCCGTTATCTGGGTTAAAATCAAGTGGGCATCATAAATATATAAGAATAACTTAGTGACAGAAAGGGTAGGAGGAAACGGGTGTCATATAACTACAATCGAATGAGAACAATATCTTAAATATTTTAATCAAAGGGTTTATTATCCTCATGATGATGATGATGATGATGAAAAATGATGCAAATATACCATATTGAACTTGCATGAATAATTACAAGTTTCACAGCTAACATGTTGGAGATTGTCTCAATTTGTTTTGAGAACGAGGCTAGTACCATAAAACCATATTTGATCATGATCTCGCATATACGGAATATTAAACAATTAAATCACTCAAACTATCCCCATTAACACTGGGGTATATTTACATAACTTACACACAAGTCTGAGTGAAGCCTAACCTAGATCCAACTTGATAAACAAAGTAATAAACCCATTTAAAAGAATACGCACTAAACACACAGGAATATTTCAATACGAAATGCTCTGGTTAGGAATCAAACCCAGCATACACACACTCAACCCCAGGATTGTAACCTGTGTTGACAAATCAACAAAAATACACTCACCACAATAAAACAAAACATAATACAATAGATACAAATGAACATGGATCTCCATGGTGTGAGGTTCAAACACGTGATCACTGAACTCCGCAGATAGGCAGTGGAAACCATAACTGTCACATTCATGCAAGAAATGGCTGCATTACACTAGCTAATCGAGTCTATCTGTGACCAAAGTTCTTTAAAGAGAAGGATAATCTTCTTAATGTGTCACATAACACATAAATCACGTCTTGGAAATGGGACCCAGCTGTCTAAAGCCCTGGCTGTGTTTCGCCTCACAAAAAATCATCGTTCTCTCTTCCTTCTACAGGAGTCCCCTTTGTGGGCGTTTCCCTGTCCCATAAATATATATCTCCTCCAGTCAGTCAACCAACACACATCTTAATTTGGGTGCAAAACTATACTCTCACATACAACTTTATCTGCCTTCACGGCTTTCATATTATCGTTGTTTATAAATTCATACTAGCCGTTAATATACTAGTTTACAGAGGCATTTCATCTCATATTCCAATTTACAGTGGGTGTTCAATCTTTCCAACCCAGAGTCCCGGATTCCAATCTCTGCTGTCACTGTGTTACAATTCTTCCTGTACATTGACACAAAAACTCATTACCAGATAATTGGCAATTAAAATACTTCCATCAAAGATTCTACTAAGTTCTTAGGATGACTTTTTTAAAATGCTATTTATTCAGGGCATCGACCTAAGAAGATCTTTTGCCCCAAGAATGACATTACTACCTTCTCAACTCACAGACATTCATTTCATTTATGAACGAATTTAAAATCTCCGTCTCTCGCTAGCTACATGGGAGGACATGGTTCGAACCTCAGTCCAGCTGACTCCGGCACTCCTTCCATCCGACGACTTAACTACATCAAAATACTACTCGCATGCATGATGATACCACTGGTTGAGTGCCATTCAACATGATAAAAACATTCCAGTAGACTCTACTGGTACTAACCATTCTACTCTAAGTCAAACTATGTAAAAACAAACCTGAGAAAATTTCCAAATGAAAAATGAAGAATAAAATAAAATAAAATCTACTGTATTTATGGAATCTAATTCACTCAGATTTGTTACTAATTGAACACTGTGCCCTTAATTAGCACATTTCCATATTAAAAGAAAGAAACCGTATCAATTAATGAACTTTAAATGGATATTCTGGTGTACTACAAGTCATGCTAGTAAAATAAGGGTACTTAGCCTCCTCCTCTGAACACTTAACGATTAACTGCCTCATAGCTTCCATGTCGACTGCTTTGATGACCAGGTCCAAACTGGAACTCCTAGGATGAAACTCCATAATCCCTGGCACTGGAATATCCTTGGTCTATGGCACAGAACACACACAGTTAGGCCCGTTATGTACGCCTGCTTCAAACGCGCACTTTACGGCCCGATTTTCGATCCAAGGTCAAGGGATCAAAACACACATACACGGTTATTAATTAAATGCCCACATTTATTTTAGTAGTGATGTCTTAGTGTCAAGCCCTGTGTCTCTGCTCCTATTCCAATTGTCCCTTCTTTGTTTTGAGTGATGATGGTAATGATGATAATAATAATAATGATGATGATGATGATGAAAATCCACAGACTGTTTCCAATCATTCGACTGGGGTAGGGATGGAATGAGTGAACCCCCAGCTACCAGCTAGGATACGAATTGTGCCGCCTGCCAAAGCCTGTTGCACTCCTATGGGGCAATGATTAATGAATGACAGATGAAATGAAATGTTAGAGTGTTGCTGGAATGAAATATGATAGGAAAAACTGGAGCACCCGGGGAAATACCTGTCCCACCTCCGCTTTGTCCGGCACAAATCCCACATGGAGTGACCAGGATTTGAACCACGGAACCAAGTGGTAAGAGGCAGGTGCGCTGCCGCCTGAGCCATGGAGGCTCCAGTAATAATAATAATAATAATAATAATAATAGTCTGAGTTCGTGCTCTGAATTATGACCAATAACCCAAATGCACACTCTCGTATATCTACGATATCACCTCTTCTCGTACACCAATTGTTCAAGACATTAACTGTTATTCTTTAAAATAAAACTTGAAATACAAAGGACTCTCTTACTTGAGATGGTGATACGTCTATTTCTCACGAGACGAAAACTCAGACTGCCTAGGGATGGCGATTCCCAGACCGTATATTAGTTGAGAAATTTCTTACACACCTTATTATCGATATATTTGAGGTGCAAGAGTGTGATAATCAGGTGACTAGTGATCTTATAGTATGGTTAAGGCTCATGCGGACAAAATCTGATCGCAGAATCCCCTGTAATAAATAAATGACTGTCTGCAGTATTCGGCCCACTCACGGGGTTCCCCCTGTCAAGTGGGCGTCAAGACATTTAACACATGGCCTCTGTAACTTTCCACTGTTATGTAATCATCTAATATTACCACCATAAAGGATGTCACACACTCTAAATAAATTCACAAATCATGAGCAGCTCTTTTGTAGTATTATTAAAATCGTAAATTCCTTTAGGCCTAATGTAGAAAACAAAGTTGGTCATGCTGTTTTAAAGATGGTTCCCAGATTACGATGCTAAAACGTGTACCTCTCCCGCTCACGAACAACATGTGGTGGGGATAACTTTTCCCTCCTTTCCATCCAGGGATTCCCTAGCTCTGCTTGGGAGAAATACATTCTAGCCATGCCCGTGGCATTTCAAGTTTCGAGATGCCACGTGCTCGCTCCCTGACAAAGAAATATGTGTCCACTTGATCACTATTCCTTGGTTCATGTTGCTGTCGGATACAATACCTTTCAGCAGATGTTCCATGTAAATCACGAAAAACAAAGGTTAAGGTTAAGGATTACAGCCTTGTCCAACCCCTGTAAGTACCCTGAACCAAGAACTCATTCTACCATCAATTCTCACTGCAGCCCAATTGTCAACACACATACCAATGATTTATTTTAATAATCTACCCTTAAACCCATAGCCCCCAGTATGAACATCTTTTCCCTCGGTACCCTGTCATATGCTTTCTCTAGATCTATGAAACATAAACATAACTGTCTATTCCTCTCATAGCATTTCTCATGCTACTCATTGGCTGAATGGTCAACGTACTGGCCTTCGGTTCAGAGGGTCTCGGGTTCGATTCTCGGCCGGTCCGGGGATTTTAACCTTCATTGGTTAATTCCAATTTCCCGGGGGCTGGGTGTTTCTGCTGTCCCCAACATCCCTGCAACTCACACACCACACACAATACTATCCTCCACCGCAATAACATGCAGTTACCTACACATGGCAGATGCTGCCCACACTCATCAGATGGTCTGCCTTACAAGGGTTGCACTCGGCTAGAAATAGCCACATGAAATTATTATTATAGCATTTCTCAATTCCGTGGCACATACTGAAAATCTGTTCCTGACAGCCCCTGTGTGGTCTGAAACCACACTGGTTTTCATCCAACTTCCTCTCAACCACTGATCGCACCCACCCTTCCAAGATGCCAGTGATATACTGCTAGTTGCTTTACGTCGCAACGGCACAGATAGGTCTTATGGCGATGATGGGACAGGAAAGGGCTAGGAGTGGGAAGGAAGTGGCCGCAGCCTTAATTAAGGTACAGCCCCAGCATTTGCCTGGTGTGAAAATGGGAAACCACGGAAAACCATTTTCAGGGCTGCCGACAGTGGGGTTCGAACCTACTATCTCCCGAATACTGGATACTGGCCGCACTTAAGCAACTACAGCTATCGAGTTCGGTGCCTGGTATACTAGTCAATGAGATACCTTGATAGTTGTTGCAATCCTTCTTGTTCCCTTGCTTATAGATAGGTGCATTTACTGCTTTTGTCCAATCTGAAGGTACCTTACCAACACTTCAAGCTAATCGTATTACTCTATCAAGCCATTTCATCCCTACCTTCCCACTATACTTCACCATTTCAGGTCTAAATTCATCTGTTCCTGCTGCTGTATGACAATGCAGTTTATAAACCACCTTTTCCACTTCCTCGAGTGGAATTTCACCAAAATGATTTTCCTCCTTCCCATGAGCTTGGTTGTTCACGACACCAACAGGAAGTTTTCCTTTTACGTTGAAATTTTCAAAATATTCCTTCCACCTGTTCAGTGATTCCCTGGGATCTATTATGAGTTCACCTGAATCACTCAGAATACTATTCATTCCCTTTTTCCCCTCCCTTCCTAAGATTCTTTATTATTGTCCAGACAGGTTTCCTTGCTTCTTGACTTAGCCTTTCCAGGTTATTACCAAAATGTTCCCAAGACTTCTTTTTGGATTCAACAGCTGCTTGTTTCGCACCGTTTCCTTCATCAACATTCAATTCCCTGTCTGTATCAGCCCTTGTTTGGATCCATTTCTGATATGCCATCTTTTTACATTCACAAACTGCTCTCACTTCATCATTCCACCAAGATATTCGCTTTTTCCCATCTTTACACACAGTTGTTCCTATGCATTCCCTTGCTGTTTCTGGTTCAGCAACCCTGTATCCCACCCATTCTCTTTCTATATCCTGAACCTGCTTACTGTCCTCTGTTCGGAACTTCTCACTAACCATTTCCATGTACTTCTGTCTAATATCCTCGTCCTGGAGATTTTCTACCCTTATTGTTTGCAAACAGATTTCACTTTCTCTATCCTAGGCCTAGAGATACTTAGTTCACTACAGATCAGATAGTGGTCTGCTTCATCGAAAAATCCCTAAAAAACCCGTACATTCCTAACAGATTTCCTGAATTTGAAGTTGGTTTAGATATAATCTATTATGGATCCGGTACCCCTACGCTCCCATGTGTAGCAGTGAATAGCCTTATGCTTGAAGAATATATTTGTAACTGCTAAATCCATACCAGCGTAGAAGTCCAAATGCTTCCCATTCCTATTAGCTTCTATATCTTCCCCACATTTACCAATCACCCCTTCATATCCTTCAGTTCTATTTCCAACTCTCGCATTGAAATTGCCTGTTAGCACTGTCCAATCCTTGTTGTTGACCTTGACTACGATGTGACTCAGTGTTTCATAAAGCTTGTCAATTTCATCCTCATCTGCATCCTCACATGGTAAATACACTGACAAGGGAACATCGGCAATGGTTAAGTCGCCGATCGCGATGAAACTTGGAAAACGCATTGAGGTACATGTAAAAACGATGTCAGCATCAATTTTGGGTGCCAACATTCATTAGGGCGTTAACTACGGGGCCTAAAAGTTGAGACATTTCAAAATCCGTGCGATCAGCAATGAATACCTGCTGGCCAATGCTAAGCCGGCACACCGAGTGCCTGGAGACATGCCTCTGCACCTCCTCCCCTACACACCTCCACCCCTCCTTATGGTTCGCCACCGCACGTTTCCCTTTTCCCCATGCCTGCCCATCTTCTTAGCTGTCGAAGAGAACCGGTGGTACACTTTGCAAACTCTGTCAGCCTTCCTCATATCTCGCCTTTGTAATTTCTACATTGTATTAGTCAGTTTACGTTTTCTGAAATGTTTATGAAAACGTTTACACCGGGTGATTTGGCCATGCGGTTAGAGGCGCGTGGCTGTGAGCTTGCATCCGGGAGATAGTGGGTTCGAATCCCACTGTCGGCAGCCGTGAAGATGGTTTTCCGTGGTTTCCCATTTTCACACCAGGCAAATGCTGGGGTTGTACCTTAATTAAGGCCACGGCCGCTTCCAACTCCTAGGCCTTCCCTATCCCATCGTCGCCATAAGACCTATCTGTGTCGGTGCGAAGTAAAGCAATTATCAAAAAAATTGTATGGTGCCTGTTGTTAATTGTGTTTTGTTTCGGTTTTCTTTTCACTATTTTTTAATGTTTCGAATAGACCAAAGATTGTTTTCGTTTACTATCAGTTATTGACGAGGAGTTTACCTGATGTAATGTATACGGAGTCATTTATTGTGTTGCCTTGTAATTGTTTGTTTTTGTACCAGTTCGTACAATAGCCATTTAACCTTTTGCATATGTAACTGCCATTATACTCAGAAGACTGTAGTGTGATAGTTTAATATCGGTACTTGTTGAGTACATAGACCTTCATCAGCTATAACGCAAAAGTACTGGTACAGTAAGACTACAGGTCTGCCTGTGATTACTGTATATCTACTGCATATATAAATGCACATCTTTTTTATTTTTCAAGGCTTTTCTTATTACGTCAAACTTTACTACATTCCATGTCATACTCATATCGAAGTTGCCTATGCATTAAATTTATTTATATTCGACAACCATTGCTGCAATTGAAATGTGTTGTGCCTGTCACTGCAAAACATAAATAAATCATTCAGTACAAGCACAAATAAAAACATTCTACCTGTAGGCCTATTCCTTATACCAGAGTATGCAATACGGAAAATACCAGTAGTTTCAAACTCGGAGTTTATAATTGTTGTTGTTGTTGTCATCTGCAATGTCGTTTCGTTATGACACAACTGATAGCGTACACAAAATGGGTGGGGGGAAGGGGACATAGAAAGAAGATCTGGACCTATAACCAGATTTTGATATCCTGGGGTACTGAATCTCATTAAGTTACATTTATTGAGATCCTCTACCCGGGCACGTAATTTCTTTACATAAAAAGGTATTTAACGTTGTTTAAAGGCGGGAGATTTATTTAGTGGTGGGTGATTTAATTTAATTAATTCCATATGTATGTCCACTCTAAAGGACACTACCGACAGCTTTAAGGCGTTTTAGCAGTAAATAATAATTTAAGCGCAGGTAGGACGCGGTACCCCATCCCACGTTTGACCACACCCAGTGGTACTTAACTCGGAGTTGTACCCACGAATGTGACAACTCACCGGAATTAGCAGGAATGAAAATATAATATTTGAATAAAATATGGGTATATTAGTTTAGGTTATTTATTATCATTATTTGTGAAATGGAACGTTATTTAAAGGATTTCAATAATTATAGTATGAAAAGAAGCAAAGTATAGAGCTGGTTCCGTTCAACAGCTAAGCAGCCGGCAAGCGCGGGGAGAAGGGAAACGTGCAGGGGCGAACCAGTTGGAGTGGGGAGGGGAGGAGGTGCAGAGGCATGTCTCCAGGCACTCAGTGTGCCGGCTTAGCATTGGCCTGCAGGTATTCATCACTGATTGTGCGGAATTTGAAATGTCGCAACTTTTAGGCCCCGTAGTTAATGCCCTAATGAATGTTGGCACCCAAACTTGATGTTGACATCGCTTTTACGTGTACCTCAATGTATTTTCCAAGTTTCATCACGATCGACGACTTAACCATTCCTGATGTTCCCTTGTGAGACAATTCTCATCATTATTCCTCCAACTGCCAAATCTACCCACATCATTCGCTCATTTACGTGCCTAACAGAAACTATGTTGCGTGCAATAGTATTTCTGATGAACAGCCTTATCCCACACTCTGCCCGCCCATCCCTTTTCAATACCCATCTAATATACTTTATAATCTCCTATCTCTTTCTCATTATCTCCCCTTACCCGAATATCATTTACTCCTAGCACATCAAGATGCATCCTCTTTGCTGACTCAGTCAGTTGTACTTTCTTTTATAAGCCCCATGAATACTGATAGCTCCCCATTGAATTCCTTTTTGTTTGCCAAGTTGTTTCCAAGGTGTCCCTCGCCTGTCAAATGGGAATGGTACTCCATTACTCCCATTGGTCCGAGGCTTGCTTAAAATGTTTCATTACTTTCTTAAATTCTTGCCATCAGTAAAGAATGAGACTGTATTATAGTGTACTTTGTACAAAAAAAGATGGCGAACCATTAACGTTGTTCAACAATCAAAGCACAGTTATACTTCACTATATCTTTTGTAGAACTTTTGACAAACTTCACCGAAATATTCCAGGAAGATGAACCTTTAATTCATATTGTGTACTCTCTACTGCAATAACTGTTTGCAAGTCTATTTCTGTTGGTAACTTTTGTTTTATTTTGTTCAAACAGTATGTTGGCTTTGAAAGATGTTGTTGTTCCACAGGAGATTAAAAATGTACATTCACATCATTCAAGAAAAGAATCTTTGGTTTTCATGAATAGTGCTAAAGTGCAATATATTGTCAGATGCAAATATTTTATTGAAAAGTCAATGAAAGATACTGATTTGATTAAAACTCTGAGATGTTTGAACCACTTACCTGTAAAAAAACCCACAAAGCTGTCGATATATAGTTTTAGTCACCAGATAACTACCTATTGCAAACCATCCACTTCATGGTCTATATCGATAAATTAATCAATAAATTAAGCAGCGACATTGTTCCACCTAATTGATATTTTTTATTTTGCCTTTGGCAAAGTTATTTTATAAGTAGCACATGTTTTTTTAGATTGACTAAATATCATCAGCTACACTTTTTTGATTTAGGTAGAAATTCATAAAAATGCAAATTCTTCCATGTGAATTTTAAAACAATCTCTAACACATTAAAAATTAAGGTTGAACCTGTGAAAACGTGGGAGGGGAAGGGGTGGAAAAGGGGGGGGGGGGGTAGGGATTCACCTATGTCTATTTTAGTTAAAAGTTATAGCTAATAAACATTTCTAAAGCATGTTATAATTGATGACTAGAAATGTCTTTGTTCTTTTTGTATTCCCTTAACATGCAACATTGTAACTGTTTGCTCTCCTCATCAAGACACTTGGGGAGATGAAAATTATTACCTTGGGACACATGAATATCAAATAAACTATATGTGGCTTGCCCGCAAATTGCCACGCAAATAGAAACAATTAACATTCCATGGTTTCCCATTTCTCTATGTGATGTTTGGGTGCCAGGGTTACAGTTTTAAACAAAACTGTAAACCAAAATTTATATTTACTAGCGTAGAGACTTATACTTAAATCACAGGGGTAGGATTTTAAATAATTAACCATTAAGTATTGCTTAAGAAAGAAATTTAATGCAATATAAAATACAAATGAATTTATTATACAAAAAAAATGAGATGAATCGGAAAAGTTCCTTAAAGCGTGGAGGAATTTAGAATTTACTTTACTGAATTTACTAATTGAAGCTCACCAATTGCAGCTTCCGTTGAAGTCATCTGGTTTCCGTGGTTACTCGTTCTCTTCTTCTCGATGTAGAATTTGCTCCATGGACATCCTTCCTTCCTTCTCTGATATGGTACGGGCTATCTGGACTAGCACTCCCTAATTGCCTAGTCTTTAAATTAGACATTGGCCCTATACTTGTAAAAACTGATCAGCGTTGATCGTATGAGGAGAAAATTCAGAGATATGAATTTTTCCATATTAGTAGAAATCTCAATCCAACTGAGCTATACTATTTAGACGGTACAGACTTGTACCAAATTCCGTAGACTTGAACTAAATATAGTTCTTCGTCCTGAAGATTTACTGAATATAACACAAGCCGTAAGCTTGTTTCGTCTCACGCAGATCCGATAACATAACCGCAGCTCAGTACTGTATTGAAGCGATAACACATTGTACAAAAATAACTATGTCGTGGAGCGACCACACACTGTTTCAAAAATCAATAACGTCGTTCACAGTAGATGTTCACAGTAGAAGTAGTAGTTAGGTTCACAGCAGAAGTTGTAGTTAGGTGCCGTTCTCGTGGTGAGAATCTCTATATATCCGGGCTCACCCCCACTCTTGGTAACAGTTCAATCTCAAAACTCATATACAACGAAGTATCTGATTCGATAGATCGAATTATCAACTCCCCTTCTCTTCTTTCTTGACAAGTCCAGTAGGCGTGGCGATGATGTAGCTGACCAGCTTGCAAGCCTCGCGCGCAGGTCGCTGTTTACTAGCCTTGGCTCATGAGTTAAACCCATGAGTCATGTAATTTTCCACGCTCAAGAATAACCTTCTCCGTATACACAAATATGAGATGAAATGACAACAACTATGTCTCAGCGTATTAACCAAATCCAATACATAATAAATTCCTATCTTTCATAATATAATAATAAATAATAAATGATGTTATAATATATACAATATGATTGCAAAAACCTTATTTACAAATGCTTGATGTAGAATACATACGTTATTACGAATAATTGCCGATGGCGGATAAACTTGATATCAAATGATATCGCGTAAAATGATATTATATTAAATTAGTAGGGCTGGAGAAGCCTGGACGGTTACAACTTGGAAATCTGTCTTCTTATAGCACCATGTCTGAAGTGGAAATTCCTAGTTGTGTCTTGTGTGTTGAAGCTAATGATATTTGTTGTGGAATTTAATATTACTCCAAAAATTCATATGTTTGTGCAACACCTGTTTGTTCATTGAATGGTTAGTTGGTTTGCAACATGACCTGCAACCAAGTTAGAAAAATGGGAGTGTGTGTGTTATGTTTAACTTTCTTCTTTTAGTTAACTTGTGTTAGAATTTGTCAAACTTACCCTGAATGTAGGAGTGTTGCCCCACGTTCGTACTACCTTGGGAGTGGCCCCGAACCTTTAGCCTCAGATTTTAATCTGGTGTAATAACGGTGTGTGTTCTTTGGGGCCTGCTTGCTAGTGCTGCAAGGTGAGGAGAGGGGGGAAGAGGCGTGTCCACCTCATCATTACATGCTGTCGTCTTTTGAGTGGAGAGGAAGTTTGGTTGAAAATCAAGGGCTCTAATACTATTTGTACTGTTCATGGATTTATCATAATTCCTTTCTAGCAATTTTAAGTACCGGCACCCGAAGATATGCTCATATGAAGGATTTTTTTTACTCGATCTCATCATTTTGAATTTTATCCTTATTCATCAACTGATCCAAAAGGATGTGAATGTTTTCTAGATTATTCATATGGCCTGAACTGACCAAATGGGCTCCCATAGCAGAAAACTTTCCATGTCTTTCAGCCTACCAACACAAATCGCTATCTTCATGCAGATTCTCACCACCATCCAGCACAAAAACAAGGCATTCTCACGACACTCGCCAAGAGGGCGAGACGAATATGTGAGCCATCACATATCCAGGCAGAGATGGACACGCTCAAAGTTGCGTTCAAGGGTAATGGTTACAGCGATATACAGATTCATAGAGCCCTACATTCCAGAGAAACGACCAAGCAAAGCTCACAGAAGGAAGAAGTGAAGGGAACTGCCTACTTGCCTTACATTCACAACACCACAGATCGAATTGCCAAGGTCCTCCGCAAATACAATATAAAAACCGTGTTTGGCACCGCCACTAAAATTGCTCACAGTCTGAGTAAAACCAAGGACAAATTGTCCCACCTTTTACATCCTGGGGTATACGAAATTCTCTGTACGTGCGGTAAGGTATACATCGGCCAAACATGCCGGTCCATTGGTACCCGTATCAAAGAACATGAACGTAATATTCGTCTCAACCAATCAGACAAATCGGCTAGGTGAGCACGCTCTATCATCGGGTCATGATGTCATGTTCCAAGATGCTCGAGCTCTTACCCACACTAGAAACTACAGGTCCAGGATTATACGGGAAGCTGTGGAAATCATAGAAATTCTAACAATTTCAACAGGGACACCGGCTATCAATTAAGTAACACCTGGTTGCCAGCCATTAAGAATTTATGTAGGTAGTTCCCTTCCCTGTCCCTTCACTATTGTTATTTCGTCTTGGTGTTTTCCAAATTCATATGTTCCTCGTCGCCAGATGTTTCATTCCAGTGTTGTGTCTATATCATACACCTGTTATGTCATATGTTACGCAAACACGTTATGTGAACCGCTTAGTCTGATTGTGATGGTTCAGTCAGCTTCCGCTTCGAACGCTAGCGTTGTGCCACGTCCTGGGGGCCATCTGGTGGTGAATGAACATACCATTTCCACTTCTATTATAACGTCCAAATTCAAAGTGTCATTGTTTAAGAAACCTTTCTCGTGGTCAGTCAAGATTTCTTCTGAGGATGCAGAGCACACTTTTCTGAGAAGCGTTAAGAATTTCACCTTATTTTATTGACACGGCATAAGCCCAAAAGCCTATACAGTATCATGTCTACAAATCTCTAACATATTAAAAATGAAGGTTGAACCTTTGAAAATGTGGGAGGGGGCAACAAGCAATATCAGAAATTGGCAAATGTTATCCAGGCTGCATTGTCTCTATCGGATGGGAATGCAGGCATTGAAAGGAATTTTTCTGTTTTTAGATGGGCTTTAAATGAGGACAAGAATTCCACTTGTGAACGAACATTAAATGCTATTTTCATGACCAAAGATATATTGAAAGTGTTTGGTAATAAATCTGAACTGCTTTCCACTATACAAAGTACCCAGAGGAGCAAAGAAGATCGATTTATTTATTTATTTATTTATTTATTTATTTATTTATTTATTTATTTATTTATTTGTCCGACTCATTGGCTGAATGGTCAGCGTTGAGGCCTTCGGTTCAGAGGGTCCTGGGTTCGATTCCTGGCTGGTTTGGGTATTTTAAACACGTCTGATTAATTCTTCTTCTGGCATCCAGCTTCATGGCTAAATGGTTAACGTGCTGGCCTTTAGTCACAGGGGTCCCAGGTTCGATTCCCGGCAGGGTCGGGAATTTTAACCATCATTGGTTAATTTCGTTGGCGTGGGGCATGGGTGTATGCGTTGTCTTCATCATCATTTCAACCTCATCAAGAAGCACAGGTCGCCTACGGGAGTCAAATCAAAAGACCTGCATCTGGCAAGCCGAACTTGTTATCAGACACTCCTGGCACTAAAAGCCATACACCATTTCAGTTCTTCTGGCCCGAGGACTGGATGTTTGTGTTTGTCCCAACACTTTCCTCTTCATATTCAGAAAACACTCTACACTACCAACCGCCACAGAAACACGCAATAGTAATTACATCCCTCCCTACAGGTTTGGCGTCAAGAAGGGCATCCAGCCGTAAAACAGGGCCAAATCCACATGTGCGACACAGTTCATACCCGCGACCCCACAGATGTGGGAAAAACGGTAGAAGAAGAAGTAGAAGAAGAAGATTTATTTATTTATTTATTTATTTATTTATTTATTTATTTATTTATTTATTTATTTATTTATTTATTTATTTATTTATTTATTTATTTATTTATTTATTTATATTTTATGTATTTATTTACCAAGCTCCTTGATAGCTGCAGTTGTTTAAGTGCAGCCAGTATCCAGTATTTGGGAGATAGTGGGTTTGAACCCCACTGCTAGTAGCCCTGAAGATGGTTTTCCGTGGTTACCCATTTTTATACCAGGCAAATGCTAGAGCTGTACCTTAATTATGGCCACGGCTGCTTCCTTCCCACTTCTAGCCTTTTCCTGTTCCATCATCACCATAAGACTTATCTGTGTCGGTGCGAAGTAAAACAACATGTAAAAAATTATTTATTTATTTATTTATTTATTTATTTATTTATTTATTTATTTATTTATTTATTTATTTATTTATTTATTTATTTATTTTTTGCACTGATAAGTCTTATGGCAATGATGGTATAGGGAAGGGCTAGGAGTGGGAAGGAAGCGACCGTGGCCTTAATTAAGTTTCAATCCCAGCATTTGCCTCGTGTGAAAGCAGGAAACAACAGAAAATCATCTTCAGGGCTGCTGACAGTGGGGTTTGAACCCTCCCGAATGCAAGGTGAGAGGTACATGACCCAAACAACGCAGCTACTCACTCGGTGAAAGATGATTGAAAGAGGAGAAAGATAAAGAGAAAGAGTAGTAGATTCATTTCGCTACAGAGACAGAACGAAAGGCGAAACAAGCTGAAGATTCTAGGAAGATTTTAGAAAGAAAATTTCCAAAATAGTAAAATATCACAGACAAAACAGGACCATGATCAACTTCTGAAGCATGTAATCATCTGTTCAAAGAAACCAATAAACCATTGAAGAGAGCAGTACAGAATGGGAATTTGAAGGAAGTTAGTGTTGCGCAGGATATGTTGTAGGGCATTAAAAGTATGTGCAAAACTGAGAATCAGAAGCTTAAAGAAGTGGAAGATCTTTGACAAACTAGAGAGAAAAGAAAGATCGTTTGATCACTGCTTTCTTTGAAAAGAAGTTTAAGAATGATTGATATTATTATTATTATTATTATTATTATTATTATTATTATTATTATTATTATTATTATTGTATTTCCCAGTTTTACCGTCTTCTTTCAAAACAATATTTCTTGACATAGATTTTTATATAAAAGTTGAAAATAACATTTGTTTCTCAAACATAAACATTCCATTTCTTAAAAGAAATGTATTTAATCTTCATTTTTATTCAATAACTAGCAAGATACCCGTGTTTCGCTACGGTATTATACTGAAATTTATAATTGAATGCTTATTGTTTTAGATATATAATCCGCCGAAATTCGCGATCTGACTAGTTTTCTAATAGATTACGGCAAGTTTCCCCCCATTTTTCAATCTTTCTTTCCAGCAATCGATTTCGTACTTCCCGGGCTAGGTCCAGGTATTCCACCCGGCCAGTTGGGTCCCTAAATCTTTGCCATCTTTTTCTATAAGCATATTTAATATAGATCAAATCCTTGAGGAGATCCGGCGTGGTGTCGTCTTGGGTGCCTTGGCGGTACTGAACCCGCGGCCGGACTGCATTCTTAGCCATTACCCGTCCAGGACCCGTTTCCAGCGCGGTCCGTACATTTGACGACGGTCCAGAACATTATTATTATTATTATTATTATTATTATTATTATTATTATTATTATTATTATTATTATTATTATTATTATTATTATTATTATAGATATTCTGGACCCCACAGCAAGTTGCAAGACCGCTACTTGGCGGTAAAGTACATCTGCTGCCATTGTCATTGTTGACAATGTGACCAGCACCATTGTCGCGCGTAGGCAAGTGTGCGGGATTTCTGGCGATACGAATGACATACTTCCGTGCATTATTGACCTTATTATAGAGGTGAACAATTTGACGGTCAATCTAATTCCTATCGTTTATTTCAAATGTGTTTATATTATAATTTATATGCCAGGAAAATCTACTGTAATCTAAGAATGTTCTCCGAAGGGAAAGATGGCTGTTGAAAATGAACCCAGGAAAGATTAAAAATGATCGGTTTATGATCAGAATAAGTACATCGAAACTATATAGCCTGTTTCCAGTCATTCGACAGGGTCAGGAATGGAATGAATAAAGCCCCATCTAGCGGCGAGGATAGGAATTGTGCCGGCTGCCGAAGCACTCCTCTGGGGCAATGATCGATGAATGATAAATGAAAAGAAATATTGGACAGTGTTGCTGGAATGAATGATAACAGGGAAAACCGGAGTTTCCGGAGAAAAACCTGTCCCGCCGCCGTTTTGTCCAGCACAAATGTCACATGGAGTGACCGGGATTTGAACCACGGAACCCAGCTGTGAGAGGCCGGCGCGCTGCCGCCTGAGCAACGGAGGCTCCTTATAAATACATTATGAACAGTAAAATCAATTGGTCACGCCTCCTTTTACACCCCACCGTTAAGTTTATTCCCCCCCCCAAAAAAAAGAAGGCGTGTTTTATGTTTAAAGGTGATTCTTAATACCAATGTTCACGTCTATTACCTTCAGTTTTGAGATATAAATATCCCCATAAAAATAATTCACTTTCTTTTCACTTCCTTTCACACTCCTCCCAACCCCCACCCCCCTCCAAGTGAATTTTCCGGTAAAAAATACTTGTTTCTTTAATAGTAAAGGATCTTCTAAATACCAGTTATCACGACTGTTAACTTCTTCAGTTTTTGATTTATGTGTCCTCATGAAAGGAATTCAACTCCTTTTCACTCCCGCCCACCAAGATGGATTCCCACCCTAAACGCGTTTTTCTTTGTTTTAAAGGAGATCCAAATACCAATTTTCACGTCTGTAACATCTTCATTTCTGAGATATCAGTAGCCTAATTAAAAGAATTCAACACCATTTTCAGTCAATTTTACCCCCCTCCCCTTCCACCCAAGTGGTATTTCCGAAAACTAAAAATACACGTTTCTTTATTTCTAATGGAGATAAAAAATACCATTTTTCACTTCTGTAACATGTTAAGTTTTTTTAGATTTACCGTAAAAGTTCTCATTTAAAAATTTCACCCCTTTTGAGTTCCCCTTAAGTGGAGTTTCCAAAAACAAATCACCTATGTTTCTTTATATTTACAGGAGATTCCAAACACCCACTTTTTACGTCTGTAAAATTTTACGTTTCCAAGATATTCTGTAGATATAGTCTTTCAAAAAATTCACCCCAATTTGTCACTCCTATTTAACCGCTATTAATTGGATTTTCCAAAAACTTAAAAAATACGTGTTTCTTTATTTTTAAAGGAGATCCCTTATACAAATTTTCAGTTCTGTAATATCTTCCGTTTCTGAGATATATGTATATATCCTCATTAAAGGCATTCAACCCATTTTTCACCCTTTTACACCCCTCCTATTGGGATTTACAGGAAACAAAAAAATACGCGTTTCTTTATTTTTAGAGGAGATTCTAACTACCAATTGTTACATCTGTAAATTTTAAAGTTTTAAGATGTAGACAGACTCATTTTAAAAATTTCACCCCCATTTTCACCCCCCAATATTTGGATTTTCCAAAAACGAAAAAATACGTGTTGCTTTCCTTTCAAAGTAGATCCCAAATACCAATTTTCAGGTCTGTAATATCTTCAGGATCTGAAATATAAGTAGCCTCATTAAAGGCATTCAACCCATTGTTCACCCTTTTACAGCCTTCCTATTGGGATTTTCCGAAAACAAAAAAATACGTGTTTCTTTATTTTTAAAGGAGATTCTAAATACCAATTTTCACATCTGTAAACTTTTAAAATTTTCATATGTAGATACACTCATTTTAAAAATTCACACCCCCTTTCACCCCCCCCCCCCATTATTTGGATTTTCCAAAAACGAAAAATACCTGTTTCCTTATTATTTTTAAGTAGATCCCAAATACCAATTTTCAGGTCTGTAATATCTTCAGGTTCTGAAATATAATTAGCCTCATTAAAGGCATTTAACATATTTTCCCCCTTTTTCACCCATCCCATTGGGATTTTCCGAAAACAAAAATATACGTGTTTCTTTATTTTTATAGGAGATTCTAAATACTAATTTTTACATCAATAAACTTTAAAAGTTTTGTGTTATATATAGATACACTCATTTTAGAAATTCACCCCCTTCTCAACCCCCCATTAATTGGATTTTCCAAAAACAAAAAAATACGTGTTCTTTATTTTTAAAGGAGATACAAAACACCGATTTTCAGGTCTGTAATATCTTCAGTTTCTGAGATATATGTATCCTCATTAAATGCATTCAAACCCTTTTTCACCCCTTTCCTTCTTTCCTATTAGGATTTTCCGAAAACAAAAAAATACGTGTTTCTTTATTTTTAATGAAGATTCTAAATACCAATTTTTATATCTGTAAACTTTCAACGTTTTGAGATATAGATACACTGATTTTAAAAATTCACCCCCCTTTTCACCATCCCATTAACTGGATTTACCAAAAACAAAAAAATTACGTGTTTCTTTATTTTTAAAAGAGATCAAAAGTACCAATATCAGGTCTGTAATACCTTTAGTTTCTGAGATATAAGTACCAGTATTCTGATTAAAACATTCAACCACTTTTTCACCCTTTTTCGCCCCTCCTATTGGGATTTTCTGAAAACAAAAAAATACGTGTTTCCTTATTTTTAATGAAGAGTCTAAATACCAATTTTTACATTTGTAAACTTTAAAAATTTTGAGATATAGATACACTCATTTTAAAATTTCACCCCCCTTTTCACCCCCTTAGCGACGGAATATCCAAAAATCCTCTCTTAGCGAGCACCTACATCTTAATATGAATGTATCTCCAAAATTTCATTTCATTATGTCCATTAGTTTTGGCTCGGCGATGATGAATCAGTCATTCAGTCAGTCAGTCAGTCAGTCAGTCAGTCAGTCAGTCAGTCAGTCAGGACAAGCTATTTTATATATATAGATTTGAAAACTGGTATTTGGAATTTCCTGTAAAAGTAAAGAAACATAAATACATTTTTTTTTAATTCACTCAAGGGAAACTGAAAAAGGGGGTGAATTTTTAATTTTAGCATATCTACAGTATATCTCAAAAACTTAACATGTTGCAGACATGAAAATTGGTATTTGGAAACTCCATTAAAAATAAGGAAACATGTATTCTTTGGTTTTCAGAAGAAACACTTAATGGTGTGGGGGGGGGGGGGGGAAGAATTGAAAAATTAGTTGAATTATTTGTATGATAATGTACAGGGTGATTAATTTAAAAATTCAGAGCGGAGTGCCGAGGATAAGGCACGCTGGGAGGCGGAGACAGTGAGCGCAGTGCCCGCAATGACAAGCAGGCATAGTCGGCTCAAAGAAGCGGCATGATTACGCCTATAGAAACTAAACGAAACAGAATTCACCGGCTACATAGATGCTCTGGACAAATAAGTAAATGAATAAACAAATAAATAAATCAACTAGGAAATTAAACTGAACTCACCAGTAATAAATAAATAAATAAATAAATAAATAAATAAATAAATAAATAAATAAATAAATAAACTAGGAAATTAAACTGAACTCACCAGTATTTACAGATGATGCTGAAAGTGATCTCCTTCAGCTGCAATGCAAGCTTCACATCTTGTAATGAGATATCGAAACACACTTTGTAGTTCATGGACACCGATAGGATGCACAATGTTCCTAATTTCAATTTTTTATTCTTCTGCAGTTCGAGGATTATTCCTGTAAACTTTTCTGTTAAAATTTTCCCATAGATAAAAATCACATGTGCTTAAACCAGGTGAACGAGGGGGTCATATGTCTTGACTGATGATCTGATCATCATCGAACATTTACCGTAACTGTCGCATATAGCGCCACGTCGTATGGGCCGTTGCACTATCCTGCTGGAAATAGCCGGACCTTTTATTTTCTTCAGACAGTTCAGCAAAAAATAGTTCCAAAATGTTGTGAATATAACGGTCAGAATAATCATGTCCTGAAAAAATATCGGACCGATAATTCGTCGGGCACTGATAGCGCAGTGAAATACCACTTTCCTGAGCTACTCTCCAAAGCGACCGACTTTTGTGGACTGACCTGGAGTCTTGCCTGTATATCTTCTAACCTCTCCTGTGTGAGAGCTGTTCTCCTCTGCTTTTTTTTTTTTTTTGCTTTATGTCGCACCGACACAGATAGGTCTTATGGCAACGATTAGACAGGAAAGGCCTAGGAATAAGAAAGAAGCAGCTGTGGCCTTAAGTAAGGTACAACCCCAGCATTTGCCTGGTGTAAAAATGGGAAACCACGGAAAACCCTCTTCAGGGCTGCCGACAGTGGGATCCGAACCCACTCTCTCCCGGATGTGAGCTCACAGATGCGCGCCCCTAACCGCATGGCCAACTCGCCCGGTCTTCTTTTTCTTATTGATTACGGAACCAGTACTACGCCACTTGTAAATGAGCTGATGCACGTAACGTTTTGATGGTACTGTCACACCAGAAAATTGTCTACGGAATTTTCGAAGGCACCTTTTAACTGGTTTCTTGTGCAAATAACACTCGACCAAAAATATTCTTTGCTCTATAGTGTATTTAACCATCGTGATAATAACCTCACAACACACCTTAAAAGTCCAATCGTTTCTAGCGAACTGAGGGACAGAGTGCTAAACAGCTGCGGGCTGGCAGTGAACATTTCTTATCTTGCCAGTGTTGACACAAGCCATATGGCGTTCTCTCGGGAATTCCCACGGCATGCGAGCAGAAGTCTGAACTCTTAAATTATTCTCCCTGTATGTATATATACCAAAATATCTAAAGATGTTACAAACGTGAAAACTGGTATTTGGAATCTCCTATAAAAATTATGAAACACGCATTTGTGCGGGGAATCAACTTGGTAGGGGGGATGAAAACGGAGATGAATTCCTTTTACGAGGATACATATATCTCAGAAACTGAAGTTGTTACAGTCGTGATAATTGGTATTTGGAAGCCCTTGTAAAGAAACGGGTACTGTTTGTTTTTAGAAAATTCACTTGAGTGGGGAGTGTGAAAGGAAGTAAAAGCATTAAATTCTTTTTCTGGAGAAACTTATATCTTAAAACTGAAAATTACAGATGTGTAAATTGGTATTTGGAATTTCCTTTAAAAATAACGAAACACAAATTTTTTGGGTGGGGGAAACCAACTTAACGGGCGCAGGTGGAGTGAAAAAGGAGTTGAATTCCTTTCATGAGGATACTTATATCTCAGAAACTGAAGATGTTACAGACATGAAAATTTGTATTTGGAATTTTCCTTCAAAGTAAAGAAACTTGTAACTTTTTGTGTTTGGAAAATCCACTTAAGGGGTGTGAATTTATTGAAAAATTAGTTGAATTCTTTTTATGAGGACACTTATATCTCAAAAACTAAAGATGTTACAGACGTGAAAATTAGTATTTGGAATCTCCTTTAAAAATAAAGAAACACACATTTTTGGGGGGAAATCAACTTGGGGGGTGGGGGCGGGGAAAAAGTTAATTCCTTTTTATGAGGATACATGTACCGGTATGTCAAAACTGAAAATGTTACAGTCATGATTGTTGGCATTTGGAAGCTCCTTTATAAATATAAAGCAACAAGTATTTTTGGTTTTTGGAAACTTCATTTAAGAGGGGAGGGTGAAAAGAAGTGAAAAAATTAAATTCCTTTTATTGAGAAACTTATATCTCAAAAACTTAAGGTTACACACGTGAAAATTTGTATTTGAAATCTCCTTTAAAAATAAAGAAACACGCATTTTCTGGAGGGGGGGGGCGTCAATTTAACGGGCTGGGGTGAAAAAGGATTTGAATTATTTTTATGAGGATACTTATACCTCACAATCTGAAGATGTTAGAGGCATTAACATTGGTATTTGGAATCTTCTTTCAAAGTAAAGAAACATGTGTTCTTTTGTTTTCAGAAAATCCACTTAAGGGGTGTGAATGGATTGGAAAATTTGTTGAATTCTTTGTATGAGGATATTTATATCTCAAAAACAAAAGATGTTAAAGACGTGAAAATTGGTATTTCGAATCTCCTTTAAAAATCAAGAAACACGCACTTTTGGGGAGGGGGGAATCAACTTAACGATTAGGAAAAGAGGGGGGTGAAAAAGGAGTTGAATTACTTTTATGAGTATGCTTATATCTCAAAAACTGAAGATGATACAGACGTGAAAATTAGTATTTGGGTCTCCTTTAAAAATAAAGAAACGCGCATTTATTTTATTTGGAAAATCGACTTAAGGGGTGTGGGGTTGAAAATAAGTAAATAAGGAGTTGAAATATGTTTATAAGGATACTTTATGTTAAAAACTGAAGCTGTTACAGAAATCAAAGTTGATATTTTGAATTTCCTTTCAAAATAAAGAAACACGTACTTTTTGTTTTTGGAAAGTCCACGTAAGGCGGGAGAGGGGTGGAAAAAAGTTCAAGAAGAAGAAGTTGAATTATTCTTATGAGTATACATTTATCTCAAAAAGTGAACATGTTACAGACGTACAGACATGATAACTGGTATTTGGAATGTCCTTTAAAAATAATGAAACATGTATTTATTTTTTCAGAAAATCCAGTTAAGGGGCTGAAAAGAATTGGAAAAGCAGGTGAATTTTTAAAATGAGTACCGTATATCTACACGATATGTTAAAAACTTAACATGCTAGAGACAAGAAACTTGGTATTTGGGAAGTCCTTTAAAAATACAGGAACTGTACCTTTTCCTACCTTTTTGTTTTCGGAAAAGGCACTTAACGGAGGGGTGAAAAGAAGTGAAAAATAGTTGAATTATTTTTATGAGGATACTTATATCTTAAAAATGAAAGATGTTACAGACGTGAAAATTCGTATTTGGAATCTCCTTTAAAAATAAAGAAACATGCATTTTTGTTTTTGGTAAATACACTTAGAGAGGGGTGGGTGTGGGGGAAGGACTGATCAAGGGGTTGGAGTCTTTTTATGGGGATACTTACGTATATCTCAAAAACACGAGAGATGTTACAGATGTGGGAATTGGTATTTGGAATCTCCTTTAAAAATAAAAAACCACGTATTTATTTTTTCGACTTGAGAGAAGACTGTTTCTCAAATGTACAGTTAGTTCTATGTCACATGGTTGTCTTAGTCCCAAAAAGTTTACAAAGAATTTCTGGGGTAAATGAAACTCAGTTTTTGGGTGAGTTTTTATACTTTTAGAATTTTCAGATAATGTCTTAGTACATTGCTGAGGAACGATTATTTTGATCAAATTATGAAATCCACGCGAGCGAAGCCGCAGGTAATTGCTAGTTTATACTATGCTAAATTAAAGGTGTTTTCATTTCTTTTAGGGTGCAGCTTTTAGTGCTTCTCTTTTAGAAATAACATATACATGAAACTTATCTACTAAAATTAAATTACTAATTTTAAAATCACCTAAAAGAAACAATTATCCTCATTGAGAAACTGCCACTAATGCCAAAGAGCTCACAGGTTACAACAGTACTCAGGAACCAATAACGTCCTCTCAAGACCAACCCCCTTCCGCAAGCTTGTGGACAGCAGCCAGGGGAAAAATATGACCAACAACTACCTGAAATTGGTTATGTTTGGAGGTGTGTAATAATTACTATAACAGCTGCCACCCCATCTATGATGGTGCTAGCTATAGAACAAGTACAGTGGTTTTTTGGGGTTATACCTAATGTCAAGGGATAAATACATATTCTAGAAAATATACTCCTGACTTTGTAATACAAGATTACAAGTTTACAATCAGAATCCCATAGATTTACTGTACTCACTCAAAACTAACCTTTGACCACGTATTTTGTCTGGGATAGTGTGTCCATAAGATTATTGAAAGAATTTTATTCATTTACTAGCAAGATACCTGTGCTTCACTACAGTATTATACTGAAATTTATAACTGAATGCTTATTGTTTTATATATAATCCGCTGAAATTCGCGATCTGACTGGTTTTCTGAGAGAATCCGACAAAATTCGTGATCTGACTTGTTTTCTAATAGATTATGGCAAGGTTCCTCTCATTTTTCAATCTTTCTTTCCAGCAATCGATTTCGTACTTCCCGGGCTACGTCCAGGTATTCCACCCGGTCAGTTGGGTCCCTAAATCTTTGCCATCTTTTCCTATAAGAATTTTTAATATGGTTCAAATCCTTGAGGAGATCCGGCGTGGTGTCGTCGTGGGTGCCTTGGCAGTACTGAACTTGCGGCTGGACTGCATTCTTAGTCATTTTCTGTCCAGGACCCGTTTCCAGCGCGGTCAGGAAATCACTTGACAACTCCTATACTGTTGACATATTTCAAAATATGTAATTGTACAATGTATGGAAGCTAAATAAATGAATGAATGAATGGATCTAGAGGGTAAAAACAACTTTAAAAATAATTATTGTAACCACCATCAGCAATATACAGAACACCATGTTAAGCACCAGTCATTACGTCTTAAAAGCGCCTGAGTTAGAATCTTGTAATTTGCATACAGATTATCATAAGCAATAAGTTTTAATTCTGGAGGGAACGTGAGATGCATCAGTTTCATTGTTCGTGATTGCTGTCAGTCATTGCTGTAGTACACATTTTATAACTGCCTCAAATCAATTTGGCACTTGATATATAAGTCAGAGCCTGCTGGTGGACCTATCTCATGTTGATTGATAGCTAGTACACTAGTGGAATGCATAAAAAGGGTGGTAAGGGAAGAGAAGGGGCTGCTTCTTATGACAGACTTGAATGAGCAAGTATGGTCAGTAGCTAAACAAATCAGTTCATTGTCAGTACATATTCCTACCGTTCGTCCACAAAGTGAATTATGCCACTAAAAATTGTGAACTGAATTTTGTGACAACAAGAGGACAAATGCAAGAGATTGTGCAGCATTCATAATTTTATGAATAAGGAAGATGAGGACAGAAAGAATAAAACACAAGAACAGTATTAATTAAAGCCACAGCCACTACCTTCCCAATCTTAGCCCTTTCCCATCCCTCCGTTGCCAAAAACCTTCAATGTGTTAGTGTGATGGTAAATAAGTAGCAAAAAATAAATAAATAGAACAGAGACAATACAAGACTGAAGAAATTTAATTTGGTACACCAGGAAAAACATGGAAAGAGAAAAAGCATGTAACGGATTTTTAAGATTTTCACGCACAATCCATGAATTTTACTTTCTTCAGAAAACAACTCCATCAGTATCTAAATTATAACCCATGTCAGGAGAGAGGATTGGTTTCCAAGGAGATTGTATCAGTTTGAGAAGTATTGTAAAAGAGTTAGGCTTCAACTGGAAGAAGATTAGAAATAATAGAAGTGTTTTAATCGAGACCGCCTATACGGTATCAACTCAAAAGACCTGCACCAGGCCTCTCTTGAGACCACACATCATGAATAAATTTGTGAGTGAGTTGCTGCAGAAACTGAGCGTACTTCTGATGACTGGTGGGTGATATCCAATGATATCCAACAAGGAGATTAGCAGGTGACACCATTAATTAAGGCCACAGCCACTACCTTCCCAATCCTAGCCCTTTCCCATCCCTCCGTTGCCAAAAACCTTCAATGTGTTAGTGTGACATTAAATAAGTAGCAAAAAATAAATAAATAGAACAAAGACAATACAAGACTGAAGAAACTCCCCAGCTTCTTACAAGATTTGCTCAAGGGCCAATTTGTTTTTGAGGCAATAATACCAAGGAACACGTCAGTTCATTTGTCCATGCAGTTAAGATGGATAAGCATTCTAGAACCTGCAAACTGCTAAAACTTTGTACTGTTCAAACAGATAGTGAAGAAGACATCGGATTGATTCCTAATGAAACCATTATCTATATTTCTTAATACAATCATTTAAGAAAATCTCTTGTTATTCTCATGCCTTACATTCCTTCAACCCAATCCCTCCAAAATATCATAAGTGCTACAAAAGCTACCATTAGAGGACCAGTTTGTTAAACAATACACTCGACTACAACTGACAAACAATCGTAAGCAACATTCATAACTTTAAAATAAGTTCCTTTTTGCTAGGATTGAATAAATATGTACCGGTACCTAATCTATATATATAAAGTAGCTTGTCCTGACTGACTGACTGACTGACTGACTGACTGACTGACTGACTGACTGATTCATCATTGCTGAGCCAAAACTACTGGACATAAAGAAATGAAATTTTGGGGATACATTCATATTACGATGTAGGTGCTCGCTAAGAGAGGATTTTTGGATATTCCGTCGCTAAGGGGGTGAAAAGGGAGGTGAAATTTTAAAATGAGTGAATATATATACGAATGTAAAAATTGGTATTTAGAATCTTCTTTAAAAATAAGGAAATACGTATTTTTTTGTTTTCAGAAAATCCCAATAGGAGGGGTGAAAAAGGGTGAAAAAGGGGTTGAATGCCTTTAATCAGGACACCGGTACTTATATCTCAGAAACTAAAGGTATTACAGCCTGAAAATTGGTACTTTTCATCTCTTTTAAAAATAAAGAAACACGTATTTTTTGTTTTTGGAAAATCCAATTAATGGGAGTGTGAAAAGGGGGGTGAATTTTTAAAATCAGTGTATCTATATCTCAAAATGTTGAAAGTTTACAGATGTAAAAATTGGTATTTAGAATCTTCATTAAAAATAAAGAAACACGTATTTTTTTGTTTTCGGAAAATCCCAATAGGAAAGGTGGAAAGGGGTGAAAAATGGGTTGAATGCATTTAATGAGGATACTTATACCTCAGAAACTGAATATATTACAGACCTGAAAATTGGTGTTTTGGATCTCCTTTAAAAATAAAGAAACATGTATTTTTTTGTTTTTGGAAAATCCAATTAATGGGGGGGGGGTGAGAGGGGGTGAATTTTTAAAATGAATGTATCTATATCACAAAACTTTTAAAGTTTATAGATGTAAAAAATTAGTACTTAGAATCTCCTTTAAAAATAAAGAAACAAGTATATTTTTGTTTTCGGGAAATCCCAATAGGAAGGGTGGAAAAGGGTGAAAATGTGTTCAATGCCTTTAATGAGGCTAATTATATTTCAGAACCTGAAGATATTACAGACCTGAAAATTGGTATTTGGGATCTACTTGAAAATAATAAAGGAACAGGCATTTTTCCTTTTTAGAAAATCCAAATAATGTGGGGGGGGGGGTTTGGTGAAAAGGGGAGTGAATTTTTAAAATGAGTGTATCTACATCATAAAATTTTAAACGTTTACACATGTGAAAATTGGTATTTTGAATCTCCTTTAAAAATAAAGGAACATGTATTTTTTGTTTTCAGAAATCACAATAGGAGGGGTGTAAAAGGGTGAATAATGGGTTGAATGCCTTTAATGAGGGTACATATATCTCAGAAACTGAAGATATTACAGAACTGAAAATTTGTGTATGGGATCTCCTTTAAAAATAAAGAAACACGTATTTTTTTGTTTTTGGAAAATCCAATTAATGGCGGTTAAACAGGAGTGACATATTTGGGTGAATTTTTTGAAAGACAGTATCTACAGAATATCTGAGAAACGTGGAATGTTACAGACGTAAAAAGTGATATTTGGAATCTTCTGTAAATGTAAAGAAACATAGGCAATTTGTTTTTGGAAACTCCTATTAAGGGGAACTAAAAAGGGGGTTAAATTTTAAAATGAGAATTTATACAGTTAACATGTGACAGAAGTGAAAAATGGTATTTTTATCTCTATAAAAATAAGGAAACGTGTATTTTTAGTTTTCGGATATAGCACTTGGGTGGGGGGGTGGGGTAAAAGTGACTGAAAATGGTGTTGAATTATTTTAATTAGGCTACTGTTATCTCAAAAATGAAGATGTTACAGACGTGAAATTTGATATTTGGATTCTGCTTTAAAGTAAAGGAACACATGTTCTCGAAAAATCCAATGAAGTGGGGGGGGGGGAGGTGAAAGAATTGAAAAATTAATTGGCTTAATTGTATGAGAATACTTATGTCTAATAAAAACTAAAGTTGTTAGGACCTACAGATGTGAAGATTGGTATTTGGATCTCCTTTAAAGACAAAGAAAAGCCCGTTTTGTGGGGGGGATCATCTTGGGAGGCGTGAGTGAAAAGGAGTTGAATTCCTTTCATGAGGACACATATATCAAAAACTGAAGAAGTTACAGTCGTGATAATTGGTATTTAGAAGATCCTTTACTATTAAAAAAACAAGGTTTTTGCCGGAAAATTCAATTTGGGGGGGGGGGGGAGTGTGAAAAGAAGTGAAAAAAGTGAATTATTTTTATGGGGATGCTTATATCTGAAGGTAATAGACGTGAACATTGGTGTTTGGATTCTCCTTTAAACATAAAGAAACATGCCTTTCTGTTATTTTTGTGGGGGGGGAATAAACTTAATGGCGGTGGGGTATAAAAGGAGTTGAGACCAATTGATTTTACTGTTCATAATGTATTTATAAGGAGCCTCCATTGCTCAGGCGGCAGCCTCTCACAGCTGGGTTCCGTGGTTCAAATCCTGGTCTCTCCATGTGACATTAGTGCTGGACAAAACGGAGGTGGAACAGGTTTTTCTCTGGATACTCCGGTTTTCCCTGTCATCATTTATTCCAGCAACACTGTCCAATATAATTTCATTTCATTTGTCATCCATTAATCATTGCCGCAGAGGAGTGCGACAGGTTTCGGCTGCCGGCACATTCCTATTGTCGCTGCTAGATGGGGGCTTTATTCATTCCATTCCTGACCCTGTCGAATGACTGGAAACAGGCTGTAGATTTTTGATGTACTTATTCTGATCATAAACCGATCATTTTTAATCTTTCCTGGGTTCGTTTTCAAGAGCCATCTTTCCCTTCGGAGAACGTTCATAGATTACAGTACCTTCTCCTGGCATATAAATAAAAATTTAAACACGTTTGAAATAAACGATAGGAATGAGATTGACCGTCCAGTTTTTCACCTCTATAATAAGGTCAATAACGCACGGAAGTATGTCATTCGTATGGCCAGAAATCCCCCACACTTGCCTACGCGCGACAATGGTGCTGGTCACATTCTCAACAATGACAATGGCAGCATGTAATTTACCACCAAGTAGCGGTCTTGCATCTTGCTGTTGGGTCCAGAACATCTATAATAATAATAATAATAATAATAATAATAATAATAATAATAATAATAATAATAATAATAATAATAATAATAATAATAATGTTCTGGACCATCGTCAAATGTGCGGACCGCGTTGGAAACGGGTCCTGGACGGGTAATGACTAAGTATGGTGTTCGGCCGCGGGTTCAGTACCGCCAAGGCACCCAAGACGACACCACGCCGGATATCCTGAAGGATATGATCCATATTAAAAATGCTTATAGGAAAAGATGGCACAGATTTAGGGACCCATCTGACTGGGTGGAATACCTGGACCTAGCCCAGGAAGTACGAAATCGATTGCTGGGAAGAAAGATTGAAAAATGGGAGGAAACTGTCCGTAATTTATTAGAAAACAAGTCAGATCGCCTATTTTGGCGAATTCTCGCAGAAAACGAGTCACATCGCGAATTTCGGCGGATTATATATCTAAAACAATAAGCATTCAATTATAAATTTCGGTATAATACCGTAGCAAAGCACGGGTATCTTGCTAGTATGACAATAAGGAGAAAAATTCATTTCTGGAGTAGAATAAAAACCAAAACTGCTTAAACTATAAGTATTTGACTCGTTAATTGTTTTTATCATCTCCTGTAAAATTCATATTTTGTTGCTTATGATACTTTGCCTTTCCAGAGACGATATGCTTCTGCAGTGATGAACCACCTGTCAAATTGCTTGCGAATAAAATGACCTTGTCCTTGACGATGTTGCATGTTTTTATTTCTGGCAGTGTATATCAACAAAGACATGTGAAAACCATTTTGTGATTGCTTTGGTGACAATCCTTTGCTCAGACATAAAACATACTCATAATCATGAGTTCTAATTGTACCTGGTTCCTGTTGCATCACAGCTGGCTATTTGAAATAGCATTCCATTTGCTCGCAGTGTTTGAACAATGCCTTATGTTTATTCCTATCTGATGTTGGTGCAAAATCATTCACAGAAATAAAAGAAAGACTAACAACAGGCATGTAATGAAAACGAGATGGCTACGGCACGGAGGGTTGTCAGAGAAAGGGATTCAAATAAATGCAGCAGCAAAGCAATACAATATCCCGGTTGCAACACTGTTTTGAAGACTGAAGATATCTGTGGAACAAGGTGCAGTAAAAGGTTTGGGGTGATTTCAGTCGGTGTTTAGTACTGATCAGGAAAACGTCCTGGTTGAGTTTCTACCAGAAATGAAATTAACCTTTCAGTATGCTGAACAAAACCAATTCCTTCATTCGTTCAATAGATAGACCAAAAAGCAGGAAAGGACTGAGTGAATGCCTTTCTATTAAGACATGCGGAATTGTCTTTATGGCTTTCTGAGAAAACTTCAGCAGCTCGGGCTTCAGCATTCAATGAAATGAACAGAAATAAATTCTTCATTCCCCTTGATGAGTTGTATGAAACTTATCACTACTGTCAGGATAGGGTGTGCAATTGTGATGTGACTGGGATCACTACTGTACCTAATAGACCAACTAAATGCTGTGAGCTTGCATCCGGGAGATAGTAGGTTCGAATCCCACTATCGGCAGCCCTGAAAATGGTTTTCCGTGGTTTCCCATTTTCACACCAGGCAAATGCTGGGGATGTACCTTAATTAAGGCCACGGCCACTTCCTTCCAACTCCTAGGCCATTCCTATCCCATCGTCGCCATAAGACCTATCTGTGTCGGCGCGACGTAAAGCCCCTAGCAAAAAAAAAAAAAAATAGACCAACTAAAATAATATCTCGGAAGGGGAAGAAGCACGTGGGCATATTGTCATCAGCAGAGAGAGTCACTCTTATTACAGCTGAAATCTGCTTCAGTGCTACCGGAAACTACGTTCCTCCAGCACTTATTTTTCTGGTGGTCTGAATGAATCCAATGTTTGAAAAGTGTATTCCTCCAAACACAATGATTTTTGTGCACCCATCCAGATGGATGCAGTCCAATATTTTTATAGAATGGTTCAAACATTTCTTAAAAGTATTTGAATCCTACAGCCGAAGAGCATGTTCTGTTTAATCCTTGATGGACATGCTACACATATCAATAACTTAGAAGTGATGTTGTTAGCAAAAGAAAATCATGTAGACATTTTGGTGTTGTCTCCACGCAGCACTCTTCGACTACAGCCGCTTAATGTTGCCTTCATGTACCCCAGAAAGGTGGTCACGATTCACAAGTTTGGAGCTCTTCTCAAGGATACATGCTCAAAGGCAGCCACTTTGCAGAACACAATTTCTGGCATATACCCATTAGAAAGAGTTTTTCCAAAGGATTAATTCTCAGCTGCGGAAACAACAAATTGTTTGTCAAGAAATGAGGATACATATATCTCACAAACTGAAGATGTTACAGTCGTGATAATTGATATCTGGAAGCTCCATTATAAATAAAGAAACACATATTTTTTGTTTTTGGAAAATTCATTTAAAGGAGGAGGGTGAAAGGAAGTGAAAAATTGAATTATTTTTATGCAGATACTTATATTTCAAAAACTGAAGGTTACAGATGTGAAAACTGTTATTTGGAATCTCCTTTATAAGTAAAGAAACATGCATTTGGGTGGGTGGGGGGAATCAATGGCGGTGGGGTGTGATAAAATGAACTAGTGAATCAGTTTTTAGAGTGTAATTTGAATCACTATTTTTCACCTACCTTGTGAGATCATATGAAAGAGACTGAGATCTCAAAACTTGCCCCATTTGTTTTCAAGTCTGTGGTTGAGTCAGACAACATTGATCAAAAAGTATGTATTATGTAAAACCATGGGCATTAAGCAACAGTAAGACCTTGTGCTAATTTCATTGTACAAGTTTCAGGTACTCTTTGGGACTTTAACTCTGAGAGGACAACTATTTTGTGGATGCAAGCAGAGATTTCCATTTAGTTTTGAAGCCAGATTCCTTAGATCATGGGTGGATTTCATCATGGACTTTAATACTTCCACCATGAGGCACTAAAGAAGAGGACCATGTCAGCATGTCTAAGATGTGAAGCTACCCAGCTTTGACAGACATCAATCCTAAGATGATTATTCAGCAGTCTGTTGGATGTGAAATCTAAGCTAAGTTGACATTTTTCTTTGTAATTTTGGTTGCTGTTCCTATGGTGTAGATTAATGTAAAGGTAGAAAATGTCACCTTGTGAAAAATTTGTTGAATTCTTTGTATGAAAATACCTATATTTATAAAAGCTAAAGATGTTACAGATGTGTAAATTGATATTTGAAATCTCCTTTAAAACTAAAGAAACATGTATTTTTTTGTTTTTTGGAAACTCAATTTTAGGGGGGGGGGGGGGTTGAAAATAAGTAAAGAAGGAGTTGAATTCTGTTTAAGAGGATACTTCTATCTCAAAAACTGAAGATGTTACAGACGTGAAAGTTGGTATTTTGAATCTCCTTTAATAATATAGAAACACATATTTTTTTTTGTTTACGGAAAGTCCACTTAAGGGGCTGAAAAGAATTGAAAAAAGCAGGTGAATTTTTAAAATGAGTACCAGTATATCTACAGTATATGTCAAAATCTTAACATGTTACAGACATGAAACTTGGTATTTGAAAAGTCCTTTAAAAATACAGGAACACGTATTTTTGTTGTTTTCGGAAAAGAGTTGAATATTTTGTTATGAGGATGCTTATATCTCAAACACTGAAGCTGTTACAGATGTGAAAATTGGTATTTGGAATCTCCCTTAGAAATAAAGAAACATGTACTGGTATTTCTTTGTTTTTGGAAAATCCACTTAGTTGGGGGTGGGGAATGGACTGATAAAGGGTTTGAATTATTTTTATGGGGATACTTATATCTCAAAAACTGAAGATGTTACAGATGTGGAAATAGGTACTTGGAATCTCCTTTATAAATAAAGAAATTAGTGTTGTTGATTTTTCGACTTGAGAGAAGACTGTTTCTCACTTGTACAGTTCTATGTTGCATGGTCATCTTAGCCCCAAAAGGCAACACCACAAACGTTGTTTACAAAGAGTTTCTGGGGTAAATGAAACCCAATTTTTCGGTAAGTTTTTATACTTTAAGGTTTTCAGGTAATGTCTTAGTACAGTACCGAGGAACGATTAATTTGATCAAATTACGAAATCCATGCGAGCGAAGCCGTGGGTAACTGCTAGTCTATATATATAAAATAACGTGTCCTCACTGACTGACTGACTGACTGACTGATTCATCATCTCCGAGCCACAACTACTGGACATAAAGAAAAATAATTTAGAGGATACATTTATATTACAATGTAGGTGCTCACTAAGGGAGGATTTTTGGATATTCCGTCGGTAAGGGGTTGAAAAGGCGGGGGGAGGGGGGGTAAAATTTTAAAAAGAGTGTATGTGTACCTCAAAAACTTAACAGTTTAAAGACATGAAAATTGGTATTTGGTATCTCCTGTAAAATAAGGAACACACATTATTTGTTTTCTGAAAATCCACTTAAGGGGAAATGTTAAAGGGGGTGAATTTTTAACATGAGCATATCTACAGTCTACATATCAAAAACTTAACATATTACAGGTATGAACATTGATATTTTTAATATCTTTTAAAAATAAAGTGACACGTATTTTTTGTTGCCATTGATGCTTTCACGGCCCGTACTGATAGACGTGATACTGTATAGGCTTTTGGGCTTATGCTGTGTCAAGAAAATTAGGTGAAATTCTTTACGTTTCGCAGAGAATTGTGCTCTGTGTCATCAGAAGAAATCTTGACTGTCAAAGAGAAAGGTTTTAAGAAGCTCACTAAGGGAGGATTTTTGGATATTCCATCGGTAAGGGGGTGAAAAGGGGGGTGAATTTTTAAAAAGTGTGTCATCCCATCATAGGCATTTATTCGTCAACAAATATGTAGTATATAAATACAATGTCATTTGGACATATTAATTGTGTCGTCTCAGATGGCTGAACAGTCCGATTCTGGATGCACAGATTTTATTGCAGTGACAGCACACACTAGAGTAAAACTCAGCCCGGAAGGCGGTTTTGTTGCGCAGAGTATGAGGTGCGGTGATGCCAATTTGGCTACTCATAACAGCATGAATGTGTAAACATATTTTCATCCAGTTATATCTTTAATTTCAAAGCGATGACCTATATTTTTTGTGGGCTTAAAAGTTTCCTGAAAGTCCAAATTAATTTTTAACATCAAACCCCGAGAAAGTGTTGAGGGAAATTTTTGAGATATTATAGAAGGTAAATGGAAGTTGAGAGAAATGAAATATGAAGTGCACAGAGCGTAACAGCACGAAAGTGTAAAGATTTTTTCATCCAGTTATATCTTGAATTCCAAAGTGATGACCTATATTTTTCGTGGGCTTAAATGTTTCCGGAAAGTCAAAATTAATTTTTAACATCAAATGCTGAGAAAGTGTAGAGGAAAATTTTTGAGATATTAAGGGAGGTAAATGAACGGGCCAGTTTCAATGCCGTAGGATATTCGCCGGTTTTTATACATATCAAATATTGTTGTACGCTGAACATTTTTACTGAAATCATCAAGGTCTGTCACTGGCTTCTTCCTCTTAGGGTTCTTCCCTGGCGACCTGAACACTGCATTATTTTTATTTCCGTAGCTTGTTTTATCCCCTGTACTGTTCTCAGGCCGATACCACACGCGAGTGCTGATTTCTTTTGAAGCGTGGCAACATGGCGTTCCTCACCTTCTCCGCCTATGAACGCCTGCTGCTGCATGCTTACAAAATACAAATGTACTCCCAATACTATTTCCCTCGTCTGTCGATGGAGTACTTATCTTTGTGCTCTTCCTGGATCTATCGTACACACGCAAATAGTTCCCTAAATTCGTTGATTATGATATTTACAAATAAAACTCGAAACATTCACTCGTGACCCGCACAAACAGGCACCTTTTACTGAAATGATTCTATTGGCTCAGCGGAAAACATGTCATACTACAAAGCGCGTGAATGTTACTGCGCAACCCTCTTCAAACCGCCTTCCCGGCTGCGTTCTACTCTAGTAGTTGCAGCAGATGGTTGTGCAAGAATGCCATCCCTCGCATTCACTTGTTCTTTCCTGCAGTTCCTCCTCTCAGCTTCTAATCTTCTCCTATCTTTTTCTAGATGTTCAACTCTATTGTATACAATGCTATGCCATTTGGGCTTATCCTCGGCTGTAGTTTCCCATTTGATCGTATCAATATGACATCTTTTAAGATTATACTTTAGAACATCCTTATATCATTTAAGCTGCCCTCCATGGTTACGCTGGCCATTCTTTAGTTGGGAGTACAATATTTTCTTTGGGAGGCGTGTATCTGGCATGTGGATGATATGACCAGCCCAGCGTAGCTGATGCCTGACTATCTTTGCCTCTATGCTTGTAGTGTTGGCTTCCTCGAGGATACTAATGTTCGTTCGACGATCTTCCCATTTAACTTTCAGTATTCTCTGCAAGCATCGTTTATGGTATTTTTCCAGGCATTTTAGGTTTCTCCTGTAGGTTGTCCAGGTCTCGCAACCATAGATAAGAGTAGGAATTACAACAGCATTGTAAACGTACAATTTGGTTCTCACACTGATATCATGATTGCTACTGTTCTTTTTAATACAAAACCAGGAGACCCTTTCCATATTTCTACTGGAGTTAAGCAAGGTTGTGTAATTGCTCCAATATTGTTCTCACTATTTGTTGGAACTATACTACACCTTGTGGATGATAAACTGCCATCAGGAGTAGAACTTCTGTATAGAACTGATGGAAATCTGTTTAATATTAACAGACTGCGAGCTAAGACCAAGGTGTCCTCAGTGTCAGTTATAGAGCTTCAGTATGTAGATGACAATGTTATCTTCTTAGGAGATGACCGAAAGCCACACTAGCGCATCTTAAACAATATTGGATTTCTGCATCAAAGTTTGCACATGTCGAGAGATGGCTTCCAAGGTAAGGGAAATGTTTTATGTTTTGCAGAGACTGGCCATTGATTGTAATAGTCGGAGTTCTCTTATTGGAATTTGGTGCTGGTTGGTAAAGGATCTTAGTCTTATCAATATTAATTTCCAGTCCAATACTTTCATATGCTTGTTTAAAAGCATTGAGGATTGATTGCAGATCTTCCTCTGTGTTGGTTAAGATAACATTGTCATATACATACTGAAGCTCTATAACTGACACTGAGGACACCTTGGTCTTAGCTCGCAGTCTGTTAATATTAAACAGATTTCCATCAGTTCTATACAGAAGTTCTACTCCTGATGGCAGTTTATCATCCACAAGGTGTAGTATAGTTCCAACAAATAGTGAGAACAATATTGGAGCAATTACACAACCTTGCTTAACTCCAGTAGAAATATGGAAAGGGTCTCCTGGTTTTGTATTAAAAAGAACAGTAGCAAACATGCCGTCGTGTAGCAGTCTAAGTATCTGTATGTATTTGTTTGGACATCCGATCAGAGCTAGAATTCTCCAAAGAGCTTCTCGATTAACAGAATCAAACGCCTTGACAAGATCTATAAAAGCCATGTACAAGGGTTAGTTTTGCTCTCTAGACTTTTCCTGCACTTGTCTTGCACTGAAAATCATATCAATTGTACTTCTGTTTGGCCTGAAACCACACTGAGTTTCTGGCAGGCACATTTCAGTCAATGGCAGTAGACGATTAGACAATACTCTAGCAAGAATTTTTCCTGCAACAGATAGTAATGGTATTCCTCTATAATTGTTACACAGAGTCTTGTCCCCTTTCTTGAAGATAGTGATGATGGAAGCATCTCGTAGATCAGCAGGGATTGTTCCCATGTTCCATATTTTCACAATCAACATGTGTGTATGCTGAATTAGCAAAGGACCACCCTCCTTGAAGAGCTTGGCTGGAATTCCATCTTGTCCGGGTGCCTTTTTATTCTTCAGCTGATGAATAGCCTTCTCAGTTTCTTGAATAGAAAGGACTTCACCTAAGTGATATATATACCTCAAAAACTTAACAGTTTACAGGCATGAAAACTGGTATTTGGAATCTCCTGTAAAAATAAAAGAACACGCTTTAAGAAGCCTTTCAAATGGACAGTCGAGATTTCTTCTGATGACGCAGAGCACAGTTCTCTGCGAAACATAAGAATTTTTCCTTATTTTCTTGACACGGCATAAGCTTGAAAGCCTATACAGTATCACGTATTTTTTGTTTTGGAAAAAACACTTCAGTAGTGTTGGTTGTAAAAAGGACTGAAAAAGGGGTTGAATTATTTTTATGAGGATACTTATATCTCAAAAACTGAAGATGTTACAGACATAAAAATTTGTATTTGGAATGTATTTAATAATAAACACGTATTCTTTTGTTTTTGGAAAATCCAGTTAAGGGGAGGGGGATAAATGAATTAAAAAATTAATTGAGTTCTGTGTTTGAGGATACTTATATCTTGAAAATGAAGAATGTTACAGATGAGAACATTGTTATTTGGAATCTCCTTTAAAATCAAAGACACACGTATTTTGTGACAGGGATGGGAGTGGGGGAGGGGGCGGAATCAACTAAAGGGCGGTATAAAAGGAGTTGAATTCCTTTTATGAGGATACAAATAAGAAGTGGACTTTAAACAATAGACCCCTAAGGGTATTTTGACTAGGGGGTAAGGAATGATGACAAAAATATGCATTTATATGAAAATGTTTGAATTATGAAGTTAAAATTTCAAATGATATCCTAGGTATTAAATAACAGAAGGTTTGAAACAAATTTAACCATTCAGAGAGTTAAATGGGGGTTAAGATCCAAAAACAAATATATTCATTCCTTCCTCCAAAACGGTTTAACGTATGAAGATAACATTCCAAATAACGGTGTATATATTAAATCCTAGGTGTGAAATAGGAAATATTTTTTAATGTTCTCCCCTAAAGTGTGAAATAAGGTTACCTCCGTAAACAAAATTATTCATCCCTCCAAAACCGTTTAATGTACAAATTTGTAATTTTATGTGAAGGGTCTTCTGCTATGTTCTAGGTGTAAAATATTGTATGTTTCAAAATATTTCTCTCCTGAGGGGTTTAGATTGTGGTTGACTCTCAAAGACACATTATCCATTCTTCTGAAACTGTTTCAGGCATCAACTTAATTTTTTTATGATGGGTGGTCTTCTATATCCTACATGTTAATAAATATTTAAAAACATTCACCCCTTAAGAAAGTATTCATTCCTCCTTTTCAGTTCGACGTACAAAATCAAAATTTGTCCGGTTGGTCGCTTTTACATCCTAGACGTTAAATAAGATAGGATTTAAAACATTCAAATTCTTCCCTATGGGGTTCAAATGAGTGTTAGATCAGGAAATAAATAAAATAATTCTCCAAAACAATTTGATGTATGAACTGAGGGCGTATTTTACAGGCTCAGCTGACCAAAATGTAAAACTTTGAAATAATAACTTTCAGTTTAAAACCGTAGCAAAGCACGTGTATCTTCCTAGTTTATATATATGAGAAAACATGAAGGTCCAATAATATTACCTTGAGGAATTCCCCTATTAATTATTCAGGGTCAGATTAAGCTTTGCCTACTCTAACACTCTGAGTTCTATTTTCTAGAAATATAGCCACCCATTCAGTCACATTTTTGTCTAGTTCAGTTGCACTTGTTTTTGCCAGTAGTCTTTCATGATCTAGCCTATCAAATGCCTTAGATAGGTCAATTGCGATACAGTCCATTTGACCTCCTGAATCCAAGATATCTTCTATAACTTTCTGGAATCCTACAAGTTGAGCTTCAGTGGAGTAACCTTTCCTAAACCCGAACTGCCTTCTATCAAACCAATTACTAATTTTGCAAACATGTCTAATTTAATCAGAAAGAATGCTTTCCCAAAGCTTACAACAATGCATGTCAAACTGACTGGTCTGTCCTCAAGATGGCGTCATTGTACCGATCACAAGCATGCTATAGCGTTTCATAAACCTGAACAGCTCCAGAGGACAACCTTCACTAAAAATAATAATATAAAACACAAATTGTAACCTTTTCATTATTACTGTTTATTTGCATTAGATATTGCCTTTGGTTGTGGCACCATACACAACCATTAACTCGGCTTAAGAGAGATAGGGTCACCTTCCCTATTCCTCCAGTTTAGTAATTCCTGTCTGGCGCGTGCACATCGCGGGGGTGGGCACCCTACACTTCAGTAGGCCGGAGTAATAGGATGGCTGAGTTCAGTCGGGGACCCAGTCCCGTGGAGTATAACACGGAACCCATGCCCAGGGATACAGGTGAAGACCTCAACGGCAGTGAAGGCGGAAGTGAAAATCACTGGTACGGTGGATGTGGCGGAAGAGGCAATATTTGATCCCTGAGAACTGACTCAGGGCCTGCTGCCTTGCAGGTTGATAGGGGACTATTAAAGGCTAAGGGAGATAACCCTGACAGAAAAATCTTTGGAAGTGGTAGGCCCAGCAAGCCAGCTTCTGAATAATTTGGAATTGCTTTCAAAACTAAATGAGGCCTCGGATGGAAATATTGTAATCTCCAGAATAATGACTCTAGTTCCCTCCTTGGTAATGATATTAATGACGGTTCAGTACTTGATGCTCCATCACAACCAAAGAGGAGAACACACAAAACTCAATATGAGACTGTAATCAAAATTGCCATGCTAAACATCCTGACACTAAATGGCAAAATAGAGGAATGTGTAGACTTAATAAAAACAAGGAACATAAGCATACTGGGTCTCAGTGAAACCAAGTGGAAGGGAAAAGGATCAAAGGAACTCAGAGAGGGATATCATCTATTCTGGTCAGGTGGAGGTCAAATAAAAAATGCAGTTGGTGTTGTTATGTATCATCAATTGAAAGATCATGTAGTAGAAGTAAAATATGTTTCTGATCGGATTCTTCACATAATGCTGAAATTGGATTCTTCCCAGAACATCAACATCATTCAGTGCTATGCACCACAGACTGGTTGTGAAGATGAAGAAAAAGAACATTTTGAAGAAGACATAGAGGAAAGAATAAGAGGAGATGGAACGATTATCATAGGGGATATGAATGCTCAAGTAGGAACTGTGAGAGATGGATATGAAAGTATTCTAGGAGCACATGGATGGGGTCCACGAATCCCAGAAGGAACTAGACTCCTTGATCTGAGAAACAACCTTGTAATAGGGAACTCATGGTATCAAAAACAAAAAAGTCGTAAGGTCACAAGATATGGATGGGATGGAAAAAGTGAATCTCTTATAGACTACTTTTTTATTGAGAAACAACTACAAAATAGACTGTTAGATATAAAAGTGATTCCTAGTGTCTCTCTGAAAAGTGATCATAGACTCCTCATTGGATACTTCAAGTTTAACAAGTTAAAAGAAGTAAGAACCACACAGGTAAAGAAACGCAAGACTTGGAAACTGAAGGACAATGATAGAATAATAGAATTCCAAGAAAACATCAAAAACAGTACTACCAAAGACAGATGAAAGAACAGTTGAGGAGGAATGGAAGAATCTGAAAGAAAATCTAGTAATGATAACTGAGAAGGTATGTGGATGAACCAGTGGCACAAGAAGATGGAAGGAAACTCCATGGTGGAATGACGGAACAAGAACTGCTGTCCTGAACAAGAACATGTTCAGAAAATATTTCAAGGACCAGACTGACCATAATAAGGAACTATACAGGTTTGCTAAACAACAAACAAAACAAGTTGTTACAGAAGAACGAGAGAAGTGGTTGAACAAGTGGAGTGATGAATTGAAAGCAGATGTTAATGATAATAAGAAAATGTTATATGGGATGATGAAAAATAGAAAAAGAAATAAAGAACACTCCAAATACCTAAGAGATGATAGTGAAAATCTGATCACTGAAGATGATAAGATCAAAGAGACTTGGAGGACTTACTTTGATGAATTGCTAAATGGGAATTACATGCATCCTACACAAAAAAAACAGTACCGGTACTATCTCATGCAAGTCTGCCTCTGACAACGGGTTAGACTTAACATGGAGTGATGTAGAATATGCCTGGAAATACATCAAAACTGGAAAATGGGGGCCGATGACCTTCGATGTTAGGCCTCTTAAAACAACAAGCATCATCATCATCAAACTGGAAAATCATCTGGTGCTGATGAAATTAATGGAGAAATGATCAAGGCTATGGGCATTTCTGGAAAACATTGGATCTACAGACTCTTTCGTAAGATCTAGAAAGAAGGGGACATACCAGTCAATTGGAAAACAGGTATCATAATTCCAATTTTCTAGAAAGGAGATAGAAAAGAATTGTTTCAACTATAGAGTCATCACTTTAACATCTCAAGTTGGTAAACTTTATTAAAGAATTATAGAGCGTAAAATCAGACCCCTTACTGAAGAAAACCTCTTCAAAGAACAGTATGGGTTCAGGAAGGGGAGATCAACAACTGATTTAATCTTTACAGTCCGTCAGTTAATGGAAAAATACTACAAACACAACCGAGATTTGTGGTTAGCCTTTCTGGATATCAAGAAAGCATTTGATGCTGTGAACAGGGAGAAGATGTGGGAAACACTGAAGAAAATTGGAATACAGGATGACATGATACACAGGATCAAGAATTTGTATGAAGATACCCGAAGAAAAGTCAAAACACCTGTAGGAATGACTGAAACCTTTGATATAAAATCTGGGTTAAGACAGGGTGGTGTTTTGTCTCCTCTTCTTTTCACCACTGTGATGAACGAGATTCACAGAAAAGTTCACCAAACCATTGGAGGTAAGAAAATGAAAGTTATCTTGTTCGCGGACAATATATGCTTGTGGGGAGACTCTAAAGAAGACCTTCAAGAACAAATAAACTCCTGGACAGAAGCTGCTAAAGAATATGGACTCATCTTCAGCCAAGAGAAAAGTGAGGTTATGGTCATGAAGAGATACGGGCAACCAATGGGACACATTGAAATGGAGGAGAAATAGCTACAGATGAACCATCAATTCAAATATCTTGGAAGTATTATCTCTGATACTGGTTCAATAGACAAGGAAATTTCCCACAGAATTCAGGCAGGTAGCAACTTTTACAAAATAGTGAAAGACATAATATGGAACAAGAAAATACCAACAAAATGTAAGAGAGTCATATATGAAACCTATTACGTACCAATCCTGACCTATGGTTGCGAAACATGGACCATGGGATATAGTAGAATCCAGGCAGCAGAAATGAGATTTGTCCGTAGCATGATCGGTAAAACACGGAGGGACAGAGTCTGTAATGAGGAAATTCGCAAGCAGGCTCAAGTTGTAAGAGTGCAGGACAGAATAACAGCGCAGCGACTGAGATGGTATGGACATATGCGACGCATGGGAGATAACAGATTACCAAAACAAATGTATGATCTAAAACTTGAAGACAAAAGCCCAAGAGAGCGACCAAGACTCAAGTACAAGGACATGGTGAAGATTGATATTCAACTGCGACATACTTTGGAAAGCATCGAAGAAGGAGAGAAGTTCAGAGACCGCAACTGGTGGAGAAGCCTCGTTCCCCGACCCATCGCTTAAGATGGAACGACGTGGGATATATGTGTATATGTACCGGTATGTATTGGAAGAAAAACATTTGAGTTTGTAAAAGTTTACATTTCCAGGTTGTGTGTGTGTGTGAGATACAATAAACAACATTCTGTAACTTTATTATTGCATTGCATCCTTAATATTCAAAACTTTCTCTATGGTGTAAATTTTATAATAAAAATTACATTGTTGTAAATTCACAGTATGTCTATGTACAAGAAATGTTCGATTGTAAAAAAAACTTTTGATAACTAAAACAGTTTTCCTTAAACTGAATTTGTTGCCTCCTGTACAAGTTTGTTAAGAATGAAGCCATGTTTTTCAGTGTTGACTTAGTTAAATGTAACAAAAACTTTTCAGTCTGTCAAACACACTGCAATTACAATATAAATTATAACACTGTAAACATACCTGTAAAAATACATACTATTATACAAGGAATGATGTGTTTCATTCTACAAGAAAATCCTCAGATTCTATCATATCACTTAAAGCATGCCTGTATATGTACAGTATTGTTTACGTTGCATAAACTTGTCAATGATAGAGAGTTTAGTGATAACATGAACCAGTAATGACAAAAAATAAATTTACAAGTATTAATATAATGAAAAACTTATGTTGATCATATTAAAATGTACTTTTATGTAATATGGATGAATGCAAATTAATGATTTTAGGTGAATAAAGTAAGTAATTGAAATAGAGACTAACTATTAAATGTTATTATTATGATAAAAGCTAATTTAATGAGTAAGTATTGTCCAGATGTTCTGTGAGTAGAGCGAGGGAGGGGGAATTAATCTTTTAAGTGTGTATGGTCATTTAGGTTAGTTACATTAGCATGTTTTGTGATGTAAATTTCTAATGCTTCCTTTATATTCAAAGATTTATTTTTATTTTCAATGTGTAAAATTTTCATATCTGTGTTGATGTCTGTGAAATGGTGTGAACAGTTGCATATGTGCTCCCTGAAGGCTGAATGCCAATTATATCTGATCGTGTTTTTGTGTTCTTTGTATCTTGTGTGGAAATTACGTTTTGTTTGACCTATATATGTGGCATTGGAGTTAGGTTCTTGGCACTTGAGTTCATATACTCCTGACTTTGAGAAAGGGTCTTTTTTTGTTTAGGTTGCACTTGCTTATGTCTCTGTACTGTATTGTTTGCTCTAAGGGCTACTTTTAAACCTTGTTTCTTGAAGATATTAGCTACTTTGTATGTGTTCTTGTTAACGTAGTTGAGAACAACATATTTTTCTTTGTCATGTGTGGTGGTTTCCCGGTGATTTTTCTCATGTTTATTTGATAGTTCATCTAGTGTGCCTGGAGGGTGGTTGTTTTCTTTCGCAATTTGTTTAATGATTTGTATCTCTTCATTGAAATCCGTTGTGCTCATTGGTATGGAAATAGCTCTGTGTATCATTGTATTTAGTCCTGCTATTTTGTGTGTGTATGTGTGGTTCGATTCGTTGTCAATGGTGTGAGACGTCTGAGTGGGCTTTTTGTATACTTTATAAGATAGTTTGTCATTATTCCTGTTGATTGTGATGTCTAAATAGTTTATTTTCTTGTTGGTTTCTGGCTGCATTGTGAAACTGATGGACTTGTGTAAAGAATTTAGTGTGTTTAATAACTGGTGTACATTACTGACATCATTATCATATATGCATATGACGTCATCCACATATCTGCTCCAGTGTAGGATTCCTTTTGAATGCTGACCCATTAAGAAGATGTTTTCGAAGTTATTCAGAAAAATGTTTACCTGATAATGGTGAGCCCATGGCTAATCCTTCTTTTTGGCAATAGATTTTGTCGTTGAATGCAAAGCAATTTTGGCGTAGTGCTGTTCTAAGAAGGCTAATAATGTCTTTGATTTCTTGTAGAGAAGTGTTTTCTTTAAGAACATTTTTGATAATTTTAATGGATTCATCTATTGGTATCTTGGTGTACATGTTAGTGACGTCACAGGATATCAAACGTGTGCTCTGTTATTTTAAGTTTATTTAGTTCTTGAATTAGTTCTAGGCTGTTTTTAATTGATCTGTCTTCTTTAAGTGAAATTTTCTCTTTTAGAATTAGGTTGAGTTGTTTGCTCTAATTGTAACTTGACGCATCTTTAAAAACTATTGGTCTAATGGGACATGACTGTGTATTTTGGGTAGGGCTCGTAGTGTGGGGAGTTTGGGTTTTTTGATGGTGAGGCTTTCTTTTTCTTGTTTTGTGAAAATAAAGATGGCGGAGTGTACAGATGTGCATGACTTATATCGTAGTGCTGAAAATCACATAAATTTCATTAAGGAGGTGCTTAATTCTGACAAAAGGACCAACAAACATTGGAACAGCAAAGTACTTGATTCAGCAGATCATATCAAGAAAACTCTTGACTCGTTTAAAGAAGAAATACTCAAGTTACAGGAAGAACTAACTACAGCTGAAAGCAAACAACAGAGCTACTCGGGTGTTCTTCAGGTTATTACACAGTCCACACAATCAGTTTCACAGAAAACAGTTAATACTGTACTGGTTACTCCAAAAGACGCTACTAAAGTTAAAGATTCGCAGCAAACCCTTAATATATTGCAATCTGAGACAAAATTGGCTTCACTGCAGATAGGAGTTAAAAACATCAAGAAAACTTCAAATAAGAGTGTTATATTGGAATTAAGGAATAATGATGAGTGTAAGAACTTTGTAAACCATCTCCAAGAGATGCAATCTAGCTTGTCTGCACGAATTCCGAAGAAATTAAATCCTCGAATTATGATACATGGGATCGAGGTGGATTTTCCGGAGGAGGAGCTAACGGAAGCCATATTGGAACAAAATCCTCTCGTGCTAGATACGAGTGCGTTCCTGAAGAAATGCTTTGTAAGGAAGTCAAGGAATGGAAGATCTCAATACTCTGTGTTCGAAGTGTCACCGAGTGTTTATAACATCATAATGCGATCAGAGAGGTTATACATCGGCTATTGTAGCTGTCCAGTCAACGAGTATACAAGTGTGATACGCTGTTACAAGTGCCACGGCTTCAATCATTTTGCGAAAGAGTGTGAAAGTCCTTTAATCTGTTCTCAATGTTCTGACTTACATGAAACAAAAGACTGTCCTAAAAGTAAAACTGAATGCATTAATTGCAAGAACACAAATCGGAAAATGGCTTCCAGAACAAGGTACGAACACTTGAAAACTGATCATCCTGCCACATCAACTGACTGTCCCATTTATAAAAGAATTGTAAATATTATCAAATCCAAAATCAATTATGGCTGAAATTAATATATATCAGCAAAACTTACATAAATCAGTTGTCCCAACGCAGGAACTCATACAAAAATCGGGTAAAAGAGAAACATGCTATAAAACTTCTGTGTGTACAAGAACCGAACACCAGAGGGAACAAAGTCGTAGGATTTGGTCTGAACTGTACAGTTATTACCAATAATAATGTGCAAAACTGTGATAGACCGCGTGCCGCTATCGTAACAACTTCAACGTCCGTTTTTCAGTTGATACAATACTGTTCCCCTGACAGAGTTGTAGTAGGTGTCGACTTAAATGGTAGGACTTTCTATATATGTAATATTTACTGTGAATCCAAGGATGATTTAAGTGAAGTTTTAAATGACCTCAACGAACTCTGTATTGATTTGAAAGGCAATGCCTTCTTAATAATTGGAGATATTAATGCTAAACATAGTGCATGGGGGAGTCCTGTGACCGACAGTCGTGGAAATCAGCTTTTCGATTTTTGCTCCTCCAATAACCTAATAATACTTAACGATGGACGAATTCCAACTTTCAGTCAAAATGATAGTAATAGCTTTATAGATGTTAGCGTCTGTTCACCTGCACTTTTAAAACACATTGTGGAATGGGAAGTTAGTGAAGCTCCTAGTCTTTCTGATCATAGACTTATTACTATAAAAATTAAAACAGACATAAATACAGTTAGTGCTAATCAATCCATCACACGTATTTTTAAAACAAAAAATGTTCAGTGGACTCATTTTCAGATGGCTGCTTGGAAACTTGAAAGAATAGCAGTGCAGGTGCTACAAGTGACTACGAGCAAACAACTTAATATAATGATAAATGACCTTACACAAACTGTTTATAATATCTGTGAAGCATATCTTCCGAAATTGTCGCAGAAACCTGCAAAAAATTACTGGTGGAACTCGGAACTAGATCGGATGAGAAAGAAGGTCTTAGCATCATACAGGAGATATAAGCGATCTACTTGTGAAATACTTCGTCGACATTATGAAGAGGCTTATAATAGAATTAAATCGGATTATAAAATAAAAATAATTCAAACCAAAAATGAGGCATGGAAAGCTTTCTGCTCTGCACAACAGACCAGTAACGCTTGGAACATTGTATATAAAATGATACGAAGACCTGAAAATTTCAATAATACTATCACAACCTTACAAACAGCGAGTGGGTTCACAACAACCATTCAAGAAACAGCAGAGGTACTTTTGAGAAAATTCTTCCCCGAAGAATCACAAGATAATAATTTTCAGAAATATGTCAGAAATTCCACAAAAAATGCACCAGGCACGGTAAATGATTCTCCCTTTACACTTGAAGAAGTTCAACGTGTAATCAACAAACAGTGTGATAATAAATCCCCAGGAATAGACGGAATATCAGCCAATATAGTAAAAAATATCCAAATGTGTTGCCCAAAATTATTTCTGAATTTATTAACATGTGCCTGAAACTTGGTGTGTTCTCTGACTGTTGGAAGGTGGCTGCAGTGAAAATTATTCCAAAACCAAATTCTTCAAATAAGGCTAGTGCAAAATCTTATAGGCCTATATGTCTATTGCCAGTGTTAGGAAAAATATTAGAAAAGCTTTTAATTGATCGAGTTATGTTCCACCTCCGCAGTAACAATCTTTTAAAGGACAACCAGTTTGGGTTCACAGCACAGAAGTCAACAGAGGATGCAATACGACTGGTAGTCGAATGGATAGAAGAGGTCTTTGCAGAAAAGAAGACCGCTCTGCTGATCTCGCTAGATATTTCAGGAGCGTTTGACAATGCCTGGTGGCCAAAAATATTACATCAATTGAAGAAAAAATCCTGTCCTAGAAACTTGTATATAATAATTAGAAACTACTTTAATAATCGAATGGCAAAGCTCACAATGGGCAGTACTACATTTACCAAAAATATCACAAAAGGCTGTCCTCAAGGTTCTGCATGTAGTCCAGGATTCTGGACAATTCTATATGATGATTTACTGACTTTGGAATTACCTACTGACTGTCACATAATTGCTTATGCTGATGATGCCCTTCTCTTACTTAAAAGTGATGTTTCAAATTTGACTTTTCGAGCTAATACAGCGCTGAATATAATTTACAACTGGGGTTTAGAAAATAAATTGAAGTTCAACCCTCAAAAAACAAGCGGCATGTTCATTACGAGGAAGAGGAAAGCTGAAACACCTGTAGTACACATGAATGGACAAGTTATAAAATTGGTGGACCAAATGTCATACTTAGGTGTTGTTTTAGATAGAAAACTAACATTTAGAGGTCATTTCAATGCTCTGTCTACCAAAGCTAGCAAATTACTGTCTGGCTTTACTATTGCTACCGGACTGATATGGGGTCTTAATCCAGAACTATTGAAGACAATATATCATGGAGCAGTGGAACCATTATTATTGTATGGTTCATCTGCTTATCGTAATGTATTGAAAAAGAAGTGGGTTCAAGCCAAACTAGCCCAAATTCAAAGAGGTTTTGTACTCAGAATTATTCGTGCGTACCGCACAATATCCACGGAAGCAGCCCTTGTTGTGGCGGGAATCCCACCTCCGTATTTAACAGCCATTGCCAAAGCTGAGCTCACATTAACAAAAAAAGGTGTTTTGTATCCTGATAGGATATTAACGGTCACTCCTGAACTACAAGCTAATGCATTGACAGCAGGTCACCCAAGTCAATTTGCCAATATTCTTTTGCAAGAAGTGTGCAACACACAAAATCATTACAATATTTATACGGATGGATCCCGGATTAGCAAAGAAAAAGATGGCTGGCTTGTAGGATGTGCTTTTGTAGTGCTACAGAATAACAGTGAGGTGCATGCTGAAAAATTTAGACTGTCTCCCTCATGTTCAGTCTTTCAAGCTGAATTGTGCGCTATACAACAGGCAGTTATGTGGATTAAAAAACACAATTGTGCTGCACAAATATTGAGTGACTCTCAGGCAGCTTTGAGAGCAATCCAAGAAAAATATAACTTTCATCCGGTAGCTGTTAATATAAGATCACACATATTAGGATACAGTAACCATATCTGCATGAAATGGGTCCGAGGTCATGACGGGGTAGAAGGAAATGAAAGAGCTGATGAACTTGCCAAAGCAGCTACTACTTCTTCTGACGCCTTGTTGATATATGAAAAGTCTCCTTTGTCTCATGTAAAAAAGGAACTGAGGGAGTATACACAAGATATGTGGAACAACCAATGGATCACCAGCAATAATGGCCGGCTAACAAGAGAGTTGTTCTTTCCAAATATCCAAGACAGATTACAAAGTAGGTTTTTGCAACATGAACATATTGCAACTCAGTTTTTGACAGGACATGGAAAGTTTGGATCATACTTCGAGAGGTTTGGAATCAGTGTTCAGAAGCCCTACACTTGTACCTGTGAAATGCAACAAACTGTTCCTCATCTCTTATTTGAGTGTCCGAATTTTAACAGGAGTAGATATGAATTATTAATGCATTTAAACATGTGTAATATAGAATACCAAGCACCTCTCACTATGGTATTTCAGAGAAGATGTTGTTATAAAGTGTTTGTTAAATTTCTCCATCTAATTTATAAGTCATCTCTATTTTAATTGAATTGTCATGTATTAACTTAGTCTCACTATCTATAACCCTAATATACTACTTGTAAAATAGGGTTTGTAATGGGAAATTCAATAATAATAATAATAATAATAATAATAATAATAATAATAATAATAATAATAATAATAATAATATTAATAATAATAATAATAATAATAATAATAATAATAATAATAATAATAATAATAATAATAATAATAAAATAAAGTCTGTTTCCATGACAGGTTGTTTTATTTTGTTTTGAAATTTATTTGTAGGGTCACATTATAATTATTGAATACTGTTGTTGTTGATAAATTCTATTGGTTTTTCTATGTACTCGTCTTTCTTCATCATGACTGTTGGGTTACCTTTATCCGTTTTCATGACGATAAGATTGTTGTTGCCGGGCTGAGTGGCTCATACAGTTAAGGCGCTGGCCTTCTAACCCCAACTTGGCAGGTTCGATCCTGGCTCAGTCCGGTGGTATTTGAAGGTGCTCAAATACGACAGCCCCGTGTCGGTAGTTTTATTGGCACGTAAAAGAACTCCTGCGGGACTAAATTCCGGCACCTCGGCGTCTGCAGAATGAGTGGAATGCTGTGGAACCTTCTTTCAACACTGGAGAGGCGAGAGAACGATTTTGACCTACTTCATGTTAAATATTAATTATTAACCTTCTCTGAAATATTGAAAATCATCCTAGCCCACCGAATATACCTACTTAAACTCTCTCAAACTCATACTACTATCTCAAGGGGGTTTTCTTCCTGTTTCCAGTCATTCAACCAGGTCAGGAATGGAATGAATGAAGCCCCCATCGAGCAGCTAGGATGGGAATTGTGTCCACATCTTCCATATTACTGCATCCCTACCACCAGATCTACCTCTGAAGAATAGAGCAACTGTTATAAACTTGGATGTTGAGGAAGCTTTTGATAAGGTATGGATTAATGGACTGATTTTCGAATTCCACTATTTCCCACTTCCCATTACAGTAATCCTCTTTCTCACCAAATTTGATCAAGTGGGAAGGAGGTAGCTGTATCAATCAATCAATCAATCAATCAATCAATCAATCAATCAATCAATCAATCAATCAATCAATCAATCAATACTGATCTGCATTTAGGGCAGTCACCCAGGTGGCAGATTCCCTATCTGTTGCTTTCCTAGCCTTTTCCTAAATGATTAAGGTGTGAAAATGGGAAACCACATAAAGCCATCTTCAGGGCTGCTGACAGTGGGGTTTGAGCCCACTATCTCATGAACACAAGCTGCACGGCCAACTTGCTCGGTGAAATGAGAATCAGTGTGGAGAAAAGAAATTTAATAGCGATAATAAGAGGAAGTAGAAAAGGGAAAGGAACAATAAGTTAGTAGTGAGTTCATAGACTATTCAAAGCTGGATATGGAAATAAACAGGTGGATACAACATCTAAGAGTAGAGAATGCACCAAATACAACTAAATAAATCTTTCATATTATTAGGCAAATTGTTTACCTAACATTGAGTTATACAGATGAAGCCTAGTCAGTAACAAAGAAGAGTGAAGGTCAAATACGAACAGCAGAAACAAAGTTTCTGAGAAGACAGGTAAGGCGATTTCAATTCCATGATGGTAAGCATTTGTTGTTGTTGCTGCTATAACTTTAAAGGCTAAAATCTGAAATCTGTTCTTTTGTAGTTGAGGAATGATAATAAAATTGTCATCAATTGTGACTGCTCTTTCCATACAGCCTGGTTTATTTTATCGTAACTAGTATGTTCTTCCATTATTTTTTTGTTTCCACTGTTTGTGGTACAAGAATCATTGATAGGAAAGGTGAAACCGATTTCCATATGTTGGTAAAGTCGTCTCCATACATGCCATGAAGGCCTTTGGAGGGGTGGAAGGTAACGGCTTCTACTATCCATAACTTCAGCACTTGGTGGGATAGAGTGGTTAGCTCTACACCTGGCCACCTTCGCTTCCAGGAATTAACCTGATACTCAGTTTTGGTGTGGGCTGAGTAAACCTCAGCATCATGTATTGGTATTAATTCCCTTGCCATAATTTTGTGAACTTAATATGGAAAATGTGAAAAAAGAAGTGCACTACAAATAACTGTTTGAAAATCCACAGCCTGTTTCCAGTTAGTTGACCAGGTTGGGAATGGAATGAATGAAGCCCCCATCTAGCGGCAAGGATAGGAATTGTGCCTGCTACCGAAGCTTGTCACACTCCTCTGGGGCAATGATTAATGACTGACAGATGAAATGAAATTATATTAGAGAGAGTTGCCAGAATGAATGATGAAGGGGAAAACTGGAGCACCTGGAGGAAAACCTTTCCCACCTCTGTTTTGTCCAGCACAAATCTCACATGGAGTGACAGGGATTTGAACCACAAAACCCAGTGGTGAGAGGCCAGCACACTGCTGCCTGATCCATGGAGGCTTTCCACAAATAAGTTAGTTATTATGATGCACTATGGAAATATATTACATCAAAAGTATGCACAAGGGATTTATAATGGTTTATGAAAAACAGGTGTAGGCAAAATATATCATCTGTCTACTGGTATGTATGCTGAATGGCAGTAGACTAACATTAGTGTATGCAAAAATTTTGTATACCCGCAGACAATATGTCAAATGCCATAGAACCCTATGAAAATACGTGCAAACTTACTCCTGGATGTGATAGGGAATTCTCTCCAGAGTAATTTAGAGAAGAAATGGCAAGGAAAGAATAACTGATTTATTAAGATAATATTTTCTATTTTGTCTTAGAAAATGCTCAACAGAGTACTGGGCAATACCAAACCAAACCCCATGGTGCAACAGCCCCGAAGGGCCATGGTCTACCAAGCGACCGCTGCACAGCCCAAAGACCTGCAGATTATCAGGTGTTGCGTGGTCAGCATAAAAGAATCCTCTCAGCAGTTATTCAGGTCTGATAAAAATCCCTTAACTGGCTTGGAATCAAACCCGGGGCTTCTAGGTAAGAGACAAGGATGCAAACCCTACACTGCAGGGCCAGCATGTACTGAATAATGTAAAAGGAAAAGAAAAAATTTATGGAATTAAATACGGGTGGGTTGATGACTTTCTCCTGTAATTACTATTGACCAGACACCAGTTTCACGGTTTTACGCTAAGCTTTTAACATTCAAAGACCGAACATTACTTCCTACTGGCCGTGGGTACGTATTGCAAGGCGCAGATATACTTGCACAACCGTAGGTTGGTAATGTCTTTGAGGTTGAGCCTGAGGTACTCTTGAAGCCTGTGGTAATGTGATGGGGAGGGCCGACGTAAAATAAACTGTGGTTGGTATGCGTGGATGTTGGCGGGGTGGAAGCAGTACCTTTGGTTATAGGGCTGTTTTGTCTTATGTTATGTAAAAAAAAAAAAAAAAAAACCAAGGCATTACTGTTATATGTGTTTAATTGACTGTACAGTTGAAGGTGTGCCATAAAACGACCTCTGTCTACAATCTGTATTCATTTATACAGGTGAAAATTTATATGTTGCCTAACGGCAACAGTATGCAGTACAGGGTTAAGATAATATTTTCTATTTTGTGTTAGAAAATGCTCAACAGAGTACTGGACAATACCAAACCAAACCCCATGGTGCAACAGCCCTAAAGGGCCATGGTCTACCAAGCGACCACTGCACAGCCCAAAGACCTGCAGATTATGAGATGTTACGTGGTTAGCACAAAAAATCCTCTCAGCAGTTATTCTTGGCTTCCTAGACCAGGTCCGCCATCTCACCTTCAGACAGCTCCTCAATTGTAATCACGTAGGCTGAGTGGACCGCGAACCAGCCCTCAGATCTGGTAAAAAATCCCTGAAATGGCTTGGAATCGAACCCGGGGCATCTGGGTAAGAGGCAGGCATGCAAGCCCTACACTGCAGGGCCAGCATGTACTGAACAATGTAAAAGGAAAATAAACATTTTATGGAATTAAATACGGATGGGTTGATGACTTTCTCCTGTAATTACTATTGACCAGACACCTGTGCAAAACGAGCGAGTTGGCCTTGCTGTTAGGGTCATGTAGCTGTGAGATTGCATTTGGGAGATGGTGGGTTTGAATCCCACCGTTACCAGCCCTGAAGATGGATTTCTGTGTTTTCCCATTTTCACAACAGGCTGTACCTTAGTTAAGGCCACGGCTGCCTTTTCCCAATCCTAGCCCATTCCCATCCTTGTGTCACTGAAAACTTTTAATGTGTTAGTGCCGTGTTACACCACTAGCAAAAAATAAAATAAAAAACAGTTTAAAATATTTTGTAATCTACTGGGTGTGTTGTTCTGGTTAGTAAGGGCGAACTGAAGGATTGTTTCAAGGAAAGCTGGTTCAAAAGTTTTCTGTGTTGAGTGAACTCAACAACTAATACCAATATAGTTGGTCCGTTATTGGAAATTATAAATTTTCCACCCAACTCATTCCTGGTTACCAGCATTTCGCTTCAGAGTGCTAAATTGGGCTCATCAGTTGGTAAATAGCACACCAACCAAGACGCATGGCTAGTGCATACCGTGGAGGCCATTGCGTAGGCTACTTGGAGCCACCAGCAGTGCCAATGCACTATGGAGAGACTTTGTCTCATTTTCAAAAATTGATGCCTGCCTGGCAATTTGGGACAAATATTTCAGGTTTCCTATGGGAATCAACATCTATATCGAACTCAACAACAATGCTCGGATACATAATTTCCAGTAGTAGTAGTAGTAGTAGTAGTAGTAGTAGTAGTAGTCAATGTTTTAATCTAGGGTAAATGGGATGGATACTGAATTAACAGAAAATAAGCTCAGAAACATTAATCTAGATTTATGTATATACCTCAACTATACAAATGAAGGGGTACAGAGAGAAGGACTGGTAGGGTTAGTGTGAGGGTGTGGGGACACTTTTATTACTCACACTCTGAAGCTTCAAATCTGTTTCTTTGTCTGAAACCTTCCTTCACTCGCCACTGATCTGCATTTAGTGCAGTTGCCCAGGTGACAGATTTCCTATCTGTTGTTTACCTAGTCCTTTCTTAAATAATTGCAAAGAATTTGGAAATTTATTGAATATCTCCCTTGGTAAATTATTTCAATCCCTAACTCCTCTACCTATAAATGAATATTTGCCCCAATTTTCCTCTTGAATTCCAACTTTATCTTCAGATTGTGATCTTTCCTACTTTTAAAAACGCCACTCAAACTTACTCGTCTACTAATGTCATTCCATCCATGCCATCTCTCCACTGCCACTTATTACATGTAATGAATTTCATCTTGGTCCGTGGTGGAATTATTATATATAAAAAATTCCAACTTGTACATTTAAGAAGTTCCACCTTTCAACAGACTTTAAAATCTTAACAATTTCTTGGATTAAAGTAACTTAACATTACCTTTTTTTTTTTTAAAGTTAGTGATACATGTTTTGTTTTTCATAGGAAACATCTTCAGCTGTGATCTTGATTTACAGTTAAAATATGCACAAAAACACAGGTTACAATAGTAAAACCCAATTAACCACTCATATTAAAAACAACTTGTCCTTGAGAAGATACAATGTCTAAATGTCTACAGAGTCTTCAGTTTTTTCTTCATTTTCACTAAGTGACATCTCTTGATATAAAGGATGTGTTATTCATAAAATACCACTTGGAGAATTATTCCAAGATAAAGGGATCTTAAAGTTTCTTGATGAATAAATGAAACAGCAGCGTACAATTATGTAAATTTTTGTAACGTTCAACACTTGATGTAAATGGAAAGGGAGAATTTTCTTGTCAGATGAAATGAACTGATTGCATTCGAGATGGAAAGCCACTCCCTGTGATGTTATGTCCAAATCAGCTCTGAGCACAGTAGGAGGCCCAGTGTGAGTCAGCCATTTAATGTAATCAGAAAGAATGCTTTCCCAAAGCTTACATGCAATACATGTCAAACTGACTGGCCTGAAATTTTCAGTTTTATGTTCATCATCCTGTCCTTTATACACAGGGGCTGCTACAACAACTCTCCATTCATTTGGTATAATAGCTCCTTCATGCTATCAGTAATCAAATAGGTACTTCAGATATGGTATTATATCCCAATCCTACCAGTTCCAGCTACCTTTCTAGTTTTCAACTTTTGTATCTTATTGTAAATGTCTTTGTTATTGTAGGTAAATTTCAATACTTCGTTAGTATTAGTCCCCTCCTATATCTGGAAAATATCCTTATAACCGACAATCTTTACATACTGCTGACTGAATACTTCGGCCTAATGTATATCCTCACATACACACACCCCTTGTTCATTAATGATTCCTGGAATGTCCTTCTTGGAACCTGTTTTTGCCTGAAGTACCTATATATACCCTTCCAATTTTCACTAAAATGTTTGACATCCAATTATGCTTGACATCATGTTATCCATAGCTGACTTCTTTGCTAGTTTCAATTTCCTTGTAATTTCCTTCAATTTCTCCTTACTTCCACAACCATTTCTATTTCTCTCCATCCTGCACCTCCTTCTTAGTCTCTTTACTTCTCTGTTATAGTGGCTTTTTACCATTCCTTACCACATTTAAAAGTACACAGCTGAGTTACAACTAAAACATCATCACTTTTATTACTCTTATTTATTTTAGAATGACCCAATAAATGCATACAACTTTTATATGTGAAAGATGGGCTACTGCCAAAAGAAAAATACCCATGAACATGTGTGTTGGCTGTCACAGTTCTGTTTCGTACAAAAAAAGAAAATATGACCTGTCGTTGAGTTGTCTTACCACATGGAACGCCTCATATTGACATACACCCGTTACCTGTTAATTTTGAGTGAGTGACACTGTCACTGGCTTCTCGCCTAGACGGGTGCAGCTCCAGTCCCAGACAATGTATTTTTTAAATGAAATACTGGTCCCCTGTGGCTCTGATTTCACCTAGAACTAGAGGTCCCATAACTATGAAATCTACAATATATCAGCAATAATGAATCCACAGTAGCCTACAGTGCTGTACATTTGATAAGAATATATTGCTGTGCTGAGTGGTTCAGACGATTGAGGCGCTGACCTTCTGACCCCTACTTGGCTGGTTCGATCCTGGCTCAGTCCGGCGGTGATCAAATACTTCAGCCTCGTGTCGGTAGATTTACTGGCACGTAAAAGCACTCCTGCAGGACTAAATTCCAACACTTCGACGTCTCCGAAAGCTGTTGAAGTAGTTAGTGGGACGTAAAGCAAATAACATGATTATTATTATTAGTAGTAGTAATAGAGTCCGGAATTGTAGGCAGTAAAAAATGTCGGAAGTGTCCGAGGACATGTTCGGCTCGCCAGGAGCAGGTCTTTTGATTTGACTCCTGTAGGCGACTTGCGCGTCGTGATGAGGATGAAATGATGACGACGCATACAGCCAGTCCCCGTGCCAGCGAAATTAACCAATGATGGTTAAAATTCTCGACCCTGCCGGGAATCGAACCCGGGATCCCTGTGACCAGCACGCTAACCATTTAGCCATGGAGCCGGACATTGTAAGCAGTATAATTATAATTTCGTGTGGTTATTTCTAGCCGAGTGCAGCCCTTGTAAGGCAGACCCTCCGATGAGGGTGGGCGGCATCTGCCATTGGTAGGTAACTGCGTGTTATTGCGGTGGAGGATAGTGTTATGTGAGGTGTGTGAGTTGCAGGGATGTTGGGGGACAGCACAAACACCCAGCCCCCGGGCTACTGGAATTAACCAATTAAGGTTAAAATCCCCCGGCCAGGAATCGAACCCTGGACCCTCTGAACCGAAGGCCAGTACGCTGACCGTTCAGCCAACGAGTCGGACATAGGTTAGCATGCAAACCTGTTGAGGAGGGTAACAAGTATAGTCTACCCTAATGGCAGTTATGTTATGAGCCTTGCATAAATTTTAGGGGTAGGGTCTACAGCTCATTTAGAACCCCTAGATTTTATATTACTCTCGCGACATGAAGGAAGAACGAGCTAGACGACACATCTAATAACCGAATTAGTCTGTATTCTAACCTATTATTGCTTGAGCATCCGGGCTCTAATTATTAGGAATATCTCTGCAAAGTAGGAAATGTTGAATGGGATGGAAGTTTGAATCAGTTGAAACACAAATATCTCATTATACCGCGTATATTTATATTAATTTTATTTATTTATTTCGTAGGGGAGGTATTATACAAAACTCCGCCTTCTTCTCTCGGCATGAAAAGGGTATGAGACTTATTTCAGGCACTTAGATACACAACCGCCTGCGACGGCCTTCTAGCCTGTTGTTACGTTTGAAATTTAAGAATTATTACTCTGATCATGATTATTTACCATATAGAGACCTATAATTTGAATGATATGTATACACTTCGTCTAATATCGTATTCATTACCGAGCAAGTGGCTGCGCGGTTTTTATCACGGCCAACAGCTTGCGTTCGGGAGATAGTGGGTTCGAACCCCACTCTCAGCAGCCCTGAAGATGGTTTCCGTGGTTTCCCATTTTCACACCAGGCAAATGTTGGGGCTGTACCTTAATCAAGGCCGCGGTCGCTTTCTTCCCACTCCTAGACCTTTCCAATTCCATCGTCGTCATAAGACCTATCTGTGCCGGTGCGGCGTAAAGCAAATTTTAAAAAATACCTGATTCATTATTGCTTTAGGCGAAGTTTAGCTGGAATGCATCTATAGTAATTCCTCTTCTACTTCCTTTACTTACATGATTTTGAATGCATGCGTAAAATCTGTTATAATTTATTTTCTAAATGTAACTTTCCAAAATTCATTCCGTTACAAGTGAGATGACCGTGCCGATATTTATTTCGATTCTTGTGCTGTTGAAGATAATGGTTTCATATTTAACCACTAGGTGTCGCGTGTGCGCCTTTACTGTCGTTCTGAGTACATGCATGACGAGATCGGTGAGCCAATGAGAGACCGGCAGCCAAGTTCGAGGAAAAGCATAACGTCATCATCAGCCAATAGAAATGTTCCTCGGTGATGTAGTATTTAAAAATAACTCATGTGACTCAGATAATATAAGCGGCACACTTGAGTTAGATGCACAGAGTGTGTTGGTTCGTCGGAGAGTGGATGTGTGTAGTAGTACAGTGTTCGAGCGGTCTGTGTAGTTCGTACGTATTGATCGCTGAGTGAGTCACAGTTGTTGTGGTCAGGCACGCGGCAATAAGAGGGACGCTAGTCTGTGAAGTGGTTGTGTTGGGACTGGAGGTGTGAGCGAAGGCTTCATGGTTCGCAATTGTGCAGCTCCTAAGATGGAGACTACGTTCTATGAAGATCAGTCATTTAATCACAGATTGAGTGGTGACGTGAATCAGTTGAAGCGTAGTATGACATTGGACTTAAACACTCCTCGTGGTCTAGTGAAGAGGCCTAAGTTTAATACATCTATTACTGCTCCCCCTGTGCTATCGTCACCCGATCTCAATATGCTGAAATTGGGTTCGCCTGAGCTAGAGAAACTTATTATCGCACAACAGAACATGGTCACCACGACACCTACTCCAACGACGCAGATTCTTTTCCCGCGTACAGTTACCGAGGAACAGGAGATGTACGCGAGAGGGTTCGTGGACGCGCTGGCGGAGCTTCATACGAGCGATTCCAGTCAGATGAGTTCCAGTGGGGGTTTGCAGCCTGTGGATGTACCGGTGACCAGCAGTAGCGGCTCTTCGGGCGTAACGTACACTACGTTGGAACCACATGGCCAGGTGGGTGCTGTGATTAGTCAGGCATCTTCATTCCCTTCTGGGTATAACATTCTTTCTCCGCCTGATGGATCGATCATCGTGAAAGACGAGCCTCAGACGGTGCCTAGCTTGGGTTCGACTCCTCCCCTGTCACCAATTAACATGGAATGCCAGGAGAAGATCAAGTTGGAAAGGAAGAGGCAGCGTAATAGGATAGCAGCGTCGAAGTGTAGGCGAAGGAAGCTGGAACGCATCTCGCGTCTTGAAGATAAAGTGAAATTACTTAAAGGTGAAAATTCGGAACTGGGCAGTGTGGTGCATAAGCTTAAGGAGCAAGTGTGTAAGCTAAAAGAACAAGTGATGGATCATGTGCATAGTGGGTGCCAGATAATGATTACTCCCCAGTTTTGAATCGAAGGTTCGCCGGACTGAAAATCCGGCGGTACTCTTCTAATGAGATTACGGGTTTGGTCTCCGCGTAACTGTTTGCGTCGGAGTATTTGTGGCGACCGTATCCAGCCCGTCCGGTACGACATTGATAGGCATTGAATGCTCAGTGAAGAACTGGTATTAATGACACTGTGTTTTACCAAATCTGCACGTACGTACTGCCTTGTATTCTATCTACATTGTAGCAGTTCAATTTTTCAGTGCCTGGAGCGAGGCTATGTGCCAGCTGGCTCTTGTTAGGACTGCACGCGCTTGCGCAAGGCAACACTGCGTGACTTAGAAGGACAAGTAGCTTTTTCAGCTAACCTTCTTTGATGAAACCTAAATAGTATTAAAAGCTGGCAGAAATAGTTGATACTATTTAATAATTGCTATTTTGTCTTAGTAGTTATATACTGTAAGAGTTTACATGCATTCCTAAATTCAGATGTGCTGTCGACCTCTTGACATATCTGAGAACTTTTGTTACAGAATTTCTTTCTTGGAAAGGCAAATTGTGCATCTAGTCACAGCCCATAACGGGAGAATGAATTTACTATTATTGTAAAGTGGATATGTGATCTTATTTGCAAACAATTCAAAGCTTCACCATATAATTTACTGTGCAGTATGTGAAGGATTTTGTTTTCTCTTTGTACCTTAAGTGCAAGGGTAGTTCAGTAGGGAAGTTTAAAAGCATTTAAACTTTCTTGAATGAAGATGTTTTACTTGTAATCGAGACGTCTTTCCAATATGCAATGTGCCTTTTAGAGTTTGTGTTTGGATCTGCAATCCGAATCCTCATTTTTTTGAAGTGACCTGCAGCGAGAAAGCTTTTTGTATATTGAACTTTAAAATGCCATTTTTCTACAATGCATCATCATTGACATTGATGAGATATTTTTGTGTGTGCTGGTATGTGAACTTGAATACAGATTCAGAGGAATCTTTTTTTTAATGATTTTATTTTTGACTAAATAAATCAACATTGTAAATTACGTGCTGTAGTTCTTTGGGATAGGAAGTGTGTCCTTCAAAGCTAATCCCTTCCTAATTGAAAGTTACTAGGAGGGTGCCTCAGCATTTCAGTTTTGAAGCTTATGCACTGAAGCGGTGATCATTTTCATACTTGTTTATTTACAAAATGGGGAATGTATTTATTTTTCATTCTTTACTATGCCTTGCATCTAGTTCTTGCAAGCAACTGAAGTTACAATAGCAGGTCAGTGCTTGAATTAGAACTGCCACGGAATATGAAGTCTTCGGCCGTGGATTTTATAATGGCTTAATTTCATTACTTTATGAATTCTATGTGCTCACCCTTGTAAATTGTGTAATAGGTTTTACATTCAGTATTTTTTTAATGATGGTAGTTTTTCTTCTTAGCTGTAGTGTTGTAGGGTGTTTAAATCCACTAACTCTCTCCTACTCACTCTTGTATAATTGCTCAAAAAAGAATGATTGCATGGTATTGTGTGTTCCTCACGTTTTAATATTTTATCAAGACTAGTTATCAAAATGTAATTCATTTCTCATGTAGATAGGAACCCTGAAGATGCCCACAAGAAACATTGAATCTGTAAGTTCACTTGTTGCTGAGAAAAGTGTCCCTTCAAGGAACTCGTACAATATCATGCATTCATTCTTTTCTTGAGTGACTGTACATTTTATGTTTTTTGATTCTAGTTCCCTAAGTGGTAGCCTATTAAATTATCCTTATAAGATAATGCATTTGCTTTGCAGTCGTATTCCGTAATGAGCCAACATCAACAGACGAAAAGAACGTGTGTCAGTGATTTTATCTAAACTGCTCCATAGTTTATTTTTTGCCTGATAGGAAATTATGGCAACCAGATGCATAGTGATTATTGTTCTGCCTTACGAAGGTCAAAATTTTATTAGTTCTTTTAAGGCATCACTTAAATTTTTTTAAAGGAATTCTGTGAATTGGACTAGGCATAAAATGGAACAGGGTTGCATCTGATCTGAAAACAGTCGGTCGTGTTATACTAAAAATTTGCAAACAAAATATATGGCAGAATATTCTCATTACAAATTTGCAAAACTTTAATTTCATAAAACTTAATGAAACATGATCAGATGTTAGCTAATTTTTATTTTTTAAATTTATTGTACAATTTTGATCAATATATTTGGCTACACAGTTGTGGTAGCTGAGAGAATTTGTAAATGGGTGTTTCAGACTGTATTATGGTGTAACAGTAGGTTTGTTTTCGTTTTCAGATGAAGCCTAAAGTCAATTATATTTACACAATACAGTCTGTCTCAAGACAATTGATGTTGGAGTACAGAAATTCAGTTCACATGTGTAGTTTTTGTTTTTCATTACATAGGAACTGGTGTGTTTTGTTTACCATAACCACTAAAAATTTGAACCGTCTTAAGGTAAGCCTGCAGTTTATTGCAGGTCATGATATGCGAGCGAGTTGGCCATGCGGTTAGGTGCGTGCAGATGTGAGTTTACAGTTGGGAGATAGGGGTTCAAACCCCACTGTCGGCAGCCCTGAGGATGGTTTTCCGTGGTTTCCCGTTTTTCACACTAGACTGTACCTTAATTAAGGCCGTAACTGCTTGCACTATATTTGCAAAGTAAAAATGTTGCACTGTATCTGCCTAAGCAGTACAGTGCACTTTGATGGAACAAGAAGGTTCCATTTTCAAACAAGAGTAATATCTTGTTAAGAAATTGTGACAGACATAAATACCTTCTTTAAAAAAAAAAAAAAAAAAAAAAAAAAAAAAAATGCTATTCACTTGGTGTAAATAATAATAGCACACTTGTGAGCAAAGCTGTAGCTAATTCAGGGTGCTGATTTACAGAAGAGAGATTGATTTCTGTGTGCAAAATTATTTGAAAGGTAAGTATTTCATCTCATTCTTGAAGATTGCTGGATCAGTCCTGTACTTAATAATATTGTTGTTAGGGCATAAATAATTCATTTTATTTCCAGGTTGCTTCATTTGAAAGGGGATGTATCCCAGACATGAAAATTATTTCAATGATCAGTATAGTGGGGACGTACCAGGGCAATTTCGTGTGAAATTTCAGGCCGGGTCTCATTGTTTACTGTGTGTTATCGAGATCCTATGAAGAATGCTATTGATCTCTCAAAATTGTAGATTGAACCGTGGGTAGTATTGTCCATATTATATCTTGATGCTTCTTATCCCTCAAATCTTGAGAACATTGTGTTGTTTCACTCCTGTTTGGAAAGCATGAAGGCATATGTGGATGCTAATTAGTTTATAATATCACTTATTCAATACATTAATGCATACAGTACGGATCCATAATGATATTTATCACTTGCAAAGCATGAAGGCACTCGATATAATAGCTCAGTAAGCTATTTATTAACTTCCAGGCAATTCTCCCACTATTTTGTACCTTCGATATCATATGAAGTTGCAAAACAATGAATTACTTGTCATAATTTTTTCCACCTAGTTGCAAGGGTAGATGTTTGCTCTCCAATTTTTAATATGATAGTTTGCTCCTTTCCATCTGTATACATCTAATTACATTTAATACTAATAATAATTTAATAATTATTTCACTGCTTCATGCGGTGTGGCAGATTATTTATTATTTTTTTGTAGGTTTGTGCTCGCAGAATTATGTGATCCAAATAATTACCATAACTTTTCCCTGCCTTGTACCAAACGTGACACCAGAATTATGGCTATCCTCAAGTTTTTACTTGTTATACATTTTCTCTTTCAAGTAAAGGATTTTTAAGAAAATGTTTTGATGTGGTGAAGATGTATTTCCATATACTCCTAAACAAGGCATTATGCACTTCTTGCTGAATTTTTATTTTACCTTTTGAACTACACTTGCATTGCTGTATGAATGCCAAAATTTGATCAAAAGAGGAATGACAAATTTATCAAGCTGCTTGAGTAGCTGGTGTAGTAAGGTTCCCTCTGAGTTCTGTGCCTTGGGAAGGTGTTACTTTAGCTTTTGCCATGATTTGGACAGAAGGGGAAGAAAATAGAGAAAACATTTACTTACGAGTGATTTATAACAAGCTATCAATCTGTGCAAGTCAGAAGGCCAAGTTCATATTTGCTATCAGAGGTGTATGTGGGATTCTCTCCTTTCTAGCAGTATTTCATTATGTTCTCAATATTAATTTATAATTATGAATGGGCATCCTGTGATTATCATAGCTCCTAAACCTACTAGTGTCTTGAACTGCTTGGCGATTATATTATAGATACTTAAAATATAATATGAATGTTGTGAATAAAATATACATTGAAGAAAAGTTTCAACTTTTAGTGATCTCCACCGTTACATCTTGAGTCTAGTATTCTTTGGGCAACTTAGGGGATAATATACAAGATACATCGTCACTGACATTCATTAATAACGTAGGGATGGTTCAAATCTTGGCCATTGGATGTTGATTTGTAAAAAAATGTTATACTCCATAAACAAATCTGGAGGTCATGTGGGTGTTACCACGAATTACCGAGTTGCGTAAAAGTACGTTCCCTTTTAAGAAACTTATTTCGAGTCCGTTTTCAAGAGACTTTTTTGTACCAGGGTGAGTAGCTCAGGCGGTAAATCACTGGCCTCCTCAGCGGCGGGTTCGATCCCGGCTCAGTCAGGTGGTATTTGAAAGTGCTCATATACGTCCAGCCTCGTGTCGGTAGATTTACCGGCATGTAAAAATTCCTGAGAGACCAAATACCTGCGCCTCGGCGTGTCCGAAAACCGTATTAAGTATTTAGTGGGACATTTCTTATGTCTGAAGAGAACGGAAAAGTCAGATTTATGTTAAGGGACTTTTTATTTAACGACCATGTGTTTTTAAAATGATCATGCTTTTTCCAGAATCAGGGCTTAACCCTTCTTACTCTAAAATGCAATAATTACTGGTAAACTTTCGAATAAACAACTTTCTTCTAGAAAGAAAATGGGTTTGATATTTTCTATTCAACTCGCCTAATTATTCTTTTCGTTTAGGAAATGTCTGAGGTAAAATTCGCCATCAAAGGCATTTTTACCTGTTAATGCACGGTCCAATTTCTCTCGAAGGTGACAAAAATATAGTAGTGTTCCTAAACAGAAGATATATTCGGTTGCACCGGGCGAGTTGGCCGTGCGTGTAGAGGCGCGCGGCTGTGAGCTTGCATCCGGGAGATAGTAGGTTCGAATCCCACTATCGGCAGCCCTGAAGATGGTTTTCCGTGGTTTCCCATTTTCACACCAGGCAAATGCTGGGGCTGTACCTTAATTAAGGCCACGGCCGCTTCCTTCCAACTCCTAGGCCTTTCCTATCCCATCGTCGCCATAAGACCTATCTGTGTCGGTGCGACGTAAAACCCCTAGCAAAAAATAAATAAATATTCGGTTGGATGGGGAATTGATTGCTTTTTAGTTCGTCTCACAAATTAACATGTATGGAAGTTACTGACATGGTTATTGAAGGGTGTCCGCCTCCTTGGCAGAGTGGTTGGTGTACTGACCTTCAGTTCAGAAGGATCCTGGTTCGGTTCCCAATCGGGCTGGGAATTTTAACTGCGTATGGTTAATTCGTCTGGCTCGGGGACTGAGTATTTGTGTTCGTCTTAATACACTTTTCATTTTGCATGAAACAGTACCGACCTCCACATAAACACACAATAGCGAATACGTTCTGCTCTTTGTTGCCGTTAACATTATTGAGTCTTCACAACGAATGAATTAATCAAATTAACAGAACCGGAACTGTGGGAGGAAATTTCCCGTAATACAATTCTGCCTTTGAGACCTGTGGATACTAACAGGTGACGTAACTGCCTGCGAATGGATTAGGATACTGATACCACTTGTTCTAGTCTCGGCAATCCTTGCGCCAACTGGACAGATTACGTATTTGCTCTGAAAACCTTGACTGGTATGTATTGATTAAGATCTTTGTTTTCCCAGTTCGTGATTCATTTTTGAATTGCTGCCGTTTTGTAAAATGCTAATCTTACGGCGTCGAATCTGATAACGCCCTTCGAAATTCAGAAGCCACGTTTGTTACCCTTGAAAACTGCTTCCCGATGTCTCGCGAAATTAGAGTTGTAAATCGCCGCAAATCACTAGCATGTATGTCCGACTCGTTGGCTGAACGGTCAGCGTACTGGCCTTCGGTTCAGAGGGTCCCGGGTTCGATTCCCGGCCGGGTCGGGGATTTTAACCTTAATTGGTTAATTCCAATGGCACGGGGGCTGGGTGTATGTGTGTTCTTCATCATTTCATCCTCATTACGACGCGCAGGTCACCTACGGGTGTCAAATAGAAAGACCCGAACCTGTCCTGGGATATCCCGGCACTAAAAGCCATACGACATTACATTACTAGCATGTATGTCCTGTAACGCCTGGAAAATCCTCACCTTGACACACTAAAATTATTTTTGGAAATTACTTCGCCATGCTGTGCAGCAGTCCTATGCAATCAGTCGAGCAATATTGTTTCGTGTCGCTATTGGTAGCTCTTTCCAAGAAGTGGGCGGCGTCTGCCGTGTGTAGAAAACTGCGAGTTAGTGTGGTGGAGGATAGTGTTGTGTGTGGTAAGTTGTTAGGAATAGCACAGACCGTCCCCGAGTCACTATTTAAGATTAAAATCCCTGAGCCCGGCCGAGAATCGAACCCAGGACCCTCCGAGCTGAAGGCCAATATGTTGACCGTTCAGCATAGAAGCCGGACATCGAGCAAGATGACTCCATGGCACAGGTCGTATAGTCGTAAACTTACATTCGAGATATGGCGGGCTTGAATCCCAGTATCAATAGCCCAGAAGATTTTTTTTACAAGATGTTTTACGTCGCACCGACACAGATAGGTCTTATGGCGACGATGGGACAGGAAAGGGCTACGAGTGGGAAGGAAGCGAGCGTGGCCTTAATTAAGGCACAGCCCCCCCCCCCCCAGCATTTGTCTGGTATGAAAATGGGAAACCACGGAAAACCATCTTCAGGTTTGCCGGCAGTGGGGTTCAAACCCACTATCACCCGAGTATTGGATACTGGCCGCACTTATTCGACTGCAGTGGGTTTCGGCCCTCAAGTGACCACGGCTGGTCCATGGTCCAACAGCTCTGCACTCTGACCGGCCAATCGAGCAGAGGAGGGGTGGCCACGGCTCTACCGTGGCTCTACTACGCCTCTGCATTCGGGAGACGGGGCAGGGCTGGATCTCACTGTTGTTCTGAGAATGGTTTTCCGTGGTTTTTCATTCTCCTGCACCAAGGCGAATGCCGGGATAGTTCCTAGTACAGGCCACGGCCGCCAACCCCCTCACCTCCGTGCATCTCCTTCACCGTAACAAATCTCCCGGCCTGAGAGACGGCTTCACCGTCTAAGAGGCCCGCCTCCCCCATCAGGGTAGGAATGAAAACATTTTAGTAGTAGCTATAGCGCACGGTGCTCAGAAGATTGTTTTCCTGGTTTTTCCGTTTTCACTCCACGAAATCTTAAGGCCACGACCGATGTGTTTTACGGTCCTAACATTTTCCTGTCCGACTCGTTGGCTGAATTGTACTGGCCTTCGGTTCAGAGGGTCCCGGCTTCAATTCCCCGCCGGGTTGGGGATTTTAACCTTCATTGGTTAATTCCAATGGCCCGGGCCTGGGTGTTTGTGCTGTCCCCAACATCCTTGCAACACACATAACACTATCCTTCATCACAATAACACATGGCAGATGCTGCCCACCCTCATCGGAGGGTCTGCTTTACAAGGGCTACACTCAGCTAGAAACAGCCACACGGAATTTAAAAGAAATAAACCTTTTCCTGTTCCAGCATCGGCAAAAAACCTATTTATATTGATTAATAGCTCAGAAAAAAATTGAAATCTGTTCATAACGGTCTTTGTGATTAGAATGTTCCTTCGTAAGTTCTTTACTTGTCTATGTGTATGGATACGTTCTTCGTCCCTTTTTCTATTATGGGAGCATTGTTTACGTGTTGGATGGAGCAGATTGACCTGCAAACTCGCATGACTCGTCTCATTCACAAACGTGTAGGCTACAGTACATCATTGGAGTGTGTATCTACGGAAAAGATGTAACATGTCTTCAGCCACTTTTTTCAGGCTGAGAGTGGCCGTGCGGTTAAGGTTGCGTAGCTGCGAGCTTCCATTCGGGAGATAGTGGGTTATTATTATTATTATTATTATTATTATTATTATTATTATTATTATTATTTATTTTCCTTAAACAATTTAGGGGTGGTAGATGGAGAAAGGGCAAGTGCCTCCATCTCCACATGTGTACATAAACTCTACTGAATATTTACATATAAACTTATGTAGACAATTTTAAATTTATGTATCTACACTACAAACACTGTACCCTTAGAATAATTTATCCTGAAAATATTAGAGTAAGAACACCCAGCCATTTATACTCTCACTCAGACCCCTGTATACACACTCATTCACAACCACTCCCACACGCGCACGCATACACATTCGCCCACATACACCTGTACTTGCACCCATCCTTCTTTTAATTCTAATTTATACAAGTTATATACATCGCATATGGGTTTCTATTTACATATATATATTTTCTTTACTTTGCGGAGGAAGTGAGGAAGAGGAAGCAGCTTTACCTCTGATGGTAGAAGGTTCCAGATTTCCCTTGCGTAAAACCCATTTAAATATGAGGTTGTTCTAGCGAAGAGAGGGACAAGAGTAACTCCTTGGCCTCTTTTAACAGAGCGGTAATTGAGCTGCAGGCGGTGGAAAGGGGAGAGGTGTGTGTTATCTGTCAGGGATTTCCTAAGGAAGGCTACATCTATTTATGTACATAACGAGTTCAGTGGTGGCAACGACCTGAAGATGGTTTTCCGTGGTTTCCCATTTTCACACCAGGCCACGGTCGTTTCCTTCCCGCTGCTAGCCCTTTTCCTATGTGTCGATGTGACGTGAATCAAGTTGTTTTCAGGCTGCGAAATATTTTCCGTTGCCTTCTATTTCCAAGAAAACCGGTTTGCTACTGAGGTAGATTACCCCACCCCATGACGACAGCTCCGAAGGGCCTTGGCGTACCGAAGGCGTGCAGATTACGAGGTGTCGTGTGGTCATTACTATGAAACCTCTCGGCCGTTATTCTCACAATTGTAATCATATAGACTGAGTGGACCTCGAATAATCCCTCAAAACGAGGTAAAAATCCCTGTCCTGGGAATCGAACCCGGGCCCTCCGGGTAAGAGGCAAGCACGGTACCCCTACAGCGCGAGGTGTAGTACTTTGTATTATTTCCTTGATTCGAAATCATTTTCAGTATTGTGCTACGTAAATACAGAATTAATTTTATGTCAAGCCAAGTGCGACTATAATATATCAGACCGTAATGCCGAATCGAATGTAGTGGCAACCTTGTCCTTGGCTCTCGATGAACGCGAGTTATAGTAATATAATTGTTGAGACTTCAGCCCGAAGGCCAGTTGGATCTCCAACAGCTTCACAATTCATAGATAGCTGAGGCTTCACTGAAGATGCATACTAGGGAAATTAGGAGTGATGTAGTTTCGCGTTGTTGTCCTCATTAAGCTAGAAGGTTCTGTTACGTAGTCTGTCAAGCCCACCGAAATACACTGCGAATCTACCTCTGAGCGACATTTTCACATCATATCAGAGACAGGCTGCACAAGGAACTGCATTACTGGCCTTGCTCATACCTTAATTTACTTTCACATTGTCAGAGCTAAAGACGAGACTGAGAAAGTAACATGTTTGTTCTAGCTCGTACCAGAAGACGGTGCACTGTAATCAATATGTCTCGCCAGAAGTAGATCTGGGCCTCTTTAAAGAAATATATCAAAATAATTAACTCATACAATGCTCATAACCTACCTGAAGAAAAATTGTTAGGTGAAATATAAAGCGCTTGTCCATAGTTAATATCACAAAACTTGTATATTGGAAAAAGTTCCAAAATTGTTACAAATATTGTACCTACGTACATAATCTTGCAGCCAGCGGACTTGAAAACGCATACCTACATTGATTAGTAAATTTACAATTTGCTTTATGTCTCACCTACACGGATATGTCTATGGCGACGATGGCTAGGAGTGGGAAGGAAGCGACCGTGGTACAGTCCCAGAATTTGCCTGGTGTGAAAATTGGGAACTACGTAAAATCATTTTCATGGCTGCCGACAGTGTGGTTCGAACCCACTATCTCCTGAATGCAAGTTATGCGACACAAACCGCGCAGCCACTTGGACGGTCATTGTTAAATCATAAGAATGCACCATACATTACAAGGAAAACCTCCATAACAGGAAATTTAACCTCAGTTCGTAAGAAATTTACAGCCTACTTTAAATCTGCAAATGCAGATGTGTTTATAAGAATATTAGATTATCTTCAGTGACACTTAGTAGACACAAGTATAACTAAATTGACATGTTACCATCAGAAGAAGATCATTTGGAGCTAAGTTTCAACACATTGATTTCGTTTGGCTTTCGGTTCTTCATGAAGAAGTACTTGTGAAAAACTTATTTACTCAAATGCTTTTCTATAGTTATTGAGGAAAACATGCTGTCACCTTAATGTACATTTTAATAACTGTTTTCAATTTAACACCACACTGACACCATCAAGGTGATGTACCAAATCAAACTCCATGGCGCAACATCCCCGAAGGCCGTGGCCTACCAAGAGACCGCTGCTCCGCCCAAAGATCTTCAGATTACGAGGTGAGTGGTCGGCACGACGAATGCTCTCGGCCGTTATTCTTGGCTTTCTAGACAGGGGCCGCTATCTTGCCGATAGATAACTCTTCAGTTGCAATCACGTAGGCTGAGTGGACCTCGAACCAGTCCTCAGATACAGGTAAATATATCTGACCTGGACGGGAATCGAAACCGGGGCCTCTGGGTAAAAGGCAGGTACGCTACCCCTACACTGCGGGGCCGGCCGTAGTTAGACTATTTTCAGGGCTAATGCCCTATTGTCCCCACGAACCGACTGCGCTGGCGTAGCAGGGGGAGAGGTGATACTCCCAGGTGGCGGATAGGGGGGTCCTAACCGGCTTGCCGGCGGACTTGAGCGAAATAAAATAGCTCTCGCGGAGCAAACGCACAACCCCGTCTGGGTGGGAGACGCAGGCCAAGAATACACCCACCGTATCCCCTGCCTGTCGTAAGAGGCGACTAAAATGTGCGACCAAGTGATGATCGAATTAGAACCATGACACTACTTGTAATTAGTGCCACGACGCGGGGAACAACATGGGTCGCTCTTACTTGCGCGTAGTACCACTATGTTAGGTACACAATAGGCGTGTGATCAGTAGCGATAGTGAGTGAATCAGTGTGAGTTTTACAGTACCCGTGATTAGTACCACCGTATGAGCGACAACATGGGTCTGCCTTGCCTAAGATTAGTACCCATTATGTGAGGAACACCACGGGATAGTACGAGTTCCTGTGATTAGTACACCTCTGAGGAACACCATAGGTTTGTGTTGCCTATACATGGCACCGCAATGTGAGAAACACCATAGATCTGTGTTACATGTGCGCATTACATTACCTGTGAGTAGTGCCATAATGTGTGGAACACCGCTACTTTTGATTAGTGCCGCAACATGACAAATACCATGGTTCTACTTTCCTAGCGGTAAGTACCATTATGAGGGGCCGATGACCTGGATTTTATACCCCTTTAGACAACAAGCATCATCGATTCAGGATTGTGCTTAAGAAGCAGTTCCTTGGTCAGTAAAATGAAATGGCGTATGGCTTTTAGTGCCGGGAGTGTCCCGAGGACATGTTCGGCTCGCCAGGTGCAGGCCTTTTGATTTGACTCCCTCAGGCGACCTGCGCGTCGTAATGAGGATGAAATTATGATGAAGATAACACGTACACCCAGCCCCCGTGCTAGCGGAATTAACCATTGATAGTTCAATTCCCGACCCTGCCAGGAATCGAACCCGGGAGCCGTGTAACCAAAGCCCAGCACGCTAACCACTTAGCCGTGGAGCCGGACCTTTGGTCAGTAATACTATTGCCTAACGCTAGTTTCTGGGAATGTGGGGCTTTATGGGTCGGATCCACTGATTGTTTTAAATTCATATCCATCCATACATTTTTCGTCATCATGTTTTGAATTCTGGTCAGTGGATGATTTTTGACTTTTAAATTGTCATTACATTTCGTCTCATTTCGTACCATTAGGGGCCGATGACCTAGATGTTAAGCCCCTTTAAACAACAACCATCATCATCACTATTGTCCATTAATTTAATTCCTAACACTACCAATGCATATATTTGATTATGTAACTTGAGAGAAGCAGGTTCATAACTGTTCGTAGCGTGTTGTTCATTCTGAAGGCTATTTTTAGACCTTGTTTTTAAAAGTTTTACCTATCTTATATCTGTTTTTGTTCATGCAATTAGGACTATCTAATTGTTGTTTATAGATGTGATGCTTCTTCTTAGTTTCATGGTTCATGGTATGGATTAGGGCCTAGTGTAGTCACGTCCTAGTTTGTGAACCATGGGCAACGGCTGAGTGGCCTAGTAAGTGGGCCTGAGAGTCGGGATACAAATTGCTACGGAATGGGAGTGGGCTTCTCGGACATATTCTGAGTCATGGCCCTCCTTTTGCTCAGGCGGCTAGGACTATACAATCAACCGGTGGTCCCTAACCCGTTAGAGGAGAAATCCTCGCTTGGACTATGTGTAAGTAGGGTAGCATCCTGCTTCATGAACTTACCGAGCTTAGAACATTTTAAGCAAGCCTCGGACCTATGGGAGTAACGGAGTCCCACTCCCATTTCACAGGCGAGGGACTCCTTGGAAACAACTTGGCGAACGAAATGGAATTCGATGGGGATCTATCAATATTAATAGGGCTTATGGAAGAAAGAAACTGGCTGAGTCAGCTGAAAGGATGCATCTGGATGTGCTAGGAGTAAATGATATTCGGGTAAGGGGAGACAAAGAGCAAGACATAGGAGATTATAAAGTGTACTTGGCAAGTGTTAAAAAGGGAAGGCCAGAGTCTGGGTAGGGCTGTTCATCAGGAATACTATTCCACGCAACATAGATTTTGTTAAGCACGTAAACGAGCGAATGATGTGGGTAGATTTGGCAGTTGGAGGAATTAGGACGAGAAATGTCTCAGTGTATTCACCATGTGAGGGTGCAGATGAGGATGAAATTGACAAGTTTTGTGAAGCATTGAGTGACATCGTAGCCAGGGTCAACAGCAAGCATAGGATAGTGTTAATGGGCGATTTCAATGCGAGAGTTGGAAATATAACTGAAGGATACGAAAGGGTGATTGGTAAATGTGGGGAAAATATGGAAGCTAATAGGAAGCATCTGCTAGACTTTAACGATAAGGCTATTCACCGCTACACATGGGTGGCTAGGGGTACGTGATCCATAATAGACTGTATCTTAACTGACTTCGAATTCATGAAATCTCTTAGGAATGTACGGGTTTTTCGGGGATTTGTCGATGAAACAGGCCACTATCTGATCTGTAGTTAACTAAGTATCTCTAGGCCTAGGATGGAGAAAGTGAAATCTCTCTGCAAACGAATAAATATAGAAAATCTCCAGGACGAGGAAATTAGACATAAGTTCCGAACAATGTACAGTAAGCAGGTTCAGGATATAGAAATATAATGAGTAGTTTACAGGGATGCTGTAGTAGCAGCAGCAGCAAGGGAATGCCTAGGAACAACTGTGTGTAAAGATGGGGAAAAGCGAATATCTTGGTGATATGATGAAGTGAGAGCAGCTTGTAAACGTAAAAGGAAGGCTTGGCAGAAATGGCTCCAAACAAGTGCTGATGCAGACAGGAAATTGTGCATAGATGAAAGAAACAGAACGAAACAAATAGTACAGTCGCTATTGAATACGCAGTTTCATCAACAGCTGACGATGACCTATTTAACAGGTCGAAACCGGTACTTTGTTTTAATGTAATTTAAATTATTAGACACTTTGTATAATAAAGTATTGATTAGATGGATAACTCTCATTCTTCATACTTGTGTGGTCAATCTATCAATACAGACAATGAAGCTGATAGATTATAGTAAAAAAATAGTTGTTGAATCCAAAAAGAAGTCGTGGGAAGATTTTTTTAATAATCTGGAAGGGCTAGGTCAAGCAGCTGGGAAACCTATCTGGACAATAATAAATAATCTCCGGAAGAGAGGGGGGAAAGGAAATGAACACTGTTTTGGGTAATTCAGTGAACTCATAATAGATCCCAGGGAATCACTGGACAGGTGAAGGGAATATTTGGAAATCTCTCAACGTAAAAGGAAATCTTCATGGTGGTATCGCGAACAACGCAGCTCATGGGGAGGAGGAAAATGATGTTGGTGAAATAACGCTTGAGGAAGTGGAAAAAGTGGTAAACAAACTCCATTGTCATAAAGCAGCTGAACAGATGAAATTAGACCTGAAATGGTGAAATATAGTTGGAAGGCAGGGATGAAATGGCTTCATAGAATAAGAAGATTAGCATGGAGTGTTGGTAAGGTATCTTCAGATTGGACAAAAGCAGTAATTGCACCTATCTATAAGCAAGAGAACAGAAAGGATTGCGACAGCTACCGAGGTATCTCATTGATTAGTATACCAGGCAAAGTATTCACTGGCGTCCTGTAAGGGAGAGTGCGATCAGTGGTTGAGAGGAAGTTGGATGAAAACCAGTGTGGCTTCATACCACAGATGGGGCTGTCAGGATCAGATTTTCAGTATGCGCCAGGTAATTGAAAAATGCTAAGAGAGGGATAGACAGTTGTGTTTATGTTTCGTAGATCAAGAGAAAGCATATGACAGGGTACTGAGGGAAAAGGTGTTCACCATACTGGGGGACTATGGGATCAAGGTCAGATTATTAAAATCAGTCGAAGGCATTTATGTTGACAACTGGGCTGCAGTGAGAATTGATGGTAGAATGAGTTATTGGTTCAGGGTACTTAAAGGGGTTAGACAAGGCTTTCACCTTTGTTGTTCGTAGTGTACATGGATCATCTGATGAAAGATAAAGTAGCAGGGAGGGATTCCGTTAGGTGGAAATGTAGTAAGCAGTCTGGCCTTTGCTGACGACTTGGTCTTAAATGCCAGATTGTGCCGAAAGCCTGACGTTGAAAATAGGTGCAATGAGTATGGCATGAAAATTAGCCTTTCGAAGACTAAATTGATGTCAGTAGGTAAGAAATTCAACAGAATTGAATTTCAGATTGGTGATACAAAGCTGGAACAGGTAGATAATTTCAAGTATTTAGGATGTGTGTTCTCCCAGGATGGTAGTATAGTAAGTGGGATTGAATCAAGGTGCAGTAAAGCTAATGCATTGAGCTCGCAGTTGCGATCAAAAATATTCTGTAAGAAGGAAGTCAACTCCCAGACAAAACTATCCTTTCATCGGTCTGTTTTTAGGCCAACTTTGCTTTGTGGGAGTGAAAGCTGTGTGGACTCAGGATATCTCATTCATAACTTAGAAGTAACAGTTATGAAAGTAGCCAGAATGATTGATGGTACAAACAGGTGGGAATAATTGCAGGAGGGTACTCGGAATGAGGAGATAAAGGCTAAGTTAGGAATGAACTCGATGGATGAAGCTGTACTCATAAATTTGCTTCGGTGATGGATTCATGTGAGACGAATGGAGGATGATTAGTTACCCAGGAGAATAATGGACTCTGTTATAGAGGCTAAGAGAAGTAGAGGGAGACCAAGACGACGATGGTTAGACTCATTTCTAATGATTTAAAGTTAAGAGGTATATAACTGAGGCCACATCACTTGTTGCAAATAGAGGATCGTGGCGAGATTTAGTAAATTCACAGATGCTTGCAGACTGAACGCTGAAAGGCATAACGGTCTATAATGAAGATGTATGTATGTTTCTTAGTTTCTTTAATAATGAATTCGCTATGTAAGGAGGTTGATTGTCTTCTTTATTGTGTATGTTTCGTTTTTTAAATCTGTTGTGCTCATTGGTATGGATCATTGTATTCAGTCCTGCTAATTTGTGTATGCGGTTGATTGAATTTGTTGTCTATTTTGTGTGAAGTCTGAGTGGGTTTCCTGTATATTTTGTAAGATAGGTTGTCATTATTCCTACTGATTGTGATGTCTAAAAGAAGTTATCTTCGTGTTTGTTCCTGGTTCCATCGTGAATTTATGTTGGCGTGTGTAAGGAATTCAGTGTGTATAAAAAAGTCCTGCGCGTTGTGACGTCATTGTCATATATGCATAAACATCATCTACGTATTTGCTCCAGTGCAAAATTCCTTTAAATACCTGGTTGGGCAACGAATTGTTTTCAGTGTTATTTCGGAAAATGTTCCCTATTATTCCTTATAATGGTGAACCCATGGTTAACACTTCCTTTTCATTCTTATGCTCTGTTATTTTTAGCTTATTTTGTTCTTTAGTTAGTTATAGGGTGTTTTTATTGATACATATTCTTTTCTTTCAGCATTTGGTTGTGTAGTTTGCTTACCTTGTAACTTAGCGCGTCTTTGAAATTTATTGTTGTCTGATGGGACACGATTCTTTGTGTGTTTTGGGGAGGAGTCTTAGTTTGGGGTGCTTGGGATTTTTAATGGTCTTTCTTTCTCTTTCCTGCTTTGTGAGGAAAAATGTGCTTTCTTGACCGCTTGTTTTATCTCGTTTTGAAATTATTTGTTGGGTTACGCTGAATCTCTGGCATTCCGTTGTCGTTAATGGATTCTTTTGTTTTTGTATGTATTCGTCTGTCTTGATTATGACTGTTGACCCTCTATCTGCTTTTGTGACAATTTGGTTCTTGTTTTCTTAATTTTGCTCTTCCTGTTTTTAATGCCGAGTATCGCGTTGTGAAATTCGGTTGTTAAGGGAACTTTCATGTCTAATTGTTTTTAGGACTTTGTCCATTAAGACAAATACCCAGTTCCCGAGCCAGAGAAATTAACAAGACGATTCTAAAAACTCCGGCCCGGATGATTATCGAACCCAGGACCCTCTGATCCTAACGTCGCCACGCTGATCATTCAGCTGATCTGTCAGCATTTTGCTCTGTTCTGAATAAATATACAGTATGTTGTCTCACCATCTGCCGATATCTTAAATGTACGCCTTTCCACTTCATTAAATGCGTAGTGAAGCAGATGCATAGAGTGAGCTGATGTGGGTGTATTTAAACCTACGTGAGGCTGTGTTGGATGGTAAGTTATTGTTTTTTTTTTTAGTTCAGAATGGAATAATACGTATATTATTATATACGAGAAGCACCTAAGCAGGTTTGGGCTTTACGTTTTTTTAAAATCGCCATGTAGGGTTGGCGCCGGCCCGCCTCTTACTCGGAAGTCCCAGGTTCGATTCACTCCCAGATCAGGAATTTTTACCTGGATCTGAGGGTTGATTCGAGGTCCATTCAGCCTACGTGATTACAATTGAGGAGCTATATGACGGTGAGGTAACGGCCCCACTCTAGAAAGCTGAGAATAACGGCCGCGAGGGTTTGTCCTGCCGACCACACGACACCTCGTAATCTGCAAGCCTTCGGGCTGAAAGCGGCCGCTTGGTAGGCCATGGACCTTCGATGCTGCTGCACCATGGTGTTTGGCTTTTTATGTAGGACTGGAATGTTGAAGATTTTTGTAGTTTCAAATATATTTCAGCAGGGAAGTACATAAACTTTAACGTTTATTCTCCATCATTTTTTAAAAAATGAACATTTCAGAACTTACCCCGTAAACTTTGCTTCTTCTTTTAATTTGATGTCATGTAATTTTGCTCTTTGTGTGTTTACGTTTCAGCTATGTTATTGCCTAATTAAAAGTTTCAAGTTTAAGTGTGCTGCAACCTTTTATTTTTATGATGAATGCATCGAGTCTGCACCCCATGTCAACTGCGCCAGGAAAAGATTGGGATTTTATAAATATGTTTGACGTTGCATGAACGTTCGAAAATGTTTCTGCCGGGCTGAGTGGCTCAGGTGGTTGAGACGCTGGCCTTCTGACCCCTACTTGGCAAGTTCGATCCTAGCTCAGTCCGGTGCTATTTGAAGGTGCTCAAATACGTTAGCCCACGTTAGCCTCGTGCCAGTAGATTTACGGCACGTAAAAGAACTGCGGGACTAAATTCCAGCACCTCGGCGTCTCCGAAAACCGTAAAAGTAGTTAGTGGGACGTAAAGCCAATAGACTGTGGGTAGAGCCCTGCGCGGATATACAAAATAATATCCGCACCCGCATGCTGAATGGTTATCCGCACCCCCAAAATGGTTATTCGCGGATATTTTAAGTATTTATGTACAGTATAATACACCCAAGGTATTGAAATGGATAGATCTGCTAACATAATACAATAGGTTTCTCTTGCGACAACTACCGACGTATTGACCTTTGTTCCTTCCTTCCATTAATTGCGGGCAGAAGCCAGTTAGGCTTAGATCAAATTTACTGCTTTATGGTCTCAAGGCTCTTTATATATCACTATCCTCCCATACCAATGTCAAGGGTCGTTTAACCTCAAGCAAAAACAATAGTATACCTGGGTGAAAATCAATAAACATCGTTATTTATAAGTTATCAGCAAAATTACTCGCACTGCCATACAGTTTGTATCCTCCAAGACACTAAATCCGTGGATATCCGCATCCGTGCTGGGCTCTAACTGTGGGCAACTGTAGTATGTACGTGGTGTGAAAATGGGAAATCATCAAATGTAATGTCCAGGGCTGCCGCTGATGGGATTCATGTTGACCATCTCCATGATACAAGTTCACAACCACACGACTCACACTGCGTAACCAACTCGCTCAGTGCCTGTGAAGAATTATAAAGAATACAGATAAGAATTCTATACGGAATTCTACATAACAATTAGAAATAAAAAATAAGCTTGAAGTTTGAGCCACACCCTCCCTAACTAAAAGACACACATAGTGAATCACGACCATCGTAGGGAAAAAATTTGCCGTGGATCCCCGATCAGGAAGGGCGAAATACATAGCCCTGAGCTGAAAACGTTATTCTCCTCAAACAATTAAAGCTAACAACTAACACTACTACGAGTAAAAATCCGTATAAATGATAGATGAGAATTTATTGTAATGTAACGTAAATCAAAGGGATTAATTAGATGAAATAACCAGTAATAATAACAAGGTAATACATACATATTCGGCGTCAGCCCAAAAGATAATCGTACCAAGGTCTCGTGACCTCATCTTTTCTTACATGCATAGGGCACAGTTACTCTTGAGATGATAGCATTTATTCCACCACTGACCTCGCTACTAAAAACTGCGAGCTGAATATCATTAACTCATTCTTTATTCAATCTTTCCTTCGGCGAGGAATAGAAACGCAATTTACAGCGTGGGAGTCATTTTCAATATCCACCTTTTTTTAACAATCCCCTCTCATATCGATTCCCACACACCAAGGAGCAGATAAAATAATAAAGTGATTAAATCAGAAAACTGCCGGACCAAGGAAATAATCCCCGAGGGGCAAAGACAATGCTCCATGGAGCAATGAACGCAAAGCAAAACAATAACAGAAAACATGGACATGAACACGGCCATGAAAGAAATAAACCAACATGGCGAGCTCCAGGTCGTAAACAACTAGGATGCACACCATACAAAATAAAGACTTCGCACCCAGGAGAAAAAGAGGCGCGATAGGGAACAAATAGACATAAATTCAACAGACCGATACGTCATCTTGGCACTCAGCTCATTCAACTACACATTCATTCAATCACGCGATCCTTTTGCCCCCAAAGGCAAATAATTCCGGCAGATTGGTGCGAGTAAATAAAATCAAGGCAACTCGTAGAGTGCAGTTCAACATTTCATCAATAAGGTCTCACGTCAATAGTAGATATATAGCCCACCTAGGGCAAATGACAGTAGGACGTTTGTGACCCCACGGTCACGCGTAGATCCATCACCAACATACTGCGTACGGCTAGAACAGACCCTCCGGCCGACACACAGAATATACCTCCAAATAATGGCAAAATGTTTCATCGAGAAATTCATTTAAAATAATCAGAGACCAGATTTTTGACGCACCACAATCACCTACACAACTCATACACATGCCATTCTCGCCTCGAGTACCGAGATGGACTTGGGTCGGCCATAATAAAAAGAAAGATAATACATCAAATAAATTTAAAACGTTACATTACCGTCATTATCATTCATCGAAGCATGCAAATGATGCAGCAGTTTTGCATAGTTTTAAACTTATAAAACCACCATAAGAAAAGCAAAAACGCCTCTCGTGTGTGTGTGTGTGTGTGTGTGTGTGTGTGTGTGTGTGTGTGTGTGTGTGTGTGTGTGAGAGAGAGAGAGAGAGAGACACATCTCTTCATTCCCCAGCATAAACAGCCCCACATTTACATCAAGGAGAAGATATTAAAAAGGTCTCGCCGAGAAAAGATCCTTCACGTTCGCGACAGAGGGAGCTGCCCTCTGTCGACAGAAGGTTGAAATACAATAACTATTGGAACAGCCAGATACCTACTCTTGGAAACATCGGTATAATCACATTAGAAACCATGCTAAATTAGCATGTTTCAAGTTTTGTGTGACTGTTAATCTTTGACCTTCAGTTACGAAGCGTACAGTTTCACATAGAATGCGAACCAGTGGGACATTATTTATTTATTTATTTATTTATTTATAAGGTGGCGAAGTTAGGGCCATTTCTTTTTCGAAAATCTCCCTTACATTGACGGGGATTCGAACTTCTGACACCTTGGCGAGAGGCTTGAGAAAGTCACTCATCTGTCACACCTGCATTGGAACAACATTACTGCGGAAGTAGAATAGTAACAGTAGGGAGGAGGTTTAAGCTACCTGATCTGGAGTTAGGAAAATTCAACGAAGATCCCAAGGACTGGCTTCAGTTTTGGTGCCGAATTGAAAAGATCGACCAAGGTCCTGACGTTGTTTCAGTCAAGTTCCAGGACCTGACTCTGGCTACGATTATTGGATCGACGATAATGGGGGTCATTGAAAGCTTTCCACCAATAGGTGACAATTATGTCAAGATACTAGACAACCATTAAGTGCAGGTTTGGCAGAAATTATCGCATAGTGGAAGTATGTATTATGGGACTATTGAAACTAACAGAAATAACTGATGAGGTTCCGGGAGTTACTTCAGAAAAATGTTGGTTGAGTCTGTCTGAGGAGTTTCTTAGAGAATTGCAGAGTAGCTTCAAGTTTGCTCATTTGAATTTCTAGGGAAAAATTATATCTTATGCTGTTATTTAAAAATTAGAGCTAGAATTTACTTTGTAAGTCACATAAAATTTCAAGCTTGCTTTTTATTTCTAACTGTTGTGTAGAATTCCGTATAAAATTCTTATCTGTATTCTTTATTCTTCCGTCATTGAGCGAGTAGGTTGCGAAGTGTGAATTTTGAGGGGAAATTCGTGGCCTTATCGGCTGGTGTAGGATGAACAACCTGCTGAAGGACGTAATGAACTTAATATATGAATATTGTAAGTTCCGAGTTCCTGACCTGCTGGATTTCTCAAGCCCTGCTCATGACAGTAACGTCAGCGCCATGGAGAAGAAACGTGTGCTAATATATATATATTTTTTTTTTTTTTTTTTTTTTTTGCGTAGACTTGCGTTCCTCGACAACGGGTACATGGAAATGAAAATTTTAAGACGCTTTTAATATTTGGGTAGAACGGTATATCGTCGAGAGTATTTAACTTACGATTATGTTCAATGTCTCAATTAAAAGATAAAAGAGGAGGCTACCTGTTGCAAAAAATTTTTAAAAAAAGCCTATGAAATGTAGTTTTCGTGAAATAGCGTTTCAAAGTAAGACACAATTTGTGCTAGATATGTGACATCACACGTATACTCTGTTAAAAGATGGCGCTGTGTTGATTCGCTCGAACATCACTTTAATTTGAATCTTGTGCCGAGCAACTATCCCAGCACATTGGGCAATTAATTTATTGATCTTACTTTTACTCGTAATATTACTCCCTAAATCTTAAATTATGTCTCTTATTTCTTATATCACAGACCCATACTACACAGAGTTGTTATCCACACTCCAAGTGTACCACGTTCTGTTGAATAAAATGTATTATCCACATAATATTGTTCTTTTATTTCTGATAAGTAAGTCTACGAAACCCTAAAAAATCTGCGGCCGTTACAATAGTGACAGCCTGCCGCCAATATTTTTCTTTGCTAGTTGCTTTACGTCGCACCGACACAGATAGGTCTTGTGGCGACGATGGCATAGGGAAGGGCTAGGACTGGGAAGGAAGCGGCCGTGGCCTTAATTAAGGTACAGCCCCAGCATTTTCCTGGTGTGAAAATGGGAAACCACGGAAAACCACTTTCAGGTCCAATATTTTTTAAGTGCAGGGGAAAACAGAATTTGATTGAAGAATTTGGAAAATGTGGGAAGAAGAAGAAAGACATTGCAGCGGAATTCATCATCCCAATTTATACCCCGTCAGCCATCATTCAACATAGGCAAGATTTTCAATGCGATGTAAGAGTCGCATTCTTCTTCGGAAAGGAAGCAGTATAAAACTTAAAATTACCCGCAGTTAGAAGACGCAATGTTCGAATGAGTGAAGTGTATGAGGGACCAAAATATTCCACTGAAAGGCTCTATGCTTCGTGAACAAACATAGAAATTTACCAAGGAGTTAAGGCTGTGTCACACTAGGCTAGTTTAGGCTAGTTTAGTGTTTAGCAGCCAGCACTACTAGCATATAGTGTAACACCCAAATTCTAAGGTGTGTATTTCCCGTAGTGCTGTGCAACAAGTCCCTACTACCAGCCGCGTTTAAGCTACATGTCCCCCAGATCCCTTTTTCCTTCAACTCATGGTGGCGAACACGTACTTGAATGAAATGAAATGGCAAATGGCTTTTATTGCAGGGAGGTCCGAGGACATGAGGACATAGGATGAAATTATAATGAACCCAGCCCCCGTGCCAGAGAAATTAACCAATGATGGTTAAAATTCCCGACTCTGCCGGGAATCGAACCCGGTCCCCTGTGACCAAACGCCAGCACGCTAACCATTTAGCCATGGAGCCGGACACCTATTTGAATAACAGTACGCTTTGAAAGCCGTAATGTTTGACATATGCGTTCCACAACTTGATCTGCAGGAAGAGAGGGACGGCTATACAAGCGTTCGAATTTCTTCTCCCTGTCGTAAAACTCAAGAGTTCTTCGCACCAATTCTAAAGCCTGGCTATTAAGGGGTACTCCACGGCGCAAAGGATTATCACTTCGCGCTTCATGACTGTTGTCGTTTCCGTGAAATCGCACTACGCTCGTTAAAATAAAACTTCACAATTATCTCACAAAGAAAACAAAACTTTCATAAACGCGCGAATCACACCTGATGGCAGTGATCTGAAGGGTATCGAGCTTCTACCAATGTGAATCAGGTATGAAAATAAGGTTTCTGAATTTTCGGTAAATTTAATGTATTTAACTTGAAACCTTTTGTGTTAGCGGCGACAGACAAAACGGCAACACTTCAATTCGATAATCACGCTAGTTATAGATGGCACCACTATACTACCCATATTGCCAACATCAGTCAAATGAAAATAGTTCGTATTTATTTTGCGACTCGCTTAAACCTTGCATTTTTTAAATGCTCATATTTTTGTAAGCAAATAAAATATTATAAGCACTATACGAAATTAAATACGAATAAATATGAATAAAATGCGTAACTGTTATCTGACATAAACTGTATCTCGTCATTCTGATTGACGGGTGACGTTCTTCATTTCATTTTTGTAGTGGTGCCAACATGAATTACAACTGTCAAGTGCAACCTTGTGCCGGTCCACCTAGAGTGTCTAGATTGCGAGTTCGGGTAACGTGACTCACTCGCCGCTAGTCCCGCTACTTACTAGCGGCTAGTTGAATAACCCTTGACTTTTGAGGTGATTTTTTTATTACGCATTTGATGAGGTGGGGTTTGTGACACCCCAGCGGAAAGTGCTGTTAGTGAGAAAACTGAAAGTAATATAGTGTTAGAAGCTGACATGTATAGTAACTTTATTGTATAATTACTAATTAGTTCCTCGTAATTAACACACACACAAAGAAACCACAAGAATAATCACAGTAATAAAAACAATTTGCAATGTAGATATTGGAGAAATGTCAGCAAAGTCACTTGCTTTTCATAACATTTCATACCATTTAGGAGAAATTCACTACCGAGCTCGATAGCTGCAGTCGCTTAAGTGCGGCCAGTATCCAGTATTCGGGAGATAGTAGGTTCGAACCCCACTGTCGGCAGCCCTGAAAATGGTTTTCCGTGGTTTCCCATTTTCACACCAGGCAAATGCTGGGGCTGTACCTTAATTAAGGCCACGCCCGCTTCCTTCCCCCTCCTAGCCCTTTCCTGTCCCATCGTCGCCATAAGACCTATCTGTGTCGGTGCGACGTAAAGCAACTAGCAAAAAAAAAAAAAAAAAAAAAAAAGAAATTCACTGCTGTGGTATTCATATCAAAAGGTGATTGATTAACATCTATTCACTATTATAGTGGACCTGGCGAGTTGGCTGTGCGGTTAGGGGCGCGTGGCTGTGAGCTTGCATCCGGGAGATAGTGGGCTCGAATCCCACTGTCGGCAGCCCTGAAGATGGTTTTCCGTGGTTTCCCATTTTCATACCAGGCAAATGCTGGGGCTTTACCTTAATTAAGGCCACGGCCGCTTCCTCCCAACTCCTAGGCCTTTACTATCCCATTGTTGCCATAAGACCTACCTGTGTCGGTGCGACGTAAAGCCACTAGTAAAAAACAAAAGAAAAACTATCAAGACAAGTTTAGAGGGCACAATCAGCGCAAAAAGTAACTGAACATGTACCACAGACTGGAGTTTTACAATCAAAGCATCTGATTCATCCTCCCTATCCGTTTCGATTCAGGATCGCTTTGAAAACTAGGTGCAACCTGGTGCATCACCACTAAAATAGCTCTCTTCAGTCGCCGAACCCGGGATCATTCACATACAAAGCTGTTTTCGAGGACGTCATTATAAAATTAAAATAAACGTTAAACGGCGAAAATATTTTATAAACTGAAATACCATCCCCATACAATATACAAAATACATCAAACTGCTCAGGCATAAAAGTGTTACATTCCCTGTGAGCTGAGGTTTAGAGAACCCCTGTTGCTCCAAATATTAGACTACAATTCTGAAGATGACCTGCAATATTTCTCATCCACTCATCATTTCATGCTCATCACGACGCACAGGTCGCCTAAGGGCGTCAAATCAAAAGACCTGTACCTGGCGAGCCGAACATGTCCTCGGACACTCTCGGCACTAAAAGCCATACGCCATTTCATTTTTGTCCCGGTTAAGGTACAGACACGTGCACATCAGGTGGGGCAGGCTAGTACAGTTTGTTTAGATAAATTTAAAGAGCCCATACGATATCTAATAATACATTCATCAAAAAAAGTTGAGTGTTTACCAGATTCTGTTGTACAGAGGTGGAACCGATCTATTACGGTATTTAATGTGAAACTTAGAATAGTAAATACAACGAAAACGTACACTTCTAGGTAACTATGAACCAGTATGAAAAGGAAAACACTCATGTGATGAAACCGAACAAATTGGGCATCCTTAAATGCGACGGTGCATGCTCAGTACCAAATCACTGAGCATTTGTTGTTGTTGTTGTTGTAGGGTAATTACGGTTTAACTTCACTATACTATCACTTATAATGTTAAGCTAGTAATAAGGTCAACCTATAGTATTGTAAGCCGTAGTGTTAAGCACTGGAAATATTTAAGTTGTGTGTGATTTTGTATATGATGATGCTGGATTTAGAATGATAAACTAATAGCAATTCCTGTAATATTTTCTTTCCATGGATTTGCTTGTTGTACTCTAATTATTTGCTTGTTTGTTTGTTTATTGTTGTTGGGTAATTATGTTAACTTTACTTTATTATTACATTACTGTAAATGACCATTGCCACCAAGATATTTCCCATTTGCAATGTATTTGTTAATAAATAAAATAAATAAAAAATTCTTGAGGCAAACGCCCCACTCTTCGATGATAGCAACTTATTGGATATGAATCGTTAGTAGTGGATGTTGTCGGTTGAAAATTGCTCTGTTAAGAAGGGTCCACGCATACTCTAGGTTGTTCATGTCCAGGGAAGACGTTGGTTAGGCCGTTCTGTGGATCCCACGTCCCTCCAGGTATCTTTGCACAACTTCCGCACGAATTGGACGAGCGTTATGATCCTGTAGAGTAAGACCATCTACAGTCTCTGCAGAACCTGTGTCTGAGAATGTTGTGTGTACTTGAATATGAACCAGTGGTGTACATGATACATGTCCAGAATAGTGCTGAACCTCCAAGCTGCAGGTGACGTTCTACTGAGAATGACCCATTGTAACTTTCCCTTCTTGCCCTTCATATGCGCAGAGAGTTGTCATCAGAGTGTAAACCAACGAGCTACATAGACAGAGGACTATAGAGTGGCTATTGGACCACCATATTTGAATCTACTTGAACGCCGCGTCTGGCATATTTTAAGCGATCAAAACAAGATCGCAACGCACTGGTACATATTCGACGCGAAAACTTTTGCGATTTTCTCGAGAACGCCTTAGTAGTTCGCCTTACTACTTGCACATTATCTTGTCCTAATGGACTACTAGATGTGTACAAAGTTTGAAGATACTCCGTGATCCGAACTTCGCGGCCTCCCCTTGTAAGAGTACTGTACCTGTATTCAGTCTGTGCTTATTAAATTTGCGTCTATATTTCCTCCGCTTGTTGCGTTTTGTAGATAATGCAAAGTATATTAGACAATAAATGTGGTAGTTCCGATTAGTCTTCTTCTTCTTCTATCTTAATCTGTTTACCCTCCAGGGTTGGCTTTTCCCTCGGACTCAGCGAGTGATCCCACCTCTACCGCCTCAAGGGCAGTGTCCTGGAGCTTCAGACTTTGGGTCGGGGGATACAACTGGGGAGAATGATAAGTACCTCGCCAGGCGGCCTCACCAGCTATGCTAAACAGGGGCCTTGCTGAGGGATGGGAAGAGTCGAAGGGATAGACAAGGAAGATGGAAGGAAGCGGCCGTGGCCTTAAGTTAGGTACCATCCCGTCATTTGCCTGGAGGAGAAGTGGGAAACCACGGAAAAACACTTCGAGGATGGCTGAGGTGGGAATCGAACCCACCTCTACTCAGTTGACCTCCCGAGGCTGAGTGGACCCCGTTCCAGCCCTCGTACCACTTTTCAAATTTCGTGGCAGAGCCGGGAATCGAACCCGGACCTCCGGGGGTGGCAGCTAATCACGCTAACCACTACACCACAGAGGCGGACAGTTCCAATTAGTTTGATATTTAATCCCATTCTTAGATGGTATTCATGTTTTATAATATTTAAAGGAATTTAATAAATTTTTACAAAAATTTGTACCACAAATGCCACGAAAACCGTCTGATGCATGGCAGTTCTTTGAAATTACTGATGATAAATATCATCAAAATGCAAATTTTGCGGCGGCATGTATACGATGGGTGATGGTGTATCAAATTTCTGGAATCATATCAAGAGGCATCACAAGTGACATAGCTTTACGTTGTCATACCAATAACGTGTTTAAACGTGCCGCTACAGTACATTCATTCGGTAGTTCACTCGGTACAACCGGGTGATGACGTCACAACATCTGCTCCGCTCGGCACCGCTCCGTCCCAAAGACTTTAATATTACTTATCGTGCCATTTTGTCCACGTGCCATACATACATACATACATACATACATACATACATACATACATACATACATACATACATACATTATCATTGTAGACTGTTATGCCTTTCTGCGTTCAGTCTGCAAGCCTCTGTGAATTTACTAAACGTCGCCACAATCCTCGATTTGCAACTAGTGTTGTGGTCTCATTTAGTTCTATACCTCTTATCTTTAAATCGTTAGAAACCGAGTCTAACCATCGTCGTCTTGGTCTACCTCTACTTCTCTTACCCTCCATAGCAGAGTCCATTATTCTCCTAGGTAACCTATCCTCCTCCATTCGCCTCACATGACCCCACCACCGAAGCCGGTTTATGCGTACAGCTTCATCCATAGAGTTCATTCCTAAATTATCCTTTATCTCCTCATTCCGAGTACCCTCCTGACATTGTTCCCACCTGTTTGTACCAACAATCATTCTTGCTACTTTCATGTCTGTTACTTCTAACTTATTAATAAGATATCCTGAGTCCACCCAGCTTTCGCTCCCGTAAAGCAAAGTTGGTCTGAAAACAGACCGATGTAAAGATAGTTTCGTCTGGGAGCTGACTTCCTTCTTACAGAATACAGTCGATCGAAGCTGCGAGCTCACTGCATTAGCTTTACGGCACCTTGATTCAATCTCACTTACTATATTACCATCCTGGGAGAACACACAACCTAAATACCTGAAATTATCGACCTGTTCTAGTTTTGTATCACCAATGTGACATTCAGTTCTGTTGAATTTCTTACCTATTGACATCAATTTAGTCTTTGAGAGGCTAATTTGCATACCATACTCATTGCACCTATTTTCAAGTTCCACGATATTAGACTGTAGGCTTTCGGCACAATCTGCCATTAAGACCAAGTCGTCAGCATAGGCCAGACTGCTTACTACATTTCCACCTAATTGAATCCCTCCCTGCCATTTTATACCTTTCAGTAGATGATCCATGTAAACTACAAACAGCAAAGGTGAAAGATTACAGCATTGTCTAACCCCTGTAAGTACCCTGAACCAAGAACTCATTCTGCCATCAATTCTCACTGAAGCCCAATTGTCAACATAAATGCCTTTGATTGCTTTTAATAATCTGCCTTTAATTCCATAGTCCCCCAGTATGGCGAACATCTTTTCCCTCGGTACCCTGTCATATGCTTTCTCTAGATCTACGAAACATAAACACACCTGCCTATTCCTCTCGTAGCATTTTTCAATTACCTGGCGCATACTGAAAATCTGATCCTGACAGCCTCTCTGTGGTCTGAAACCACACTGGTTTTCATCCAACTTCCTTTCAACGAACATTTTAAGCAAGCCACGTGCCATTTCGTCCAAAATTCCACGAACAGAGGCAGGTGGTTAACTCTCTACCGGCCCACTAGTGCTATTTCGTCCAAACACCTATGATTGACAGCTTTTTTTTTGCTAGTTGCTTTACGTCGCACCGACACAGATAGATCTTATGGCGACGATGGGACAGGAAAGGGCTAGGAGTAGGAAGGAAGCGGCCGTGGCCTTAATTAAGGTACAGCCCCAGCATTTGCCTGGTGTGAAAATGGGAAACCACGGAAAACCATCTTCAGGGCTGCCAACAGTGGGGTTTGAACCCACTATCTCCCGAATACTGGATACTGGCCGCACTTAAGCGACTGCAGCTATCGAGCTCGGTGATTGACAGTTTGACAGGTCTACAATAACTGTTTCATTTCATTGCATTCCTTGTTAGAAATAAGTAATTTTTGATGTTTGTAATAATGGACGTTACATAGTGAGAATAAAAACAAATACTTTCACAAATCAGGTGATAATTAAAGTATATCCAAAGTTGCATTACTAAAACCTCTGTTTAAATAAATATTATATATGAAGCAGGAATATTTGTTTATTCATTAAAATTACATGGGGACTTTGAAGGGCTTAGGGGAGGGAGCCCTAAGGGAATTTAGGGAAATCATGTCCTTTCGAAACATCTAGGGAAAGTTCCCTTTAATTTGACACCTCAATCATCAATGTCGGACGTATAATAACAAAGTTCACTGGACAAAAAATTCATAACGGAATTAAATATAAGATAATATACTCACTATTAACTGCGTTCCTCGAGACTGCTATGAAGTCACGTTCAGCCAATTTTCACATTACTACGAAGGTTTGATTAAAAACACAAACTAAATCTGGCAATGCAAAAAGGGACCTTTCAGCCTTGTCATGTTTTGTGTCTATTTACAAATATTTACAGTGTGTACAATGTACGCAGCAGCTAATGCGTTGTCCAATGATGCAAATCAGTAACGTTTTTGTTCCTCTTAATCCATTTTAATTATGTAGGAGACGTTCCTCAAAAATTTTTCAATGTCTCGTGATTTCTCCAAATTTTCAATGGCTCTTTCAATTTCGTTGTCCATTACAATGTACTTGTTTATCCTCTTGAGACCTTCTAAATTTAGGTCAATCCTGATGATTTTTGTGTCGGAATATTCTTCTTCTTTCTTTAGTGTCAAAATTAGGTGTTTTTTTCGAGGGTATGGTTTGCCTACGATTGCATTCAAGCGATGGTTTCATCCTTCCACAGCGTTGTTGGTACGATGTCGCCTGTCGGTAAAGTCCATGCATCGATTGGGAAATGGGAGTATTCTAACCACTGGCCAATGAAATAGTCAAAAAACTCATTGAGTTTCTCATGTGCTACAGCAACACTATGGGTGTGTGGCCAGCCTTCCTCCACATCTTTCGTCTTTAAAAAGGCCAGAGCAGCGCACATTCTCACGGATTCTCGTCTTTCCTGGCGTGTGTTGTAATCTTTGGCAAGACCAAGGTTTTGTACATTCCTCCATAGACCTTGTGAAAAATGAGAAAGCACCCATGAAATTCTGCAGCAGGAAATACAGTGTTGATTGCCTCGATCACTCCAGCTTCGAAATCTGCGTTTACTGTCTCAGGGGACCAGTCTGGAATCACCCGAAGAATGGCGTTAAACAGACGAATGTAAGTTGACTTTCTCTTGTAAATAATGCGAAAACTACGAGGGTTACGTTTGTTTCTTCCACAGTGCTTCCTAAATCTACATGGATGGTGTGCAACTGAGAAAATTGTTTGCTAACACTCTTAAAGGTGCCATCCATGGAAAAAATCTTATTTTCTTTTAATGCAGTTTTTCCTGTGGAACTGGCAAATATAAGTATCCGCTCACCATCACAGTCGTCAGCTAGTAAGAAATTATTTCCATCTGCCATCTTCAAACTTTCTGAATCCAACTCAAGTTCATGTCGATGATTGGGTTCAGCCTGAATTCCCTGCGCATCCCTTCTCTGTATATGTAGAGTAGACTTGCAGTTATATAATTGAGGAATTCTGGTAACTAGTTCAAATCAGGATTGTAGAAGACGTTTGAATTCGTCGTCAAAAATCTGAAACGAAAAGGAACTAACTATAGTATCTATATTAATAAAATAAGAGTTCTGTCTGTACATTACATGGAATAATGAAATTTTGGCATAATTTCATGTATTATACATGGTAGAAACCGAATCGAACTTTATCTCAATTTCTGTCTGTCTGTCGAACAAGACGTCGCTCGCAGATTGTAAATACGCTTCGCTAGTTTACTTCCTCCGGCCTTCAGCCTCAGGATTTGCAAGGAGTTCAAACTCAATTTAAATTAATATATGCCCATTTAAAAGCCAGTGGGGCGGGTGATGATGTTGTGGATATAGAGAATGTTCTGGAAACATGGAGATTGTACTGCCAGGATCTGTACAGTGAACAATGTAATGCACAAGACCAAGTGAAGATAGACAAACAGTCAGATCCTGAACCTGACATCCTCCGAGATGAAGTAGAAATGGCTTTGAAAATGCTGAGAACTGGAAAAGCGTGTGGACCTGATGGAATAAGTGCAGAAGTCATGAAAGCTACAGGCGATGCTGGAATTGAAATGTCGTTGAAAATATGCCAAGCAATATGGATTTCTAGAAGATGGCCCTAGGAATGGGTACATTCAATCTTTCTCCCAATCCTCAAGAAAGGATCGAGGAAAAAAATGTGGAAATTATCGCTTAATTGCTTTAATTTCACATGCCAGTAAAGTTATGCTTCATATCCTGCATAAGAGACTTCGGGCATTCCTAGTGTATCACATTCCTGAAGTCCAGACTGGATTCATGAAAGAAAAAGGCACTCGAGAACAGATTTTAAGCCTAAGACAAATCATAGAAAAGGCTAGAGAATTCAATGTCCCGGTATACCTGTGCTTTATTGACTACCAAAAGGCTTTCGATACTGTCAAATGGAATCATCTTTGGAAAATTTTGGATGACATGGGTTTGCCACTCCATTTGATTGATCTCCTCAAGTCCTTGTATAAGAAAAATACAGCCACTGTGAAGATTCAAAACAAACAGTCACAGCAATTTCGTACGAGGGCTGGAGTTCGTCAGGGATGTATCCTGTCGCCGTTACTTTTCAATCTGTATGGCGAATATGCAATGAAAACTGCATTAGATGACTGGGACAAAGGATTTTCCATTGGGGATGCAAGATCAACAACTTGAGATTTGCTGATGACACCACCTTGATAGCATCATCTGAAGAGGACTTGCCAGAGTTGATCAAGAGAGTAGAGGAAGCAAGCCTAGAAATTGGATTACGCCTAAATCGACAGAAAACCAAAGTCATGATTGTTGATCGTAAGAACAAAAACACTCCACATACCAAACAGATTGGAGGGTGTGAAGTTGTACATCAGTGTGTATATCTAGGCTCCTTACTATCCAATTCCGGTGATTCCAAAGATGAAATAAAGCGAAGAATTGAAATAGCAAAGGTAGCAATGATCCGTCTGCGGAAGATCTGGAAAGATAATAACATCATCATTAATACAAAAAAGAAGCTCGTTGAATCTCTAGTCTTCTCAGTCTTCTTGTATGGCGCATAGACGTGGACCATCCTCAAACGTGATCGTGAACGGATAGAAAGCTTTGACATGTGATGCTGGAGGAAAATTTTAAGGATTCCTTGGACAACTCATCGCACGAAAACATCAATCCTGAACCAACTACAGATAAACGTTCGTCTATCGTGCAAGGTCTCCCACCGGATCGTATGCTACTTTGGACATATAATACGAGGAGATGGTAGTCTTCAAAAGCTGATTGTTGAGCTCAAAGTCCAGGGAACCAGACAGCGAGGACGATTACCAACGCGATGGATTGACATGGTGAACGGCCCCCTATAGACTTCTCTCAGAGCTACCACATTGAAAGCTTTAGATAGGGAAGAATGGCGGAGTATGGTTCATCGGCTAGATGGCTGAATATTATGATAGTCACGACACCTCAGTCACGAGGCAAAACGAAGAAGAGAAGAGAAGGGGCGGATTCCTAGAGTCTGGGACGTAAATATTTTCACTAATAAAAATATAAATCTACCTGTGAAATGGATTTATCAGTTTCTTCGCGGGCTCTCTTCTTTCCCTGTACCATAGCCTTGTGGACTTCTTGTTCAGCCACATCAGGAACACACGTATTATGGATCCCTTCTTTAATAATTTTACGGTTTATAGTAAACACTTTTCCACTACAAGAACGGTAAACACAACGCCATACAACTTCACCGCACTTTTTCTCATTCTTAACCGTATACCGATACCCGTTAAGTAATAAACCAGGTTGGCCCCTTGTGGTGGTTGAAAACTCCATAATTAACAAAGATGTTAATTCATAGAGATCATTCGAACGAATGAAATCTCTGTTCATAAACACAGGTAGGGAGGGGAGGAATGGAATTTCACAGCAGGGGTGGGTGGGAAATCTCACAGCCAGTTGTGGATATCCCACAACCTGTGGTTGTGCACGTAAGCGTGACCTGCACTGCTTCAATCCTTGCCAACATTTTGTCTGGACGAGGTGGCACTCATTAACTTGTGTAATAATTTGTAAAAATATGGTAGGTATAAAAATATTTTCTAGTTTTCATCTAGGATTTAAAATATATACACCGTTATTTGGAATTTTGCCTTCGTACGTTAAACGGTTTCGGAGGAATGAGTATTTTCGTTTTCGCGTATTAACCCCCATTTAACACCCTTAGGGACTTTTTAAATAATAATAATCTTATTGGCTTTACGTCCCACTAACTACTTTCACGGTTTTTGGAGACGCCGAAGTGCCGGGATTCAGTCCCGCGGGAGTTCTTTTACGTGCCGGTAAATCTACCTACACGAGGCTGACGTATTTGAACCAGAATCGAACCTGCCAAGTTGGGGTCAGAAGGCCAGCCGTCTGAGCCACTCAGCCCGGCTAATCTTTCTTTACACCAGATAAATGCTGGGGCTGTACATGCGAGCACAGAAATGGTGTCCCGGTATAAACAAAGCATGGTATAAGGTCCCGCAACAAGAGCTTGCCAAAGAAAGCTGCGCAGAACATCGGCAGTGTTCGGGTGGGCTCGGTAGTAGCACTGCACGCCCCCCTCACTTCGCTAAATCGCCTTACTCCCAGCAGTTGTTAATGAACCGTCTGCGCTGGCGGTCTGGCCAGCTGGACTGAGTGAAATCTCAGCGCGTGTGTGTAATGCCTTATTGTAATTATAACCAGAGCCAGGACACATTACCCTATAGCATAATGATATTGTTGTACATGCAGAATCAAAAATATTGAATGAAATAACAATAACAAACAAAGAGATTAAGAATTATGTGATCGTAAAATAGCAGTTAACTTGCCCAATGGCTTGTTCTAGTCTGCATCTTCTGAAAGAGGTTGAAAGCTGCTCATATCGCCTTCACTGTCATCCGCGCTATCACTAACGCTCTCTCCGGCACTGTCACTATCGTCCTCCAGATTAATGATTATGCTGTCTGATACTTCATCCATTATGTGATCGCTCGCAATGTACTTATTCTCAGTGTCGATTACGTGCCTACATCGACTCGACCATTCTTCTGCCCCAATTGACGCAATTCCTTCCATCAGCAATGTTCTTGCATCATCGAGTCTGAAAGTAACATTCTTTTGTGCTACATAATCTTTAACTTGAGACCAAATCATTTCGATTGGGTTCAAGTCTGGATGGTATGGTGGTAGACGCAAAATCGTATGCCCATATGTAGCAAGTAGTCTGTCGATTTTATATGACTTATAGCGTGATTTATGGGATTTAATCAAAGCGTACAGTTGGGGTTTTATCATCTCTGTAGAAAACGGAATACCCTTATCAGTCAACCAATCCTGCATAACTGTTTTTCTGGATGATGATGTGGGTGCACGCTCACATTGGACATTATGGTGCGAGGCATTATCAATCACGACTACAGAGTTGGGTGGCAAATTAGGAATTAATTTCTCTGTCAGATATTTCTCGTAGTTTCTATAGTTCATCTCATCGTGATAATCCCCTGTTGTTTGGTTGGATTTGAAAACCAACAAAGCATTTGGAATGAAACCTGCATCTGAACCGGCATGTACCACTATTAATCGTTGCCCTTTCGAGATAGGTGACTTCAGTCCATGAAGAGTACCGTCACTCCAAGCACTTGACTTGGTGTGCGAACTATGCAAATATGTCTCATCAGTGTAAACAATAGGCCTGCCCTCTTGTCGGTACCGCTTTATGCTTCGTATGTACTGCACACGTAGGAGCCTTATGTCAGGCTTCTCCATAAGTATTCTACGCATGTCTTCTGTCTTTCTCCATCGAAAACCTAGGCCTCGAACTATCTTGCTTAGTGTTCTTACGCAACCTTTAAACTGTATATCCTCTACCAGTTTCTTACGGATCTTTTCAAGCGTTGGTCTCTCGCCTTCGGTATTGTGAAAATTGTGAATCGTGCGCCTGGCCGCGCATTTCTCAAAATCGTCTAATTCACACTTCTTGACAGACTTCGGTCTTCTCTTTCCAGGCGTTGAAAATGAATCCACTTCACCCCTTTCGATCTTCTTTGCGTCTCGTATTACATTCCGCACGGACCTTTCCGACACACCCGTAGCTTCGGCCACTTTCTTTTGAATAGCACATAAGTTCCCAGTGGGGTGGGTTTCGTTTTTCATGAATTTATACAAATTATAAATAACTTCTCTAGTTTGACTGTGTAAAGTTTTAGCACTCCCTAATTTAGAACGAAACGGGGGCATCGCTACGTACACTGAATATCATACTACAACAAATTCACTTTCAGCTACGAAATATAAATAAAATATTAATAATACAAGCACACGCTTCTTGCTTCTTTTCAATACACGCTTGATAAAGAGCTGTACACTGTGAGCGGTTGAGTAACAATGAGCCCGGTAATCAGCATTCGGGCGACACACAGGAGCCCCGCAACGAGCTTAAACTTCGCCAACAGATATTGGTCTCTGCGCACGTTGGAGTTTCGGCAAGCTCTTGTTGCGCTTAGTATATACCCCCACGCTTAACGCATTGCTGCAGGTAGACAGCCCGCTACAAGACTGTTGTGACTGAAATGGGCACGGTGGTGGATGTATAGCAATACACACACTGTGCCTTCAGCACTACCCGTTCACTCCCTCCCCTCTTTTTCGGTACAGGAGTGGCCTTCGACACTACCCCTTCACTCCCTCACCTCCTTTCAGTACTGGAGTGGGGCAGTGTTGATTGTTTACGTCGGGACACCATTTCTGTGCTTGCATGTACCTTAATTAAGGCCACGGTCGCTTACTTCCCGATCCTAGCTCTTTCTTATCCCATCATCGCCATAAGACCTGCCTGTGTCGGTGCGACGTGAAACACATTTTAAAAAAATGTTATTTAACACATATGATATAATTTGAAATATCGTGCTCTGTTGTTGTATTATTTGATTAACTTTTGGTTATAAAATTCACGGCATAAAATCCATCACAAATGAAAATATCCCTCGATGGTTGCTCCTTGCTTACTATTTACATTAGCAACGCGCAGTGGTAGCCTACACAGCAACTCAGGGAATTCCGCTAGAGCGTTCTGTACCTCGTCACTTGCACGTTCCCCAGGCACGTAGAGACACTGGAGCAACAATATTGGAGGAAAAATTAATATTGTGATTTTCACCCCCCCCACCATCTAAACTCCTTAGGGGAGAAAAATTGTGAAGCCACGCTGAGTGGCTCATGAGGTTATTTGAAGAAAGACTCCGAACCTGATGAAGATACAGATTCAGATGACTCGCATACAGATGCTAGCGAATGAAGATCCGATACGTAGGGCAAGCCTACTTTTTTTTTGCTATTTGCTTTACGTCGCACCGACACATATAGGTCTTATGGCGACGATGGGATAGGAGAGGCCTAGGAGTGGGAAGGAAGCGGTCGTGGCCTTAATTAAGATACAGACCCAGAATTTGCCTGGTGTGAAAATGGGAAACCACGAAAACCATCTTCAGGGCTGCCGACAGTGGGGTTTGAACCCATTATCTCCCAGATGCAAGCTCACAGCTGCGCGACCCTAACCGCATGGCCAACTCGCCCGGTATTATTATTATTATTATTATTATTATTATTATTATTATTATTATTATTATTATTATTATTATTATTATTATTAGCCTGTTTTATATCCAGACACAAACAGCAACATTAATACTGCTTGCTTACTTACTTGTTTCCAGACAGTTATTTGCCCATTAACTCTCAAAACACGAACTATGCCCGGTTTCGATTTCAGCTTTCAATGTAGTACACATAATCTTTCTATATACTCTCTAGGTACCTCAACAATGAGGCTCATACACAGAACTACATTCCGGCTCTGATTCGCCCCATGTGGTCTAAAGGTACCTACATTTACACGTAAGGTTCCAAATTCGATGACTTGCTGGGATATGCATATTTCTACCAGCAGTCGGGAGACCGTGGTATCTTGAAACTACCTGAAACCTATACTTATACAACAGAAAGGTTATATAGACGAAAGGTATCCACGAAATGTCACTGTAATATTTGTCCCAAATATAATATAATAATTCATTTTACTCAAATAAAGTGTAAAACTGCGGTAAATTAAGAAATAGTACGAAATATTTTACTTGCAGGGAATAATATGGATACATACTTTACTACCTTACAGCTATTTTTCTGCTACGTCGCAGCGCTTCCGTATGTGTTTTGTTTGTCTAACACTTTCGTATTTGATGTCTTTGCTCACTGAAGTTGTTTGAATTAATTAGATGTCGTTTTCTTCACGTTGCTCATTCGTTTTGTGCCCTAACTCATTCATTAAATGATATATTTATTGGTCCAGGCATCATGCTATTTTCCTTTCAACAAACAAGTAATATGTTTATTGGTCCAGTTATCATGCTATTTTGCTTTTTGAACTGCCCGCGCTAGTCATATGGACAAAGATAATGACAATTCACAGACATAGCACTCCCATTCGTCGGTGCAAGCCCTGGACGTCAAGAAAGAAACAAAAGGCGGCACGAGCAGAGGAAGAAAACATAAAGGAGTCCTATTTACGGCCCGTAAGTACGTATACATATTTTTTTACCGCGGATTTTTCACTTTATTGGTGTATTATGTTCAATTTGGGACAAATATTATAGCGACATTTCTTGGATACCTTTGTCTACATAACCCAACAGAAATTTTAGCCATACTTGCTGCACTTTGATTTAGTCAGCGCAAGCGATTCAACTCCGCTCTCATCATTACGGACTGACAAAAGTGTTGTGCAGAAATTACAAATATTCGGTGTAATCGAACGCATGATTACTTACTTGTATGACATCGTGGACTGTGCTCTAAATATTTACTCTTCAGGTGGCTCAGTAGCATTTCCTTGTGTTAAAGGCCATTGTGGAATTTTAGGCAATGAAAAGACAGATGTACTCGCTAAACATTGTGCATAGGAAGGTAGTAGTATAATTGGATGGTTCTACCGCCTCCTCCTCCTCCTCTGGCTCCCTCCCAGAGGCCTCCTCCTCCTCCTCTGGCTCCCAGGGGCCCACTCCTCCTCCTCCCGGGAGCCTTCCCAGGGGCCACCTCCTCCTCCTCCTCCTCCTCCCGAGGGGCTTCCCAGGGGCCCACTCCTCCTCCTCCTCCTCCTCGCGAGGGGCCTTCCCAGGGGCCCGTGCCTCCTCCTCCTCCCGGGAGCCTTCCCAGGGGCCTGCTCCTCCTCCCGCGGGAAATTTAAATTGGTAAACAAAGCCACGTGCTTTTTGACAGCTGTCGTCAACAACAACGCATCGCTAACCTCACTGCTGCCATCTTGACGGGCCTAAACCTCAGTGGTACCAACTTAACCTCACAAGCGCGAGATTTGAATTGGTAAACAAATCCACGTGTTTTTTGACAGCCACGTGCTTTTTGACAGCCGCGTGCTTTTTGAGAGACAACAACGTATCGCAAACCTCAGTACTACCATCTTGACGTGCCTAAACCTTAGTGCTGCCAACTTAACCTCACTAGCGCGAGATTTGAATCGGTAAACAAATCCACGTGCTTTTTGACAGCTGTCATCCGCCATCTTTAAACTACAGAGCACCGTGCTGCCCTCTTTATCGCAGTAGCTGCAAATTCGTCACCTGTCATCCGCAGTGCTGCCATCTTAACGGGCCTAAACCTTAGTGCTACCAACTTAACCTCACTAGTGCGAGATTTGAATCAGTAAACAAATCCACGTGCTTTTTTGACAGCTGTCATCCGCCATCTTTAATCAACAGAGCACAGTGCTGCCCTCTTTAGCTACTTACCTTTGAAATGTGGTGGCGGATAATTTGAAAAATGCTTTTTGACTGCAGCCATCTTTAATCTAGAGAGCACCGTGCTGCCCTCTTTAGCTAGATACCTTTGAAATGTGGTGGCGGCAAATTCCACGTGCTCTTGTTTGGAAACAAAGCCATGTGCTTTTTTGACAGCTGTCATCCGCCATCTTTAATCAACAGAGCACCGTGCTGCTATCATGCGGGCAATTTCGTCAGCTGTCATCCGCTATCTTTAATCCACAGAACACCGTGCTGCCCTCTTTATGGCTACTACCTTAAGCACGTAGTAGCGGGCAATTTGAAAAGTCCTGTTAGCTATCATCCGCCATCTTTAATCAAGAGAGCACCGTGCTGCCATCTTTAGCTAGATACCTTTGAAATGTGGTGGCGGCAAATTGAAAAATTCCACGTGCTCTTGTTTGGAAACAAACTCACGTGCTTTTTTGACAGCTACCATCCGCCATCTTTAATCAAGGGAGCACTGTGCTGCACTCTTTAGCTAGATACCTTTGAAATGTGGTGGCGGATAATTTGAAAACTTCTATGTGCTCTTGTTTGGAAACATACCTACGTGCTTTTTTGACGGCTATCATCCGCCATCTTTAATCAACAGAGCACCGTGCTGCTATCATGCAGGCAATTTCGTCAGCTGTCATCCGCCATCTTTAATCTACAGAGCACCGTGCTGCCCTCTTTATGGCTACTACCTTAAGCATGTAGTACCGGGCAATTTGAAAAGTTCTTTTAGCTATCATCCGCCAGCTTTAATCAAGAGAGCATCGTGCTGCTATATTTATCTAGATACCTTTGAAATATGGTGGTGGATAATTTAAAAAGAAAAATTCTACAGCAGCCATATCTCGACGCTAATTGCACAAGATGACTCCTTAAGGGTGCTTATGCAAGATGGCTGCTATACATAGGTTCTTATGAGACGCCCTTGGTATGCTTGCGCAAGATGGCAGTTATACATGGCTCCTTATGAGATGCCCTACGGATGCTTGCTCAAGATAGCGGCTGCTCTTATGGGACGACTTAAAGGTCCTTGCACAAGATGGCGTGAGACAACCTAAGGATGCTTGCGCAAGATGGCGGACACAAGATGGCGCTATACACAACTCCTTATGAGACGCTTTAAGGGTGCTTGCGCAATATGGCTGCCGCTCTTATGAAGAAAGCTAGCTTAGAGGCTAACATGTCGTGCTAGTTAAATTCATTAAATTTAGGGCTTAAATGCAAAATGTTAAATATCTCGAAAACGGTGCACCGTAGAGAAAAACGGACAAAATTTTTCTGCCTAATACCCAGGTTCGCAGTATGAGGAACATGATGTCATAAGAAAAACATAGTCTAATGATGGGATCAATGGTTCGGTTCCTACTTAAGCCCTTTGGCATTGGCAACTATCTAATTCTACAAGATGGTGGCTGCTCTTATGAGACACAAGATGGCTTGAGACGTCCTAGGGATGCTTACGCAAGATGGCGGACACAAAATGGTGACTATACATAGCTCCTTATGAGACAGCCTAGGGGTGCTCGCACAAGATGGCGGCTACTCTTATGGAGAAAGATAGCTTAGAGGCTACTGCGCAAGATAACGGCTGCTGTTATGCATGCGGTGGAGGGCAATTTGAAATTCTATGTGCTTAATTAATCAACAGAGCACCCTGCTGCCCTCTTTAGCTGAAATGTGGTGGCGGATAATTTGAAAAATTATTTTGACAGCTGTCATCTTTAAACAATGTCGACTATACATAGGCTGTTAAGGCCTTATCATTCTCCTCCTTCTCTACCTCCTCCTCCTCCGCCTCTTATGTCAAGGCATAGCTTTATATCGAACAAGTTTAAACCTGCATCGCGTAGGCAAGTGGGTGCAGCGATAACATTATTGTGCATGTTTAGACTTGCGAAACATAAGAAGAGTAGAATCAAACGCTGTACTCGATACAACATGTGTTCAGAACACAAAATAAGTGATCAAGACTAGAATCGAACACTGTACTCAATACATCATGTGTTTAGAACATGTCAGGGGATACCCTTGTTCTAAGAAGATCAGATTGAAACATAACAAGACTAGAATCGAACACTATAATCGATGTTGTTAACTTCAACATGTGATCAGAACATTGATTGATGTGTTCAGAACACAAAATAAGTGATCAAGACTAGAATCGAACACTGTACTCGATACAACATGTGATCAGAACATTGATTGATGTGTTCAGACCACAAAATAAGTGATCAAGACTAGAATCGAACACTGTACTCAATACAACATGTGTTAGAGCATGTTAGGGGGTACCCTTGTTCTAAGAAGATCAGAATGAAACATAACAAGACTAGAATCGAACACTGTAATCGATGTTGTTAACTTCAACATATGATCAGAACATTGTTTGATGTGTTCAGAGCAAAATTACAATTTAGTGATTTGCTTAGTGTACAATCAAAAACTATGGAAACACACTGTGCACATATCGCGTAGCTAACTCGCTCAGTAAACGATATTGCAAAACTACAACTTCAATGATTTGCCTAGTGTAAAAATCAAAAACACACTGTACACATACTGCGCAGCTAACTCGCTCGGTAAACGATATAGCAAAAGTACAACTTCAAATGATTTACCTTCCATCATTCGTCTTGTGTGAAAATCAGTCGAACAAGTTATCGCATAAACACGTAACATGAAATATCAGTCAGTCTGTTGGCATGGGTTACAAGCATGTAGCTTATGCGGGAAGTAAAATTAAACAGAACGCTAGTGCTATAAGAAATACTCTGCTTACATTTAAGTCCCTAGCTGTTGAACAAGTTATTACATAAATATGTAACATGAAATATCGGTTCGGAAACATATTGTTTCAATCTGTTGACATGGCTTACAAGCATGTAGCTTGTGCAGGCGAGGGCTACTATGCAAAATGTTGAGCCGAAAAAAAAATCGTGATAGGGTATGGAACCCAGCAGTTACGTCTTATCAGAAGGGCAAAAAGGATGAAAGAACTCTTCCTCCTCCTTACCGCACATTCCTTGTAGAGCTAATTGGCTAAAGGGCTAATGGGCTAAAGGGCTAATAGGTAAAAGGGCTAAAGGACTAAAGGAGCAACAACCTCATCGATCGCTATCAGCAAGAATGCTTGTACTTTGTTAAGTGTAGAAAATTAATCTTTATTGGTAAATGGTTTTATGTTCAGAACAAGGAATGGAACCTAGGGGTTACGTCTTACCTAATAAAATCCCCGAGGTGCGATGAGTTACGTTTTTCTAACTAGTGTTTGGAACACTGAACTTTTGAAGATGATAGCAGAGAGGTTAGCAATGTTCTGTTGTTGGATTTTAAATTCCGCGCTATAACATGCATAAGGTGGCAGCCTTGAGGTTTACCGCCGTAAAGATGGCAAAGTGAGGTTACCGACGCTCTATTGTCCTTCAAAGTGAGGTTAGGGTCCGTCAAGAAGACAGCTGTCAAAAAAGCACGTGGCTATGTTTACCAAACAAGAGCACGTGGTCGTGAAGTCACGATCACGTAGTATGCCGCATCAGCATGCAATGTTCAATGTCTACACCTACGTAGTTAACACTCTGCTATGTTCACAAGATTTTTACACATAACTGTTCTTTATGCTTTAAGTTCGTGCACATAGGTTATGTTAAGATAGCAGCATACGTACAAGCGATGGTCGCACGCTCGCGTAGAAGTTGTTTAGTACGATAGTTGATGTATGCATTATCAAAAGGTGATATGTACACGCTTTTAAACCTTGCTATTCTTACTGCTACTATGTTCGCAAGATTTTCAAACATCGCTATTCTTTGTGCTTTAAGTTCGTTCGCATAGGTCATGCTAAAGTAGCAGCACAAACACATGTGAACGTTGTACATTCTAGCGGGATGTGTTTAGTACGATAGTTGATGCATGCAAAATCGATAGGTGATGTGTACAGGCTTTGAAACTTAACTATTCTTCGTGCTTTAAAATCGTACACATACGTTATGCTAAGATAGAGCGGGAGAAGTTTAGTACTCTAGTTGATGCATGCATAATCGATAGGCAATGCGTACACGCTTTTAAAACATTGCTATTCTTACTGCTGCTGCTATGTTCACAAGATTTTTATACATCGCTATTCTTTGTGCTTTAAGTTCTTTCATATAGGTTATGCTAAGTTAGCAGCATACTTACAAGGTTGTCGCACGCTCTAGTGGAAGAAGGTTGACACGAAAGTCGATGCATGCAAAATCGATAGGTGATGTGTACACGCTTTGAACTTGGCTATTCTTTGTGCTTTAAGTTCGTGCACATAGTTTATGTTAAGATTGCAGCACACACAAGCGATGGTAGCACGCTGTTGTGGAAGAAGTTTAGTACGATAGTCGATGCATACATCATCGATAAGTGATGTGTACACGCTTTTAAACATAGTTATTCTTTGCGCTTTAAGTTCGTGTACATAGGTTAGGAATACACAAATGCGATTGCTACATTCTCTAGCGGAAGAAGCCTAGTACGATAGTCGACGCATGCATCATCGATAGGTGATGTGTACACGCTATTCTTTGTGCTTTATGTTCACACACACACATACGTAGTAGCACACAATTGCGATCGTTGTACACTCTAGCGGGAGAAGTTTAGTACGATAGTCGATGCATGCAAAATCGATATGGCTGCTGTAGATTTTTTCTTTTTAAATTATCCACCACCATATTTCAAAGGTATCTAGATAAATATAGCAGCACGATGCTCTCTTGATTAAAGATGGCGGATGATAGCTAACAGAACTTTTCAAATTGCCCGCTACTACATGCTTAAGGTAGTAGCCATAAAGAGGGCAGCACGGTGCTCTGTAGATTAAAGATGGCGGATGACAGCTGACGAAATTGCCTGCATGATAGCAGCACGGTGCTCTGTTGATTAAAGATGGCGGATGATAGCCGTCAAAAAAGCACGTAGGTATGTTTCCAAACAAGAGCACATAGAATTTTTCAAATTATCCGCCACCACATTTCAAAGGTATCTAGCTAAAGAGTGCAGCACAGTGCTCCCTTGATTAAAGATGGCGGATGGTAGCTGTCAAAAAAGCACGTGAGTTTGTTTCCAAACAAGAGCACGTGGAATTTTTCAATTTGTCGCCACCACATTTCAAAGGTATCTAGCTAAAGATGGCAGCACGGTGCTCTCTTGATTAAAGATGGCGGATGATAGCTAACAGAACTTTTCAAATTGCCCGCTACTACGTGCTTAAGGTAGTAGCCATAAAGAGGGCAGCACGGTGTTCTGTGGATTAAAGATAGCGGATGACAGCTGACGAAATTGCCCGCATGATAGCAGCACGGTGCTCTGTTGATTAAAGATGGCGGATGACAGCTGTCAAAAAAGCACATGGCTTTGTTTCCAAACAAGAGCACGTGGAATTTGCCGCCACCACATTTCAAAGGTATCTAGCTAAAGAGGGCAGCACTGTACTCTGTTGCTTAAAGATGGCGGATGACGGCTGTCAAAAAAGCGCGTGGGTTTGTTTCCAAACGAGAGCATGTAGAATTTTTCAAATTGCCGCCACCACATAGAGGGCAGCACGGTTCTCTCTTGATTAAAGATGGCTGTTGTCACGTGGAATTGCCTGCCACCACATTTCAAAGGTATCTAGCTAAAGGGGGCAGCACGGTGCTCTCTAGATTAAAGATGGCTGCTGTCAAAAAGCATTTTTCAAATTATCCGCCACCACATTTCAAAGGTAAGTAGCTAAAGAGGGCAGCACTGTGCTCTGTTGATTAAATATGGCGGATGACAGCTGTCAAAAAAGCACGTGGATTTGTTTACCGATTCAAATCTCGCAGTAGTGAGGTTAAGTTGGTAGCACTATGGTTTAGGCCCGTTAAGATGGCAGCACTGCGGATGACAGGTGACGAATTTGCAGCTACTGCGATAAAGAGGGCAGCACGGTGCTCTGTAGTTTAAAGATGGCGGTTGATAGCTGTCAAAAAGCACGTGGATTTGTTTACCGATTCAAATCTCGCGCTAGTGAGGTTAAGTTGGCAGCACTAAGGTTTAGGCACGTCAAGATGGTAGTACTGAGGTTTGCGATACGTTGTTGTCTCTCAAAAAGCACGTGGCTCTCAAAAAACACGTGGATTTGTTTACCAATTCAAATCTCGCGCTTGTGAGGTTAAGTTGGTACCACTGAGGTTTAGGCCCGTCAAGATGGCAGCAGTGAGGTTAGCGATGCGTTGTTGTCGATGACAGCTGTCAAAAAGTACGTGGCTTTGTTTACCAATTCAAATTTCCCGCGGGAGGAGGAGCAGGCCCCTGGGAAGGCTCCCGGGAGGAGGAGGAGGGACGGGCCCCTGGGAAGGCCCCTCGGGAGGAGGAGGAGGAGTGGGCCCCTGGGAAGCCCCTCGGGAGGAGGAGGAGGAGGAGGAGGTGGCCCCTGGGAAGGCTCCCGGGAGGAGGAGGAGGAGTGGGCCCCTGGGAATGCCCCTCGGGAGGAGGAGGAGGCCCCTGGGAGCCAGAGGAGGAGGAGGAGGCCTCTGGGAGGGAGCCAGAGGAGGAGGAGGCGGCAGAACCATCCTATTATACTACTGAAGGTGTATTTAGAGCGGTGCAACTACCATGGTTGGACTTTATTCCCACCATTCAACAATAAATTTATGGCAAGTGGTCTACTGAATAGAAAACATCTCAGCTGCGCTGTCGATGTCAGTATGTGGAGGACGGCGATCTCATACATGTTCTATTTAAATGTAATTTCTATGATGCTGCTCGATACCGCTTTTTAAAACACTAAACTGCATCATCTCCTAGTGCCGTTCCCCATACAGTGCTACATTAGTGTTACAAGGACAAAACAGTTTAGTACTTAATGCGGTGATCGAATTCTTGAAGACTACTGATTTGAGAATTTGATGTTTTTCCTCGGCAGGAGGCTTATTCTCCTTCCCTCCTCCAAAAAATGAGGTCCAATTTTACTTGTTATGTAGACTAAGTTACTTAAGTAATGTTTATTCTTCATCAGTGCATTACGCTGCCATTTCATACTTTTGTGTATATGTACGTTATGTGTATCAGGTGTACGTACAGTACATGATGGCCAAATGTTGTTCAAACAAAGGTCAATAAATGAACTAATAATAATACTGGCTAAGGGTACGTCGGTGTCCTCTTCCACAATATACTGTACACAAAGAGGAGCGACTTGTCTGACATCTACTAAAAATGAAAAGAAAAACGAGAACTATAAAGCTTTGATCGATGATTTCGCTACCGTCAAAGTGAGAAGAAAACCTTTATGATTGGTGTATTTATCTTTAGCTTTAAAAGTTATCAGTTTCTAAATACTCTTGTTTTGTGTAATTTTAAATATTACTTGTACAGTATAGGCCTATCATATTTTATAGAAGTACTTGGCTATTGTCCTTTTTAAATAATTTTTAACTACTTTCCGTTTTTCGTAGTCGCCGAGATGCCGGAATTTAGTCCCACAGGAGTTCTTTTACGTGCCAGCAAATCTACCGACACGAGGCTGATGTATTTGAGCACCTTCAAGTACCACTGGACGGCCATGATCGAACCTGCCAAGTTGGGGTCAGAAGGCCAACTGTCTGAGTCACTCAGCTCGGCTTTGTTCCCTTTAGGAGGGTACATGCTATACGGTACTATGCCTAGGGGCGCAGAAATATTAAATCGAACACTAGGCTGAAGTTTAAATACGACAGTGATTCCTGGAGAGAGTGTGACATACCCCGCGAAAAAATAATACTCAACATGGTTGAAATTCGGTCTCCTAGCGGGTGAGGTTTCGTAGTCGTGTCCTATGGTACACATTGCAAGCAATCCATGCTTGCATATGAATCATTAGCATTGCAGAGTGACTCATAAACCATGTACAGAAAGTGTGGGCTTCTTTACGGTTTTCCCACCCACTATGCTCTTTGGACTCTTTATCAGACTACATGCAATTTATATGGGTAGTAATAAGGTATCTTGGAACTACTATAGTATACCTGGGACGAAATCTAGCGGATATTGCATTGGAAGACGCAATATACTGTATTTTTAAAATCCAGTTTTTCGTGATTGTTAATCTTGAGATCATGAGCAACGGAAACTTCAGTTCTTTGTGGAACTTGAACCTCAAGGATGTGTCCTCCCATTTTAAAACTTTCGCGTGCATTGGCTGAGACTCGAACCGCAAGCTTCTTGGCGAGAAGCCAGTGATGTCACTCAGCTAAAGCTCACCTGTACTATTTAATAATTTGTGTATTCATGGTACAGGTTCCTTTCATCACGTCCTATTGCGTGAAATGTAAGCAATGGCCCAAGTGTCTAGTAAAAGTAGTCTTGAGTTCGGCACACTAGTTACTTTGGAATAGGAGCAGGAATGTCAGACATACTGTACTTCGAGTTGTGGCCCTCTTTTTACTTAAGGTTTTAGCAAACAACAGGTGGTTCCTAGGCTGTTAAAGAGTTAACATATATTTGAAATTGTGTGTGAAGTCAGCATCCTACTGTCCAGCGTGTACACAGTTTATTCGAAGACTAGCGAATGTACCCGTGCTTCGCTACGGTATTCTACATTGTATTCCAATATCGAAGTAAATAGTGTACATGCAGTAAATAAGATTGTTTTAAAATTGCATGTCTCTTAGCGTTATCCGAGAAAGAGCATGGGGAGGTCCCCGTACGTTGTTTCCAGTGTAAAGTGTTGTTACGGATTTGTGATATAACGGCAGGCTCACTTGCGTACTGCACCCTTGAAAATTGGTTATTGGTTTGCATGGGAAGAATATTTTATTTCTAGTGTGGAACCATGCATAAATTTATCATCCAGGAAGGTGATTTCAACTCTGCATTGTCTGCTAGCCAGCGAGGGGAACAGGTTTTTCCCGTGCCGTGCATACGAGTCTGGGTTTTTTTTGTGCCTTGTTGAAGACAGCAGAAGGTGGCACGTGGACAGGAACTCGACCAGATTAAAAGCGATCAATACTTTGAGATTTTGACGTCATGATATTCAACCAATTGGACCGCAAGGTTAGCCTGATCGCAAAGTCTTAGCCAATAAAAATTAATTAACAGACACACCTACGTCTTGAAGGAATAAATACCCATGTACTTGAGGAAATCATTCTCTTTTGCTTTCTTTGCTCATTTGCATTCGCTCAGTGCTCATTTGGTCTTTGCTCAGTTGTCTACGGGAAGAATTGTTCGAGCACATGTGTTACTGGAAGCGACGTATTCGACGTGGAATCTTACCAGTATTCATTTAAGGAAAGACGAGAAATTTTCTGCTTCCGAGGAAATTTTGGGACAAAAAAATATCGGAAACGCCGCAGTTCAGATTTCTTTAGTTTTATAAACCTGAAGAGAATTTATAAAGTAGGTAAAACTGTGCCATCTTGAAGAATCGAGTGTGTGTGGAGTATTTTTTCTAAGACATATCTTTTAGTTTCAGCTTCAACCAGAAGACGCAAGATCCCCAGCAACCCAAAAATAGTTTGGAAGAATGGAACTTCAGCGTTACGACGAAGTGTGTGTTTATCCTAAGTCCTCGCCTGCTGCAGCCATGTATCTTTAAAATGTGAGGCATAATTCAGCCCGGGAGAGAATAACATCAGAGATGGAGTTTGGTTAAATATTCATTGATCATCTGCCGAGTCCAGAAGCCAAGTCTACTACAGCTAAGATTTTAAATTATACTTTTCTCTTTTCTCTGTTGTAATAATTATGTAGACGTAGTCCTTGCTTGAATATTTAAAGTCATTTCTAATAGTCTTTGTAGTTAGAAATTTCACTCTTCTTTCACTGGTGTTGGTAGATTTGATGTGTGTGAGAGTGTATTTGGGACCTATAATTTGTTCTATGTGAGTGAATGCTTCGTGACATATTCTCACTGTCCCATGTTAAGTCTAGGGAAGTGTTAAAAATATTTGACCCACGCGATAATAATTTTCAATTTATAAATTAATGATGGAATAATTTTTGATTTATCTGGGACAGAATATCGACGTGTTCCGTGAATTTAGGATTTTTCCTTGATGTTTTGTGGTTTACCATAGATCCGAAATAGAATAGAGTCATCTATGATTTCCTTAAACCATAGCCTGCGATGACGCGACCGCGCGCGTATAATAATAATAATAATAATAATAATAATAATTGACATTATTACGGTCTAATAGAATATTTAAAGGTCATGAGTGTAATTATTGCTGTGCTTATAAGTGATTAATGTGTGCTATTTTGAAGTAGATGTGACCTGGAATATTGGTCGTGGCTTGAATGTCCACAGATTTTGCATTTACTGTTATTGGTAATTTTTGAGACTTGTAAATGGATCTTAAGATAGGATTTTATTTGTGTGTCCATTACATGAGTCAATTAAGGAAGAGAGTGTGTTTTTAAACATAATTTCTTCTTGTGCAGCACATGTTGGTCAATAATTTGTGATAATGAGGGATTAAAAATAACGTAATCGTGACTCATAGACCGTATGCGCGAATGTTTATTTATCTGTGACTGTAGGCAGTTCTATGGAATTTTTAGTGACGATTTCTACTACAAAATTATTCTGGAACATCGTTGTGGAATTTATTTCATTGGAAAAGTGGTAATCCTGTCACAATCACACGTCAGACGTTTGTAATGGTAACCTTTGTCTGATATGGTCATCGAGAGAAGTTCTCATGTTTCAGATAAAATTTAAAAATAAAATTCAAAAGATAGGATTCGATAAATTTATTTAATAATATTAACGTGGACCAAAGCTTGAATGTGAGATGGATGAATGATTGATTTTATTTATAATTGTGATTTCCATGGTTATATTTCGTCATGTTGTGTGTACGCTGAGCGCGTAAAGTTTCGTTTATTTTGTTGTTTTGTGGCGAGCATATTTGGCTCAATTATGAATCTTTAAGTGATTTTATGACGAAATAAGATAGATTAGGATCTTTGCTTCGAGAAAAAATACTTAAGCAAGGATCGCGTCAATGAAATAAGCTCACAGAATGTAAAATGTTTAACGCTATAATGCGAGAATTTTAAGCCTTTATTGTGAGTTGTGCACAACACTAGGACAATTGACGTAAGAATAAGAATCAAATGAGTTAGATACTTGATTTCAAAATAATTTTGTTATATAATTTGAAGCTTAAATAATTAATTGAAATAATATTCAATTAATAGAAGGGAGTTATTGGATTTTTCGTGTGACGTAGAAATTTGACTCACAATTTAAATGAACCGCTAAGTATTGTCAATTTAAATTATAATTCAAGAAAAGGAGAAATAATTCATATTTTGAGATTTTGAGATAGGTTTTTCTCAAATAATAATTTGTTTAATTTCTTAGGACGATTTATTAAGGCTTAATTTCGTCTGTTTACAGAATTCAAATTAATGGAGAATTGCGGAAGAATTCCGGCAGGGAAGAATTATTTAATTTTATTTCAAGATTTTGAAAATATTTCTAGAACCTGGAAAGTGCTAATATTTTATTTAATAAATGTTAAAACCCATTTCTTTCTAGTGTTTTCATTTGTCGTCAGTCCTTAGATTGTCCCTGACCCCTATAATTTAGCGTCGCCTGTAAGCGAACGTTCCGCCTCTGGGAACTTTTGCTTACCGGCTGAGCTGCCCGGCAAAACGGGGGCAGGTAGTACAAATTTGGCGCCCGTAACGTGTTTGGCCCGAATTTAGTTGACGACGCCAATCTAAGGACTCGATCTTGTAGTCCAAAATTTGGACATAAGCAAGATGCGGCGACAATAGGATTTTTGGGTTATTTGATAACATTTATTAGCCCAGATCTCTGTGGCAGAGAGCACTTTAGTTAAAGTTAGGAAGGGCCATGTTGAATGTTTGAAACAAAATCTTGGAGATTAGGAAAATTTCATTTTTTTTTATGCGACTGCATTTGCGCAACATTTCGGATTTTAATAGTTAAGTATTATTGAAATGATATACAAATCTTCCCCTAAGGAGGTGAGCTTAATTCATTAGTAGACGTGGAACTGGACTCTGGTTTATACTCTGATATTATTCTCCCCGAGGTCTGAACTGCCGTTTCTTGAAAAGTTTATTGTTATTATGGATGAATGGCGTGCATTTTTGGAGAATGCGTTAGGGAATTTGAAGGATAGTTTGAAGCAGGATTTAAGTGAAAGTAGTGCTAAACTAAAGCAGGAACTTAGCGCTGAATTAAGTGAAAATAACGATAAATTAAAGCAGGAACTTAGTGCTGAATTTAATGAAAATCAGGAGCGATTGAAACAGGACCTTAGTGCAAATCAAGCTAAACTTGAGCTTAGACTGACCGAGAACAATGATAAATTAAAACAGGATCTTAGTGAGAATAATGAAAAACTGAAATTAGAACTGAACGAGGGACAGGATAAATTTAAATCCGATCTTAAAAATGCATTGGAAGAAATACAGAATAGGACGGACGAAAACATTAATAAACTGCACATGGACGTGAAATTATTTAATGGGAAAATAGCATCCATTCAAAGTGAACTTGTAGCAGTAAAACAGAATTTCTCAGACTTTAAAGGTGAAATACAGGCGGGTATTACAAGTTCGTTAGCTGAGATGTCGAACGAAGTTAGTGAGAGACTCGCTAAAGTCCAGACAGATGTACTACAGGGGCTTGATAAATACAAAAATGAGGTGGAGAAAAACTTTCAGAATATCGAGGAGAAAATTGTGGATAATGCAGACGACCTTACAGCGACTAAGGCAGCATGGAGTAAGAAGTTTACCGGCCTTTACGAAACTTTGAAACAAGTGGAAAAGGGAGTCATAGCAGAGATAAAAGTTTCCCAAGTAACCACGTCAGAAAGGCTAGAATATTTCTATGAGACTATCGAAGAGACGCAGACAGGTCTCAAAGAAATAAAAACTGAAATGGACAAGGAAATTAGCGAAGTAAAAGCTGAGTCCGAAGCATCGAAGCGTGAACTTCAGGACGGAATTAAGGAGCTTGTTGAAGAGCTTAAGATAATTAAACTTCAGGGCGAGAGGCATAATATTGTCACTTCTACATTACTGGAAAGGCAAGGTCAATTAGAGAAGCGGACGTCTGGTGAAGTCCCGTCTTCGACTCCAAAAGTGGTGGACATGGCTAATCCCTTAAATAACACCAACCCTTACATAAATCAGGACAGTAGTGGGATAAATTCGGCAAATGTTTCAGGTCAGACTCAAATTGTTAATATTATTAAACTTCATGAGGAACAACCGAAGAAGTTCAATAACGTTAAAGGCGTTACTCCTAAAAGCTTCATTCGTGAACTTCAGGAATACTTCAGAGATAACAAGATACCTCCTGAACGCCAACTAAGGGTAACTGAACGCTATTTAGAGAATTCAGTATTAACATGGTATGAAGCATTCAAATATTCATTTGAAGATTTTGAAGGGTTCAAGAAGGCATTTCTGGAGAGATATTGGAACAGTGACCTACAGCATAATTTAAAAACTGAACTTTACGCTAAGAGGTACGCTTCTTCTACGCCCACACGCTACGCCGATTATTTTTCAGCCCAGCTACGTAAACTAAAGGAGCTTGATATGCCACCCTCAGAAGTTGAAGTAGTCCGTGTAATAATAAGGCAACTTCCAGCGGACATTCAACGTATAATGATTGCTTCGAACGCGCAGACCGCAATTCAGGCAGAAGCCGTGCTCCGACAGCTCGACCTAACTTCGAGAGAGCAACCAAGGCGTAATCTAGGTCAAGATCAACAGGTGTTACAAACTACAGTCGTCCGAGCCGACAGTGGAGCTTCGTTCAACCAAGGGAAACCTAGCGGTCGAACTACAAAGGAAATGTCATCGAGAGACCGTTCTCCTAGGTCAGGACACAGAAGTGACGAGGAGAGAGATTATTACCGAAGGAATGTACGACGCAGACCCTATGAAAATATTCGAGGAAGGTGGAGAAGAAATAGCGAGACTAACTATACGGGAGGAAGAAAAAGAAACTGGAGACAAGAAGAGAGAGAGAAATACATCCAGGAATTACGCAAGGAAAATCAGGAGAAATCCAAGTGGCGTCACGCGATTCAGGACCAGGACGTGAACCCAGATATAGTAGGAGCGGAAAGCTTAGAATACCAAAGGGCTAAGCAAGAAGAAAATCGCCAGCGCTATGAAGAGGTAGATTATAGCCAAGGGGCTATTAAAAAAAAAACATCCATCCAACTAGAAAATGATAGTTCGAATCCTAACTCTTGTAATTCAGAGGTCCCGAAGGAATGGATTGTAGTTCAGATTGATTCATGGGTTACAAAATCTGATGATCTGTTAGAAGAGAATCTTGAGACTAGTAGAAATGATGCAAGGACATTACCAATAATATTAGCTAAAATTTGTGGCGTGAGAGTAAAATGCTTAGTTGACACCGGCTCCACTATTAGTGTAATATCAACATCATTTATGAATGACTTAAGAGAAAGGCATGAAATACCTATCATTCCCGTCTCACATGTTAAAATTAAAGGAATTATCCCTGACAAGATTGTGATTTGCAAGCAGCAGACATTTCTCGATGTGGAAATCGGAAACACCAAGTTCCCTAATATATTTTTGGCCATGACAAATATTAAATTTAATATCATTCTTGGAATGGATTTTCTTACATCATACCACGCAAACATTAGTTTGGACTCCAACCAAATAGTATTTCGCCTGGAGGAATTTTCAGAAATTACAGTCATGAATCCTGTTGATGTAACCGACCAAGAGGTGTTCCACATAAATTGCGCCTTACCATCGAGGGAGAAAGAAGACCATGAGGCCTTAGAAGAAATTCATCAGGTTCTGGATGACATCATTGAAGAGGGCGAAAATAGAACGCATCCCTTGGATCTTATAAATCAGAAGGTGAATTCAGCTCAGGGAAATGACAAGGAAAAGGAACAACTACGAAATCTATTATTAAAATATAAGAACTTGTTTGATGACAAACCGGGACAAATTCCAGATTTTAAATATTCATTGGTGGTAACTGACTGGACTCCTTTCAAGAAGAAGCCATACCCGATCCCGGAGAAACTCCATTCTAGAGTGGAAAAATTAATCGAAGGCATGGAAAAGGATGGGATCATAATGAAAGCTAGTACACCCTTTCTTAGTTCTTTGGTCATCGTAAGCAAGCCAGATGGATCCCTTCGTTTGTGTTTAGACGCTCGTGAGATAAACCGGAAGTTGATCCCTGAAAGAGACCAGGCACCTGCTATTAAGGAAGTTCTAAGGAAATTTCGAGGGATGAATCTCTTTACGTCAGTCGACTTCACTTCCTCATACTATCACATTCTCCTGGAGGAAAAATCTAGACTCCTAACTGGATTCATGTTTAATCAACAGACCTACGTCTTCCGAAAATTGCCCTTTGGCATATCTAATGCAGGAAGCGCTCTTATCCGAGCATTGGATCGGTGTCTTACGGAGGAAGTAAAGAGCTTCACGACTAAGTACATTGACGATTTACTGTTGACCAGTGAAACCTTCGAAGATCACTTATCTAAACTGGAGAAATTGCTGGAGAATCTTTCTAGAACAGGATTCCACATAAATCTAGCCAAGTCAAAATTCTGTCAGACTGAAATTCTATTTTTAGGACATATAATAGATGGTGAAGGAATCAGACCTAACCCGGTCAAGATTGAAGCCATAAGTAAATTTTCAAGGCCCTTAAGAGTGAAACATGTAAGGCAATTTTTAGGAATGGCCAACTTTTTCGCCAACCATTGCCCTAATTTTACGCAGACTGTCGCACCTTTACAGGATATGCTAAAAAAGGGAAACAGATGGAAATGGAATGATGAATGTGAGACAGCATTTAATAAGACCAAGGAAATGCTGATACAAAACGTCAAATTGGGATATCCAGACTTTGGAAAACCATTCATATTACAAACAGACGCATCAGGTATTGGGATTGGAGCTGTGCTATTCAAGAAAATAAGGAAGACCCTGAAAGGAGAATTTATCTTGCCTTCGTCAGCAGAAAATTGAGAAATCACGAAAAGCACTACACGGTTACTGAATTGGAGATGTTGTCAATAGTATATGCTCTCAAATACTGGCAGAAGATAATATATGGTTATCAAATTATTATCAGGACTGATCACAAAGCTCTGACGTTCATGTTGAAAACTACCATGGCATCTGAACGAATATTCAGGTGGACGATGTTTGTCCAGCAATTTGACATCAAACTGGAGCACTGTACTGGGAAAAGCAATTTGTTAGCTGACTGTTTAAGTCGTAACCCGAATGCCGATATTGAGGAAATCCATCAGATTGAATTAATTCCAGAGGACCACGAATTTTTAAGAAAATTACGTTATATTCGGCAAGCCCAGAAGAGAGACAAAGATTTAAGAAACATCATAGACTTTTTGGAGAAGAGAATCAAACCTGGAGAACCTAATTACAGAAGATATAAGAGGAAAGCTTCACGTTACCAATATTTGGATGGAATATTATTTAAATTCATTGATTCTGCAAAATCTGAACTTAGAGTTGTGGTGCCTCCAAAATTACAGGAATCCCTTATCTGGCATACGCACAGAATAACAGGTCATGGTGGTATTGACAAGACGGTTGCCACTATTCAAGAGAAATTCACTTGGGAGAAACTTCGAACCATTGTTCGTAATGTAGTCCGCACATGTGATACTTGTCAGCGAGTAAAACCCAGCTCTCATCTGCTTCAGCATAGTCCTATTCCCATATTACCTACAGGGCCTAAACAGTTATTTGCAATGGACCTATTTGGACCAGTCCCGATCTCTAGGAGGGGAAACCGACATCTAATAGTCACTATCGACGTATTTTCTAAGTATATTGCCTTGTATCCTATCCAAAAGGCGAATTCAAAATCTGTAATCCGTCGGATAATCCGCAACCTGATACCTCACATGGGCAAGCCAAAAGCCATATTGACTGATCACGGATCACAATTTACCTCCGCTGAATTTCGTCAAGCTATGGAACAATTAGGCATTAAGCATATATTGAACTCTGTCCGCCATCCATCGAGCAATCCAGCTGAAAGAGTAATGCAGGAACTGTCAAAATTCTGCCGTATTTTCTGCGGAAATACACATTGGTTATGGGTAGATGTATTACCAATTATGATGGAATGCTTAAATAACACTGTGCACGAGGCAACATCTCAGATTCCAGTTGTTCTTCATTTTGACAGACGACCTTACCGACCTTGGGATAGTATCATTCAATGCCCAGGAAATATAAAACCTACCCTGGAGGAGAATATTGAGGAGGCAGCTAAATCTCTAAAGGAACAAGCTGAGAGAAGGCAACGACGTGTCAGAAACAAGAAGTTTCGTCGTCCATTAAAATTACATGAGCTCGTGTTACTCAAGAAACCAGCTTCCTCAGAAACCACAAGTAAATTTTATGCCAAGTTTGCACCATTATTTATTGGGCCGTACAAAATTATTAAAGTCTATGGGAACAATGCTTATCGCATACAAAGTCTTGATCAATCATACGAAGGAGTTCATAATGGTTCAAATTTGAAGAGTTATAACCGTCCTAAACAATCTGCTGTAAATCAAATAAACGTCATCTTTGAAGAGGAAACGTCATGGAACGAAGATGAGGATCCGATCTACCTTCATGCTTCAACGCAGGTCGATATGACGGAAGAAGTATGCAAAGAATGTCAGGAGTTACAAAATTCCGCCATGAGCCAATTACGCTTGCTTTGTGCTGAGCTGGAACTGGACAATAGTAGGCTACGTGCTGGAACGTCATCTGGAATAATTATGGAATAGTGTGACACAAAACTGTATTTCAAAATTTTCAAGGGACATGTTAATTATATTTCCAGATAATAATGATTTAATCTGCCCATCAAATCATTTTTTCAGCCACGGGAAAATATGCACCCTTGAAAATTGGTTATTGGTTTGCATGGGAAGAATATTTTATTTCTAGTGTGGAACCATGCATAAATTTATCATCCAGGAAGGTGATTTCAACTCTGCATTGTCTGCTAGCCAGCGAGGGGAACAGGTTTTTCCCGTGCCGTGCATACGAGTCTGGGTTTTTTTTGTGCCTTGTTGAAGACAGCAGAAGGTGGCACGTGGACAGGAACTCGACCAGATTAAAAGCGATCAATACTTTGAGATTTTGACGTCATGATATTCAACCAATTGGACCGCAAGGTTAGCCTGATCGCAAAGTCTTAGCCAATAAAAATTAATTAACAGACACACCTACGTCTTGAAGGAATAAATACCCATGTACTTGAGGAAATCATTCTCTTTTGCTTTCTTTGCTCATTTGCATTCGCTCAGTGCTCATTTGGTCTTTGCTCAGTTGTCTACGGGAAGAATTGTTCGAGCACATGTGTTACTGGAAGCGACGTATTCGACGTGGAATCTTACCAGTATTCATTTAAGGAAAGACGAGAAATTTTCTGCTTCCGAGGAAATTTTGGGACAAAAAAATATCGGAAACGCCGCAGTTCAGATTTCTTTAGTTTTATAAACCTGAAGAGAATTTATAAAGTAGGTAAAACTGTGCCATCTTGAAGAATCGAGTGTGTGTGGAGTATTTTTTCTAAGACATATCTTTTAGTTTCAGCTTCAACCAGAAGACGCAAGATCCCCAGCAACCCAAAAATAGTTTGGAAGAATGGAACTTCAGCGTTACGACGAAGTGTGTGTTTATCCTAAGTCCTCGCCTGCTGCAGCCATGTATCTTTAAAATGTGAGGCATAATTCAGCCCGGGAGAGAATAACATCAGAGATGGAGTTTGGTTAAATATTCATTGATCATCTGCCGAGTCCAGAAGCCAAGTCTACTACAGCTAAGATTTTAAATTATACTTTTCTCTTTTCTCTGTTGTAATAATTATGTAGACGTAGTCCTTGCTTGAATATTTAAAGTCATTTCTAATAGTCTTTGTAGTTAGAAATTTCACTCTTCTTTCACTGGTGTTGGTAGATTTGATGTGTGTGAGAGTGTATTTGGGACCTATAATTTGTTCTATGTGAGTGAATGCTTCGTGACATATTCTCACTGTCCCATGTTAAGTCTAGGGAAGTGTTAAAAATATTTGACCCACGCGATAATAATTTTCAATTTATAAATTAATGATGGAATAATTTTTTATTTATCTGGGACAGAATATCGACGTGTTCCGTGAATTTAGGATTTTTCCTTGATGTTTTGTGGTTTACCATAGATCCGAAATAGAATAGAGTCATCTATGATTTCCTTAAACCATAGCCTGCGATGACGCGACCGCGCGCGTATAATAATAATAATAATAATAATAATAATTGACATTATTACGGTCTAATAGAATATTTAAAGGTCATGAGTGTAATTATTGCTGTGCTTATAAGTGATTAATGTGTGCTATTTTGAAGTAGATGTGACCTGGAATATTGGTCGTGGCTTGAATGTCCACAGATTTTGCATTTACTGTTATTGGTAATTTTTGAGACTTGTAAATGGATCTTAAGATAGGATTTTATTTGTGTGTCCATTACATGAGTCAATTAAGGAAGAGAGTGTGTTTTTAAACATAATTTCTTCTTGTGCAGCACATGTTGGTCAATAATTTGTGATAATGAGGGATTAAAAATAACGTAATCGTGACTCATAGACCGTATGCGCGAATGTTTATTTATCTGTGACTGTAGGCAGTTCTATGGAATTTTTAGTGACGATTTCTACTACAAAATTATTCTGGAACATCGTTGTGGAATTTATTTCATTGGAAAAGTGGTAATCCTGTCACAATCACACGTCAGACGTTTGTAATGGTAACCTTTGTCTGATATGGTCATCGAGAGAAGTTCTCATGTTTCAGATAAAATTTAAAAATAAAATTCAAAAGATAGGATTCGATAAATTTATTTAATAATATTAACGTGGACCAAAGCTTGAATGTGAGATGGATGAATGATTGATTTTATTTATAATTGTGATTTCCATGGTTATATTTCGTCATGTTGTGTGTACGCTGAGCGCGTAAAGTTTCGTTTATTTTGTTGTTTTGTGGCGAGCATATTTGGCTCAATTATGAATCTTTAAGTGATTTTATGACGAAATAAGATAGATTAGGATCTTTGCTTCGAGAAAAAATACTTAAGCAAGGATCGCGTCAATGAAATAAGCTCACAGAATGTAAAATGTTTAACGCTATAATGCGAGAATTTTAAGCCTTTATTGTGAGTTGTGCACAACACTAGGACAATTGACGTAAGAATAAGAATCAAATGAGTTAGATACTTGATTTCAAAATAATTTTGTTATATAATTTGAAGCTTAAATAATTAATTGAAATAATATTCAATTAATAGAAGGGAGTTATTGGATTTTTCGTGTGACGTAGAAATTTGACTCACAATTTAAATGAACCGCTAAGTATTGTCAATTTAAATTATAATTCAAGAAAAGGAGAAATAATTCATATTTTGAGATTTTGAGATAGGTTTTTCTCAAATAATAATTTGTTTAATTTCTTAGGACGATTTATTAAGGCTTAATTTCGTCTGTTTACAGAATTCAAATTAATGGAGAATTGCGGAAGAATTCCGGCAGGGAAGAATTATTTAATTTTATTTCAAGATTTTGAAAATATTTCTAGAACCTGGAAAGTGCTAATATTTTATTTAATAAATGTTAAAACCCATTTCTTTCTAGTGTTTTCATTTGTCGTCAGTCCTTAGATTGTCCCTGACCCCTATAATTTAGCGTCGCCTGTAAGCGAACGTTCCGCCTCTGGGAACTTTTGCTTACCGGCTGAGCTGCCCGGCAAAACGGGGGCAGTACTGCCATTCACAATCGAGTTGGAAAGTTTACATTATAATTGCAGGCCCCATTGCCTACTACGCGGACAGAATCGATTTGGGGAGTTTTCGTTAAAATGGCAGCCCCCGTTTCCTACTTCCAGACAGATTACAGTTGAGGAGTTTCTATTATAATGGCAGGCAATTACCCTACTATCACTCGAAATTGAGTTGTGCAGTTATCATTATAACGCCAGGCCCATTTTCCTACTGCCAGCCAGCTTACTGCCAGTCACACCAAGTTGGTGAGTTTCCATCAAAATAGCAGGCCACTATGCCTAATGCCAGTCACATTTTAGATGAGGACATTTCTTTATAATGGCGGGCACCCTTGCCTACTGCCAAACACAATCGTGTAGGGGAGTTTTAAACAAAACTGCATGCTCACTTGCCTTCTGCAAGTCAAATCGAGAAGGGAACTATTCATTACAATTGTAGGCCTTCCTTACTAATGACAGTTACACAGGAGTTGGAGAAGGAACCCTTTCCTACTGCCAGTCAAAGTTGGTGTGGCGAGTACTGATTACAATAGCAGACCCACCCTTTCTCGATCGCTACAAATCGACATCAGTGAATATATATAGATCGACATACGAAAGTATATGCGTGTTTACAATATTGAAGACCTTCACTTACAGATTAACTGCTACTAAACGTACGTCATATCGACAAAGGATTATACCATAAGACACGCCGAATTTAGTGGCCTAAATGGCTGGTCCTATGATATGTCATCTATTCTTGGGTCAGATTGAGTTAGAAACGTGGAACAGGGTAAAGGTTTTGTAAGATTATCTCACATTACATTACTTTTTGGATAATTATGTGACAGCTACATACATAGCATTCGTCTCACATATGGCTACTGGGTGGGCCAATTTTCGTAAAGAGTTTGATGATTCTGTATTTCATATAAGTAATTGAAAGTATGAATTATGCATGTGAAAATTCCAAATTGACTTAACATCGATTAATAGAGAAAAATCAAACGTAAAAGGGATACAGATAGGCAAAAAGTCATAAGACCAAGGTTGTAGATCATTCCAAATTGAACGGAGATTGTGCAATCCGTTATGTGATAGGAATATCCGAAGGTCTGAACCATAATTAAAATTGCCTGCATATTTCGATATTCTTCGGGGATAAAAAGTGAAAAATTTAATTATCTTGGATGTTTTCTGTTCGTTACAGGCTAAAACGTATAATTTTGTCAAATTTCAATTATCTTCTTTTTCTTCTGGCAGATTATGCCGCAATCTGGATTTTGGGAGAGGCGGGTAAAAATTAGGACTTTCAGGAAACTAAACCAAAAATTATGGAGATGGTCATTATTACCCCTTAAACGGAAAACTGTACGAAAATTTCGCCAATATAGTCTGTGTAGAGGCACACAGTCGTTACGATTTGATTTATATAGATAAGGAATCTGCTCCATGTAAAACACCTTTTGGACTATGTCCGCTGGACTTAACCTGCAAAAGTGACCATTCATGATATCTCCCTTATTAATCCTCCTGACGAAAAAATGCACATGAAAAAAAAGGTTTAGAGGTGGAATTCCATCACGTTTGGTCGATTTCCAGTCAGGTTGGTCTTGTTCTGTATATATTGTGGAAGAGTAAAATCACCATTTCGGTTCCCTATAAACCGCCAGTCCATTCCGGAACATGAAATGTTATTTACGTTTAAAACCTACCTTTGGACAGGTGGATGCTAAATATACATTTTGGTTCGAATGTCTTCAGTAGTTTTCAAGTTGTAAGGAATACGCTTTACACGCACCCGCTCGTGAGTTAAGTCCGATGGGACTTGTACAGAAAAACGGTCCGTTAATGATATCTCCCTGATTAATCCTCGTATCGAAATGATGCACATGAGAAAAAAGGTTTAGAAATTAATTTCTACCAAGGTAGGTAGATTTCCATTAAGTTTGGTTGTGTATATTTTGTGGAAGTGCAAAATCACTGTTTCGGTTTCGTATAAACCCCCAGTCAGTTCAGGGATTTAGAAACAATATTTGCTCTAAAACCTATCAAGGAGAGGTGTATTCTGAATATGAGTCTTGGTGGAAATACATCCAGTATTTTGTAGCACTCGCGTACATAACGGCGTAATTAAGGATGAAAATAATACAGTTAAGAAAGTTGAAAGTAATAGAAAATGGATTATAACTGAGGACAGCCGGATAACGACAAATATGTAAATGCCAAGTGAATGTATTGGAAAATCAAATGCCCCTCAATAAATTATGCTAGTGTGAGTTATGGATATAATAAAGCGGTAACAGAGGAGAAATTTAGGTCCAGTGATTCTTAGGTAAACAAATAATAAGATGATGACTAATGGTGTTATTACTTAATCTATTCGAGGGCGGTTATAACATCCAACGATATTCCGCCAATATCCCGCAGATAGGCCGATTGACGCCTCTCTTGCCTTCTACCCAAGGAACAACCACGAATTTAAAAGCATGATGAGGAAAATGGCAATACGTTACTTCCCTGCTGGCATGCAGTCAGAGACGTTGCCATGGTAACCTGTAGGTTCGTTGTCGGTCTGTCGGTCACTCAATGGAGAGCATGATACCAGCGGAAAATTGTTAATTTCTCCGTCATGTGAAGAATAAGGTAAATTATGAACACAACGAAAGTTGTTTATAATGAAGAGACGTTTCACGTACGGTAAACTAAGTTTATAGAAAATCAATAGTATAAGGGAAAATGGAGGATGGTTTTCCTATAAACCCCCGTCTATTCAAAGATTTTAAAATAATATGCATATCGAAACCTTTCCCGGGATGAGTATACACTAAATATGAAGTTTGGTTGAGATCTATCCAGCCGTTTCGAAGTGATGGTGGAAAAACCATTCAGGTTTTCCTATAAACCCCCCGTGTATTCAAAGATTTTAAAATGATATGCATATCGAAACCTTCCCCGGGATGAGTATACTCTAAATATGAAGTTTGGTTGAGAACTATCTAGCCGTTTCGACGTGATGGTGGAAAAACCATTCTGGTTTTCCTATAAACCCCCCGTGTATTCAAAGATTTCAAAACGGTATGTATATCGAAACCTTCCCCGGGATGAGTATACTCTAAATATGAAGTTTGGTTGAGATCTATCCAGCCGTTTCGACGTGATGGTGGAACAGACAAACAGACACGAAACGTAAAAACCACCGATTCGGTCTTGAGTTGACCTAAAACGGATAAATATCTGAAAAATTGGCAAAACAAAAGAAATTACAGACAGCGGAACCCCTACAATTTTATTTATATAGATAAATCGGGCTTATGAACAAACACGAGATGTGAAAAAACATAGACAAATACCGTTTGTAGTCTTCATTTCGTAATTTTGAAAAGTTATTAACTGGCATGAAATTAAAGAAAATCTCCCTTTTCCTAGAACTTTATGAAGAAGCTCACGGGAACGTGTGTGGCACTCTTAAATCTCCCACGAACAAGTACCATGACGTCATCTTGGCATTGATCCTTAAATTGAGTTGGAAAACAAGTTAACATACGGTATATAGCTCGATTGTACTGTTAATACTACAGAGGGGTCCAGAAAAATCTTGACACACTTTGATAGTCGATGTTAATGGAACAAAATGGCATACCGCTACAATTCTTGCTCGGGGCGAAGGTTATTTTATGTGTTCAAAGTGACTCCCATTAGCAGCCAAACAACGTCGATGCCGCTGAACTGCTGACCGAACTACGGCTGTCAGTATTGCCAGTGTGATAGCCGCACAGGACGCCTCGATGGTTTCTCATAGCTCGTTCAGTTTAGCTGGCTTCCGTCGATAAACTTCATTTTTCAAGGTCCCCCAAAAGTAAACGTCAAGAGGTGTAAGGTCTGGAGACCGTAGTGGGTACTCAACAGCTAGAAAATAACATCTCTGGCTTCATAACCCAAGATGTTTGATCAACCCAGTAATAATAATAATAAGAAGAAGAAGAATAGTTCGCAGGGGCTTTGAATCCTTATATGGAACTGCCGGGGCATCAGGACCCATAAAATCGAACTCGAAGCCTTTCTAGCTGCGATTTAAATACATGTAACACTCCTAACAGATACTTTCCTCCCACCGGGCTCGAAATTCAAAATGAGAGGCTACAAGGTACACAGACGTGACGAAGCAAACCGCATTGGAGGCGTGGCAGTTCTGGTAAGGAAAGATATCAAACATATGGAGCTAGACTTACCAGAACTTGTCGCGATAGAAGCATGTGGGATTATCATGTCAGTGCGAGGGACAATAGTTAATGTCATCTCTGCATATTCCAGGCCGAAAAGCGTAAATGCGCAAGACATTGAAACATTACTAGGGCTAAATAGAAACACAATTCTCGGTGGAGTCTTCAAATCAAAGCATGCCAGCTGGGGATGCCTGAAACCTAACGCTGAAGGCACAACGCTGTACAACCACGTAATATCCCAGAAATACGTGGTAACAGCCCCCAGTGAACCCACGTTCTTAGCAGCAGAAGGACAGGTCTCCGACATTCTCTACATAGCCCTACTACAACACATCCCTCAAGAGCACACCATTGCCATAATAAACGACCTAGTGTCAAGGCACCAACCAGTGCTAATTACACTGGATGATAACCCTAAGGAATACGAGATGAACCCCAAGCGAAGGCTTAATTACAAAGCCGCCAAGTGGGGTAAATCCTAAAGAAAACTGGATTCACTACTATAGGGCAAAGAGGGCATTTAGAAAGCCCAGCCAAATTTGACGACGCAGTCAAAATACTTGCAGCGGCGATCCAAACAGCCTCAACTGCGAGTATCCCAGTATACAAACCCAAAGACATCTCGACTTTCGAAATGCCGGCTCACATCAAGGAATTAATACGCAGTCGCAACAATCACAAACGCAGCTGGGCCCGATATCATCGCGACGATGATCGCGAAATGAAAAAGCAGCTAAACACCAGCATACAAAGACAACTACAGGAATGCAGGTCACGCGAATGGAATAATAAATTAAGACTATTCGACACAAATACCAGGCCGATGTGCAACTTAACGAGACACTTCACGCGAGAACCACACGTAATCCTTACCATTCAGGGACCAAACGGCCCGGTATTCGAGACTCGTGACAAAGTCGAAGTCATAGCAGACTCATTCTAGGTGGCATTTACTCCTAACGAAGTACCGTCTGACCCCGCCTTCACTAGGCAAACAGAGGAAAATCTAGCTGAATTCTCTCGTAAACGCATCCGAGGTTAAGAGAACTAATATACACGAAATTAAGTGGATAATAGATCACGTTAACCCCAAGAAAGCGCCTGGCCCGGGCGAGATCCAAAACATAATAATTAAGAAACTAACACAGAAAGCCCCACATTACTCACCAGCATCTTCGATGCAATGCTCAGGATACAGTACTACCCTGAATAGTGGAAAAGGCTAGGATCCTCGTATTTGGTAAACCAGGCAAAGACAAGTCAGACCCCAACAACTATAGACCAGTCAGCCTCCTGGATGCTTTCAGTAAAATATTCGAGAAAATTCTATTGAAAAAGCTAATAGGGCACATCAAGAAAAGAGAAATCATACAGAAATGGTCACTCTGCCCCTCAGTTGCTCACGTGATTCATCCGAAAGGCATTCGACAAAGTCTGGCACGAAGGCCTGCTAGTGAAACTAATAGACCTCGAATTTCTCCCAGGTTATATAAGACTAATCAAGTCATATCTGGAGGGCCGAGAGTTCCAAGTGGACGTTCATAACACACTGTCGAGCACGCGAAGGATTGGAGCGGGCGTAGCCCAATGGTCCCTTATAGGCCCAATCCTGTTTCTCCTATATACAAACGACATGCCGACAACAGAACTTACAGTACTACCACACACCTCTACGCCGACGACACTGCCTTGCAATGTGAGAGTCAAACTCATACAAACACTAGTGCTTCCCGTCCTCGACTACAGTGACGTCATTCTTCTATACGCAACAAAAGAGCAGACTTCGAAACTTCAGCAAGCGCTTAATTGTTGCCTTAGATGTATATACAGTCAGATTTATGATACACATGTCACCCCATACTATCACACTACTTCATGGCTGAAACCTGATAAACGACGAACGTATCACATACTGATACAGATATACAGTATGCAGACTGCTCTCTGAAGACAGCACACTACGATGCGCCGTACCTGACGGCTCATTTGGAATATGAAATTATATTATTTGGCATATCACACAGTATTATAAACGTGGACTGCAGTCAGGCATTAGAAGAGTAGCAGATTACAGTTGAGACCGGAAGTCTAGGCGACAGAACGTCGCGGGGCACTTGCGCGAAGTTCTCCAATGACCGTGGGAAGCGTCCAATTTTACTCAGAGTCAGAATAGCCAGCATGTGTAGAGATCGTTAAGTCACGAGGTGTATTAAGCCAATTAGAGAGCGAAGGCGTGGCTATTATGAATACTGGACCGCGCAGAGTTAAAATTTCAGGATGACCAACACTGTTCTACTTGTGGTGTGTTCAGCAAGAAAGAGTGGTCAGTTCGGTTATTTGAGGCTTTTCCACAGGTCTGAGAGCTAGAAATATTCAGGAATAAATTATAAAAAAATTGTCTGAGCCGTAATTTGGTTATCATGAGTGCATCTGATATTAATTTCAGTGAATTACAAAGACATTGTGTGAAACAATAGCTCTGATTGGCTGAGCATTTGAATCTCTAGGGAATCCCCTAGACATAACGGCGTCTGCTTAGTTACTTAAGTGCACCTTCTGTTGGAGCATTCTGCTTTCTTTGTGTGTGGTCGAGTAGTGAGCATCAGTGTGATACTTCAGTGTACGCGGGACGGGTAATTGCTGCCATGTGGGCAGGAGTTTAACTTTGTACCGTCGTACCGACCAAAGACAGTGTATTTCTTCTCTTGAGGGCAGTGTTATTTAAAAGGTGTGTAGTCATAATTAGCCAAGTGCGCTATGTCACAAGTTCGTGTATTAAAGGAACAAACTGTAATTTCCGCGGCAGGCTGGTAATCGAGCGAGAGACGCTTATCCATGTATTACCAGGGGCCTATTCCACAAAAGTATGGTCTTGTACATTACAAGTTACTAGTGTGGGTTCTTCTAATGTATGGAGTTGTACATTTCTGTTCCACAAAAGATTGAAAGTCTCTTGTATATTACCAGTGAATTGTTACAAGTTTTACAAGTGACGACATATCAATAAACATACTACGTCATAACATGAATCACCTGTTGATCGTCGTATTCCGTTCATTAAATTAGGTTATGTGTGTCTCATTTCTCGTAATATCGTATTTTAAGGTAAGTTATGCGGCAAACATTCAAAGAACTCTAATATTTCTGTGAATTTCGCAATGCTACAATGTTATTTTTCAGTTTGTTTCTTTGATGATAGAAAATTCTGTTCTGTTCTTCCGCGATCCTCGCATGCTCGCTTGTGTTCCGCGATAGTCTGTCATATTAGGCAGCAGATGCCGCTAGTAACGATATTCGGCGCCAAACTTAATTATTACGAAATTGCAAACTCTGCAAGAATTGTGAAAATGGTGTCAAGAGAAACAAAGTTATTCCTTTTGAAGGAAATAGAAAGAAGAAAAGATATTCTTTTCGGCGCTTTCAGCGAGAGTCTGGAAAAACAAGACAAAGTAAATGGCTGGATGGAAATATTTGACTTGGGAAAAGCTCATGGAGCTTTTGAGGGGAAAAGTTGGATGTACGTAAGAGATATATTCTGGCCTAATTTCAAGAAGGTGACACTAGTAAGTACGTTTTTATTTAAATTCTTCAATTAGGTTTATTTTAATTTAGTTTAATCACAGTTTTAATTAGGGTAATTATATTAACATTTACTACATAACAGTTTTTTTTTGTAGGCAAAGATTGATAATCAAAGGCAGACTGGCACAGGTGGTGGAAAACATGCCACATTGACTGATATTGACAATAAAGTTTTGGACATTCTTGGAAAAAATTCACCGCCCGTTGACAGCCTCAGTGTCCCAGAATCTTACGATGAATCACCCTCAACAGCTGTTGTAGATATCTCCACCCCAACGTTTTCCTGCAGTGAACAGAGGCAACCAAGGAAAACAGTTAGTAAGAGTCATGAAGAAAGCATGGCAGAAAAGAAAAGGAGGAAGATTGATTTGCAGATAGATTTCTTCACCCTAAAAAACAGAAAATTAGCCCTTGAAGTGCTAGCAATGGAAAAGCAATTTTGCGTTCAGCCATCTGACACAGTAAAAAAATATTATCCTGAATTATCTGTGGACAGTGTTGTAGTTTTAGAAGAAGGTTGTGAAGTAGTGATTGATTAAAATAGCAATACTAAGTAATAGGTTAAAAGTTAGGTCTTAATGTCTTAGATTAGTTTTTGCATTTCTTTAACAATATCATAATATAACTTGAAGTGTATTGTTTCAATATAGTATTTAGTACTTAATAGTTTTTAATAAATTGGATATACAGATGAATTATCACTCACTTTCACTGAAAACTGTTAATTAGCTGATCTCTTCTGTAAGCTACAGCTGGTTCGGCAAATTCTTCACCTTCATCTTCTGGCTCAGGTAAGTCATCCACAATGTTGTTTTCCTGCAGGTCTATTGCATTGATTTGTAACTCTCCATGAGAAATGTTACATAGTGTTACGCAGCATTTGAAAATGTTAGCTGCAAAAACGGGATGTACTCGCAAATGGTTAAGACAGGGAAATTTCTCTTTGAGAATACCAATAGCATTTTCAATTAATCTTCTTGTACTCTTATGGGCCCTGTTAAACCTCTGTACTCTGAGTTCATCTAAATCGACCAGTTTAGGTGTAATAAGCCAATCCTTCAAAGGATAAGCAGAATCGCCAAGCAATACTGACTGCGGAAAGGGTATCCAACCTTGCTCCATCATTCGAAAGAGATTGCTGTTTCGAAGGACACAAGCATCATGGACGCTACCTGGCCAATTCGCGCTGGCATAATAGAACTTCATATCTGGCCCACATACAAGCATACAGTTAATAGAATGCTTTCCATACCGATCAACATACTGCTCTTCATGAACATGGGGTGCATCAATGTTCACCAAAGTTCCATCTACACAGCCCACAACTTGAGGCATTTGAGCTATATTGTAGAAGTCTTGCTCTATTTGCTCAGTATTTTCAGGCCACCGAACAGTTTGAGGAAATTTTATATAATTTATTGCAGCTACCACAGAATGTATTGACCTACAGACTGAAGATTTTGCCATCCCATGCATATCTGCAATACCATGGTACTGACCACCATTTCCTAGCCAATGTAGTGTTGTTAGTAACTGTTGTTTAGCAGAGAGAGATTTATTTCTGTTTGTACGATGTTCTAACCTATGCCCAATATCCATCAAAAGTTCTTCCACTTGTATTGTGCTTAACCTAAAACGCTCATTGTATTCAAATACAGTCTTAAACTGGAAGTTTATTCTTTCTCTATACAGACGGTAGTTTTGATTTTCATCGCCATCACTATCACTACTGCTAGACCACATATTCATATAATTGTATGTAAAATAAGCATATTTAAATAGCACTAGTAGGTTTATTTATTATTGTCCTTTCACTGGTAGAGAATACTTCCCAATTCACTAGTAAGTTACAAGTATTAGTACTTTTGTGGAACATACCTATAAAAATTCACTGGTAATTTGTAAGTATGGAGTAGTAAAGTGCAACTGTAGAAAATTCTTTTGTGGAACAGAAACTCTGGTATTTGTACAAGTTACTAGAGAATTTACTTGTAATGTAAAATACCATACTTTTGTGGAATAGGCTCCAGCGGACCGGTCGCGTTCCGCGAGAGACTATTCGAATCGATCCGCAGGCTGCTCATAGAGACAGTGTTTGAACCCTTAACATTTATTGTATATGGTGAACGTGCTGTTGGTGTTACTTTATTCATGTAGGCTTGTAATTACAGCCGACAGAGGGTTTGTTCGGTGCAACGTGCACAGAGAGCGGTGAAGAATTACTGACCAGAAATTCGTGTGTTGCTGTTATACAGGAACTAGCTTCAAGAAGATGGCATCACCCATAGAAGAGAGAAGATTGCATCCACGTGTTGAAACTCTACTGATCATGGAGTATTTTCTCATGACAGTGGGGATGCAATCCGCTGCAGATGTCCTGGGAGTTGCCAAGATAAGACGTATGTAAAATTTTAAAAGGAATGCCTTGTGAATTACGATTAATACTAGTGAGGCTTAGATTAGGGATTTTCTTTAGTATAATTTCAGCCTGACGACATGTGTTCATTTTATATTTGCGCTATTGTAAATACGGACAGGTCGGGGTTGCATGCTTTCTTTTTCTTTCTTTTGCTTTATAATTAGCTAGATGGGATATAGAGGGAAATTATAGGTCTTATGTTGATTTTATTTGGGTGAATTATGCACGTTATTTAGCTTAAGGTTTTTCCTGTGTTTTTGTTTTGATATAGATAGAAGGATTAGATAGCTGAATCTTCAATAACCCCGAGTTACACACTCGCAGCGTCGAGACTAAATTTTATTTATTTATATAGATAGATTAGTGACAGATAGGATGCTTGCTGCATGAATTACAGGTGCTGTGAGACGTGTTGAGCTATATGTGCAACGTTGATTATAATAGGTTCTTTTAATATGGGTTGGAAACTGTTTCGAACAATGATTAGACAGGGAATCGAACCCTGATTTGTAATGAAAAGGCTGAAGAAATTACAGGAGATATACATGAGAATTTAGTGCATGCTGAAATATATGTGAAGTCAATGATGCGGGCAGTGTGCATGCCTGGAAATGTTATGAGAAATATGTGAAGCGAGAATAGGCCTGTGATTGTATTATGGATTATTATTGAGAATTAGAGTTGCCGTGAAGTAAATGTCAGGCCCAGTGATTATTACATGCGTGTTGAGAAATATAGTAGCTTGCCTTCAATGTGTACGTTTTGTATGTGAGTCTCTGAGTGGTTGTTGAAATATTAGCTCGCTATGAAGGTCAGTTTATCAGCCGAAGTTATACCATACTTGTGAAGCGACGAGCAATTTCCGTGATATAATCTTGTCAAAACAGTGACCAATTTCCAAGAGTCGTGTTGAGTTTTAATATTCTTTTAAGCTGATTGGCAAGCAGGAAATCTGTATTTGACGAAGGACGCCACCCTGCGATCCGATGCAGCAAGATGAACGGGATGGTTGCCCGTTGCTTTCCTTGTGTTTATTTAATTATATTGTTTGTTTCTTTTACAGGACTGTGTACTTGTGTGATTTCATTGTAATTTTTGGTTTGTTGTCTTGTTGATTAATGGGGAACAGCCCGAGTGCTGAGTTTATGATTAAGGTTAATCTAGTTCCGACTAGATGTTTGGTGAATCGCGTTTCACGTCGAGTCAGTGTAGTTTTGTAAGTTTTCCACCCACCTGATCCAGTGTAAATACGTTGATTATTTTAGTTTGTTTTGATTGTTGTACATATAGAGTAGGGAAATGCCACTAGTATTTCTCGTATTTCATATCGTCATGTTCCACTACGTCCGAATTTAGATCACGTTTAGATGCGCTTATCGCGGCAATATTCCCGAAGTTAAACAAACCCGTAAAATTGTGATTCATACGACGGTGTTACTCCATGTGAACAGGAACGTTGGACTATTACGTTGATTTATAATGAAACTTATTAGTATTTAATTTTATAATTGGAATTTTCATTTTCTCATTTTAATTGTTTTGTGTTGATAATGTTTGTGTTTCCATATTTCTTTGGTTGAATTGAACTTCATTTCGATGCCAGTTTCAAGCCGTTTTGGTAATAAGATTTTTATTTTGTGAATTGTAGTATGGTTCGGGTTATTTTATGCAATACATCTATCTTACCCCATATTAGTGTTTCTCATTCGAGACAAACCTCCATTATTCCTGTCATTATACTTAGAGATAAGTTTAAACTTCAAATTTTAGACTTACTCGCGACAACTTAACCCACTCACTACCCCATTGAGTTAGTCGGATGTTTAGTCAGGAAATGGAGGCATCGTCCTAGAGGGTTCTTACCCCCAGGTATGGTACAATACATCTCATCCCAGCTTAAGTATTTGTCCTCATTTTTTTTCCTGTTCACCGATCCTCTATGTATAACAATTCATTTGTTGTGACGGGTCTAGACTCTGGAATTCCCAACCTGTCAGTGTCAGAAATACCACATCATTACTTAAATTTAAGACTGCTTGCCAAGACTACCTGCTGAATGCAGCTGACTAACTTGTATGACTGGATGATCGAATGAAGGCACAATAAATAAATAAATAAATAAATAAATGTAGAGCACCTTCAACTAACGAGTTCTCGGCAGAGGTTACAAGTAGCACTACACACTCTCGAGCCGTGACTAAGTAAATGGCGCACAAAGGTTAATGTCGACAAGTGCCGAGCTGTGCTGTTCATAAGGAAGAACAGGCACACGCATAGGACAGACAATATCAAACCGCTCAAGCTATTTAACCAAGATATAGCGTGGCACGCCCAAAGCTAAATACACTGCTGTTTGGAGGAAGTGAAACATCAAGACCGAGAGCCATGATCACAATGCAATTTATTCCACAGATTAGAGACATGAGAAGGCACAAATTATTACAATTCCAGACCTGTACATGCACGGTGACTGTGGAACTTCAGTACACCGTAGCGCCACCACGCTCTGCAATCATAGCTGCTAGACGTCGTGGCATGAAATCAAAGAGCGCCTGAATATGCTGCTGAGGAATACTCTGCGATGCGGTTTGTAAGCATGTCCACAAATCATCAGCAGTAGCTGAAGGTGAATCTGAATGAACAAGTTGCCGACCGACCATATCCCAGACATGTTTGATGGGCGACATGTCAGGCGAATGGGAAAACCAGGGAAGCGGTGGTACCCGTCGTTCTTTGAAGAAGGCTTGAACATTTCTCGCCACATGCAGCCGGGCATTGTCCTGCTGGAATGTGGCGTGTGGTACGGCCTGCAGGAGGGGCAGTGCCTCGGGCTGTAAAACCTCTCTGATGTAGCGGTAGCTGTTGAGATTGTCCTCAAGATGTAGGAGGCGAGATCGCATGCTATGGGCAATGGCGCCCCAAACTATCACACCCGGCATTTGTCTGCTATGCCGCTCAACAATACCACGGTGGTGTCTAACGTGTATGCAGCCGTCACTGCAGGACAAGTTGATGCGGGACTTGTCCGAAAACACTCAGAACGCCTGTGTCGATGTTCAAGTGCCCATTGCAATCTGCGGCGTTGGTGGTTACTGGTCTATGGAAGCTGACGCATTGACATGCGTGTCACCAGTCCAGCCCTCGGAAGACGAAGTCGAACAGTCAATGCAGACATGTCCATACCCGTTGCAGTGCTCTAACGTCGAACCAACACTATGGACGAAGCTGTTATGTCCGTTAAGACCAAGCGGACAGGATGGCAGTCATTTCGCGTTGTGGTCACATTGTGTCGTCCAGTACCCTTTTGGCGCTGTGTACGGCCCTCTTCTCTCCACTGACTCCACATACGCTTCACTGTTGAAGCAGCGTGCCCAGTACGAGCCGCAATGTCACGGAACGACAGACCTACCTCCCGGAGACCAATTATTCTGCCCCATTCGAATGCACTCACATGCTGATATTGCACCCTGTGATGTCGGCGTGGTATAGTGGCACTTGGGTACACGTTTCCACTTAGTATGACGGCTCTGCACCGACTGAGCGTTGCATAACACTGACCGGGCTGGTCACACACAGGAGGGCACTGCTGGGCCTACGTGCACGTCATCTCTCTGCGATTTAAATCACTTGTTATGGTTCCGCTATTCTACACGTCCTCTGATTTTGGCATGTTTCAGACCATTCCTTCTGAGTGTTTCACTTTCTCCAAACAGCAGTGTACATAGGAGTAGTCCTAGATAGAAAGCTTGCCGTGCTACATCATATAAAAGCCATCCAGTATAAACACGAAGGTAGCCATAAACATGTACAAGACCTTAATTAGGCCTCGGCGTGGGGTTTCACTACGATTACGAACCGGGATAAGCTGGAAAACATACAACACAAGTGCATACGAGCAGCGGCTAAACTCCCTAAAGACACGCCACTACGGGATCTGTACAAAATAATGAAAGCCCGTTCGATAAGACACCACATTCGCAAGCAAACACTTCGAATGTACACGAAGTCATGGGGTGATAAGATCAACCCACTATTTAGTGGCATCGAACGTTACGACGTCGATCTTTACACAAAGCACCCCGCACCGAAGCATATTCTGTTCAGTCACAGGGTTAAGAGGCAGGAGGTTCAAAGACAACCCTTCCTAAGCTGACACCAATACATCAATCTACACAGGATAGACACTGCAAATACTATGAATATATAACTCTTGTGTTACAGCTTTCTTCAACCCGAGGGACCCAGGCGAGGAAGGATTGATAGAAACACAAGAAGACGGCGGCAGTGAAGCCGGACGACAACGGTCGAATCAATTCACCTCAGCCACCCGACAGCGACATGGGAGCGGAAAACCAGCCCGCGCCCTATCATGCAGACAGCAATTTATTAATCTTTCCTTCTTATTGTTATTATGTTTTCTTCACTTGTTGTTCAGCTAGGATCCTAGGACACGAAGGCAGAGAAGCACACCTGCACTCTATTAGCTGTATCTAACAAACGGTTCATATGTGAACATTTAGTATTTAATAAGTTTAGTTTAGTTACAGAATTGCAGTGACAAGTGTGTGCCATCAACACCGCAGGAGAGGGACATCGACAGGAGGAAGAAGACAGCCCCTTACATCACGTAAGGCTTGGCACTTACTCCCCTTCTCCACATTGAGACATGGTACCAGGGATTACTCGCTGCTGGACCGTGGGGCCAACCTGTGGCCCAAAGCCCGGACGCTAGTGGACCCGAGCCGCACCCGGTAGTGACAAGACGGACTGATCCCCACAATAGACAAACGCAAGGAAATGGTTGTGATAAACATGACACATATTCTTAAGTAACAACTTCTGGATCACTTCAGCCCTCTTTCTTCCATGTGCTATCTACAATAAGTCAGGTTTTACATGTAAACATCTTTCTCTTTCCTCATATGTGGTTTTGAACTGACCCTTAATACCACCTTACCAACACAGAGTCTGCCTGGTAACATGCCTGACACGGAAACAGGCCGATACTCCTATAATATCACTTCCCAATCCTCTCTGCTATCTCTTTGTTAGAAGTAATAGCATGTCGGAGGCGATGTAAATTTGAGCTGATCGCCACCCAGGGAGAGCGGACTTCGCCCCCCCCCCCCCCGATATTTAAAAAGTCTCGTTCTCGAGCAAGTTGGCAGTCACAGGTAGTGGGCGTATTTGCTTCCCCCTGAGTCACTCTCCTCGCCAGGCTATTTGTACTTCTGAGTACTAGTCAGGAAACTTGTACTTAGTACCGTACCGTGGGTACACATTCTCCGTCCGGTTAAAATGCGCGCCTTCTGTAAGGCCATCTATGTAATTGAACTTGAACTTTTGTTATGCAAGATACTTACGGTTGCAACTGTTAGATGTCTCTACCATCGGCCTGAGTGCCCCCTCTGGCGGGGTTAAGGACAATTAATTCTTAAGGGAAAGTTGATTTTCACTGTTACCTAACTTTAGTTTTTGAAGATGGTTTTGTTCTTGTGTCAAGGTTGTGAATACTTCTGCCCCCTCCACCTCCTGTATCTAGCAACCATTCAAACATTTTGGAAATATTTTCTATGAGTCAGTTACTGTTACACCGCCCTACTTTCATATGAGGCAACGTCGTGTCAACCTGCGAGAGATGCCGGCGCGGGGTATGGGCCCGCCTCGTCCATGCCGACCGTCTAAGCTGCCTCCTGTGGGACCGTCATCTTTGGGGGTGGCTTTGAAGCTGGACTCCAACCGCCCACTCTATCCTTGGCCCGAACAATGCTACTTGGTTCTTTGTGGCTGCTCCCGACAATATACCGAAGGATGGTATCTCAGGATACTTCGGGGATCTAGGCGACCCCATCCTCACATCGGCAGTGGTGGCTGCTCTTGCCGTCAACTCTGGGTGCAACAGCTTCTTCGCAAACAACATCAAGTTTTCTTTACTTGAAGAAACGACTAGAACGGACTCTCTATCAAGATATTCTCCAACTTACATATGTTTCATCATATTGTATGTATTGCAAAATTCAATATATCAGAACTGTTCATGCCGTGGTAAAACCTTAGGGGGTGGAGGTCTGTACTGGGGATACACTTTCTCCGTCCAGTTAAACTGCGCGTCTTCTATAAGATCATCTATGTAATTGAACTTGAACTAATGTTATGCAAGATGTCTCTACCATCGACCAAATTTCCCCTCTGGTGGAATTAAAACAATTAATTCTTAAGGGAAAGTTAATTTTCACTGTTACCCAACTTTAGTTTTTGAAGATGGTTTTGTTCTTGTGTCAAGGTTGTCAACAATTCTGCCCCCTCCACCTCCTGTATCTAGCAACCAATCAAACATTTTGGAAATATTTTCTCTAGCCAATTAAAATTAGGGGTGTGTTCAGGCATCCAGCCTATCTGTAAAGAGTTCTGGAAACTTCCTCTCGAAATGCTATCAAAGCTGGGCACATAAGGGCTGTGTCGTCAACTTCATCACTCCAGTTGATCGTGTGCGGCGTGTACTAAGGAGGCAGAGGCCACAGGTCGGCGTTTCGGAAAGCCCAGCAACTCAAAGTAATGGCAGAATTTTCTTAGCATGTGATAGCTTCGGCGGATAGCTTGAGGGGAAGGTTTCAAACTTATTTTATTCATGTAAAGTCTAATTTCATGGTTTAAATGTAGATTTTTGGTAAGTCTCAGGACTCTGTTCACATCCCTGCTGGGAAGCATACAGGGTGAACTTTAATAAAACCGACAAACGGCAGGGACTTATTCCTGACTGAAAATGGAGGAAAAAATGTCCTATGAATATGTGTCCGCATCGTTGCGACGGTAGATGGCACTGACGAATGAAATTTTCCCTGACTACTTGCAGTGCGTTTCTTCTGTTGCAGATAGTGTGATTGAAGTAGCGTACTGTCGGAAGCAGAATGGTCCGGTATTCATGTCGGGAACAAGCTGAGATGGTGTTTGTGTACGGCCAAGCCAATGGAAACGGTCTGGAGGCAGCACGGCTATACCAAAACAAGTACCCTCGCAGACACCAACCACATCACACAACGTTTCAAGCCATTTTTTGGGTGTTTTTGTGATCATGGGTCCTTTCAGACAGCCGAACGTGCAGTGAGGCGGCGGACTGTGCGTACACCAGATCTGGAGGAACAGGTTCTACAGGACATTGAGACGAACCCTAGTACAAGTTCCAGGCAAGTGGCCCGCCAACATAGTGTAAGCCAGACTACGATTATGTGTACCCTGCATGACAACCGCTATTATCCCTTTCACCTGCAACGAGTGCAAGGATTATCAGCAATGGATTTACCTCTACGGGAAGGATTTTGTCGATGGTTTTTGCACCAGGCCATCACAGTTATGGGATTTCTCTCGTCAGTCCTCTTTACCGATGAAGCAACCTTTACCAGAAATGGCATCGTCAGTCTGCATAATCGTCATCTGTGGGCTACAGAAAGTTCCCGGGGAATTGTTGAAGCGTCTCACCAGCATCGGTTCAGCAACAATGTTTGGGCAGGGATTCTTGGCGACCACATACTTGGACCAGTTATTATTTCACAAATCCTCAACGGAGGAACGTACCTGAACTTCCTGCAGAATACTGTGCCTAGATTGCTTGAGAATGTGCCTTTGGCTATAAGACAGGTTATGTGGTTTCTGCATGATGGAGCACCACCTTACTTCCGCATTACAGTTCGCCAACACCTCAACATCTTCCCTAGGCGCTGGATAGGACGCGGAGCCCTGTTGCATGGACTCCTAGATCACCGGATTTAAACCCCCCGGATTTTTACCTCTGGGGACATCTGAAAAGCGTTGTGTATGCTGAACCAGTTCCTGATGTGCAGACCCTTCAACAGCGTGTTCACGACGCCTGTGACGCTATTCGGCGAGAGGCCGGAATGTGCGAAAGAGTGAGGCAATCCGTGATACGACGTCTGAACGCGTGCATTGCAGCCCATGGAGGCCACTTTGAACATCTGCTGTGACGTGGACGCGATTCAGTTATGTATTGTGTTCCGAGACTATTTGTTGTCGTTGCACGCAAACCGTCCATTTCCGGTCACATATTCTTAGGACATTTTTTCCTCCATTTTCAGTCAGGAATTAGTCCCTGCAGTTTGTTGGTTTTATTAAAGTTCATCCTGTATAATGTAAGGGAACAAAGAGTGATTTCCCTCTGTTGATTCCCATTCAAGTTGGTATTGGGTAACTAAAGTTTCTAGTCATCTAAAATTCTTAACACTCTCTTGAAATTTAATATTATTCATTTAGTCACCCCGGCGTAGAATTTGCTTAGCCTCTGTCTCATAGGGCCATAAGCCCACGTAGGGTTTTAGAAACTTCTAGAAGGAGTGCAAGTGTATCGCCTACCCTTTTGTTCATGGCCAATCATGTTCAACCTTTTTCTTTTTTACATTAAGGCCATTTAGTATTCGCACTTATTGCCCCTGTTTATGTTTCTGTAAAAGAAAGTGAAAACTGTTGAGCAGAAGATGAGCCCAAAATAGGTCTAAGTGACTGTAAATAACGTATTTTGAAGATTGTCAAGTATATCCTTGCGCTGTAAGAAACCTATGTCTCTGAGAGGCTGGACTACATTAACTTTTGGAGCTCAGACTCCTAGGCTATGTTAACTGGTGGAGCAAACATACTCTTATAAGATAGTGTACCTGTTCAGAGCTATAATGCTCTTTCCCTGTGTTATCGTGTTGATAATTCTCTCAAGTTCTGTACTTGATTTTGGAATTTATTGGAGCTGACCGGCTCATTATTTTATTTTTACTGTTTATTCAGATCTTTTATTTATCAAATTTGAAAGTCAAAAGAAAAGGAAGGAAATAAAATTTCAAAATTTAGTGCTTTAACTTATGCTCGGGTCATTTCCTTGTCCGCCCATTCACTCCGGCACCCTTCTTATACCTCTGTAAGCCACGGAATTTCCGGAACAAGTACAAACAGGAAAGAGCAATATTTGTCTCCGCATCTGCACTTTTAAGATCACAACTGTAGTATACTGGAAGAGCACTGTATAATAGCGCTTCTCAGAGCTACTTCTCCAATATTTTGAGGCACCTGCAGGATCAACGAGAGACAACAGGGAACCGGAGACGCCGATGCCGAAGATTGTGATAGGGCCGGAGGCGTTTAGGGACGGGTGTGTTACCCCTGACTGCTTCTTTTTCTCGGAGGGCTCCTCAGAGTCGGAGAACGAGGCTCTACTCGTCTACTACATCCCGGGGCACCGCGCTCTTTCTGAAAGGGCCTAGTCCTGGACAGATTGTGCCTCCCCCACCACGTAGGCAAGAAGATCTCGACAACCTTTTCTGTCGAGTGCTTCCTACCCGGAGGTCTGATCATAAGGCACCACGACCAGGAAAGAAGGATGCTCGACGGGGTGTACGAGCTCTCTACCTTTTTCAGGTTGTCCGACTACAAGGGAGGGACGACGTACCATGCAAGAACGCCGGCGCCCTCAGGAGGACCGAGACCAGCGCAGCCACCACCCAGATGGCCGGGAAGGACAGACGGCCTAGGAATAAGGTGGTTAATACCGACTTAGTCCTCGCAGCCATGCCGGAGATCAAGGACGCCACCACATATGTGGATCGTGTCGCCCCCTGGCGCCGCGACTGTGTGGTCCAGGCTGTTCGGACCAGCTCTACCAGGCAGACGCAAACAGAGGCCGCGCGGTGCCGTACTGCGATATGGACGCAGACCGAGGCCAAACAGGAAGGGCCTACCACAGCGGACCGCAGCACAGCAGTAGAGGAGGACACCCCCTGGCGTTCGGAGGCTGCTACCCAGGTTCGGCCTGCCAGCGCCTCTGTCATGGGGCAGACATTGATATGCACCCCACAGGACAGGGAACGCAATGAGGTGCCAGCATCGACCGAAGTCGACGCCGCCAGCCAGAAGGGAGTAGCCGGCACTGCAGAGGAACCATCCGCTATCCCGGGGTCACTGCAGGAAGTGGTCACCGTCCTGTTGCCAGCGTGCTAGGTGGTCGGAGCATGTTGCATATCGCATCCACCGTTGAACTTCCGTCAGTGCATGCGGTACCCACCGTTATGCGATTTTGCGTAGTTGCAGCTCTGTCCGTAATATCTTGTGGATGGTGCGTTTCTCGATGCCACTTGCCATCTCTAACTCCACCAGCGTCCATTGTCTGTCTTCCTCCAGGAACTGCTCGATGACGGCGCGTGCCCCGTCGGTCCGCACACTGACAGATCGTCCCGAGCGTTGCTAATCACCGGTTGCCACTCGTCCTTGCCGAAACTTTCCTATCCACCATGCTACTGTACGCTATGGGAGGGCATTATTCCCGAGGGCTTCCGTCAATTCACTGTGACATTCTCTCGCATTTCTCCCCCGGAGAACGACTATGTTGATGTGTGCGTGCTGCTCAACACGGGTTACTTCCATCTCGCACGACGCTCGCCACACAACTGATTTCACAGCGCTCTCCGTGCTTCTACCAGCAATCACAGAGCCATCTGTTATTGTGAATACACACTATGCCTGCATTGCTTCCACGCGACAAATAGCAGTTTTTGATCCGTTTACATATCTGCAAGGAAAAAAACTAGTTTCAATGACTTTTGCCCCAACCCTCGTATAAATCTAATCACAAATCATTCCGGATATAAGAACATTCAGCATTCAATAAACACGATGGATAACGAACAATCGTAATTGAGAAGCAGTCTCAGTACTCTGCTACTCTCAGTTCATAATGGCAGAAAGCAACAGCAGATACAACCTCAAGCAAAGAGCCTCAACTGCTTTACCAACGGGGAAACGAGACTGCTTCATGAAGCTGCTTCGCAGAAGAAGCAGAAGCAGTAGAAACTGCTTCAAGGAAAGAGTAGTTTATTCCATCCCTAACTGCAAGTGAGCACACACGCTGTACTGTTCCTCCGTCCTCCTCTCATCCTCCGGAGCAACGATTGGTTTCTGAGTAACAGGAGAATACTGGATGTAGCGCTGCAGTCGCACTGCCGATTGCAATCATAGGAGCAACTGCTCCGCTCCTAGCACTAGGTCAGCGCTCACCTCAACGAAATAACAAGCAGTCTATCAGGAGGGCACTTCTTTATCATGTAAACGTAATGACTAGGCCTATCAGAACCACTTAAATCACTTCTTAAGTATTCAGGTTTTACTCTGTTAATCTTGGATGCTTTTACCAGTATTATACCGATTTGTCGTTGACGTACGTCTGTATCGGTATAGATGTCCTATTACGACATAATACCGGTATTAACGATGTATGGTTTCCTATAGCGGTACTTGCAAATACGGAAATAATCCCGGTATTTTACCGATATTTTCTGTATCAATAATGATCTCTGCTCGCACTTTTTTTACAATTTTATTTACAACGCACCGACACAGATAGGTCTTATGGTGACGATGTGATAGAAAAAGTCTAGGAGTGGTAAAAAAGCGGTCGTGGCCTTAATTAAGGTACAGCCCCAGCATTTGCCTGGTTTGAAAATGGTAAACCACGGGAAACCATTTTTAGGGCTGCCGGCAGGAGGATTCGAACCCATTATCTAACTAATGCAAGATCACAGCTGTGCGCCCTTAACCGTAGCCAACTCGCTCGGCGTGCTCGTAACTATGCAGTACTCTGCCGGTACTTACACTTTTCAAACTACGAGTACGATAGCTCGTAAACGACTTGCATTAGTATTCTGAAAAAAAAACAAAAAAAAAAAAAAAAAAAAAAAAAACACCATTGACATTTTAATGTGCATTAGTCTTGTCTTGTTTACCCTCCAGGTTCGGTTTTTTCCTCGGAGTGTCCTGGAGCTTCAGACTCTGTGTCGGGGGATACAACTGGGGAGGATGACCAGTACCTCGCCCAGGCGGCCTCACCTGCTATTCTGAACAGCGGCCTGAGTGGGGATGGGAAGATTGGAAGGGATAGACAAGGAAGAGCGAAGGAAGCGGCCGTGGCCTTAAGTTAGGTACCATCCCGTCATTTGCTTGGAGGAGAAGTGGAAAACCACGGAAAACCACTTCTAGGATGGCTGAGGTGGGAATCGAACCCATCTCTACTCAGTTGACCTCCCGAGGCTGAGTGGACCCCGTTCCAGCCCTCGTACCACTTTTTAAATTTCGTGGCAGAGCCTGGAATCGAACCCGGGCCTTCGGGGGTGGCAGCTAATCACACTAACCACTACACCACAAAGGCGGACGTCAATAGGCATTGTTTCATTGGGCTACAATTATGAGCCCTTGGTTACACTTTATTTCTGTGGAAGCAGCTTTCTTTTCAGAAATATTTCTGGTGTATGGTTTAGGTGATTCACCCTATACACATGCACACACTCACATTTTCAATATGCGTTAAGTTCTGAAAGTGCGCAAAAGCTTCCAGTAATCGGTAAGTGGTAGCAGGATGGTCGTACTACATTTTTAAAGAGAACTTCTACTATCGGCAAGTCATTGTAGCGATATGGACCCACAGTTACGCTTGGCGAATTTAAAGTAGTTAATTGTCTGGTGTTGAATAATGTAAGTTTACTTCATCTCGTGCCCGACTCGTTGGCTGAATGGACAGCGTACTGGCCTTCGGTTCCGACGGTCCCGGGTTCGATTCCTTGCCGGGTCGGGTATTTTAACCTTGGTTAATTCCTTTATTTATTTATTTATTTATTTTTTTGCTAGTTGCTTTACGTCGCACCAACACAGATAGTTCTTATGGCGACGATGGGACAGGAAGGGGCTAGGAGTGGGAAGGAAGCGGCCGTGGCCTTAATTAAGGTACAGCCCCAGCATTTGCCTGGTGTGAAAATGGGAAACCACAGAAAACCATTTTCAGGGCTGCCGACAGTGGGGTTCGAACCTACTATCTCCCGAATACGGGATACTGGCCGCACTTAGCGACTGCAGTTATCGAGCTCGGTTGGTTAATTCCAATGGCCCGAGGGCTGGGTGTTTGTGCTGTCCCCAACATCCCTGTAACTCACACACCACACATAACACTATCCTGCACCACATTAACACGCAGTTACCTATAAATGTCCGGCTCCATGGCTAAATGGTTAGCCTGCTGGCCTTTGGTCACAGGGGTCCCTGGTTCGATTCCCGGTAGGGTCGGGAATTTTAACCACCGTTGGTTAATTTCTCTGGCACGGGGGCTGGGTGTATGTGTTGTCTTCATCATCACTTCATCCTCATCACGACGCGCAGGTCGTCCACGGGAGACAAATCAAAAGATCTGCGCCTGGCGAGCCGAACATGTCTTCGGACACTCCCGGCACTAAAAGCCATACGCCATTTCATTACCTACACATGGCAGATGTCGCAAACCCTCATCGGAGGGTCTGCCTTACAAGGGCTGCACTAGGCTAGAAATAGCCACACGAAATTATTGTTATTATTACTTCATCTCGTGGAAAAGGCTTTATTCTGATTGTACGAACAGCATTGCCTTTGGGAATATTCCATACTTTTGTTTTCGTGGAACACACTACAATACTGCTCGTTTGGCGCTGGCTGATAGCGTACATTGCAACACAGGGAGCGTTGGTTACACAAGCAAGGCTTCCAAGTGAGCCAAGGTCTACAGCCTGACACCAGTATATTTTAGCCTGTGCAGAGTGATGAGCCCATCACCCGTTTCCATTATTCCGCTCATTTCACTACCCTCTCTCTGGCGACCTGTCTCTTCACGACTAGAGAGTGTTCTTTGCTAATTTCAAAAGGAGTTTTATTCCGTATTCTTGAATCTAACTGTCCGTCAATCATGTGTCTTTTCAGCTTCCTCGATCTAAATACAAACAAACAAAAGGACTCAAATAAAACATTGAATCCTGTTTGTAGGGAATACTCTACTTGAAATGCGTCATAACAGCACCTAATGTCACGGGAGCATTCATCGCAGCATACTGTAGTTAGTGTACGAAGTCTCATTTTCACTCATTTACTTACGAGTGAATTAATCCTCTTCCTGTCCGGCTCCATGGCTGAATGATCAGTGTAGTGGCTTTCGGTTCAGAAGATACCGGGTTCATTTACCGGCCGGATCGGGGATAATAATATCAAATGATTAATTCTCTTGGCTCCGTTCCCAACATCTCTGCAACCCTATCCTCCACCACAATAAGCCGTAGTGCTAAGCACTGGAAATACTTAAGTTGTGTGTGAATTTGTATATGATTATGCTGGATTTATATTTTTTATAATTTACAAACTCAGCAAATTAAATGAAATTCTGACACACTCATTTGTTAACAAACTCTGCAAGTTAATTTATTTTTACAATTGTCTTTACGTTGCACCGACACAGATAGTTCATATGGCGACGATGGGAGAGGAAAGGCCTAGGAGTGGGAAGGAAACGGCCGTGGCCTTAATTAAGGTACACCCCCAGCACTTGCCTGGTGTGAAAATGGGAAACCACGGAAAACCATCTTCAGGGCTGCCGACAGTGGGATTCGAATCCACTATCTCTCGGATGCAAGCTCACACCTGCGCGCTCCTAACCGCACGGCCAACTCGCCCGGTAGTTAATTAATTATAGATAAACACATTTGTTTACAAACTCAGCACTTTTTACATAATGTAATCCAGTTCAATAAATCGAGAAATATTGTAAGTGTGTAGAACTTAAGTTGAGGTAACTATCTGTGTTGTAAGTTGGTCAGTATAGTTTCATGTTCACAACAACCTTCAGTGTCACTCGCACACACACACACACACACACTGTATGGGATATCCTTAGTAACACTAACGCACTTTCACTGAAAACCTGGAGCTTTTTCAGAATTGATTTAGACATCCATCGAAAGCCTGGATTAAACGTTTACTGTGTATTAAGACCAGCGTTCCCGCCTGATATAAGAGAGGAATCCAGTGACTGTTGTCTGTTTGGGCTGGTTTCTCTTATGAAAGATGTAGTACACAATCGCTGATGTCATCCACACTATGGTGTTGTTTGTGGCGGTGGGGGTAAAGGAAAATTCCAACGTCAGGATCCGTTCTTGTAAGGTTGGTTGCGGTGTGATTTGTAACAGACGACATATCCTTGAAAAAGTCCATCTCCATACATCTGCAGCTCTTGTGCAGGATGTGATGCGGTGATAGAGGGTATCCGTTTGTGGGCAGTATTCGCAGACGTTAGTGTGGATATAGTTTGTCCCGAGTAGGGTGTATTTCATTAACTAAGAAATATAGTGTCTCCTTCCACTGCAAGGGTAGCCACTTGCTATTCACGTTACGCCATTCCATATTCCATCGCCATAAGGGGTACTTTACCTGTATAGCAGGTGACCTTGTGTGCTGGGTCATTAGGTATGTGTAAAATTGTCTCGTTGTTGTTTCTCCCTTGCGAGCCTGGTGGATGTATTGAGGAAGTCCTTCTATGAAGGCGATAATTCTTCTGAGAGGTGCCGTTGTTTGACCGGCACGTGGTAAACTGTCATTAGCACTCAAGATGAAATTCAACACTGATTTTTCGTACTTATTTTTGGGCGACGTCTTGCACAGAATTAAGTTGCGTACTAATAAGGCAGTGCATTTGGATTCGATGCAGCCAAGTCCTAGTCCGCCTTGCGAGGTTTCTCGGTATAATTGTGATCTTGCTATACTGTAGGGGTGTCCTTTCCACAAATAGTTCCCCATGCTTAACGTAATTTTCTTCAAAATAACTGTGGGTGCTGGAAGAATTTGAGCGAAGTACCACAATTTACTGAGTATGAAGGTGTTAATAACCCATATCGTTTGTATAACATTTAGATTTCGGAGATGGCATGAACTGATTGCTGTCCACACCATGTGTAGCTGTCTGCTCCAATTCTCCGTGATCATAGCTTGAAAATTGTTGCAAAAAGTAATGTCTAGTATTTTGATCCTGTCCACAGTGGGTATCCATGTTATTACTCGTGGTCAGGCTGCAAATGACGGCAGTGCCGATTTTCGTGCATTTAATTGGGCACTGAAGTGTAGTTCATAAGTATGGATGGCGTTTTATAGTGCGTCGATCTGAGATGCGTTACTTAGCATAACGGAGGCGTCATCTGCATACACATGTGCACTGATCTTTGACTGTCCTACCTGTATTCCTGGAAGTTGATCCACAGGTTGTCTTATAAAGTGTTCGATGCTTAGGGCAAATGGAATGGTTGACAGCGGACATCTTGTCATATGGACTTCTTGATTTGTATTGATTTGGTTATGTAACCATTTACTTGTATTCTAGAAGTAGCCCCTTGATACAGAATTTGCAGTGTTGCTGTTAGTCTGCGGGGAAATGCGAATTTATGGAGTACTGACCACAAGTATTTATGTGAAATTCTATCGAATGCCTGGGCGAAGTCTAAGTTGAGAAACGCTGCTTGTGTTGTAGGTTCTGTACTCATGTGTATTTGAAATTCCGTAGATTGTTAAGCCCAGTGATAATGTTAGATTTCTCTACGACGCTATGTTGCCCAGGTCCCAAACTGTTCGGCAGTAGCCTACTGCTTTGATGCGTAGGGCTAATATTTTTGTAAGAAGCTTATAGTTTGTATTAATCGGGGTGAGTGGTCTGTAGTCGGATTGGGATTTAGGGAATTTAATTTTTGGTACCATGATAACAATTCCCCGTGCTAATTCTAATCACTGAATATCTCTCTTAAACAGTTCCTGAAATGTGATATCAAATCAGATTTCAGTAGATCATAATACTGTTTATAAAATTCAAATTATACACCATCTGCCATCTGGACCAGGGGATGCATGTCTACTGGCTAAGAATACTACGTTCCGCAATTCTTCGTGTGTGATATCAGCTTCAAAATGCTCGGAGTAGGGGCCGATGACCTTAGATGTTAGGCCCCTTTAAACAACAAGCATCATCATCATCATCATCATCATCAAACGCTCGGAGTCTTGGAGGCTAAGGTGTAGCTGGATAGCGTTGAGGAGAGGTGAAGCGTCGGCTGTTGGCGACTCGCTGTTCTGGGCAAAGACAGTTGCATAGTGGGTAATGACTTTTCGAAGGATTTGTGTTGCTGCACTGATAATCCCACTTCCTGTTTGTAACTGAACAGTGAATTCCTTTTCATGTCGGTTTTCGTCTTTGGCGATATGGTAGAGAGATGTGCGTTCTTTCTCGGTGATCGGAAGGTGATGTGTTCGGATTTTAATGTCTTCTAGTATCTGTTGCTATTTTGTGCAGATAATATGTTTGATTTCTGTAGGTCGCTGATGGACAACTTGGCCTTGCTGTTGTAGTCGACCGTAATAAATTGTGTAAGGCTTCGTGGTAAAACTGCGACGTGTATCGTTGTTCTTCTGACTTGGTGTATGATAAGTTGCGAAAAATCTTACGTATACTGCTGCTTGGGTCCACCACTGCAGGAGTGTTGGATAGTACGTTTCCGCCTGTTTATTTAGGCCCATTTTGGGAAATTCTTCAATTGCTTCCAGCGAGTTAAGAAGTCTGTTATTCAGTTTCATTAACCTCTTCCCATTAATGGGACAGAGATTTTAACGTGAGGAGGACCGTGTAAAGATCAGTAAAAGGAACAGGAAGAACACATTTTTTTGCTATTTGCTTTACGTCGCACTGACACAGATAGGTGTTATGGCGACGATGGGATAGGAAATGCCTAGGAGTTGGAAGGAAGCGGCTGTGGCCTTAATTAAAGTACAGCCCCAGCATTTGCCTGGTATGAAAATGGGAAACTACGGAAAACCATCTTCAGGGCTGCCAACTGTGGGATTCGAACCCACTATCTTCCGGATGCATGCTCACAGCCGCGCGCCTCTAACCGCACGGCCAACTCGCCCGGTAGGAGGAACACTGATATTACGAGTACTGGAGTATAAAGTTTTGGAAAGGTATACCCTACCCAGTCTGGATGCAGATGTGGGTCTATGGAAAGTAAATTCGACGTAGTCTTTGTGTTTGTATTCCCATGCGTCTACCATACGCAAGCATTTGACTATTTCGGACAGTGTTGGAGACAAGTTGGGTGTTTGTCCTCGTTGATCTTTCAGCTGTAAGGCACAATTTTGAAATCACCACCTAATACTACATCGGCTCCACGAGTAAAATATATAGTTAGTTCCTCTGTAAAAAAATCTCTCTCTCCGTTCGATTTTTTGAGTCTGAAGGACTATAGACATTGATGTATACTGTATTATTTATTTATTTATTTATTTATTTATTTATTTATTTATTTATTTATTTATTTATTTATTTATTTATTTATTTATTTATTTATTTATTTATTTATTTATTAGATACAGCCTATGGAGGGCCATTTTACACTAATAATAATAATAATAATAATAATAATAATAATAATAATAATAATAATAATAATAATAATAAGTATAAAAGATAACAAAGGTATAAACAACAATATTAAGTAACAACAATAGTTAACCATTTTAACAGTAACAATGTAACAACAATGAAAACGGTAACTGGAAAGTGTCGGTTTCAGAAATTAGGAAGAAGAAAGGTCAAGGGTTGGAGGGACGGAAGAAAGTGAAAACCTGGAGAGGACTTCAAAGGAATCTTTTAATTTTTTGTTTGAAGGATGCGAAAGGTGTGAATATGTCGATATCGGGTAGTGAATTACCAAGAGTAGGGAGACGGTGGAAGATAGAGCGTTGTTGTAAGGTTAGGCGCGGATGGGACACATGATGGGTGCGCCGGTTGCGTGTAGGGCGGGGAGGAACGTGTATAGGGAAGTACGCTGGAAGAGAATTACATTTGGTGTAGCCATTGATTATTTTATGGAGGTAACATAGATCAGAGAACTGTAAACGGCTTCTCAGGTCAAGTATACCCAGGTAGTTCATAATGTCAGATTTAGTTTTGTTCTTAAAAACAGGATTGCGAGTCTTAACAATGAAAGTGAAAAAGTTAAAAATACTATTTAGTTGAGATATGTTTGTGATAGCAGATGAGGACCAAATAGGGGAACAAAAGTCAATAATGGGGAGAACATACGAGACAAAGTATAATTTTAAGGCGTTAATATCATTAATTTCAGTAAACCTGTAAAGAATGCCTAGAGTACGCATAGCACGGGATTTTATGGAGTGAATGTGAGCCGAGAAGGTTAGTTTACAGTCTATTATAACACCTAGGTCTCTTACCTGAGAAGCCGATTGCAATGTCTTTCCGTGGATGGTATATGCAGTGTTCATTCCTTGCTTTAGCAATGAAAAGGAAATTGTATTGCACTTCTTAAAATTGGGAGAAAGATTCCATTTCTTAAACCAGTCACCACACGAATTGAGAACAGTCTGTAATTCGTCACAGTCATCAGGCGTAGACACTTCCCTTAGGATTTTCAGGTCGTCGGCGTACAAGAGGAAGGAACACTGACTATTTCGGGTGCAAAGGCTGAAATAACTCGAGCACTGGGGTTCGCTATGAATTCAGTCATTGTTGATACTGATCGGTAAAGGATTGCCGTTTCCCTTGGGACAATGCCCTGTGTTAACAAAAATACTCATATGGATGGAGGATATCCAAATTAGTTAAACAAACCTCTTGTAAGAAAAGCATGTTTATGTCATTCTCGGTTATAAACTTCTTGGACTGGTTATTCCCTTTACATTAGTTGTAGCAGTAGTGCGCAAAGGCATACTGTAAGAACGTAGAGTAGTAGATATACTCCCCATTGTAGCAAGGGATGATGATTCCAGACTCTCATGGTTGGGATATAGAATATGGAGGGGGGGGGGGGGGTAAGGCGTCCCTATTGAAGCAGCTATAAATTCCTGTGAGCGGTTTTCATAAATTGTAGTTTAGTTCCCTCAGTACAGATATTAACTGTGTAGGGAGTCTGGTGAATGTGTGTTGTACTTGGCACGCATGATATTTACAAATTCTGGGACGTACTCATGCAATTCTGTTCGATGGCACGTCCTCAGAACAGAGAAAATCGGGCCTTGGCTGGGCGCTATGTTCATGTGGCCGAGATCGTTCATTATTCTACGTACTTCTTCACCATTGGCATCCTGTAGTAGGGCCTGGTCACAGGTCGCAGTCTTTTGGGTTTTCGATCTAGAGTCCTTGGTTCTGTTTGCAATTGGTAATTTATAATAAAGTGACCAGTATTCATTTGTGACCGATTTAACGGTACCATATTTTGCGAAGTATGCCAGAGCTCTTTCATTTGGTACTTCCGGGGGAATGTTAAATAGCCTTACTCTTGTTGCCTGGATGCCTGCTGTGGTAATTTCGACTGGGACGCGTTCGCCAGTAAAAAGTGTGATACTGTTTTGTCCTGAAGAGTTAGTCAATAAAACCAAACCCCATGGCGCAACAGCGCTAAAGGCCCATGGCCTACCAAGCGACCGCTGCTCAGCCCGAAGGCCTGCAGATTATGAGCAGCCGTGTGGTCAGCACGACGGATCCTCTCGGCCGTTATTCTTGGCTTTCTAGACCGGGGCCGCCATCTCACCGTCAGATAGCTCCTCAATTGTAATCACGTAGGCTGAATGCACCTCGAACCAGGCCCTGACCTGGCCGGGAATCGAACCCGGGGCCTCCGGGTAATAGGCATGCAACGCTACCCCTACACCTCGGGGCCGGCAGTTAGTCAATAGCTATCAAAAATACTGCGTGAAATTACCTTTATGTAGACAGAATTCGATGAGGCGTCTAGCAGGGCTTGTAATTGACCCTCGGTAATCCTCAGTATGTCTGCTACCCATGTGTGGATTTCAGCGGCTGAAGGTCGAGTTGTATTTCGTTGGAAGGAGCACTTCAAGGTGTTTTTCCTGTATGTTGCAAGTCTCTTTCTTGTGTTTCCTTTATTACTTAAACATAAACACAGCATTTAGTGGCGGACTTAACTCGCTTTACCGTTGGTTAATTCCACTAAACACGTTCTGTAGACGAGTGAACTGTATAGAACAACCTTCTGCGGCCAGTGCTTGAGCGGAACTGTGAAAGTTAAACTAGTAGTATTTCTTGTAATATTTTCTTTCCATGGAATTTCTTCTTGTACTCTTGTTGTTTGTTTGTTTGTTTGTATTTTTTGTTTACAATTACCTTTACGTCACACCGATACAGATAGGTCTTATGGCGAGGATGGGATAGGAAAGGGCTAGGAGTGGGAAGGAAGCGGCCGTGGCCTTAAATGTGGTACAGTCCCAGTATTTGCCTGGTGTGAAAATGAGAAACCACGGAAAACCATCTTCAGGGCTGCCGACAGTGGGGTTCGAACACACTATTTCCCGAATACTGGATACTGGCCGCACTTAAGCGACTGCAGCTATCGAGCTCGGTTGTTTGTTTGTTGTTGTTGTTGGGTAATTATGTTAACTTTACTTTATTATTGCACTACTGTAAGTGACCATTCCCACCGGGATTTACCATTTGCGATGTACTTATGAATAATAATGAACATGCAGTTTCCCACACACAGCAGATATCGCCTACCCTTGTAGAAAGCCCTGGATTTGCACCAGGCTAGCAATAGTCACACGAAATTTAAAAAATAACAAATCCAGTTCCAGATCGGCATACCCGGGAATAATCGTATGCGCAGCCAAGAATGATGCAAAAACATTCTGTTTTATAATTGGCTTTACGTCGCACCGACACAGATAGGATTTATGGCAACGATGGGATAGGAAAGGCCTAGGAGTGGGAAGGAAGCGGCCGTGGCCTTAATTAAGGTACAGTCCCAGCATATGCCTGGTGTGAAAATGGGAAACCACGAAAAATCATCTTCAGCTACGCGCCCCTAACCGCACGGCCAAGTCGCCTGGTCATGCACGAAACTACATGGTCAGTACTCTAATAATAATAACATACATACGTACATCATCATTATAGACCGTTATACCGTACAGCGTTCAGTCTGCCAGCCTCTGTGAATATACTAAACGTCGCCACAATTCTCTGTTTGCAACTAGTGATGTGGCCTCATTTAGTTCTATACCTCTTATCTTTAAAACGTTAGAAACTGAGCCTAACCACCTGGTCTCCCTCTACTTCTCTTACCCTCCATAACATAGTCCATTATTCTCCTCGGTAATCTATCTTCCTCCATTCGCTTCACATGACCCTACCACCGAAACCAGTTTATGCGTACAGCTTCATCCATCGAGTTCATTCCTAACTTAGCCTTTATCTCCTCATTCCGAGTACCCTCTTGCAATTGTTCCCACCTGTTTGTATCTTTTTTTTTTTTTGCTAGGGGCTTTACGTCGCACCGACACAGATAGGTCTTATAGCGACGATGGGATAGGAAAGGCCTAGGAATGGGAAGGAAGCGGCCGTGGCCTTAATTAAGGTACAGCCCCAGCATTTGCCTGGTGTGAAAATGGGAAACCATGGAAAACCATTTTCAGGGCTGCCGATAGTGGGATTCGAACCTACTATCTCCCGGATGCAAGCTCACAGCCGCGCGCCTCTACACGCACGGCCAACTCGCCCGGTACCTGTTTGTATCAGCAATCATTCTCGCTGTTTTCATGTATGTTACTTCTAACTTATGAATAAGATATCCTGAGTCCACCCAACTTTCGCTCCCGTAAAGCAAAGTTGGTCTGAAAATAGACCGATGTAAAGATAGTTTCGTCCGAGAGCTGACTTCCATCTTACAGAATACTGTTGTTGGCAACTGCGAGCTCTATGCATTAGCTTTACTGCACCTTGATTCAATCTCACTTACTATATTACCATCCTGGGAGAACACACATCCTAAATACTTGAAACTATCTACCTGTTCCAGCTTTATATCACCAATCTGACATTCAGTTCTGTTGAATTTCTTACCAACTGACATCAATTTGGTCTTCGACAGGCTTATTTTTATACCATACCCATCGCACCTATTTTCAAGTTCCAAGATATTAGACTGCAGGCTTTCGACACAATCTGCCATTAATACCAAGTCGTCGGCATAGGCCAGACTGCTTACTACATTTCCACCTAACTGAATCCCTCCCTGCCACTTTATACCTTTCAGCAGATGATCCATGTAAACTACATACAACAAAGGTGAAAGATTACAAGTAGATGATCTATGTATGTTCTAAAACAATGGGTGCTGATTAAGCATTATCCACGAGGCCATTGCCCCTAGTTGAGTAGTAAGGCAATGTTCATTCTAACGCGAGGTTATTGACCCGTAGTTGAGTAGTAAAACAACGTAGGTTCTAAACCTTTGAACGCGGAATATCGTCATAACCTTGTATACGAGAACAAGCCTAATCTCACCGACTCCATTGGATGGGCCTAATTGGTCAGAAAGTGATCTGGGGCGCTTTTGACCCCCTATGTGAATTATGACGTCATACGCATACGTACGAGGGCAATGCTAATTACTGGCCAACCTGGAGTGTTTTGACCGCTAGGTGAGGTTATGACGTCATGCCCTTACGTACGAGGGCAATGCTAACCTCACGGGCCACTTTGGAGGAGCCGAATCGGACGGGCTCCCTTAGGGGAGCCGATTCAGAAATGTCACGGACACCTTTGGAGGAGCCGAATCGATCGGGCGCCCATGGAGGAGCCACAAATCGGTTTGGTGACCTGCAGATGAGCTTAAGATGTCATTATGACGTGTTAACCTAACCTTGCGCACGCACGCTAACCTAACCTCACACACACAGGCTCCCCATGGAGGAATCCAATCGGTTAGGTGACTGGTAGTTGAGGTTATAACGTGTTAACCTAACCTCGCTACGAGGAACGCTAACCTAATCCCGGACAGGTTCCCCTTAGAGGAGCCGAACTAGTGAGGTGACTTGTAGGTGTGGTTAACACGTGTGTTAACCTAAACTTGGCCACGAACGGTAACCTAACCTCACACAGGCTCTTTGTCGTCTCACCCTTGGAGTAGTGACGGAGCTGTGACGTAATAAGCGCGGGCGATTTAAAAATGCATGCTTATCTTTACATAGCCGAACGCGCAGGCCTTCTCCTGACAGAGCTGTGACGTCACAGCGTGACAAATGATCACGCTACAAACATATCAGTGCGCTCTCACGGCGACTTTGTGAGTTACCGGTCGATTTAAAAATGCATGCTTATTTTCGCGCAGGCCACCTCCTGACAGAGCTGTGACGTCACAGCGTTGGTGATTTGAAATGCGGACTGCTGGCTAAAGGCCTCTACACACGACCCAATCTGCTGGGCCCGATCTGCAGTAGGCTGACCCGCTCTGGCGTGGATACACGCGTGATCATGGCTCCTTCATTTTCTAAATTTCAAAATATAGGAATTGCATTGATTTTGTTGTCATTGAAGTCGATACGAAAGATAAATGTTGGGTTAAAACGTGGTTTTTACAGAGAAAGGAATTTACTCAAACAAATATTATGAAATAACTGGAACCATTCGATTTTAGAAACTTTCTACGAATGGATATCGACACTTTCAATGAACTGCTCTACTTGGTGGCGCCTTTAATAAAGAAACAAGACACTGTAATGAGGGAAAGTGTGTGCTCAAGAGCGATTAATCGTGACTCTTAAGATTTTTAGCTACCGGAGCGAGTTACAAAGATTTGCAATTTAGTGTCGCCGTGTCAGCACAGCTTTTGTCAAATATCATTCCAGAAACATGTTGGGCTATTTACAATAGTCTGAAGGTATACATAAAGGTAAGTTATTAAAATATATACTCCTTTAATGTAAGAGTATTTATTTCTGAAATTACGCATGAGTAGAATATACGAGAAAGAACTAACCTAAAATTATAAACTAAATTAATTTAAACTATATTATTGTCCATTGTCTTTTCCTTGATTTCATACACAATCTTAGCTAAAACTGGTGACTGACGGTTCCTTTTTCTGTGATGGTACGAGTTGACAGAGAGAGAGCGAGAGAGAGCAGTTTCATTGATGTATAACCGTGAGGGTGTAGGGATTGACTGGTAGTATAGATTTTGTTGGGATGCAGGTGATGTAATAGTACCTGAAAATGAATCCTGTGACATAGGAGAAGATGACATGAGATATAGAGATGGAAGTGAATGTGTGGGCGTATTAGAACAATTAGACAATTGTCTGGACGTTAAGGAGATGGAGGAATCTTCAGACAATTTTCCTAGTGTAGCATAGAATATTGCGTCCGAAATTAATTTCTGTGATATGGCTCGCTGTCTTTTATCAAGGTATTTCAGCTGGAACCCTATAGATTTCCCTGTAACTTCCCACTCTTCTTCTGTAACATTCATTAATTTATTTGCCATCTCACACAATTTCTTTTGTTGTTTAAGCAAATTGGTCCGCCTTTTCTTAGTTGGTGGAGGCTGCGGTGTGCATGATGGTGATGGTTGTGTGATCTCCAGAAAAAAATGTCAACAATATTGTTTATTTCACATGCCTGCAACAGAAGCTCAATGGCAAGCAACAGCAAGGAAATTTGAAGAGAGATGTAATTTTAGTCACTGCATTGGTGCTATGGATGGGGAGCACGTAGCAGATCGGCTCATCATACTATAATTAAGAATATTTTTTCAGTACCGTCTTATTTGCAGTTGTAAACGCTAACTATGAATTTATGTACGTTCATACTGGAACAAACGGAAGTGTGTCAGATGGAGCTATTTTACAACGAACAAAATTGTATAACAAATTAATTACAGACGAACTAAACTTGCCACAACCGTACTGTCTGCCAGGCACTGCTATTTCTGCACCGTATGTTCTTTTAGGTGACCGTGCATTTGTAATAAACAAGAATCTCATGAAACCATATCCATTTAAAATATTTCACATGAGAAAAGAATATTTAATAATATACTATCACTAAATGCTTTTGGCATATTAGCAGCGCTGTTTCGAGTTTTTCGGCGAACAATAAGTGTGCATATTGATAATGTTGATCTTATAGTGTTGGCTTGCTGTGCGTTACATAATGTTTTGTGGAACAAATCATCTACGTACATTACAGATAGTTGTGTCGATTATGAAGACATTGGTAATTTAACTTTTCGGCAAGGTGATTGGCGTCAAATAGATGGTTTAGTACAGCTTGAACAATTAAAAGTAAGGCAACGAAACGAAGAAGGAAATAATGTACGAAATATTTTTACTAATTCAATGGACAAGGAAGAGTGGTATTCCAGGAGAATATGTTGGAATAATAATTTAAGTTAAATCTTTACTAAATCATGTCAATACATATATTTGGTTTTTGTATTCTTACTCACCTCATCCGAGCTGTCCAAAGTGTTTATGCCCTTACGGCTCTGTTCATTTTTTTCGTCGAGGAAGGTTAATGAGTCATAGTACCAGAGAGTAGGTACGTAAATATCCAATTCAATCCAATTCTGTCACTACTGATCTGCATTTAGGGTAGCCGCCCAGGTGGCAGATTCCCTATCTGTTGCTCTCCTAGCATTTTCTTAAATGATCGCAAGGAAATTGCAAATTTATTGAACATCTCCCTTGGTAAGTTATTCCAATCCATAACTCCCCTTCCTATAAACGAATATTTGCCCCAATTCGTCCTCTTGAATTCCAGCTTTATCTTCATATTGTGATCTTTCCTACATTTAAATACATCACTGAAATATATTCGTCTACTGATGTCATTCCACACCACTTCTCCACTGACAGCTCGGAACATATTTTTACCACTTAGTCGAGCAGCTTGTCTCCTTTCTCCTAAGTCCTCCCAGCCCAAACTTTGCAACATTTTTGTAACGCTACTCTTTTGTCGGAAATCACCCAGAACAAATCGAGCTGCTTTTCTTTGGATTTTTTCCAGTTCTTGAATCAAGTAATCCTGGTGAGGGTCACATACACTGGAACAATATTCCAGTTCTGGTCTTACCAGAGACTTATATGCCCTCTCCTTTACATCCTTACTACAACCCCTAAATACCCTCATAACCATGTGTAGAGATCTGTACCCTTTATTTACAATCATATTTATGTGATCACCCCTTATATTAACACCTAGGTACTTACAATGATCCCCAAAAGGAACATTCGCCCCACAAACGCAGTAATTAAAACTGAGAGGACTTTTCCTATTTGTGAAACTCACAACGTAACTTTTAACTCCGTTTATCATCATACTATTCCTTACTGTCCATCTCACAACATTATCGAGGCCATTTTGCAGTTGCTCACAATCTTGTAACTTACTTATTACTCTGTATAGAATAACATCATCTGGGAATGGAAATGAAAACATCCCCCTAGGTCCTAGAGCTCTCCGCTTCTTCCGTGGGGAAGACGGACAATGCCTGGCTAACAGGCCGTGCAATATTTTATCTCTGATTCCACTTCTTTACGCATATCATTGATATACAGTATACAGTATATAAGAAATCAGAAAGGTCCAATAATACTGCATTGAGGAATTCCCCTCTTAATTATTACAGGGTCAGATAAAGCTTCGCCTACTCTAATTATCTGAGTTCTATTTTCTAGAAATATAGCCACCCATTCAGTCACTCTTTTTTTCTAGTCCAATTGCACTCAGTTTTGCCAGTAGTCTCCCATGATCTACCCGATCAAATGCCTTAGTTAGGTCAATCGCAATGCAGTCCATTTGACCTCCTGAATCCAGGATATCTGCTATATCTTGCTGGAATCCTACAAGTTGAGGTTCAGTGAAATAACCTTTCCTAAACCCAAACTGCCTTCTGTCAAACCTGTTATTAATTTCACAAACATGTCTAATATAATCAGAAAGAAATCCTTCCCACAGCTTACATGCATTGCATGTCAAACTGATTGGCCTGTAATTTTCAGCTTTATGTCTATCACCCTTTCTTTTATACACAGGGGCTACTATAGCAACTTTCCATTCATTTAGTATAGCTCCTTCATGCAAACAATAATCAAACAAGTACTTCAGATATGGTACTATATCCCAACCCATTGTCTTTAGTATATCCCCCGAAACCTTATCAGTTCCAGCTGCCTTTCTATCTTTCAACTTTTGTATCTTACTGTAAACGTCAATGTGGTCATAGGTAAATTTTAATACTTCTTTAAGTATTAGTCACCTCCTCCATCTGGACATTATCCTTGTAACCAATAATCTTTACATACTGCTGACTGAATACTTCTGCCTTTTGAAGATCCTCGCATACACACTCCCCTTGTTCATTAATGATTCCTGGAATATCCTTCTTGGAACCTGTTTCTGCCTTAAAGTACCTATACATACTCTTCCATTTTTCACTAAAATTTGTATGACCAACAATTATGCTTGCCATCATGTTATCCTTAGCTGACTTCTTTGCTAGATTCAATTTCCTAGTAAGTTCCTTCAATTTCTCCTTACTTCCACAGCCATTTCTAACTCTATTTCGTTCCAACCTGCACCTCCTTCTTAATCTCTTTACTTCTCTGTTATAATATAGCGGATCTTTACCATTCCTTACCACCTTTAAAGGTACAAACCTATATTCACATTCTTCAACTATTTCTTTAAACCCATCCCAGAGTCTGTTTACATTTTGATTTACCTTTTTCCACCGATCATAGTTACTTTTTAAAAACTCCCTCGTGCCTGTTTTTTCAGCCATATGATACTGCCTGATAGTCCTGATTTTAATACCTTTCTTTCATATTTATTTTTAACTACGACAAAAAGAGCTTCGTGATCACTAATACCATCTATTACTTTGGTTTCTCTATTAGAGCTCATCTGGTTTTACCAGCGCCACATCCAGGATATTCTTCCCTCTAGTTGGTTCCATCACTTTCTGAATCAGCTGCCCTTCCCATATTAACTTATTTGCCATTTGTTGTTCATGCTTCCTGGAGCCTCCGTGGCTCAGGCGTCAACGCGCCAGCCTCTCACCACTGGGTTCCGTGGTTCAAGTGCCGGTCACTCCATGTGAGATTTGTGCTGGACAAAGCGCAGGCGGGACAGGTTTATCTCTGGGCACTCCGGTTTTCCCTGTCATCTTTCATTCCACCAACACTCTCCATTATCATTTCATTTCATCTGTCTGTCATTAATCATTGCCCCAGGGGAGTGCGACAGGCCTCAGCAACCGTTACAACTCCTATCCTCGCCGCAAAGTGGGGGCTTTATTCATTCCATCCCTGCCCCGGTCAATCACTGGAAAACAGGTTGTAGGTTTTCATTTTCATCTCCATCTTCAACAGTATGATGAGATAGCAACATATGAAACCATGGCAGCCCCACCTGCAAAGTTCCTTCTGAAACCTTTGTAGCATCCCTGAAAGGCTTTAGAAAGAAATAAGCTGAGAAGCTACGATTTGGCCATAGAGTGTTACTTTATCCCTAGCATTTTCTGCATCTAGAATTGTTCTTTTATCCTCTATTTGGGAATGAAAAGACTCCAGCAAATTCACAGTGTTCCAGCGAGTACAACAGTATTGTTTTGATTAAGACCAAAATCGATTGCACAGGGCTCTTCTTTTGAAGTGTGATACAATAGTTTAGGTGGTCTGCAACACCTCATCTGTTCCAGTAATTTTTATCTTTCAGGTAGGACTCATCTAGGTACATGCTTAATACTGTATTGGGCATGTACGTAGCACAGCGGGGACGTTCGTAATGTTCTAGGGCCTCCACAGTATTACTGTACTTCCCTGATTTGTAACAAATACAATTTTCTTCAAATTCTCTTGAGAAATTCCTAGTTGTAACAGCCGGGATTCTAATTCATCTCTAATATTAGCTCCAGTTTTAGGACAGTCGGGGAGAACAGTACACTTAACACATATTTTCTCAGCAGCCAATCTTTTATCTAGTGAATTATAATGATGCTATTTATAGCTGTCAGTCCACAGGTCTGAGATAGTCAAGCAATAATTGCTTTCCTCACTAACTCTAACGACGTTTGGTCATGCTTGCTCGAACTTCATCAGCGCAGGCTTCTACCTGGCGAGAAACTGTAACTCCTGAAGGCATAACATCACGAATATTCAAAGCACCATATTTATCACCCATATTAAGTAATGTCGGACCTAAATTCAATAACTCCGTTCCCTCGATTTTGGTAAATGACCTAAGGTACTTTGCACACATTTCCACCCTTATCCGCATATGATCTCCTTATTTTCTTGAGATATACTTAAAATTCTCTTTCTCTCTTTCTTTCTTTCTTTCTTTCTTTCTTCGCCACACATGGCGCAGTAAACCAGTACTGCCCCATACAATATTCATTATCTTCGGACAAGTATTGCATACCCAACAGATATTTGTTGAACTTTCTTCAATAATACAAGCAAATTTATCCCATGCTTGACTAATTTGGTCGTTGGTATTGGTGTCTCTTGACTACAATAAATTCTCCCGATCCTATTTTTCTTTTACTTCCTTAATCTTCCTGTATTCTGTACACACTCCCAACCCGCAAAATACTGACTGAATCTGTTTGTTTTCCACTTCCAAAGTACAGTAAAACTTCCTTCTATTTCATCCGAGCAGTTAGGAGCAGGACTACCAGTACTTGTCTGTACACTCTGGCTTGAAGCATGGTGAAGGTCTCTGCAGCCTCCCCACGAAGCAGGAGTGAAGGTAACCGCTGGCTGCCAAATGAGGGGAGGCAAGCAGGAGTAAAGCGAAAATGTAACACGACGTAGCTAATTGGTTGCTTGTGTCCTAGCCACAGACCATCATCTCCTCATCCTCGTCCAACCCAGCCCAATACCCTATGTAACGATACATACGGCCCATTGCAGGGCCAAGTAAACAAATCAGTCTGTGGAAGCTATCAAGTATGCAACTTTACCACATCCAAGGCAATTGGGCATAAAATAAAAATATCCTTACGTGGGACTCGAACCTTCCAACAAGTCCGCTATCACAACTCTCGCCGCGCCCCTGCCAATTCAGCTGTTGCGAGGCTTGGCATGCAGCGCGCAGTTTCCAACCTAATACCTGCTCCTGGTCTGTGTGCTCACTTCCTGTTATGAGGTATGTGTTCTTCGTATCTGTGCTCGTTTTACGGGTTCATTCGAGGTACCCATAATGAATTAATAGCGGCGCTCACGATTCCTACTGTCTTCTAGCCTGTAAACACACATTTCGTTATATTACTCCGGCTGAGGGAGAAGGCTGATGTATTTCAGAATTGTAGTAAAAGCGGCGGGATGCATACAACTAAATCTCAAGGGGCTAGTGAACCACCCAGTATAGTAATACGGCGTTCGCGTGAGTCTGAAGTGGGAAAACTCGGAAATCCATTTCTAGTATGGACAAGACTGGATTTTAACCCACTTCATTTTTTCGTATAATTGTGTAAATTGAGGCCCAGTGTACCCTGTTGCAGTACCAAAAGCCAGCTTTAAAAGAGTCGAAAATAGAACACAGGCCGTACGGGTGGGAAGCTACTATGCTAATATATACAACATGGCGGTGGACTGAGGACTGTAGAGGTGCATCTTTCATTAACATAAATTTGCAGGCTGAACTCCGAAAGAAATAAGTCTACAAGAAGAATGTAACTGTGGTGCCTCGATAATTTTTCACATAGGGAGCGACATCGTCTCTCGTTTCTCACCAAGGCGATTGCAATTCCAATTCCGGCCATAATAGGTAGGATTTTTGAAAAAGTGCAGCCATGTAAGACTACAGGCGTACTTGTATTTCACACTCGTAGGTCTATGTAATCTACAAGACGTAAACTGTATGCAACTCTAAATTAAAAGTTAAGTAGACGGACGTATGCGTATTACATAAGCATTTGATTAATTAGAAGCCAGCGGGAGCATGATGTGTTGTTTAATTTGCATTGGCCTTGTTTGCTGGCTTCGGCAATGACCCCGAAATAGTTGAAAGGGGAACTCACCGCGAGGGATGAGTTGTATGGCCATGAAGGAATGGCTTTTTAATGCTTCATAAACACATGCTTTGTGCCCTATTGCATTTTGCCTTGAAAGTTTAAGTTCCTATTTTCTTTGGCCTTCAATAGATGTCATTGTTTTCGCAGATTCTTCGCTTGAAGGCCTTGGATCATACTGCCTTTCCCCAAGTCCACTTAGTTGATTGTGGCAGCGGAAACCACTCTGCCTGACGCTTCATTACAAGTTAGCCTCTCTCACTCGTTCCACTAGAACGTTGAGCTAACATGTTTTTTGTTTTTGTTCTTTTTTTACGCCAACACAGCCTTTCACTGCACTTAGCGTATAGAAATAATGAATAGTGACGGCGCTGTTCCAGCTAGAGATCAGGGACACTACTGTAGTGTTCTGGTGAGTGTTTTTGTGCGTAAAACCAGTTGGTAAGGCGCTCGTCTCCCAAACTCTAGGTTGCGGGATCGACTCACAGGAGAGTGCTTAAATGCCAGAGACCTGTGTGCGTAGATTTACTGGCATGTTAAAGGAAATCGGCACTCCAGCGTCTCTTAAGACCAATATCAGTTAGTTCAAGGGATATCAAATACACGGAATTATTATTATTATTATTATTATTATTATTATTATTATTATTATTATTATTATTATTATTATTATTTACGTTGCAACGTCACAGATAGGTCTTATGGCGACGATGGAAAAGGAAAAAGCTAGGTGTGGAAAGGAAGCTGCCGTGGTCTTAAGTAAGGTATAGCCCCAGTTCCAAGCATTATTAATACGGTAAATATATATATATATTTATTTACAGACCGCCTCTGTGGTGTAGTGGTTAGAGTGATTAGCTGCCACCCCCGGAGGCCCGGGTTCGATTCCCGGCTCTGCCACGAAATTTGAAAAGTGGTATGAGGGCTGGAACGGGGTCCACTCAGCCTCGTGAGGTCAACTGAGTAGAGGTGGGTTCGATTCCCATCTCAGCCATCTTGGAAGTGGTTTTCCGTGGTTTCCCACTTCTCCTCCAGGCGAATGCCGGGATGGTACCTACCTTAAGGCCACGGCCGCTTCCTTCCCTCTTCCTTGCCTATCCCTTCCAGTCATCCCATCCCTCCACAAGGCCCCTGTTCAGCATAGCAGGTGAGGCCGCCTGGGCGAGGTACTGGTCATTCTCCCCAGTTGTATCCACGACCAAGTGTCTGAAACTCCAGGACACTGCCCTTGAGTCCGAGGGAGAAGCCGAACCTGGAGGGTAAACAGATGATGATGATGATGATGATGATATATTTTTTACATCGTTATGCCGTACCTAGGAGCTTTATTGAACCAGTTTAGCTGATGTGTTGGCCTTCTTCTCCTCCCAAAATCTCTTCATCCTCTCGCTGAGGTTCTTCCTTAGTTCTTCTGTCCAAGTTATAGTGGCTCGGGTGTTGGGTTTGTCTTCTAACTAGTGATTGTCGACTTTGGTTCTCAATTTACCTCTGTCCTGTACAATATCTTCCGAGATGTTGATTTCCTGGAGATCTGTTTCAATTTCACGAAGCTAGCTGTTCTTGGTTTTAGATGAAAGGGCCGGGTTGAGAATTCTTTTAGTTAGTGTGTTACTGTTCATTCTGATAATGTGTCCATAGAATGTCAATCGTATTTTCTGGAAAGTGTGAGATATTTTTTCAGAATGACAATATATTTTCTGGGGTGAGGTTTTCCTCCATATTCCTCCCTCTATAAAACCTGGGCCAAATTTTGTTCTTAAAATTTTCCTTTCCTGTTTCTCTATATATTTGGTTATAGACCCGCCACCAATGATTAAGGTTTCTGAAGCATATGACGCTTCAGGTTTGATTACTGTATTATAGTGTCTAAGTTTTGCTTTCCGAGATATTTATTTTTTATTGTACCTGTTCCAAGTGATCCTGTAAGCTTTTTTTTAATTTGGAAATTCTTTCTTTAATTACTTCGCGGTTTAAACCAGAGGGCTGAATAATTTCTCCCAAATATTTGAATTGGTTCACTTGAAAGATTTTCCCGAATTTAGTTATCATAGGTTGTCCATATAAGTATCGTGAAGCTCCTTCCACGTATTGAGTTTTTTCATACGAGATTTGAAGTCTCGTTTTGATGGCAATTTCATGTAATTTTTCGATGGAATGAATTGCTTCTTGCCTGTTATTGGAAAGGATTGCTATGTCATCCGCAAAGGCCAGACAGTGCAAGTGAATTGTATCCTTAAGTATTCTGCCGAGGGTTGTTCCTTTAATTTCCTTTACCCAGGACTTGATTACTTTCTCAAGTACGAGATTGGAGAGTAACGGAGATAATCCGTCTCCTTGATGGACCCCGGTGTTAATAATAAAAGGCTCAGATATTTCGCCTAGGAATGTAACTTTTGGAGTAGTGCCAGTTAATGTTTGCCTGATGAATGCCCTTGTTTTTTATCCACTTGAAATTCTTCTAGAGTATTGAAAAGTGTTTGATGGTCTATAGAGTCATATGCTTTTTTTGAAATCTACAAAAGTAATGACAATTTGTCTGGTTTTGCGTATTTGTAGGATAGTTTTAAGATAAAGGATTTGTTCTGTACAAGATCTTCCTTTTTGGAAACCTGCCTGGTTGTTTCTTAAGTCTCGTGATCAGGGCTTTGTAAAATGTTTTGTGAGCAACTGGTATGAAGCTAATGTCTCTAAAATTACTGATGTTGGTTTTATCCCCTTTCTTGTGCAGTGGATGGATTAGCGCACATTTCCTCTCTTCAGGGATTTCTTCAGTGATCCAAATGTTTTCAAGAATCGAGTGGATTTTCCGGGCTACGCTCTCACCTCCTATCTTCAGCATTTCGGCAATCATGTCATCTTTCCCTGGGGCTTTGTTATTTTTGAGGCCATGGATTATTTCTCTGATTCTTCCAATGTTGGGGGTTCTGAATTTTGATTAGATGAGGGTGTTTCAAAGGTGCGTTGTTCTTTAGGGGATTCACAGTTTAAAATATCCTTGAAATACACTGCTATAAGTTTGCAATTTTCTTGATTATTCGTTTCTAATGTTCCATCAGGGCGTTTGAAGCAAAGGCCAGGTGCCTGATAATTTGATAATTCTTCTCGGAAAGTTTTGTAAAAGTTACGTGTATTGTTTTTTTTTTTTTTTTGTAAAATTTTGTTCAGTTTCTGCCAGTCTGTAGTGACCATATGTGCGTTTCTCAGACCTAATGATTTTTTATGTTTGTTTCTGTATTTTGGTGAATTCCCGGCAGGTTAGTTCAGTTTTTAGAGAATTCCATTTCTGCCAGGCTTTAATTCTAATGTTTATGGCCTTGTCGCATGGTTTCATTCCACCACCTATTTTATTATAATAATTTATTCGAATAACCCTTTTGAGGGTACGATAAATCAACTTTGGTTACTTCTCTTTGCATTTAACTTTCTTCGTTTCCAGACTTTCCTAATTTTCTGAGAATGTTGTTCCTTTTCCTCTTGAGTCCATTTTCTTCTAGTTGTTAATTTCTTTCTCTCCTGAAATCCTGCCTTTCGTGTTACTTCTCTGAAACGTGTTCTGTTTTCTATCGTATCTATTTTAGTTCCAGCGTTTTTCATATGCTTTTCAATTTCAGTGAACCACGTTGGCTTGGATTTGTAACTGTTCAGTAAGTTGAAGGTATGTTTACTTAGTCTATTGTTATTCATTCTCTAAATGTGTCCAAAAAACTGGAGTCTTCTTTTCCTCATTACAGTTGTCAGTTTTTCAACTTTTAAATACAGCTTTCTGTTTGATCGTAGTCTAAATTCGGCATTGTTGTTTCTTATAGGTCCCAGTATTTTTCTCAAAATTCTTCTTTCCACTTTTTCTAATTTTTCAAGATCTCCAATTCTTGTAAGTTTAAGAGTTTCTGCTGCATATAAAATTTCTGGCCGGGCCACTGTTTGATAATGTCTTAATTTCAAGTTCCAGGATAGAGATTTTTTATTGTATATATTTTTTTGTCATATGAAACATCCTTTCCATTTTGTTCACTCTTGTATCAATAGCTACCTTTTCTTTTCTGTTATTTGTTATCCTTTCTCCCAGGTATTTAAATCAATCTGTCCGAGATATTCTGTTATTGTTAACTGTGATATTTTGAGGGGCATTAATGTTGTTTATCATGAACTTTGTTTTTTCAAATGATATTTGCAATGCTATTTTGGCCGCTTGTTTCTGTAATTCTCGTATTTGTTCTTGAGCATTATCTATTGAGTCTGTAATTAACGCAATGTCATCTGCAAAAGCTGAAAAATCTTTAATGATTTTATTTGGATTCCTTCCTAGTTGAACACCTTTAGTATCGATGGCTTTCCTCCATTCTCGAACTACCTTCTCTAATGCACAGTTGAAGAGTAGAGGTGACAAACCATCTCCCTGTCGTACACCTCATCTTATTTCAAACGATTTTGAGAGTTCACCAAAAAAATGTACTTTGGATGTTGTGTTTGTTGATGTTGCTTTAATTATTTCAATTGTTTTATTATCAAGTCCAAATTCCTTAAAAATATCAAATGGATTTTTTTTCTATTACTATTATTATTTTTGTAGCAGGCGGTACACCTCCGCGACGCGAGTTCAAAACTTGCGCCAATTGAAACTCCTCTACAGGAGAAACTCTAAACTTGAAAATCTGTATTAACTCAACGGTTATTCAGAAGATGTCACTACTGTAAATTTTGTAATTTTGAAGTGTTCTGAACTGTGTCTATTTCGATTTATGTTTGTTTGCTCCGTATCAAGAAGTTTGGACATTCTCTAACAGATGTCTTACCAAAAACTATGATAACGCACTCTGGTGCAATGGAATGAACTCCCTTGCAGAAATTTTGTATGCTTAAGTTTTGCCTCTACTAAATTTTGTTCTGTGGTTTGTGGGTTGGCAATATTAATCCTTTCTTTCCGCCAGTTTTGAACTCAGCCAATCCCGAATTTCTGTAATTAATTTTCCACCAATCATAGCTTTCTTCTTCAAATTTCCATGTGTAATGCTTAGTCTACCAATAAAGTCGGGTGGGTGTGTCTACTCATTCTTGAAAGGTCTCGAATTTTCCACGAGGGTATAAAAACTGCTGATTCTCTTGTCTCCGGGCCACTAGTATAACATCTACTCTGTGTGTGTGAATATGTAGCAAGGGGCGGGAAGCGCCTCGTTCTTCGGGCAGCGACCCTTCTACAAGGTAATGGCCTTTTAACTTCTTTATTTTTTTCGATAGCTCAGCAGTTTAACTCTCGGAGAAGGTTCGAAACCTTTAATATGTAATCCATCTCCTTAAAATGTAAATCCCTTTTTCTGTCTATTTAAAAACTACTATTTCTTGAACTGTAATTCCCCTTCATTTTTAAATTGAGGTGACTACGCTTTTCTAACCGTTTCTACTCTTCCTTAAAGTGTTTAAAATCTTTCAGACGAGTCACCTCCTTAGCTTGGGACTAGCCCCTGTATATCGGCCTAGAGCCACCTAGGTTTTAATATGTAGAGTTAGGAGTGCAAATTTACGCCCCCATCCCCTTTGCTTTGGGCCAGTAACTTAACTTTATGTTTTGTTTTCTTCATGCGAAGGCCCCGTAGTTTGGGTATTAATTACCCCTGTTTCCTTGTGTGCCTTAAGGGCAGATATAAGTGAAGTTTGTTGTAGCCTTTCATAGGCTTGTAAAATTGAGAGCGGGTCTGCTCTTTTCCTTAACATTGTAATTAGGAGCAAGTGCTCCTTGGAATGATGGGGTTTTCTGCCCCTTTGTTCATTTTTGTACCTTGGTAAAGTTGGGCTAATCGCTCAAGGATTGTGATTGTGGGGCTCGAAGCCCAAAACCAGGTAAAAATCCCCTGAACGGGAAAAATTATTTTGTACCTGCCTTTCGTTGTTATTTCACCTAGTGGAAATTGTTGAATGTTGTTATCTGTCATTTGTTGATTTTGAAAAGAAAATATAACCTTTGTTAAAGTTTTAAATTAACTTTAATTCTGTAGTTGAGACCTATTCCAGCCCGCACCTTCTTTCACCTCTGCTGTTCCACAGAGACCTCGGAACAAGTGGTAGCACAGTCTAGCTTAAGCCAGTAAGGAGGACGGACGTATCGTGTGGCGTGCACCTGCTGAGTGGAGTGGAGTAGGAGTGTGGAAGCGGTAGGGTCAAGCGGTCCGCAAGGAGATAGATACGATGAATTGGGTAGACGTAGAGGCTATGAGGAAAGTAGTAAAAGAAGTAATACAGGAGGTATGTCCATTTGAGCAATTAAAGAAGATGCTTCAAGAACAAGTCCAGGAGCAAGAAAAGACGAGACAGTGGATCCAGGATTATATGAAAAATACGAAGGCGATGATAGAAGGCAGCGTGAAAGAACTGGTGTCACTAAGAGAGAAAATAAAAAATATGGAAGAAGAGATGGTAAACCTGAAGAAAGAAATTGAAGTCTGCAGACAGGAGCGTAAGAAGAAATCCATATTTATTTATAGGGTGGAGGAAGAAAAGGCAGAATCTAAAGTGGACATTATTTACAAAGTGGTAGATGTTATACAAAAAAAAAAAAAAATCAGTGAGGTAGATATAGACAATGTGGAGAGAGTTGGCAAGGTGGGAGGGCACAGGCCCATAAAAGTGTCGCTGCTATCTTCATTGATGGCAGATATAGTGATAAGGAACGCTGGTAATCTTCAGAGTGAGAACATTAGAATTAAGAGAGATTTCGGAAGAGAAGAGAGCAGGAATTTTAAAATTCTCAAGAAACATTTTTTGAAAGCAAAAATTCAGGGATTGAAAGCGTGTATTAGTGGTCAGATACTAGTGGTGAGCGACAGGAATTGGACCCGAAAGTGGACAATATCGAAACTGAAATTAATGGATGAGAGTTTGAGACAAGAAGAAACTAGCAGGGCTGAGAGTTCGAGGCAAAAGAGTTTGAGGCAAGAAGAAATAAGCAGGGCTGAGAGATTGAGGCAAGAAGAAACTACCAGGAATGATGTGAGGCAAGAAGAAAAAAGCAGGGCTTACAGTTCGAGGCAAGAAGAAACTACCAGGGCTGATGTACATGCTGTAAAGGAAAGAACACTGAGTAGATGGGGTTCCTGGGAAGAGATCATGAAAAGAGCTGAAGAAAAAGGAAATGCAAGGAGGATGGAAGTAGCCAGGAAATTAATGGACGAACTAGTGTCGGAGGTCTGCGCGAGGGAAGAAAAAGAATCACAGGGGAAGACAAGTGGACAGAATCGGAGCGAGAATAATGGATTGAGGGAGGAAGCAGAAGTAAGAAGTGGCGTGATTAAAGGGAAAAGCTTGAGTTTGAAGGAGCTATGGGACAAAAAGGGAAAAATGGAAGGAATAATTACGAGAAGTAAAAAGTCAAGTAACAGTAGTAAGTAACATAGTTTGCCTATGGATGGATGATAAGAGAGGAAGTGTAGTTTATAGTGGTGTCTGTATGTGTGTACTTACCCAAGTAATGGTGCCTGTATGTATAGTATAATTGTAATTGAAGTGATGGTGTCTTTAGGTAAAAGATGGATGGGTTAATTGTATGGCATTCATTCAAGTGATGATATGACGACTGGATTTGAAGTGTTAAGAATGGAAGGTGATGATGAGGGATGGATGATAAGAGAGGTAGCGAAGCTTAATGGTATTGATGATAAGAGAGGTAGCGTAGTTTAGATGGTATTTATTCAAATGATGGTGTCTGTATATATGGATGAAAGATAAGAGAGGTAACGAGGTGATAAGGTGTTTTTAAGTGTATTGTAGTTGTATGGTACTTATTCAAGTGTCTTTAGGTACAAGATGGATGAATTGTGGAGTTCGATAGATGGATGATAAGAGAGGTAGCGAAGTTTAGATGAGGGATGGAAATGAGGAGAGGTAAAGCAGTTTAGATGGTATTATTCAAGTGATGGTGTCAGTATGTGTATTCTAATTGTTGAAGTAAATGTGGCCTGGAAAATGATGGATGGTTGTGGAGTTCGATAGATGGATGATGTGTAGTATAATTGTTATTAAAGTGATGGTGTTTTTAGGTAAAAGATGGATGGATTAATTGTACGGTATTTATTCAAGTGATGATATGACGACTGGACTGGAAGTGTTAAGAGGGATGATGATAAGAGAGGTAGCGAAGTTTAAATGGTATCGATGATAAGAGAGGTAGTGAAGTTTAGATGGTATTTATCCAAGTGATGGTGTCTGTATATATGGACGAAGGATAAGAGAGGTAACGAGGTGATAAGGTGTTTGTAAGTGTATTGTAATGGTATGGTATTTATTCAAGTGTTTTTAGGTATAAGATGGATGAATTGTAGAGTTCGATAGATGAATGATAAGAGAGGTAGTGAAGTTTAGATGATGGATGGAAATGAGGAGAGGGAACGAAGTTTAGATGGTATTTATTCAAGTGATGGTGTCTGTATGTGTATGGTTTGTGGAGTTCGATAGATGGATGATAAGAAAGGTAGTAAAGTTTAGATGGAGGACTCTAATTGAAGTGTTAAGTATGAAAAGTGATGATGGAGGGATGATAAGAGAGACAGCACAGTTTAAATGGTATTGATAAGTGATTCATTAATTAATGGTAGATCGGTAAGCAAAGTTGGTTGTATATGATTATTTAAATTAGATTAAGAATGGTTGTATAAGACGAGCAGGAACAGATAAGTAGTGCAGTGATAAATTTGCAACGTGTGAAGAGTACGTTGTAGCAGAATGTGTGTGCAACGGAAGTATGGATTCAGCAACTCAGAGGGAGTCAAGTAGAGGAAATGTAGGAGGAATGGAATGTGCAAAGGTTCGCGTGTTTACTCAGCAGGGGCACGAAGGTCTGTGACATACATAATACAGCTTAAATTGCATATTCTAGAAAACAATAGAAATATTGTTATAGTCATTTTTGTTCATTCCGTACATTATTTTCTTTTCTTTTTCTGTACAGCACACAGAGTGTGAAATGTTTTTTTTACAGTTCATAGAGTGTGATTCTGGGAAAACAATAGAAATATTGTTCTACTCATTTTTGTTCATTCCGTTCATTATTTTCTTTTCTTTTTCTGTACAGCACATAGAGTGTGATATATATATATATATATATATATATATATATATATTTTTATAGAGTGTGAATTTTGGCTTAGACTGGACATTGTTATTTTCTCTTTAACGGATCAAATAGGTTTTCTTACTGTAGATCTGGAGAAAATAATAAAATAATAAATAAAATAAATAAAAGTGGTAGCAGAGCGTGGTTGAATGGGTCTTAATTTAGCCCCTTTTGATGGCTAAACATTGTTTTCGATTCGAACTCTAACAATTTTCTCAGTTGCTGGAATTTTGTTATTTTTTCTAAAAAATTTCTGTCATCATGTCCGGCCCTCGCGACGTCCTCCTTCCCGGCTATTTGCGCAAGGAGGAATTGATCTATGAATTAACGATTAGGATGTTCAATCTGGAGGCACGGTTGCGATAGACACCAATAAGCTTTAAGATTCCCTTGATTTGCCTATTACTATCCCAAACTTGGGAGAAAAAGAGATTGACGACGCTCTATCCACGATCACTGATAATACTACTGAACTAGCATCTGTCGTTAGTTTTTTTGATGAAAACGATCCCTCTCCAAATCAACTTAAACGTGTGCAAGCTAGATTGTTTCATTTTTACAATAGGGTCACTGAACTATTGTCTCTTAAACTGAATGACATTCAAAGGAAGGAAGCTAGTGTCGTTCTTGAAAACCTTTCTGATCTGTCCAGTAAGGTTAGCCTATTGTTAACTGGGGCAGTCCCCTCCAAAACCGACCAACCCACTCTGGTAAACGTTGTCAGCGAGGAGCATTCTCCCGCGGAGGAAGAAGGTAGGAAGACTGTAGAAGTCCGACAAACTTCTGTTCCATTAGAAACTGAGTCCGCTCGTCGCACATCCATTCCACCCTTTGTTTTGAATAATGCACCCTCTGAAACAGCTTCTCCGCCCCTTAGAACCTTACCTACTATGTCACCCGGGTTCAGTAGTTTGCCTCATCCGTTAGCAATGTTGCTCAAGGGTATTTCTAAGTTTTCTGTTAATTTCACCAGCGATGTTATTGCCTTTCTAAGATTTTTCGTTGAGTTTCAGGATCATGCTCTTGTATTTTCTCTTTCTCCATGTCAAATTCTGCAGATTATTTATCCCTATTCAATCGGTGTTCTATCTGACAAAATTGTAAGAGCTATTGTTGATCAATCATCTATAGAAGAGTTTCACGCCCATCTATTAGCAAATTTTATCCCCGCTCGAGCTAGGTCATCGCTCATTCAAAAGTACTACTACCGAGTACAACGGTTTAATGAAAACTTGGCAGACTTCATCCAAGATATTAAATTCTATAACAGGGTGTTTGCTCTTCACTTCCCTGAAGATCAGATTGTACAAGCCATTGTGGAAAGAATTTCACCGTCGTACAGGTCCTACTTGTGTTTTGCGTCGCGTTCGCAAACTTTTGCCGAGTTAGAGGCTATGGCTGTCTCAGCGGAAGGAGTTAGATACGCCGATACCTTGCGTGTCACGAAAGAACCCCCTCCATCCTCTAGTAATTTTCGGCCTCCACCTCGCCGATCCGTCACACCCCGTAAATGTTATGCTTGCGGCTCGCCTGACCATCTCCGGAACAAGTGTCCATTAATTAAATCTAGTAGGACAAATAATGGAGCAGGTCCATCTCAAGGCTGCTTTAAATGCGGCGCATTTTTTCATATTGCCAAGAATTGCCCGAACTCAAATAGCACCACCTCCTGCTCAACTTCTGGTGCAACTTCCACCAACGCCAATAAAGAAAGTGACTGGTGGCATCGGCTGAGTCCGTGAATTCCTCTTCACAAGGCTCAGCCCCGGTTAAACGTGACGAAAATTCAGGGAAAAGTCAGAACTATTCGACATTACAATCTGAATGTCCCAAAGAATGTCTTAGGATTGCGGCGGATATTCCTGCACCCGTCCCATTTCTCAAAATTGAATTGAATAATGAGCCTGTAACTGCTCTTTTAGACTCAGGCAGTGTTTGTTCCATTATTTCGGTTGAGTGGTATTCCAAATGAAAAGCTGTGTGTAAACTTTCTGATTTTGTTCGACGTCGGTTCAGTATGTTTCGGCAAATTCCTCTCCATTAGAAATTTTAGGTTTTCTGTATGCCAAAATTCGTATATCTAAATTTACTTGGAAATTTAAACTGTTTGTGGCCAAGCACTTGTCTTGCCCCATTATATTGGGAGCTGATTTCATGTCTCACACCGCTCTAGTGCTCGACCTTCAGAGCAAGTCGTGCACTTTCAAATTTGATAGTAATTCCAAAATCCCGCTGTTAAAATGTACTTCTGTGTCATGTTCATCTATTTCGCCTACCCAGGATGAAATGTTGTTAGACCTTAGACATCTACCTGAGGAGCAGGGATAGAGTATTCGTAAGTTGTGTCAGTCGTTTCCAGAGGTTTTCTCTGATACTCTTGGTCTTACTGACCTTATCGAATATAAGATTGAGGTTACGGATTCGATTCCCATACGGTTTCCACCTTATAGGCTATCTCCACCTAAAATGAAGGCGCTGAAAGAAATCATAGATCAGATGTTGAAAGATGGTATTATTCGCCCCTCTAAGTCGGCGTATTCATCGCTTATTTTTCTAGTCCCGAAACCACAGGGGGGTTTCAGGCGTGTGATTGACTATAGAGCTCTCAATCGGAAGGTGGTGTTACAATCGGTGCCCCTTCCAGACCTTCACTCTTGTTTTTCATGGTTTCGTAAAGCTAAGTTCTTCACCATCTTAATCAGGCGTATAATCAGATACCGCTTGCAGAGGAATCTAAACACCTGACAGCGTTTGCCACGGATTGGAACTTGTATGAATACAACCGCGTGCCTTTCGGGCTCCCCACGGGAGCAGCTGTGCTTACGAGACTGTTAGATAGGGTCTTCTCGGACATCAAATTTGAATACTTGTATCATTATCTTGATGATGTCGTCGTGTTTTCTGAGACCTTTGAAGAACATCTTGATCATCTGAAAGAGGTCCTAAGTCGCCTTCGTAAGGCAGGGTTAACTGTGAAGTTGTCCAAGGTTGCATTCGCTAAGCCCTCTACGTCATTTCTAGGGCACATTGTGTCGCCCGATGGTGTCGCGGTCGATCATTCTAGAACACAGTCCATCCGTGATTTCAAACGTACCAAGGACATCAAAGGGATTGCTAGGTTCATAGGCATGGTGAACTTCTTCAGGAAACTCATTCCCAACTTTGCTAATAGAGCGGCGCCCTTGAACTTACTCCGCAGGAAAGGCTCCAAATTCGAGTGGGGGCCTTCTCAACAAGCCGCTTTCGAAGACCTCAAATTAGCCCTTTGTAATGCCCCTGTCCTCGCTATGCCCGATTTCTCTAAGAAATTCATCGTCCAAACAAGACGCGTCGTCGTCGGCGGTAGCTGCAGTCCTTCTTCAAGAGACTGAAATAGGGAGGCGACCCATCGCCTATGCCTCTAGGACATTATCGGCTCAAGAATCCAAGTATTCCATCTACGAACGTGAAGGTTTAGCAGTTTTGTTTGCTCTAGAAAAGTTCCGCCTCTATCTGGAACATGTCAAGTTCGACTTGGAGACAGACAACCAAGCCTTAAGTTGGGTCTTAGGTAGGCCGCGTCGTACTGGTCGTATAGCCCGGTGGGGCATCCGAATTTCTGCCTTCCAATTTGATGTTAGGCATATAAGAGGTACTGAAAATGTTGTGGCAGACGGACTAAACCGTATGTTTTCTAATGAGGTAGAGACCCCTGAACAGGTTGATAGCTCTTCACCTCCCGAGTCCATACTACCTGAGGTTAATGCCATTCTAACAGATGCTCCCATGCTCTTTAGGGATATTGAAAAATATCAACGTGAAGATCCGACGCTGGCTCCGATAATGGAAACCCTTTCTTCTGCGGAATACGTCGTCCCTTATGTACTGAGGAATGGTGTTTTATGTTGCCCGTCGAGGCGTGATAAGATGATGAAAGTTGTGGTTCCAGCTGTTCTCGTGCCCATGATCTTCAAGTACTATCATGAGACCCCATTAGGGGGGGGGGGCATTTAGGTATCTTCAAAACTAGAGAAAAGATTCGAGAAATGTTCATTTGGAAGGGTATGGACGAAGAAATCCGTGAATTGGTAAAGGCTTGTAAATCTTGTTGGCTTAGTACACCCACCATGTCAACTAAGCAAGGGCTCTTGTCTTCTCATCAAGCGTCGCGCCCCATGGAACGTCTTTACATCGACTACGTAGGACCCTTCCCCCAGTCAAAGGGGAATGCCAACAAGTTCATCCTGGTGTGTGTTGATGGCTTCACTAGATTTTCTTGGTTATTTCCGACTAAGCTGGCTACCTCTCAGTCCATCATTTCTTGTTTAAATTCCATCTTCGCTTCTTTTGGTCCGTGTCAATATATTGTTTCAGATAATGCTAAAGCTTTCACATCCAATCTCTTTCGTAAATTCTGTTTTGATCTGTCCATATCTCATGTGACTACATCTGCTTACTATCCTCAACCATCTCTAGCTGAACGAGTCAATCGTAATCTGAGGTCGGCTCTTATTGCCTATCATCATGAAGATCATTCTAGGTGGGACACGTCCCTGCATTGGTTAGCTTTTGCTTTGAATTCGGCGGTTCATGAATCTCATAAGTTTACTCCAGCTTCCTTGATGTTCAAGTTCGTACCCAACACACCGCTTGCTAACCTTTGGTCTCTTAGTGATATTCTACCAGAGGCAATAGATCCAGATAGTATTAGAGATCTTTGGAAGAAGGCCAAGGCCAATCTTAAAATATCTCATGAAAAGGTTAGGGAAAGATATGATCGTGGACGGAGGCCCACCAACTTAAAAGTAGGAGACCAAGTTATGGTCAAGAATTTTGTTCCCGCGTCAAGCTTGCCCCCAGATTTCATGGGCCGTGTACCGTCTTGGATTTTTTAACGCCGGTGACCTTGTTAGTGAGCAACCCCGCCACCGAGAGAATATTTAGGGTTCACCTGTCTCAGGTGAAACCGGTGTAAATTAATTGCTCATTGGATCTTTAACATCTAGTATGAACCCCAAAGGTTATATTTTTGGGTTTTAATTGTATGGCCTTCTGCACTATGTTTGTCCGTCTACCTTGTACTATTTTGTAAAACCCTCTCCAGAGTTGCTCTGCTGTCCCGTCAATATGGCCATTACCACGCTCCCGTCTCCTGCTAAAACACACCTGTGGCAAAATAATATAAACCTTCCACGCCGCTGGCCCCTCAGCCTCAACTCCAAGACAGTACCCTAAAAATTTATATTCCAACAAAATTCTGCCGCCGAGATCTTAATGTTTCCGTGCTCCCGCAGCCGTGCGGCGCCGTACCGCCACTGAGGTGGGGTACGGGCCCACTCCACTCCAGTGAGGTCAACCAGTGTACGGCGAGCCGGAGTCCTCCTTCCGGCCAAGGCTGATGTGCGGCGCACCACCTGCAAACTGCTCAAGGACTGGAAACAATCGTCGCGTCTGCGGCGTGCTTCACCATGACTACCCCTCTCATAGTAGCGGGAGAGGTGTATCTCAGGGTACTTGAGGGGTCCGAGCGGCCTCCACTGGATACAAGCAGCGGCGACAGTTCTCACAGCCAACACTAATCGACAGCTTATGTACTACTTAAGCTACATGGACACTCTATTTCCACTATTAATAATATGACACAGGTACTGTACAGATTTCTATGTTTCTGTCAATAAGATTGCGTATTTGACAGATGATATTAATAAAAAACAAAAGTAAGACCAAGTTGTAAGGAAGTAAAAGAGAAGAACATGAGCTTTTCTGTTGATTCTTGTTTCTCAAAAAAGGAAAAAAAATACAATTTCAGGCTCTGTTAATTGTCTTCCTATTCAAATAGCTGTGAATGTATTCATATCATTTAAGTGTTATACAGTTATATGTACATGGCCAGGAGATGCCCAATTAAATTCTTTATCAAAATTGGTTAGCATTTTGTTTTTATTTCAATGTACAGTACCGAAATCCTCTAAATTCGAATACACTTGCCTTTGGTTACGCTCGCTTAAAGACCCAATATGGCGGCTCCATAAGTAGCATTCGTGACTTGACCTCCCTAGACAGACCTTGCGCACGGAGCCTATATGGAGTTGGAAAAGCTCCTAGGAACGTGAAGGTCGCAAATGTCATTGCTGCCAGGAGAAGTAAAGCAAACGGGTGCTATTGATAACGTGTGAAGAAAAGATAGAATTGTGTCTGTGAGAATCGGAGATATTCAACGTGGGTTGAATACATATACAAATTGTTTTGGTATTTGTCTGTAAGTGGTGAAATCATGTTAGTATGTAAGTAATTAAATCACGAAGATTTAAAGTGCAAATGTCAGCAGGAAGATTAAGTTATGCTGGCAAAAATGATACGCATAATGACTCTCTAATCACGACGGGAAGTTGGCGTATCACAGTGCGAAATTTCAGCATTCTAGCTGGACAAAAATACATTTTCAAGTTTATAAACAAATTTCTTCCATTTTCATTCATAATTACATAATTACTGTCACGTTAAATCTACATATATAAAATAAGAGTTTTGTCTGTACATTGCTCAGAATTTGAAAAGAATGGTATTTCTGTATCGGTCATGTCCACAGTAAAAAGAAAATGCATTTTTTACTTTTCCGTAATGTCTGTCTGTCTGTCTGTCTGTCTGTCTGTCTGTCTGTCTGTCTGTCTGTCTGTCTGTCTGTCTGTCTGTCTGTCTGTCTGTCTGTCTGTCTGTCTGTACACGCATCACGAGAAAACGGCTCAAGAGATTTTAATGAAAATCGGAATGTAAAGTCGGGTGATGAACCGCTACAATCTAGGCTATAAATTATTTTAATCACGCCGAGTGAAATGATAGTTTAGGGGAAGGCCTGAAATTTAATTCTCAAATATTTATGTTATTAGTGGTCGCGTCTTAATGAAAATCGCTAGACAAAGATGGGAAATAAGTCGCTACAATATAAGCTATACACGCTGAGAAAAATGGTAGTTTAGGGGAAGGCCTAAAATTTAATTGTCAAATATTTATTTTATTAGTGGTCATATCTTCACGAAAATTGGTAAGCAAAGTCGGGGAATAGGTCGCTATAATCTAGGATCTCAATAATGTGATTCGCACTGAGTGAAATGGTAGTTTAGGGGAAGGCCTGAAATGTAGTCTATATATCTATATATATAAAATAAGAGTTTTGTCTGTACATTGCTCAGAATTGGAAAATTCCGACTCGTTGGCTGAATGGTCAGCGTACTGGCCTTCGGTTCAGAGGGTCCCGGGTTCGATTCCCGGCCGGGTCGGGGATTTTAATCGCTTCTGATTAATTCTTCTGGCTCGGGGACTGGGTGTATATGTCCGTCCCAACACTCTCCTCATCATATTCAGACAACACACTACACTACCAACCACCACAGTAACACGCAATAGTGCTTACATCCCTCCATAGAGGGTTGGCGTCAGCAAGGGCATCCGGCCGTAAAACAGGGCCAAATCCACATGTGCGACGCAGTTCGCACCCGCGACCCCACAGGTGTGGGATAAGCGGCAGGAAAAGAAGAAAGGAGAAGATTGCTCAGAATTTGAAAAGAATGATATTTCTGTATCGGTCATGTCCACAGTAACAAGAAAATGCATTTTTTACTTTTCCGTAATTTCTGTCTGTCTGTCTGTCTGTCTGTCTATCTGTCCGTACACGCATCACGAGAAAACGGCTCAAGAGAATTTAATGAAAATCGGAATCTAAAGTCGGGTGATAAGCCGCTACAATCCAGGCTATAAATTATTTTAATCACGCCGAGTGAAATGGTAGTTTAGGGGAAGGCCTGAAATTTAATTTTCAAATATTTATGTTATTAGTGGCCGTGTCTTAATGGAAATCGCTAGACAAACATGGAAAATAAGTCGCTACAATATAAGCTATACACGCTGAGAAAAATGGTAGTGTAGGGGAAGGCCTAAAATTTAATGGTCAAATATTTATTTTATTAATGGTCGTATCTTCACGAAAATTGGTATGCAAAGTCGGGGAATAGGTCGCTATAATCTAGGATATCAATAATGTTATTCGCACTGAGTGAAATGGTAGTTTATGGGAAGGCCTGAAATGTAATCTATAGGCCTATATAAAATAAGTGTCTTGCCTGTGCATTGCTCAGAATTTGAAATGAATGATATTGCTGTATCTGTCATGTCCACAGTAACAAGGAAATGCAATTTTTACTTTTCCTTAATGTCTGTCTGTCTGTCTGTCTGTCTGTCTGTCTGTCTGTCTGTCTGTCTGTCTGTCTGTCTGTCTGTCTGTCTGTCTGTCTGTCTGTCTGTACACGCATCAATAGAAAAGGACTGAAGGGAATTTAATGAAAATCGGTATGTAATGTCGGGTGATGAACCACTGCAATCTGGGCTACAAATTATTTTATTCACGTTGAGTGAAATGGTAGTTTAGGGGAAGGCCTGAAATGTAATTTTCAATAAATAAGTTATTTATGTTATTAGTGCCAACGGCCGTAGCCGTGTTGAAACCCCGGATCCAGTGAGATCTCCGAATTTAAGCAGCATTGGGCGTGGTCAGGAGTTGGATGGGTTGCCACGCGCTGTTGGTGGGGGGTAGGGGAATGGAGGAGCGGAAAGGAACTGGCCACCCTACCGCACGTAAACTCCGGCTCAGAAATACCTCTGCGGAGGTTCGGACCTGCCTTCGGGCAGAATAACCCTTACCTACCTATATTATTAGTGGTCGTATCGATAAATACTACATAACTAACATAACTTTAGTTATGTCCTAAGTTATTAATAGTTATGTAAGAAGTTATTAAATTTCCGATCACTTATTGTCTTATACATTGTTAGCGTACCTCATATAATCAGAGATATTTATGAATTTGGATTTTTGTTACTAGGTCCATATCAGCGCTGAGTCACGAGAAAATGGGTAGACAGAATTTAGCGAAAATCGGTATGTAAAGTCTGAGAATAAGGAACTACAGTCTATGATATCAGTAATTTTGTAAGACACCCTAATATCACAGAGTCGAAAGAAAACTAATGTGAAGGCCTGCAATATAGAAAGCTCATAAACTTTATCAACAATAACATTACATTGACCATTGTTTGTTGTGCTTTTTGTCTTCTGTTTCCTCTCATCCCCGATAGATAGTATTACTGCAGCGTACCAAGGTTCTTTTAATTTGCTTGACGTCGCACCGACACAGGTAGGTCTTATGGCGACGATGGGATAGGAAATGAATAGTGGTGTGAAGGAAGCGGCCTTGGCTTTAAGGTACAGCCTGGTGTGACTGGTGTGAAAATGGGAAACCACGGAATACCATCTTCAGGGTTGCCGGCAGTGGGGTTCGAATCCACTATCTCCCGGATGCAAGCTCACAGCTGCGCGCCCCTAACCACACGGCCAACTCGCCTGGTCGTACCGACTGTAACAGCCTGCCTGTATAATGGCGGGAAGTAGCTGGGGATTTAGATAACTTTCTTGTTTAGCATGCCATTCCTCTGGTTCATACATTTTCTGATATATCTGGTACGTAACACACTGGTTCATCATAGTATTCGAGCTATTCAATCCCTACTCTGAGGCACTGATTGGAATGAGTAGTGTGCATATTTAACGGAATAATGACAGAGGAGTGTTCACGGCAGCCTGCGACCTGGTTATTCCAGCTCTGGAACTTTGGACTCTTAGATCGGCACCGTAGTACTGTTCGTTGAAAGTGAGAAAGTGTGCGGTTTTTTTTTTCATTTGATCGAGTATTTTATATGATAACATTGCTTTCAATCGCTACATTCCTACTGACGTTTTTGTAATGACCTATGTTGAATTCAGTTAGGAAAACCACAAAGTCAGTCTTTCTGAGAATACCGTAGCGAAGCACGGGTACATCAGCTAGTATAGTAATATGTAAATGATTTTGATTTTGTTTAGGGGAAGATCGAATAAAATGGGAAGCTTTATGAGTAGAGAGCGAGAACAAAATCCCCTTAGCTTACTTAGCTTACTGAATAGAATGCAATGAACTGAGACTTCAGTGTATTCCCGTTAAACGCATGCAGTATTAGAGATTGAGACAAAGGATATGATAAATATTCATTTTTGCAGGTTTTATCTTGGAAGGGCTGCTTATATTGACTATGTCCTGCACTACCGTCACACCCCCATTTACTTAGAAGTGCAAACGGAACACCATCCAATAATGGAAAGCGGCAGTTAAATATCATCTTGCTCTTTCACTGAAATTGTATTATGCTAAGGGTAACATGCTTTCTTAGCTTCTCGCAGAACATAGTAAGGAGGGCCCAACTTTAAATTCATTTCTCTCGCATTCTCGTATATGTCTGTATACTGCTGTGCAGTCAGTCCTGCAGAAATGAAAAGTGCCAGTGTTTTCTCTGGGGTGTTCTGCTCTGACTATTGCTGGTACAATTTCCTGAATTTTTAAATTTTTGTTGCGCGAGATGGAGATGCTGTTGATAGTTCTTTCACTAAACCTGCAGCATCCCTTTTACCCGTTAATCGCAAAAACATTTCGGCTGCTAACAAAATTTTCGGAGAACTTAGTTCCTTCACGACCTTCTTCACTTCGGGGCTGATGACCTTAGATGCTAGGCCCCTTTAAGCAACAAGCATCATCATCATCATCATCATCATCTTCTTCTTCTTCTTCTTCTTCTTCTTCTTCTTCTTCAGTTTTCGCTTTTTACTTCTCTCACCCGCTTCTCGGAAAGGAACTGGCCACCCTACCGCACATAAACTCCGGCTCAGGAACACCTCTGCGGAGGTTCGGACCTGCCTTCGGGCAGAATAACCCTTACCTATCTACCCGCTTCTTGAAAGTCCAACTTTGGCCTACCCCTATTTGAACTTGGTAGACTTAAAACCTCATATTTTCTTCCTTGAGACATACACTATTTACTATTTAGATTAACATCAAGCCAAATTTTATGTTTTTGTTCAAAAGAAGAAAGGCGTGTACCGCTTCGTATCCACCTTTCGTTAAATTTTGAGGATATTTTCGACATTAAATTTTTATTTCTTTCGTAATTTGTTAATTCGAGTCCTTCAAATCGTAAAGCTGAAGTACACATGACACCATCTTCATTATGCGTGAAAGATAATTTTAAAACATAAGTTCTACTCTTTTCCGAATCATAATACTTTGCATACGTGTAGTATCGATGCATGCGTATTACATATATAAAATTCAAAGCGGGGAAAGACCGTGCTTTTTGTATAGGCCTCGTTATGTAAGAAAAACATTTCTAATTTAAACAAAACTTTAGAACGGAGAATGCGCGAGAAAGAACTAAAATAAACAATTAATAACTATCTAGCAATATATATTTAAAAAGTGCGTAGGCCTACCTTCCTCTTCAAGATCCATTTTTCACATTCAAAATATATTAACACAGTCACTAGTTACGTAGATTTATCTTAACACACTGCGAGACGCAAGGATCAGTAAGGGGCGCAAAGTTTACACAACTGAAGAGATGAGATATACCACACAGAGCTTTAAAAGGTATTCTTTGTACAGTCAAGAACTTAAAATAATGCACTTTATAAAGGAAATAAGTTAGTCGAAAATGTATTTTTGTCGAGCTAGATCTCAAAAATTGCCCACTGTGCGTCTGTGATGCCGGGAGGCATATCTGCCAACAGCTTACATGTTATGTAATGATTTTTACTGTTACCTAATAAATGTGTATTATCGTTCTCGTGATAACGTGTGCGTGATTGCTAAATTTTCGCCGTAAGTCATGTAAATAGTTGACATGTTTCACTTTACAATTCGATATTTCGCAAATACGTATTGCTATGTAAATTTTAGACAAATGATTTGGAGGCTAGGTTCGGACAGTATCGTCAAATGAGTTGAGCCTCTTATAATATTTCGGCTGCGAAAGTGATCAAATCAGACAAAAAGATCAAAACAGTTGGTATTATTAAGTTATTTTCTTCTAAAGATCCTGACGTAGAAATAAGAGATTTAAATGTAAATGAAGAAAATATCGACTGTGACGAAAATGTTTAAACTTGTGATATGTCCGAGTTTGAAGGAGTTATTCATGAACTAGATAATGTACTGTACATATAAGCGAAAATCCTACGGGCGTCAAATCAGATGACTTGTCCTCGGACAGTCCCAGCACTAAAAGCCATACGCCATTTCATATAAGTGAAAATGATACTGTCGGCATTACGCACATAAGAGGCTATGTGTCATAAGTTACTTAAGCGTGAAGAATGTATTCCATTTTCTTATATTACTTGATAACACACCAGTTCCTAGCTCTGACGCTCTTTCCTGTTATTTTAAAGTCATCGACAGAGAAAGCATGAAATATCCATCAAATGTTGTGATAAATACTTTAGTTAATGTTTTAAAGGTGTTCAAAGTTGAATTAGCGAAAATTTGAATATTTTTTTCTTATCAGAGACTAGAACTAGTATCTGTGAATGTTCAGTGTCCTTGATAGTTTGGTTACGTCTCAAAACTCACGGGCTATAATTAGTAACAGATAGTATCAAAACTCACGACTACAAACTGGTAGCTAAAGTAAAAACTCCAATGAGTCTCAAAATTCACGAATCCGGGCTGTGCCGTGACTCACGCTTCCCTTCAACCCATGCTTTTCCACCGACTTAGGGCAGTCAGCCCGGTAGCAGATTGCTTATCAGTTGTTTATCTAGTATTTTCTTAGACAATTTTAAAGAGCACCTTGGGCCTCTTTTAAGTCGCCCCTTACGACAGGCAGGGGATACTGAGGACGTTATTCTGCCACCCCAACCCACAGGAGAAAAATAATGGTTAGTGAATGACAGAGACCGATGTGTATTATTATCATTATTTTTAAAATATTTTGATGTTGTCTTATAGCTAATATAATGCATTTTCCCCCTTTCACATGAATTTATAATAGTGATGTGTGGCCTCCGGAGAGGTCTGGTGCAGGTCTTTAGAGTTGACGCCGTGTAATTGACCCGCACGTCTGTGAGGATGAAGTCTAATGCTGAAGACGGCACGAACACCCAGTCCTCAAGCCATAGGAATTAACTAATGAAAGTTAAAATCTCCCACCCGACCGGATACCGCACCCGGGACCCCTTGGACCCCCTGGACCCCTTGGACCAAAGGCCAGCATGCTAACCATTTATGCATGAAGCCGGATGACATAAAATTAAAGTACGTATATTCCCCGCTGCTAGTTAAAGGAAACTGCCAGTTGGTAGTACTGGTGCTTAGTTCCATTATGCGGCCAGAAGGCGGCATTTGCTTGAAAAAGGAATTTCATTTAGAGATATTAGAGATCAAGACAATTAATTCACCCATTTAGTTTCAACATTTGGAGATTCATTTGGAAAAAGGCGTATTTCTATTTTTCGTAAGCATTCATCTATACGCTTACTTCAATCAACCCGACACACTTAAACCAAAAAAAAAATATATATATTCATGACGCATCCGATTATTCTGCGCGATATAACTGAAATATTTGAAACTCATTCGATTATTGACTTGATTATTCATTCGATTATTTAAATAACCGGATGGAAGTTATTCGCTTATTAAAAGTATTCCATTATCCCATCACTTTAGTATGCTTATTTTATTATTGTAAAATATTTGTGTAGTACTGGTGTAGTAGAGGTATCCGTAGAAACTCTTACTAAAATTCTGTTGTTGTAATTAGGATAGGCTTAACTGCAGTTTGGAATTGTGTAGTTCTTGTGTATTACTTTCGATATTCAGTAATTAACATCTGTTTTTATCCTGTTAGGGGTTGTAGGATAAAAAATAGAGTGCGACTAAGTAGTATTGTAGTGTAGTCGTATATTAATTACCGTATTGTTGTGTGATCTTTGAGTACTATCCCAGACAATATATCCCTCCGTTCTTTTAATTTTTGCAAATAAGTTATTTTATTTTTATTTTCATTTTTGTCCGTAAGAATGGCTAAGCAGCGCGAGTATATGAACTGTGGGTGTGGTGAGGCATTGAGGGGTATGAGGGAGGAGTTGGAGAGTTTGAGGGAGATAATTAGGATTCTCACAGAAGACAGGAAGGAAGATAGGACTTCCTCAAACAATGTACAGGTTACAGTAGGTGTACAAGAGGGAGGGGAAGGAAAGGGGGTGTTGTAGAAGACAGGTGGTCTAATGTTCTAAGGGGAAGGAGATTGCAGGCTAAGGGCTCTATTCAGGATCAGAATTCAGGACAGGTGTCTGTGCGAAATCGGTACGAGTCACTCCAGGTAGAACAACAGAGGGAAGATGAGGGACAGGGAACTGTTGCTGAGATGTGTGGAAGTAGGAGGAAGGGAAAAGGTAGGAAAGGGAAATGTAGAGTAGAGGATAGGAAAAGACAGGTGGAACGGGGTCATGGGAAGGAGAAAAGGGAGTAGGAAGTAACTTCTGCAGCTATCAGGAAAGATAGGGCTGACCAGGAGGGGAGGGGATCAAATGAGGTGGGAAGGGTTGAGGCTCTGGTCATGGGGGATTCCATCGTTAGACACGTGGGGAAAGTGTGTGGAGGAAAGGGAACCAGGGTAGAATGTTATTCAGGAATTAGGTTGAGGCAGATGTTGAGGAAAGTAGAAGAAAGGGAGGAGGGGAAGGAGAAGGTGGTAGTGTTTCACGTTGGTACCAACAACGTAAGGCAAGCTGTTATAAGTACCAACATACTGTAGTTGGAGATGTGTGGGATCTGGTAAATGCAGCACGGGTGAAGTTTAAGAAAGCGGAGATTGTTATTAGTGGAATACTGTGTAGGAGGGATACTGACTGGAGGGTGATTGGGGATTTAAATGAGACTATGGAGTGGGTATGTGGGAAACTGGGAGTGAAATTTCTAGATCCTAATGGGTGGGTAGGAGATAGGGATCTGCGCTCAGATGGCCTTCACTTAAACCGCAGTGGTACGTATAAGTTAGGAAATTTGTTTGGAAGGGTAATAGGGAGGTACATTCAGGAAAACAGGGTGGCCTAGGGAGCGGTGATAAGGGAACAGGGAACTGGAAATCAAGTGGGGATGACATAAAATTGTTAGTGTTGAACTGTAGAAGTATTGTAAAGAAAGGAATAGAATTAAGTAATTTAATAGAAATATATTTACCAGATAGTGTAATAGGAGTTGAATCATGGCTGAGAAATGATATAATGGATGCAGAAATTTTCTCACGGCACTGGAGTGTGTATCGTAGAGATAGGATTGGAATGGTGGGAGGGAGAGTATTCATTCTGGTGAAAGAAGAATTTGTAAGCTACCAATCAGTCAATACTGATCTGCATTTAGGGCAGTCGCCCAGGTGGCAGATTCCCCATCTGTTGCTTTCCTAGCCTTTTCCTAAATGATTTCAAAGAAATTGGAAATTTATTGAACATCTTCCTTGGTAAGTTATTCCAATCCCTAACTCCCCTTCCTATAAATGAATATTTGACCCAGTTTGTCCTCTTGAATTCCAACTTTATCTTCATATCGTGATCTTTCCTACTTTTATAAATGCCATTCAAACCTATTCGTCTACTAATGTCATTCCACGCCATCTCTCCGCTGACAGCTCGGAACATACCACTTAGTCGAGCAGCTCTTCTTCTTTCTCTCAATTCTTCCCAACCCAAACACTGCAACATTTTTGTAACGCTACTCTTTTGTCGGAAATCACCCAGAACAAACCGAGCTGCTTTTCTTTGGATTTTTTCCAGTTCTTGAATCAGGTAATCCTGGTGAGGGTCCCATACACTGGAACCATACTCTAGTTGGGGTCTTACCAGAGACTTATATGCACTCTCCTTTACATCCTTACTACAACCCCTAAACACCCTCATAACCATGTGTAGAGATCGGTACCCTTTATTTACAATCCCATTTATGTGATTACCCCAGTGAAGATCTTTCCTTATATTAACACCTAGATACTTACAATGATCCCCAAAAGGAACTTTCACCCCATCAACGCAGTAATTAAAACTGAGAGGACTTTTCCTATTTGTGAAACTCACAACCTGACTTTTAGCCCCGTTTATCAACATACCATTGCCTGCTGTCCATCTCACAACATTTTCGAGGTCACGTTGCAGTTGCTCACAATCTTGTAACTTATTTATCACTCTATAGAGAATAACATCATCCGCAAAAAGCCTTACCTCCGATTCCACTCCTTTACTCATATCATTTATATATATAAGAAAACATAAAGGTCCGATAACACTGCCCTGAGGAACTCCCCTCTCAACTATTACAGGGTCAGACAAAGCTTCACCTACTCTAACTCTCTGAGATCTATTTTCTAGAAATATAGCAACCCATTCAGTCACTCTTTTGTCTAGTCCAATTGCACTCATTTTTGCCAGTAGTCTCCCATGATCCACCCTATCAAATGCTTTAGACATGTCAATCGCGATACAGTCCATTTGACCTCCAGAATCCAAGATATCTGCTATATCTTGCTGGAATCCTACAAGTTGAGCTTCAGTGGAATAACCTTTCCTAAAACCGAATTGCCTTCTATCGAACCAGTTATTAATTTCACAAACATGTTTAATATAATCAGAAAGAATGCCTTCCCAAAGCTTACATACAATGCATGTCAAACTTACTGGCCTGTAATTTTCAGCTTTATGTCTATCACCCTTTCCTTTATACACAGGGGCTACTATAGCAACTCTCCATTCATCTGGTATAGCTCCTTCGACCAAACAATAATCAAATAAGTACTTCAGATATGGTACTACATTCCAACCCATTGTCTTTAGTATATCCCCAGAAATCTGATCAATTCCAGCCGCTTTTCTAGTTTTCAACTTTTGTATCTTATTGTAAATGTCATTGTTATCATATGTAAATTTTATTACTTCTTTGGCCTTAGTCTCTTCCTCTATCTCGACATTATCCTTGTAACCAACAATCTTTACATACTGCTGACTGAATACTTCTGCCTTTTGAAGATCCTCACATACACACTCCCCTTGTTCATTAATTATTCCTGGAATGTCCTTCTTGGAACCTGTTTCTGCCTTAAAATACCTATACATACCCTTCCATTTTTCACTAAAATTTGTATGACTGCCAATTATGCTTGCCATCATGTTATCCTTAGCTGCCTTCTTTGCTAGATTCAATTTTCTAGTAAGTTCCTTCAATTTCTCCTTACTTCCACAGCCATTTCTAACTCTATTTCTTTCCAGTCTGCACCTCCTTCTTAGTCTCTTTATTTCTCTATTATAATAAGGTGGGTCTTTACCATTCCTTACCACCCTTAAAGGTACAAACCTGTTTTCGCATTTCTCAACAATTTCTTTAAACCCATCCCCGAGTCTGTTTACATTTTTATTTACCGTTTTCCACCGAAAAAGTTAAAGATGAGACACATGAAATTCTAGGTGTAAGGCTCATTTCTAAAGATAATAGGCAACTTGATATATTTGGAGTGTACAGACCGGGAAAAGGTAGCACTGACGCGGATTCGGAATTATTTGATAGGATAGTCGGCTATGTGGGAAACGACATGGAAAGAAATGTGATTGTAGCGGGAGATCTGAATTTGCCAGATGCCAATTGGGAAGGAAATGCGAACGTCAGGAAGCATGACCAACAAATGGCAAATAAGTTAATATGGGAAGGACAGCTGATTCAGAAAGTGATGGAACCAACCAGAGGGAAAAATATCCTGGATGTGGTGCTGATAAAACCAGGTGAACTCTATAGGGAAACTGAAGTAATAGATGGTATTAGTGATCATGAAGCTGTTTTTGTCGTAGTCAAAAATAGATGTGATAGAAAGGAAGGTCTTAAAAGTAGGACTATTAGGCAGTACCATATGGCTGATAAAGCAGGCATGAGGCAGTTTCTAAAAAGTAACTATGATCGGTGGAATACGCTAAATAAAAATGTAAACAGACTCTGGGATGGGTTTAAAGAAATTGTTGAAGAATGCAAAAACAGGTTTGTACCTTTAAGGGAGGTAAGGAATGGTGAAGAACCACCTTATTATAATAGAGAAATGAAGAGACTAAGAAGGGGGTGCAGACTGGAAAGAAATAGAGTTAAAAATGGCTATGGAAGTAAGGAGAAATTGAAGGAACTTACTAGAAAATTTATAATAATAATTTCGTGTGGCTATTACTAGCCGAGTGCAGCCCTTGTAAGGCAGACCCTCCGACGAGGGTGGGCGGCATCTGCCATGTGTAGGTAACTGCATGGTATTGTGGTGGAGGATAGTGTTATGTGTGGTGTGTGAGTTGCAGGGATGTTGGGGACAGCACAAACACCCAGCCCCCGGGCCATTGGAATTAACCAATTAAGGTTAAAATCCCCGACCCGGCCGGGAATCGAACCCGGGACCCTCTGAACCGAAGGCCAGTACGCTGACCATTCAGCCAACGAGTCGGACACTAGAAAATTGAATCTAGCAAAGAAGGCAGCTAAGGATAACATGATGGCAAGCATAATTGGCAGTCATACAAATTTTAGTAAAAAATGGAAGGGTATGTATAGGTATTTTAAGGCAGAAACAGGTTCCAAGAAGGACATTCCAGGAATAATTCATGAACAAGGGGATTGTGTATGTGAGGATCTTCAAAAGGCAGAAGTATTCAGTCAGCAGTATGTAAAGATTGTTGGTTACAAGGAAAATGTCGAGATAGAGGAGGAAATTAAGGCCAAGGAAGTATTAAAATTTACATATGATAACAATGACATTTACATTAAGTTACAAAAGTTGAAAACTAGAAAAGCGGCTGGAATTGATTAGATTTCTGGGGATATACTGAAGACAATGGGTTGGGATATAGTACCATATCCGAGGTACTTATTTGATTATTGTTTGGTTGGAGGAGCTATACCAGATGAATGGTGAATTGCTATTGTAGCTCCTGTGTATAAAGGGAAGGGTGATAAACATAAAGCTGAAAATTACAGGCCAGTAAGTTTGACATGCGTTGTATGTAAGCTTTGGGAAGGCATTCTTTCTGATTATATTAGACATGTTTGTGAAATTAATAACTAGTTCGATAGAAGGCAGTTCTGTTTTAGGAAAGGTTATTCCACTGAAGCTCAACTTGTAGGATTCCAGCAAGATATAGCAGATATCTTGGATTCTGGAGGTCAAATGGACTGTATCGCGATTGACTGTCTAAAGCATTTGATAGGGTGGATCATGGGAGACTACTGGCAAAAATGAGTGCAATTGGACTAGACAAAAGAGTGACTGAATGGGTTGCTATATTTCTAGAAAATAGATCTCAGAGAATTAGCGTAGGTGAAGCTTTGTCTGACCCTGTAATAATTAAGAGGGGAATTCCTCAAGGCAGTATTATCGGACCATGTTTTCTTATATATATAAATGATATGAGTAAAGGAGTGGAATCGGAGGTAAGGCTTTTTGCGGATGATGTTATTCTGTATAGAGTAATAAATAATTTACAAGATTCTGAGCAACTGCAACGTGACCTCGATAATGTTGTGAGATGGACAGCAGGCAATGGTATGTTGATAAACGGGGTTAAAAGTCAGGTTGTGAGTTTCACAAATAGAAAAAGTCCTCTCAGCTTTAATTACTGCGTTGATGGGGTGAAAGTTCCTGTTGGGGATCATTGTAAGTATCTAGGTGTTAATATGAGGAAAGATCTTCATTGGGGTAATCACATAAATGGGATTGTAAATAAAGGGTACAGATCTCTGCACATGGTTATGAGGGTGTTTAGGGGTTGTAGTAAGGATGTAAAGGAGAGGGCATATAAGTTTCTGGTAAGACCCCAACTAGAGTATGGTTCCAGTGTATGGGACCCTCACCAGGATTACCTGATTCAAGAACTGGAAAAAATCCAAAGAAAAGCAGCTCGGTTTGTTCTGGGTGATTTCCGACAAAAGAGTAGCGTTACAAAAATGTTGCAAAGTTTGGGTTGGGACGAATTGAGAGAAAGAAGAAGAAGAGCTGCTCGACTAAGTGGTATGTTCCGAGCTGTCAGTGGAGAGATGGCGTGGAATGACATTAGTAGACGAATAAGTTTGAGTGGCGTTTATAAAAGTAAGGGATTGGAATAACTTACCAAGGGAGACGTTCAATAAATTTCCAATTTCTTTGAAATCATTTAGGAAAAGGCTAGGAAAACAACAGATAGGGAATCTGCCACCTGGGCGACTGCCCTAAAAGCAGATCAGTATTGATTGATTGATTGATTGATTGATTGATTGATTGATTGGTTGATTGATTGATTGATTGATTGATTGATTGATTGATTGATTGATTGATTGATTGATTGATTGATTGATTGATTGATTGATTGATTGATTGATTGATTGATTGATTGATTCTAATAGAGTGGACATTTATCCATTCAAAGAAGAACTGGCCCTGCTTGTGAGTTTTGAGACTGGCCCAGGTAGAGAAACTTACTCTTACTCTTACTAATCCTCTTCCTGGAATTCGGGAGTTTTGAGGCGGCACGGATAGTTTGGACTTTGATGTATGTCAGTCATATGGCAAAGATTTAAATAAGTTTACGTTTTGTAACTGCCATTGGTTTTTGTGGTTTTCCGATAACTGCATAACCTTTGGTGGTGCTATTTGAGGATCCAACCAGCCTCTGGGCTGATGACCTAACAGACAGACAATGTCTTACTGAACAGTTATAGTAAGTTAATAAAGCAAACGTTAGGTGATGAAGGCAAGAAAGCTACAAAAGAGAAAATTGGGCAAGCTTATTAATAAGGAATACATGAAGACGAGTTTGTGTCTTACATCCTACAGTTAGTAAATAATCTTCTAAAAATGTAGGGTGGTTTATTTTTATCCTTCTTCTGTATAAGTTAAAACAGAAAAAATAAAAATATTTACAGTTAATTACATGTAGGAAAGAAAAACAGTAATCGGAGCGGGACTATGTAACACAGCAGAAGGCAGCAGAACCATCCATTGCTGTGACGTCACAGTAACAGCAGCACGGCCTGTTTATCTAGTGTGGCCTTGTTTATACTCTATATGAGTTGTAATAATTGATCATTGGGCTCACTACAAATGGTAGTGCAGTGTTCGCTGTCATTTCCTACTGCTTTGTCCAGCTCCGTCGCTAAATGGTTAGCGTTCTGGCCTTTGGTCACAGGGGTCCCGGGTTCGATTCCCGGCAGGGTTTGGAATTTTAACGGTTATTGGTTAATTTCGCTGGCGCGGGGGCTGGGTGTATGTTTCGTCTTCATCATCATTTCATCCTCATCACGATGCGCAGGTCACCTACGGGAGTCAAATCAAAAGACCTGCACTTGGCGAGCCGAACATGTCCTCGGACACTCGCGGCACTAAAAGCCATACACCATTTCATTTTCTCCCATTGTTTTGTTCTATTGAATGTATATAGGGAGTCTTCCAGCAGTAGTAAATATTTATTGAGTGTGTTGCGATCTTGTCCGCCCCTGTGGTGTAGTGGTTAGTGTGATTAGCTGCCACCCATCGGAGGCCCGGGTTCGATTCCCGGCTCTGCCACGAAATTTGAAAAGTTGTACGAGGGCTGGAACGGGGTCCACTCAGCCTCGGGAGGTCAACTGAGTAGAGGTGGGTTCGATTCCCGCCTCAGCCATCCTGGAATTGTTTTTCTGTGGTTTCCCACTTCTCCTCCAGGAAAATGCCGGGATGGTACCTAACTTCAGGCCACGGCCGCTTCCTTCCCTCTTCCTTGTCTATCCCTTCAAATCTTCCCATCCCCCACAAGGTCCCTGTTCAGCATAGCAGGTGAAGCCGTCTGGGCGAGGTACTAGTCATCCTCCCCAGTTGTATCCCCGACCCAGAGTATGAAGCTCTAGGACACTGCCCTAGGCGGTAGAGGTGGGATCCCTCGCTGAGTCCGAGAGAAAAAACCGACCCTGGAGTGGAAGAAGAAGAAGAAGAAGAAGAAGAAGAAGAAGTGTTGCTATCTTACATTTATTGTGTGTTAATATATTGCTAAGCTACAGATTATGGTTAGTTCAGAATATAGTTTATTTTCAATTAGTGGATAAGTTAATGGAGAACCTGTGTGCAATTCTTACCTGTTTATTCGTTTTCAGGGGATTAGGTAAGGCCCAAGGAGCAGGGTACCAGTTTTGTAGCTCTATTAACACGACCTGAGTGGAATGTTTATGCTCTACCATTTATTATTATTATTATTATTATTATTATTATTATTATTATTATTATTATTATTATTATTATTATTATTATTATTATTATTATTATTATTATTATTATTATTATTATTATTATTATTGCTCTTGTTATTAATATTCAAAATTGGAGTATCCTATGGTGACGTCTGGCACCCATTTACCTGCAATTTCTCAAATTATAAATGATTATCTCTATTACGATCAGTGTCGTTATTTATTTCTTTACTCACTTATTTTGAATGTTATTTCATTGGAAATTGCTAACTTTAATAATATTACAATTGTAACCAACCATGGGGCAATAGTCAGTAGTTCAGTATATTACAATTAGCGCCCAATAGTAGGGCAGATATTGTAATTACTAGAGCCCGGAAGTTAGGCAAAATGCCCTTTTTATCTGGATATATTGAAGAATCAGATAGAGATAAATATTTTTTCGTGCATTTAGGAAGTGTAGAGACAATTTTTATTTTGCCTTTTTTGCCTATTTTGGCTTCCGTTGCCTATTTTAAGATTTAAAGCCTTTTTTGCCTTTTTGATCGTTATGCATTTTTTTTCTGCGATTGACATATTTTAAAAAGCACATAATGAATTTCCGTACATCGAAGACAAAAAAAGGTTGCACAAATTAAATAACATATTGCCGTCACAAATATATATTTAGAATATTGTTCCCTGTAAATCGTTCATTTGTTTTCAGGTATTCGAAAGCTTATTTTCTCAACCCATTCATTTAACCTCTGTAAATAGCAAAACCTTCATTAGTGATAGGAATGCACAAGCATAATGAATACCAGGAAAGAGAGAGGATGAGGGAAGTATGTCTATTCTCCTTCCTCACACCCCTTTAGCTGTGACAATGCGTAATTACCTGGTATTCCCGATTTCGAAATGCTAAGATAATGCAGAGGAAGGGAGGAAATCACTTCTGTCTAACAGGTCAAACAAAAGAAGCTGTTAGTCTACTGTTGACTTTGTTAAAGGCAACTCGGGTGTTGGCGCTGACTTATTTATAATGCCGAACTTTTCATCGTTGCGTGGTAAATTACATGGCTATATTCGCGAATTCGGTTCGGATACACTTTCTACTGATGGAGCTATACTCTTTTGCAAAATCTGTGAAAAATCTATTAATCACGAAAAAACGTACTTTATAACTCAACATTTCGCAACAACAAAACATAAGTCTAGGTTAAATATTGCTGGCCCTAAGATCAATTTAATATCAACAGCAGTTACAACATCCAGCAGGCAATCTCAGTTTTCCCTGGATCTATTTCTTGTACTCCGGAATTCCGTTCTGGAAACTGGAAAATTAATCCCTCAGGACGTTTCTGCAGGAGTACACTAAAGAAGAAGTTCCGTCAGAATCCACATTAAGAAAAACGTATTTGAATATCTCCTTTGAAGAGACCCTGCAGAGGATTCGAAGCAGAGTTGCAGAAAAGAAGATCTGGATCTCCATTGATTAAACTAAGGATGCAATGGGACGTTACATGGCCAACGTCATTATTGGAACTATGAAAACAAAGCAAACTGACCTATCATCAGTACAGTATTTCTTTTGACGACAGAAGAGACGGAGAGAGCAAATGGTTCCACAGTGGCACAGTTGTTCACAAATTCATTAATGTTACTCTGGCCGGATGGAATATGGCATGATGGTGTCCTACATTTTGTCACAGATGCGGCACCTTACATGAAAAAAGCAGCTACAGCCTTGAAAGTTCTCTTTCCTAAAATGCTCCACCTCACATGTCTAGCCCACGGACTGCACAGAATTGCTGAAGAGATAAGAAGTTTGTATCCTCACATGGATAAGTTAGTTTCGAATACCAAGAAAATCTTCCTGAAATCAACCTCCCGAATCCGGGTTTTCAAGGACGTGGCACCAGAGCTCCCTTTACCTCCACAGCCAGTTCTCACCAGATGGGGAACCTGGATCTCAGCAGTCATATATTACAGCAACAATTTGGACAAGATACGTGAGGTACTTCATGCCGTATCAGTAGACGAAATTGCTTCAGTTCGCGAGGTAAAATAAGTTGTTGGACCATGAAAAGCTCAGCAATGATATGGCATTTATAACAGCGCATTACAGTGTGATACCGGAAGCAATCTTGAAGTTGGAGAAAAGAGATGATTCGCTGGTATCATCTATGACGATCTTCGAAGATGCAGTAAATCAACTGCTGCAAGCACCAGGAGAAAAAGGAAGCAGTGTAAACGTGTTCTGAGTGCTAATGTGGACATTGAAAAAATGAAGAACATTCGTGATGTTCTGAAAGGTGAAAATTCTGTTTTAACTGGCATGTGTCCTTCCGAAATAGCTTGTTTCAAATTTGCACCAATCACTTCAGTGGAAGTAGAACGTTCCTTTTCCATTATGAAAAACATTCTTTCTGACAAGCTTCTGTCTACGACAGTTGATACTTCGAAAAAGCACTTTGTTGTTGCTTGTAACGTCTAGTTTTGACATAAATCTGTTTTGTAGGATCTCCAATCGTAAGATGTAACGATGAGAGATGTTCTCATGTAACTCACAATGCAGTAGTGGCGATTAGGGTAGGGGGGCGAGGGGGAGCAGACCGCCCCAAACTTTGTGGAGAAAACCTTACATTTTTATTCCATTTTAGCCAGCTGAAGCTAGGAATCATACGAATTATTAAAAAAAGCAATTTGTACTGTACAAGCCCTGTTGTCTTATGAGGTAATTCTTTGGTTGAATTTCTTTAATTATTAACAAAATTATTAGCGGAAATACGCACAAAATATCTTTAGCCGTGGCTATCCGATCTGCACAGCATCACAGTAAGTAGCGGAGACTCGCGCAGCAGCGTAATAATATGTTCTGTGAGGAAGGGTAGCAGGGCTGTATTTCTTTTGCATGGTCATGGACACTGAAGTGTGATTCACCCGGTTGCCGCGCGCATTCGTCAGTCTGGCAGTCTCTTTAGTGTCTGATAGTTTCTTAGTGTGTAGTCAAATACTAAATGATGTTTAATGATATAATCACGCCGCAAGTCTATTTAATTGTAAGACATGTGTAATACTATTCCTTTGGTGAAAGTTTTATTGTATAGTATTGAATCACAATCTCAAGAAGCTACTATTATCGCACTTAAGCTGGTACTTTTACCTCTTTGCCGAAATTCGCTCAGAAAATTTAATTTTTTTTAGCTTTCTTTAAAAAAGTTTTGGTGAATATATACACCGCCCGTCTTCCACCCACCTCGCATACCCGTTTTTAATTGTTGTTGTCTGTAAATGTTTTGCCCCGCCGGCCCCCCACTTCTAATTCCCAATGGCCGCTACTGACTCACATTGGAACAATAGTATATTATGCATCAAAGTAAGCAAACACGTGATTCTTCCCGTGTGTGAAGATGGCAGATCGAGATGTGAGGGCCAAAGTTTTCAGTTCTGTTTTCTAGAAATGTAGATACTGTACGCAATATTGAGAGAGCGACGGAAGTTGGACTGTCGAAAAGACAGAGTAGAGTTGCTATCTCAGACCACTCGTATAAACAGAAGTGTTTTAATCCTGAGCTCTTATCGTATGTTGATGTTGGGCTGTCATTCCATATCAAGATAAACTCGGTTGATGTAGTCAGTTGTGCATGAGACGCACCTCAATAAGTATGCGTTTAGTGCGTCTTTTACATTCATTTGTACCCGTGCGTGTGAGCATTAATGTGAATAACAAAACTGTGTTTCAGTCAATCGTTATTCAATGAAACTTTCATGTTCGTATTTTAAGGCCATCATAGCTAGTGTATCATGGGCGCACGTAAGGCAGTGCAATCCAAGTCCTCAACAGTTTTGTTACATTTGTGAAATGAAAACGAAATGGCGTATGGCTTTTAGTGCCGGGAGTGTCCGAGGACATGTTTGGCTCGCCAGGTGCAGGTCTTTTGATTTGACTCCTGTAGGCGACCTGCGCGTCGTGATGAGGATCAAATAATGATGACCGAACTCGATAGCTGCAGTCGCTTAAGTGTGGCCAGTATCCAATATTCGGGAGATAGTAGATTCGAACCCCACTGTCGGCAGCCCTGAAGATGGTTTTCCGTGGTTTCCCATTTTCACTCCAAGCAAATGCTGGAGCTGTACCTTAATTAAGGCCACGGCCGCTTCCTTCCCACTCCTAGCCCCTTCCTGTCCCATCGTCGCCATAAGACCTATCTGTGTCGGTGCGACGTAAAGCAACTAGCAAAAAAAATTGATGAAGACGGCACACAAACCCAGCCCCCGTGCCAGCGAAATTAACCAATGATAGTTAGAATTCCAGACCCTGCCGGGAATCGAACCCGGGGCCCCTCCGACCAAAGGCCAGCATGCTAACCATTTGACCATGGAGCCGGACACTTGTGAAATTTAGATGTTCGATTCCAAGGTGTGTCACGTTGACTCGTTTGTAAAGAAACGTTATTTTTCTTACTTCCAATCGAAAGTTGGAGATCAATACAAATCTTTCGCACCTCACGCAGTACTTGTGTCGAGGGACTTCGTTACCGGTATGAGGACAAACGAAACACAATCCCGTTTACCATACCTATGCATTGGCGAGAGCAGATTAATCATCATGACGACTGTTATTTTTGTACGACCAACGTTGTCGGTTACAATAAGAACAACGAAAACAAAATTAAATCCTCTTGTCAGCTATTCGGCCCTTTCCTCATGGACCTGACATACCAGTACCTACTCCACTTGGTAACTTGAGTGATGAAAATGAAAGCAGTTCCTTTCAATCGGACGCTGAAGAAATGGATTTCGAGCCACGCAAGAAGATCAACTTGTATGTTGTAGCCCTGCGGGTGTTCGAAATCCTCTGCATCAATTGTGAGAGAGGAAGAATATGATCCTAGCAACGGGCGCCTTCTTATTGACTCTTCTAAAAGGCTGTTTTGCTTCATAACAGCAACGTTCTGGCTTCCATATCACTTGCACACTCCACAAAGCTGTCCGAAACATAGGACACAATAAAGTTGGTGCTTGAAAGAATTAAATATCACAAGCACGAGTGGCAAATTTGCGGTGATTCGAAGGTCGTTGGATTGCTGCTGAGACAACAAAAAGGCTACACAATATTTACGTGTTTCCCATGCGAATGAGATAGCAGGGTACAGAATAAACATTGAGATACTGTACACTGGCCTGAAAGGGAACAACCTCAACCAGGATCCAAAAATGTCTTGAATGTAGGTCTTGTTGAGAGTGAAAAGTGTTACTTCCCCTTGCACATCAAGTACCATCTATGCAAAGAAATTGTAAACTAGATTAATTTAACCAACTCAGTTGTAACATGACCCTAAAGCTTCATTTCTTAACATCACATCTGTGACTACTTCCCTCCAACGTTAGGACCAGGATTTCAAGGATGCAAAACGGCGCTACCAGGGCCGAGTAAATGCGAGTAAGATTTCAATGTATGTATCATTTACTTTGCTTGCTAACTCGTTTTATCTCTCTACTCTGCTTGCGTAATTCAATCAATACTAAGCACCGACACACTTTCGCCACGACAAAATAACGTTTTGTACAGTTGCCATTTAACCAGACGTGATACGGCAAAACAAAATTAATTTTTTAATTCAGTGTTACGAAATTAATAAAACCCACCTATTTTAGTTTGTACCACTCTGAAAAGTGGTTTCTGGCAGGCTAATGCAATTGATGAGGCTTTTCTATCGCTGGCAACCCATAGACATAGGTGCAATTAAATGCTTGCTTGTTGTTTTAAGGGGCCTAACATCGCAGGTCTTCGGCCCAGGTGCAATACATACATACATCTTCATTATGGGCTGTTATGCACTTCAGTGTTCAGTCTGCAAACCTCTGTGAATTATCTTAGCGTTTTAAACTTTACTTAAATTTCCGTAAATGTAAATTCGTGTCCTCAACCCGATGTGGTGTAGCTCATTTCAGGCACATCCCCAGTGGAGGTGAGCTGCATGTAACTATGTACCAGCCCTCCTGACAGTCTCAAATTTCTGGTAGAACTGGGGCCTCTTAAAAATGACAGCTAATAGTGCTAAGCGTTACACTACGAAGGTAGACAATGTGTAATATCGATGGCTTACTTCTGATGATGATGATGATGATGATGCTTGTTGTTTTAAGGGGCCTAGCAGAGAAGATCATCGGCCCCGGCTTACTTCTAAAACCTCGTATGTCCCAATGCTCTTTCTACCCATTATATTCCTTAAGACTGGTCACGCCTCCCAGCCACACACGAATATACAGTCCATCAGAATACTTTTCGTGGTGTTCCTTTTCCTATGCTGATGTGTTAAAGTAAAATGGACCTTATCATACCGTGTTGTAGGGATATTGTTCGCAAGGTAAATTTACACATTCCTACAGTATAATGTATTTAAGGACCATTTACCTTTACACATTAGGATAGGAAAATGAACACAACGAAAATTGTTCTTATGGGATGCATATCCATTTGTGGCTGGGAGGCGTGACCACTCTTAAGGAAAATATTGGATAGGAAGAGCATTGGAAGATACGAGGTTTTAGAAGTAAGTCGTCGATATGTGAAGTCACAATTTGTAGCGAGCGGGTTTGCTATGCAGTTCGCTGCTATTAGCTTGCATTCGTCCGACTCGTTGGCTGAATGGTCAGCGTACTGGCCTTCGGTTCAGAGGGTCCCGGGTTCGATTCCCGGCCGGGTCGGGGATTTTAATCTTCATTAGTTAATTCCAATGGCCCGGGGGCTGGGTGTTTGTGCTGTCCCCAACATCCCTGCAACTCACACACCACACACAACACTATCCTCCACCACAATAACATGCAGTTACCTACACATGGCAGATGCCGCCCACCCTCATCGGAGGGTCTGCCTTACAAGGGCTGCATTCGGCTAGAAATAGCCACACGAAATTCATTCATTCAAGCTTGCATTTGGTAGATAGTGGTTCGAACCCCACTGTCGACAGTTCTGAAGGTGATTGTCCGTGGTTTCCCAATTTCACACCAAGTAAATACTGGGCTGTACTTTACTTAAGGTCACAGTCGCTTCCTCCCAGTCCTATCCCATCGTCGCCATAAGACCTCTTTGATTCGATGCGACGTAAAATAATTAGCTCAGAATTTGTAGACAATATATTAATTAATTTATACATATATAAAATATCATCCATCTTGTAAAACTATTAAATATGATAGGCCTATATTACATTTGGGAATTTTTGTAGATCTCCTCAATCAGAGTGCTGCAATACATCGATCAAGGCCACTTTCTGATATTAAACAATTTCCTCTTGAAAACTCACGGTCTTCAGAGTACTGAATTCTTACCGGCCGTGTTTAACAAATGATTGAAATACCGAAAAACACTTCATACAAAGAAATACTGCGTCATATGTAAGTGAGAATGCATTAAACCGTGTTGAAGGCAACACAGCATGATTATTTCATAAGAGGGTTTCGTTGTTCTAGTTGAGTTCCAGGAAAAGTTAATAGTTTGTATAAACACTAACAGATGGGACTAATAAAAAAGGAGGATAACAAAGTGGTTGAATTCACTTGGCAACGCTGTGCGCGGTCTGTGTGGGTGGCAAACGGCATATCCTAACGCGGAAATGCTGACTGGCTGCCATGTTTGGCACAAAGTCCTTCTGCAGATAGAAAACAATGCCTTTGTGTCTTATGTAGGCACAAGTAACCTTATTGCCTGGAGGATGGGAATTGTTAGACCTAGCATAACTCCCACAGGAGCAAAGTTCTAAACAATCGATCTGAGCTCCATAGAATACTGTGATAAACATTGTTTTTGCATACACAGTGCTTTTAAAAAGAGCTATCAATTCGTAGACTTTTATTCGTGATTTCATTCTTATGAGCTTGGGACATCGAGGTCAACGGCCTTTATTCCTCAGCTAGCACCTCAGTACGCAGGAGATGTAACTGACACGTGAATATTATTAACTCTTTAAATAACGACACCCTTTGGTCTTTACGAGGGCCTGTACCAACTACATAAACCAGTGTACTCGGATGATTGGTAGATCATCCATAGTTAATGACTTTTTTTTTTTTTGGTTTCCCGCATGCTCTTTTACATGTGCCACGCATACTTTCCTCCTGTCCTTGGCCTAGATAACCGATATACACAGGAGTACGAACTCCATAAGTGTGTGTCGTGCTCGTGTGTACATACAATTAGAACACAGAGTTAAAATTACGATATCCCAGACTCATTCATATTACAACAGAAACAAATAATGGAAGTTTTAGTTGTTGGAGCCCGGAATTCAGTGACTTTTGGCGGCTATCTTGAATAAATTTTCCCCCAGATCTTTCGCATTCTCCCTCCAGGTAGATACTGCGATAGTACTATCACGGACTTTATTAAGAACTAGCAATTACCCGCGGCTTCGCTCGCGTGGATTTCGTAATGTGATCAAAGAAATAGTTCCTGGGCATTGTATTATGACATTATCTGAAAATTCCTAAAGTATTAAAACTCACCCAAAAATTGAGTTTCATTTACCTCAGAAATTCTTTGCAAACCATGTTTGTGGTATTACCTTTTGGGGCTAAGATGGCCATGTGACATAGAACTGTACATGTGAGAAGGAGTATTCTCTCAAGTCGAAAAAATAAATACATATTTCTTTATTTTTAAAGGAGATTCCAAATACCATTTCCCACATCTGCAACATCTTCAGTTTTTGAGATATACATAGGTATCCCCATAAAAATAATTCAACCCCTTGATCAGTCCTTCCCCCACCCCCACCCCACCCCCACCTAAGTGCATTTTCTGAAAACAAAAATACATGTTTATTTATTTTTAAAGGAGATTCCAAATACCCATTTTCAGGTTCGTAACATCTTCAGTTTTTTAGATATAAGTATCTTCATAAAAAATAATTCAACTATTTTTCATTTCTTTTCACCCCCCGTTAAGGGCCTTCTCCGAAAACAAAAAGGTACATGTTCCTGTATTTTTAAAGGACTTTCCAAATATCAAGTTTCTTGTCTCTAACATGTTAAGTTTTTGACATATAATGTAGACATACCGGCACTCATTTTAAAAATTTACCCGCTTTTCCAATTATTTTCAGTCCCTTAACTGGATTTTCCAAAAACAAAAAATACTTGTTTCATTATTTTTAAAGAGATTCCAAATACCAGTTTTCATGTCTGTACGTCTGTAACACCTTCAGTTTTTGAGATAAATGTATACTCATTAAAATAATTCAACTTCTTCACTTCTTTCCACTCCTCTCCCGCCTCAAGTGGACTTTCAGAAAACAAAAGTACGCGTTTCTTTATTTTGAAAAGAAATTCAAAATACCAACTTTCACGTCTGTAACAGCCTCAGTTTTTAAGATAAAGTATCCTCATAAACATATTTCAACTCCTTATTTTCTTATTTTCAACTCCACACCCCTTCGTCAATTTTCCGAAAAAACAAATGCGTTTTTCTTTAAAGGAGATTCCAAATACTAATTTTCACGTCTGTAACATCTTTAGTTTTGAGATATAAGTATCCTCATAAAAGTAGTTCAACTCCTTCCCCCCCCCCCATTCCTACCCGTTAAGTTTATTCCCCTCTCCCCGAAAGTGCGTGTTTATTTTTAAAGGAAATTCCTAATAGCAATTTTCACGTCTTTAACATCTTTAGTTTTGAGATATAAGTATCCTCATACAAAGAATTCAACTAATTTTTCAATTCATTCACCCTCCTTAAGTGGATTTTCCGAAGACAAAAGAGCACGTGTTTCTTTACTTTGAAAGAAGATTCCAAAGACAAATGTTCATGCCTCTAACATCTTCAGTTTTTGAGATATAAGTATCCTCATAAAAAGAAGTCAACTCCTGTTCCACCCCAGCCCGTTAAGTTGATTCCACGTCCCTCTGAAAAATCTTTGTAATCGGCTTGGTGTTAGGTGCTCGAGGAACCATACCTACATTTTTTGTCAACTTCTGCAATACCTTTGGGCTGAATAGAGATTTCATCTGTAATATCGCGATTATCACACTCAAGAGTCCATCATGATCTTCAAGAACCATGCTTGCGGACCTCAAATAAATGTTTGACATGCCTCCCTCGATTGCCTACACTTAACATCATACGATCACATTATCTACTGTATCCATATCCATTATTGTTGTTAAGGTACTCTTTGTCTTCGGACAACCTGCAGCTGTTTGCAGGAAGATTGTATAATAATAAATAAGTACAAATTTTCACCTGTGTAACCTTATGTTTTTGGGATATAAGTTTCACCATAAAAAGAATTACATTTTTTCACTTCCTTTCGCCATCCCCCCTAAAGTGAATTTTCCGAAAACCAAAAATACTTGGTTATTTATAAAGGAGCTTCCAATTGCCAACTATCCCGACTGTAACATCTTCAGATTTGAGATATATGTATCCTCATATAAAGGAATTAAACTCATTTTTCAACGCCCCCGCCCCCAAATTTATTTCGCCCCCCCCAAAAAATGCGTGTTACTTTGTTTTTAAGGGAGATTCCAAATACTAATTTTCACGTCTGTAATATTCAGTTTTGAGATATAAATTTTTCCAGAAAAATAATTAAAATTTTTTCGCTTCCTTCACACTCCCCACTCAAGTGAATTTCCCCAAAACAAACAGTACCCGTTTCTTTAAAAGTTTCCAAATACCAATTATCACGACTGTAACTTCTTTAGTTTCTGAGATATAAGTATCCTCATACAAAGAATTCAACTAATTTTTCAATTCATTCGCCCCCCTTAAGTGGATTATCCAAAGTCAAAAAATTACGTGTTTCTTTACTTTGAAAGAAAATTCCAAATACAAATTTTCACGTCTGTAACATCTTCAGTTTTGAGATATAAGTATCCTCATGAAAAGAATTCAACTCCTTTTTTCACTCCACCCGCACCCCTTAAGTTGGTTCCCGCCCACCCAAAAACTACGTGTTTCTTTATTTTTAAAGGAGATTACAAATACAAATTTCCACGCCTGTAGCCTTCAATTTTGAGATATAAGTTTCTTCAGAAAATGAATTCAATTTTTTCACTTCCTTTGACACTCCCCACTCAAGTGAATTTTCCAAAAACAAACAGTATACATTTCTTTAAAAGAGCTTCCAAATACCAATTTTCATGACTGTAACTTCTTCAATTTTTGAGATATATGTATCCTCGTAAAAGGAATTCATCTCCGTTTTCACCCCCCCCCCCCTTCCCCCAAGCAAGTTGATTCCCCGCCCTCACAAAATGCGTGTTTATTTTTAAAGGAGATTCCACATACCAGTTTTCACGTTTGTAACATCTTTAGATTTTTTGGTATATACAGTATATTATCATACAAATAATTCAATTAATTCTTCCACCCCCCTCGACAAGGTTTTTTCCGAAAACCAAAGAATACGTGTTTCCTTATTTTAAAAGGAGATTCTAAATACCAATTTTCACGTCTGCAACATATTAAGTTTTTGAGATATGATGATGATGTTTGTTGTTTAAAGGGGCCTAACATCTAAGGTCATCGGCCCTTTTGAGATATTATACTGTAGGTATGCTAATTTTAAAAATTCACCCCCTTTTTCAGTTCTCCTTAAGTGGATTTTCCGAAAAAAATATTGTTTACATTTACAGGAAATTTCAAATACCAGTTTTCACGTCTGTAGTATGTTACGTATCTGAGATAATTTGCAGATATAGTCTTTTTAAAAATTCACCCCGTTTGAATCCTCTTCACCCCCCTATTCATCGGATTATCCAAAAACACAAAAACACGTATTTCTTTATTTTCAAAGAATATTCCAAATTTTCATGTCCGTAACCTCTTCAGTTTTTGAGATATAAGTCTCCTCATAAAAGGTGTTCAACATATTTTCCCCCTTTTTTCACGCCCCTTATGTGGATTTTCCGAAAACAAAGAAATACGTGTTGCTTGTACAAGGCACCTGCTGGAGTTACCATTTGGCTAAGTCTAAAATGTTGGAGTAATTCTTCTACAATATAAAAAGTGCTAAAATCGTCAATGGAGATAATATATACGTAAGTGGAAAGCGACTTTACATAAAATATTTACATTGCTAGTGTGAAGTTGAATATTCTTCTTGAATGTGCCATGTCAGATCTTCCTGACGCTGGTTATTAGTCTTGCTTAATCGTATGCTTCCTGCTGGGCAGAATAACTTCTAACTTGTGAGGGTTTCGTACACCCGTTCAATCTTGAATGTTTCCCAGCCAGGATATTCGTCTTCTTCCAAAATTTCTACGACCTTCTATTTTCCTTTGTAGGATTAACTTCAGAAGTTGGTATCGAGTACCGTCACTGGTATTGGTACGCCATTTCCTACATTTTTAGGCTGTTAGAAGTTCCCGTCCAAGTTCCACTGACTTAGCAAATGTCATGGGATAGTCCCCTAATAGCGTGTGGGGCCTCCTCTGGCCCTGCGATCTGCAGTGAGACGCCGTGGAAGTGAGTCGACAAGTCCCTGGTAGTCCTCTGGACGCAGCTGACACCAAATCGTTTGCAGAGCGGCCACCAATGCTGATCTGTTCTTGGGTGCAGGATCCAAGGCACGGAGCCTGCGTTCCAGGACATCCCAGATATGCTCGATAGGGTTCATATCGGGGCTCCTGGGTGGCCATGGCAGTCGTTGGACCTCCGCTGCATGTTCCTGGAACCATTCCCGGGTCACGTGGGAGCGATGTGGTGGCGCGTTATCATCTTGAAACATCGCAGAACCATCTGGGCGCTGGAAGGCCAAAAATGGGTGGAGATGGTCTCCGAGCAGCTCAACATACCGTGTACCATTCAAAGTCTCTTCCAGAACAACTAGCGGGCCCATTCCATACCAGGAAAATGCACCCTAGACCGTAACAGAGACACCAGCGCCCTGTACCACACCTTCGAGGCAGGCGGAATCCATCACTTCATTCGTGTCGTCTAAAAACTCACGAGTCCCAAAACTCACGAATTCCAGGCAGAGGATTAGTTAAGAACAGTTTTCTCTACCTGGGCCAGTCTTAAAACTCACGAACAGGTCCAGTTCTTTGAATGGATGAATGTCCACCCTATTACTGATGGGATAATGGAATACTTTTAATAATCGAATAACTTCCATCCGATTATATAAATAATCGAATGAGTTTCAAATATCATTCAGTTATATCGCACAGAATAATCGGATGCGTCATGAGTATTTTTTTTTCGGTTTAAGTATGTCGAATAGACAAACAATTAATATAAGCAAATAGATGAACTCTTACGAAAAAATAGAAATACGCCTTTTTCCAAATGAATCTCCAAGTGTTGAAACTAAATGATTGAATTAACTGCCATGATCTTTAATACCTCTAAATAAAATTCCTTATTCAAGTAAATGCCGCCTTCTGGCTGCATAATGGAACTAAGCCCCAGTACTACCAATTGACAGTTTCTTTTAACTAGCAGCGGACAATATACCTACTTTAATTTTATGCCGTCCGGCTGCATTCATAAATTCTTGGCATGCTGGCCACTGGTCCGAGGGATCTAGGGGGTCCCGGGTTCGATTTCCGGTCGGGTCGGAGATTTTAACGTTCATTAGTCAATTCCTATGGCTCGGGGACTGGGTGTTCGTGCCGTCTTCAGCATTATACTTCATCTTCGGTAGGGCTTCATCCTCACAGACGTGCAGGTCACATATACGGCGTCAATTCTAATGACCTGCACCAGACTTCCCAGCAGGCCACGCGTCATTATTATAAATTTATGTGAAAGGTAAAAAATGTATTATATTAGCTTTAAGACAACAGCAAAATAATAATAACAATAATAATATAATACACCTCGGTCACTTTCACTCACCAGCCATTATTTTTCCCCTGTGGGTTGAGGTGGCAGAATAACCTCCACAGTATCCCCTGCCTGTCGTAAGAGAAGCGTGAGTCATCGGGCACCTCATCCCTCCTGAGGTCATCGCAAGCACTGCTGTCCGGAGTCGTGAATTTTGAGACTCAGAATGTTTACTTTAGCTCAGTGGCGGTTTCTGGTATAGCGCAATGGAGCAATGAACCTCCAGTTTAAATCAAATTGTACTCAACTACGTTATTTTCACAACTCCCTTGTCAATCTCGAAGCTCTTGCTAAATCCCTCTATCCGTAATATACTCGTACTGGCTTTCAATTCATGTGAGCTGCGCAAGGTCTGTGGCTGGATACTTGTCTGGAATGAACCCCCTTGCAAAGGCGATCTCTCCGGCGGGGGGGTTAATACGGGCACTCCGGTTTTCCCTGTCATCTTTCATTCCAGCAACACTCTGATGCAAGTGTAATGGACTGGTATAACTTGGCGAAGGGAGTGGCGAGGTGCGAGGGGACGAAAGCCAGCACTAAGGCAAGACCAGGATATCGCAGAAACGGATCTCTGTTCTTTACGCATGCGCAATAGGCCACTGTCTCAAGACTAGCTAGTCGTGTTGTTGGGGTTGGGGTATGTGCCTGCCATCTGTTGGCCTTACGGGAATTTGACTAGGCAACAGAGAATAGTGCACATTACTAGCGCTAGTGTTGAAAAGCATCGTTACTACCAAAAGTCACATTAAACTGTCAAATTCCAATTAATATCTTGTCCCAAATATATCATTACTTACTAAACACCTATTAATTTGCCTTCTTTGGAATAATTACCTTTTGGAGAGAAACTTAACTCAAAAATCATAGAGGCAAAGAATAGCGGCAAGGCAATACCAATGAAAACTTTTAAATATAGTTGTTACTATTCCCATGACATCGGAAGCAGAAAGGTGTTTCTCTACCCTGAAGAGAATAAAGACTTTCTAGCGCAGCACAATGACCGAGGATAGACTTATTGCTCTTGCTATGTTGTCAATTGAAAGGAACTTTGTTCGAGACTCTGCGGACTTCAATGAAGCAGTTATTTCTTATTTTGCATGTGGTAAAACTCGGCATGTAGGCCTACCGTATTTTCTGCTCCTCTCGTATTTGATCACATTTCTAGAACGTATGTCATCTTAGTTTAGGAGGTTACGGCCCACGACGGAAGAGAAGCTGGCGGAGATGGGGAGAGGAGAGGTTGGGGGGGGAGGCAATTTTTTCTTCTTTTGAACCCCCAGTGATGAAAGTCACGCGCCGCCACTGCTTTAGCTACCAGTTTGTAGTCGTGAGTTTTGATACTATTTGTAACTAATTTTAGCCCGTGAGTTTTGAAACTCATGAGTTTTGAGACGTAACCATTGTTCCAGTGTCCATCCCTGGTGACTGGCGACAAATGCGCGTCGTTGTGCCCGATGACGTTGGGTTAACAGTGGCACCCGTGTGCGGCGCCAGCTCCCATACCCCATAGAATCCATGTTCCTACGGATTGTCCACTGGGAGACGAGTCTATCACGGCCTGTGTTGAATTGAGCCGTGATTTGTTGCAGGGTTGCCCGTCTGTCACTATTGACAATCCGTCTCAGATGTCGCCGGTCACGGTCATCGAGGGTGGCTGGACGGCCGGTCGTTCGTCTGTTGTGGACAGCGACACCCGCATTCAACGATTCACGATACACCCTGGACACGGTTGATCGTGTGAAGCCGAATTCCCGCACCACTTCCGAAATCGCACTTCCCAACCGTCGGGCACCGAACACCATACCCCGTTCGAACGGTGTCAGCTCACGACGACGTTCCATGTTACACCTGCCACATGCACAGCCACTGTTCACAAGGTCTCCTATACAACTGCCGCTGGCACAGGGGGGAGGGCGTGCGCAGAAAACACACCTGCGCATCAGTGCTTCGCTATCCCATGACATTTGCTCAGTCAGTGTACACATGAAGTAAAAACGTTATTGAGTATTAGATTACCAAGAACTGTACCATATTCCTGACAACTTACGCTATGCCGCTGAATATTTCTGAGTACAGTTATTACTTATTATCAGGGATTACCGGGGGATCCATAGGTCTTCCCTTTTGAGGGCAATTTGCTATCAACCGAGCTCGATAGCTGCAGTCGCTTAAGTGCGGCCAGTATCCAGTATTCGGGAGATAGTAGGTTCGAACCCTACTGTCGTCAGCCCTGAAAATGGTTTTCCGTGGTTTCCCATTTTCACACCAGGCAAATGCTGGAGCTGTACCTTAATTGAGGCCACGGCCGCTTCCTTCCCATTCTTAGGCCTTCCCTGTCCTATCGTCGCCATAAGACCTATCTGTGTCGGTGCGACGTAAAGCAACTAGCAAAAAAAAAAAAAAAAAAAAAACATTGCTATCACAAAATTATTGCTAGTATTCTATGTTAATTACTTTAATTTAGTAAGCACATTTCTGTACAGTAAAGAACATACACACAGATTGAAAAAGTAGACCTAATTCAAATGTATTTGTTACTTGGCCTGTTTTTATGCATAAAAGTAATAATCAAGCAGACAACATAAAAAAAGACAAAATTTCTTTTTATTTAACATAATTTGATTACAGTGTATTTTTACACTTTCAATTTGAATTTAAGTCATGAATTACTTTTTAAATTGCAACACCAGCATTCCTTGTTCCTGCAGTATGTTTTAAAACGTCAAAGAACACCTCTCACAGGTTGCTGAATTCATTGGAACTGTAAAAATAAATAGAAAAGTTAAAAAGTGAGAGTGAACACATTTTTCAAATGCTTCTCTACAAAATCGACAGCTCTTCCTGACAACTTACGCTATGCCGCTGAATATTTCTGAGTACAGTTATTATTTATTATCAGGGATTACCCGGGAGATCCATGCTGCTGACAACACAGCAGGTCAGACAGAAGTAGTTTTTTGTCCAAAGTGTAACATTTTCAAATATATTTTACACAGACGATGTCTACTTCGCTTCCATTTAGAACTTGTCTTAAATATTTTTTTAAACTACTATTTGCTCGGGGCGTCGACCTAGAAAGATCTTTTGCCCCCTCATAAATGTGAGGAACCTGCGTGTATTTTGTAAATGGCGAAAGTGTAAAGTGAGGAAAGGAACGTTAAGGACGACACAAACACCCAGTCCCAAGGCCAGGGATATTAATCATTTACAATTAAAAACCCCTGATCCGGCCGGGAATAGAACCCGGAGCCGCCAGGTAACAGGCGGACGCGTTGCTCCCTACACCACGGGGTCGGACTGTTGTAAATGGTTGAGGACATTCAAGTTCTTTTCTTGCGGCCTGGTCTCTATCTCCACTATCTTCCGGATGGAAGCTCACAGCTGCGCGCCCCTAACCACACGGCCAAATCGCCCAGTCGTACGAGTGTAACAGTCTGCCTAAATATTGGCGAGAAGTAGCTGTGGAATTAGGTATCTTTCTTCTTTAGCATGCCATTCCTCTGTTTCATAAATTTCCCGATACTACTGTCACGTAACACACTGGTTCATCATAGCATTCGAGCTATCACTCCCTGCTTTGAGGCACTGATTGGAATGAGAAGTGTGCATATTTAACGGAATATTGGCAGAGTAGTATTTACGGCTGCCTGGTCATTCCAGCTCTGAAACTCTGGACTGTTAGATCGGCACCGTAGTACTGTTCGTTAAAAGTGAGAAAATGTGTAGTTTTTCGTTTGATCGAGTATTTTATGTGATAACATTGCTTTTAATCGCTACATTCTTACTGACATTTTTGTAATGACCTATGTTGACTTCAGTTAGGAAAACCACTAATCAGTCTTTCTGAGAATCCCGTAGCGAAGCACGGGCACATCAGCTAGTAAAAACTAAAGTTGTTACAGACGTAAACATTGATATTTTGGATGTCCTTTAAAAACAAAGAAAAAAGCGTTTTTGGGCGAAATCATTTTGGGGGGGCGGGGATGAAAAGAGTTGAATTCCTTTTATGTGGACGCATTTCTCAAAAACTGAAGATCTTAGAGTCGTGACACTTGGTATTTTTTTTTTTTTTTTTTGCTATTTGATTTACGTCGCCTTAAGGCCTAGGAATGGGAAGGAAACGGGCGTGGCTTTAGTTAAGGTACAGCCCCAGCATTTGCCTGGTGTGAAAATGGCAAACCACATAAAACAGTCTTAAGCGCTGAAGACAGTGGGGTTCAAACCCAGTATCTTCCGATTTCTGGATACTGGCCGCACTTAAGCGACTGCAGCTATCGAGCTCGGCCCTTTACTATTAAAGAGACAAGTATTTTTAACGGGGAATACACTTAAGGTGGTGGGAGGAGTGTGAAAGGAAGTGAAAAAAGTGTATTCTTTTTATGGGGATACTTATATCTCAGAACTGAACGTAACAGACGTGAACACTGGTATTTGGAATCTCCTTTAAACATAAGGAAACACGCCATGTCTTTTTTGGTAGTGGGGGGTAAATCAACTTATCGGCAGTGGGGTGAAAAAGGAGTTGAGACCAATTGATTTTACTGTCCATAATATACTTATTCTGATCATTAACTGTTCATTTTAAATATTTCCTGGGTTCGTTTTCAAGAACCATCTTTTCCTTTGGGGTACATAAAATTAGATTACAGCAGATTCTCCTGGCATATAAATAAAAATTTAAACACATTTGTAATAAACAATATGAATGATATTGACCTTGAAATTGTTCACTTCTATAATAAGGTCAATAATTCAAGGAAGTATATTATTCGTGTCGCTAGAAATCTCGCACACTTGCCTACGCGTGACGATGGTGCTGGTCACATTGTCAGCAATGACAATGCAGAGGATGTAATTTATCGCCAAGTAGCGGTCTTGCATCTTGCTGTGGGGTCCAGAATATCAATAATAATAATAATAATAATAATAATAATAATAATAATAATAATAATAGTAATGTTCTGAACCGTCGTCAAAATGTGCGGACCGCGCTGGAAACGGGTCTTGGCCGGGTAATGACTACGATTGCAGTCCGGCCGCGGGTTCAGTACCTCCAAGACACCCAAGACGACACCACGCCGGATCTCCTCAAGGATTTGATCCATATTAAAATGCTTCTAGGAAGAGATGGCAAAGATTTAGGGACCCAACTTGCCGGGTGGAATACCCGGACCTAGCCCGGGAAATACGAAATCGATTGCTGGAAGGAAAGATTGAACAATGGGAGGCACTTTGCCGTAATCTCTCAGAAAACGAGTCAGATCACGAATTTTTGCGGATTCTCACAGAAAACGAGTTAGATCGCGAATTTCGGCGGATTATATATAAAACGTTAAGTATTCAATTATAAATTTCATTATAATACCGTAGCGAAGCACGGGTATCTTGCTAGTATATATATAAAATAACTTGTCCTGACTGACGGATTCATCATCGCCGAGCCAAAACTACTGGATATAATGAAATGGAATTTTGGGGTACGTTCATATTAACACCTAGGTGCTCGCTAAGAGAGGAATTTCAGATATTCCGTCGCTAAGGGGGTGGAAAGAGGGTTGAAATTTTAAAATGTGTGTCTCTATATCTCAAAACTTAAAAAGTTTACGTATGTAAAAATTGGCATTTAGAATTTTCTTTAAAAAAAGGAAACACGTATTATTTTGTTTTTGGAAAATCCCAATAGGAGGGGTCAAGAAGGGTGAAAAATTGGTTGAATGCTTTTAACGAGGATACTAATATCTCAGAAAATGAAGATATTACAGACCTGAAAATTGGTATTTGGGATCTCCATTAAAAATGAAGAAACACATATTTTTTTTGTTTTTGGAAAATCCAATTAATGGGAGGGTTAAAAGTGGGTGAATTTTAAAATGAGTGTATATATATCTCAAACCTTTTAAAGTTTACACATGTAAAAATTTGTATTAAGCATATCCTTTAAAATAAAGAAAAACGTATTTTGTTGTTTTCGGATAATCTCAATAGGAAGGGTAAAAGGGGTTGAATGCTTTAATGAGGACACTAATATCTCAGAAACTGAAGATATTACAGACCTGAAAATTGGTATTTGGATATCCATTAAAAAGGAAGAAACACATTTTTTGTTTTTGGAAAATCCAATTAATGGGAGGGTCAAAAGGGGGTGAATTTTAAAATGAGTGTATATATATCTCAAAACTTTTAAAGTGTACAGATGTAAAAATTAGTATTTAGAATCCTCTTGAAAAATAAAGAAACACCTACTTTTTCTTTTCGGAAAATCCCAATAGGAGAGGTGAAAACGGGTGATAAAAGGGTTGAATGCCTTAAATGAGGATACTTATATCTCAGAAACGAAAGCTATTACAGACCTGAAGGTTGGTATTTGGGATCTCCTTTGAAAATGAAGAAACACTTCTTTTGTTTTTGGAAATCCACTTAAATTGGGGGAGGGAAATCGAAAAAATTAGTTGAATTATTTTTATGAGGATACTATTATCTCGAAAACGAAAGATTTTGCAGACGTGAAAATTGGTACTTGGAATCTGCTTTAAAATTAGAGAAACACGTATTCTCGGAAAATCCAATAATGGGGGACGGGGGAGGTGAAAGAATTGAAAAATTATTTGAGTTAAATGTATGAGGATACTTAGATCTAATAAAAACTAAAGTTGTTAGAGACGTGAAAATAGGTATTTGGATCCCCTTTAAAAACAAAGAAAAAGCGTTTTGGGTGAAATCATCTTGGGAGGCGGGGGTGAAAATGAGTTGAATTCCTTTTATGAGGACACATATCTCAAAAACTAAAGATGTTAGAGTCGTGATAATTGGTATTTAAAAGATCCTTTACTATTAAAGAAACAAGTAATTTTTGCCGGAAAATTCACTTAAGGGCGGGGGGGAGTGTGAAAGGAAGTGAAAAAAGTGATTTCTTTTTATGGGGATACTTATATCTCAGAACTGAAGGTAACAGACGTGAACATTGGTATTTGGAATCTCCTTAAAACATAAAGAAACACGCTTTCTTTTTCGGGGGTGGGGGTAAATTAGTTTAACGGCGGTGGGATGAAAAATGCGTTTAGACCAATTAATTTTACTGTCCATAATGTACTTATTCTGATCATAAACTGATAATTTTTAATCTTTCCTGGGTCGTTTTCAAGAGCCATCTTTTCCTTTGAAGAACATAAGGTAAGATTTCAGTAGAATCTCCTGGGATATAAATAAAAATTTAAACACATTTGAAATAAACGATAGGAATGATATTGACCGTGCAACTGTTCACCGCTATAATAAGGTCAATAATGCACGGAAGTATATCATTCGTGGTGTCGCCAGAAATCTCGCGCACTTGCCTACGCGCGACAATGGTGCTGGTCTCATTTTTAGCAATGACAATGGCAGCAGATGTAATTTAACGCCAAGTAGCAGTCTTGCATCTTGCTGTGGGGTCCAGAACATCAATAATAATAATAATAATAATAATAATGATAATAATAATGTTCTGGACCGTCGTCAAAATGTGCGGACCACGCTAGAAATGGGTCCTGGCCGGGTAATGACTACGAATGCCGTCCGGCCGCGGGTTCATTACCGCTAAGCCACCCAAGACGACACCACGCCGGATCTCCCCTAGGATTTGAACCATATTAAAAATGCATATAGAAAAAGATGGCAAATATTTAGGGACCCAACTGCCGAGTGGAATACCTAGAATTAGCCCGGGAAGAACGAAATCTATTGCTGGAAAGAAAGATGAAAAATGGGTGGAACTTTGCCTTAATCTCTCAGAAAACGAATCAGATCACGAATTTTGGCGGATTCTCTCAGAAAACGAGTCATATAGCAAATTTCGGCTGATTATATATAAAACGTTAAGCATTCAATTATAAATTTCATTGTAATACCGTAGCGAAGCACGGGTATCTTGCTAGTTTATATATATATCTGTATATATAAGAAAACCTAAAGGTCCAATAATACTGCCTTGGGGAATTCGCTTCTTAATTATTACAGGGTCCGATAAACCTTCGCGTACTCTAATTCTCTCAGATCTCTTTTCGAGAAATATACCAAACAACCCACCGAAATACCTTCTATCGAACCAGTTATTAATTTCACAAACATGTCTAATATAATCAGAAAGAATGCCTTCCCAAAATCCTACGTGCAACGCTTGTCAAGCTTACTGGCCTGTAAATTTCGGCTTTATGTCTATCACCCTTTCCTTTATACACAGGGGCTACTATAGCAACTCTCCATTCATTTGGTATTGTACCCGGATGAGATAGGCCCTAGTTTTCATGATTTAATTTTTATAAGATGAATGCAAATATATAGGAATATTAAATTGAATACAGTGTCAGTTTTGTGTGGACGGAAGGATTCAACATATCGCGACAGTCCGTCGCCACAGTTAAGCTTGTCATTATGGGGAGAATATTTCTTGGTCAGAAGCTAAGAGGATTAAATCTAGAGCTCAAAACAACAGAAGTAATGACTACACGGAAGTGAAAGAATATTTATTTCCGAACAAGGGCGAGCCAGGTGTCTCACTGATACCGAGAATATGACGTACCAGTATTTTCCAACGCCTCGAGGCATTTTGTGTTGTCAAGTTGCAAGGAAGAAATTTTAAACTAACCGATGCGGTGTTGACCAATGGAAAAATTTATCATAGGCCCGCAGATAAACCAACATAAGAAAAACTCAGAGTGAACTCCAGTCAGCTTCTCCGATAACAATAATTAAATTATTCCAACCACATAATTGAATAGAGGGGATTTTTGTGATATCGTTCCCATGTTGATTAATTGTAATCGTAATAAATTAAAGTAATGAATTCGTGGAAATGACCCACGCTATCTCTCCATTGGTCAAGAAGGGCACGCCATCAGGGACGCCGAGTTAGCGCGCGAAAAGTAGGAGGACAGGAATCGAGTGATATTTCCATGATCAACGAACGATATAAGTTCAGAATACGACACATGAATGTGTATCGCCAGTTTATTAATTGGGATAAAGCAAGAGATCCAAATCCACCTGCATATGCTGATTTAGGATAACCAACCCCCCTCCCCATGAGATGACCGCGGATGACCTCGGCGAGAAACCATGTCGTCCATAAATAACCAGTAGTGGGACCTCACATCACCCAGTCGTTACCAGTCACCAGTTTTGACCAGTCGAGCTTCACATCAACCAGTCGTTTGAAATAATTTGTTACGCTGACACGGTGACTCTGTAATTCGGTACCAGAAAACTCATTATAGATTCTGTTAGAGTGAAAGTACGTTAGTAGTCATGAAGGTGAAGACAAACAGTGATAATTATTCAATATATCGAGTGTAAATTATCAGTAACACTGTATGTGAAACTAATACATTTCTCAACATTTCATGCGTTGGAATTTAAAGGATCGACAGGAACGCCGATAATACTTTTTTTTGAAGGCTTTGTTCAGAGCCTGAAATAAATATTTTCATGATAGACGGTGTAGACAGTTTCGTATACTTCAGGAAGTGCGGATTGAAGAACGCGATGCGCGCCGGTTCGAATGAAACGACACTTCGTCGTAATGTGTCACAACGTGTGATTCGGGCTTAAGGAAGAATAATTGTGAAAATGTAATGGGTCTAGAGGCACCTATAAGTGTTTTTTATTCTTGTATAAATTAATGTAAATTCTGTAAGTAAGGTATTAATCATGGGTAGTCACCCAGAAGTGTTTTATTGTGTTAAATTTATTAACTGCGATATGATGGACGAGTAAATTACCATGAGGCCAGGAGGCTTACCATCCGCTACGAGACAATGGAATTCTACATAGGAATAAGTACACAATTTTAATATTTGGGGATGTTATCGCGACTAAACGGGGTTCAGTGTAAATTAATTATGGTTACTTAACATGGTCCGCCTCCCGAATCCATGATTTTAATTTTTTTATTAGACGGACGAACTAATTTATATTAACGTAATAATGGGTTAGATTAATTAATTTGAGTATTTGTTTGTTGTATATAATGTAAATATGGGGTAAATTTCTTTCAATTAATGCATGCTGTTTGTAATACTTTGATTTAAGTTCATTTCAAGTGTTAAATTCCTTTTTGTGCTAACCCATTTATTTGATTTCAATCACTGCGGTGATTATTTGTATTTTAGTTAGGAATATTGTCTACCAGACAGCCAGATTATGAAAGTGCCAGAGTATGAAAAATTTGTGTTGCGTACGGAAGGTCATAATAATAATAATAATAATAATAACAATAATAATAATAATAATAATAATAATAATAATAATAATAATAATAATAATAATAATAATGTTCTATCTGCTTTTGGCGTTCGTAAGTTCTATATAATAATAATAATAATAATAATAATAATAATAATAATGCTCGGTGTGTTTGCGAGAAAGAAATAATAATAATGTTTGTGAGTTGGCAAAGGAAAGTAAATTAATAATAATAATAATAGTTTGTGCGTTTGCAAGTTAAAGTATAATAATAATAATAATGACAGTGCTTCGTGAGTTAGCTAGTGCAAATAATAATCAATGTGGAGATGACCTGTTGCGTTAAAGAATTTAATTCGCGTAATCAGCTTGATTTTACGTAAATTTTTGATTTCACGTTTTTGGACTTTATCTTAACCACTAAAATTTGTTTAAAAGCGATAGAGGCACGTGAATTAGAATGGTCACGATATGTTAAAAGCCCAGAGTGGTTTGAGCCCATATTTAGAGTTGGAAGTCATGTGGGACGAATATCCGGCGTGAAATAAATTGAGCCGTATTGTTTGTAATGATGAAATAGATGAATCTCAAGGCCTAAGATGATATAAAATGCATATTCCGGTGTTATTAGTGGCAGAATTCACGCACCGAGGATTAATTTACGAATTAAATGTTTGAAGAGTTCCAATAAAAGGAAATGGACTTCAAATTGGAAGGAATCGTTTAGCAATCGCTGACATTGGAGGTATTTGCCCAGCCGCGATGTGCCATAGGTTGTGAGATGTGTCTTGGGAGGACGTGTGTCCCCATATAAATTAACGGCAGTACGAAACTGAAGGTACGGTCCCGAATACCGTGTTGTCCCGACCGACATAAAGCAGATCTTGGTGGTTCATAACTGGATTTAACATATGTGACTAAATTCTAAAGAGTGGAAATTAAAATATCATATTTCCATTTATTATAATAATAATAATAATAATACTAATAATAATAATAATAATAATAATAATAATAATATGGAGAGGAATAATAATAGGAAGGATTTATTCGATTAATTTGAGAATAATTATGGCGAGATCAATGTAAAATATTAATCCCATGATGAATAAGTGATGCGATAATGGTAATCTCCACTGATCGAAATAATAATAATAATAATAATAATAATAATAATAATAATAATAAAAAGTTGAAGAAGCAGAAGATGAAGAACTTGCAATAGTATTTTGAGAATAATAATTATGATGACGGAAAATTAAGAGATTTGTGGACGATGATTCATTGTAACGATAATAATAATAATATTTTATTTGGAAACTGGTCATAAATTTATGCGGATAAATTACGAGGAAGAACTACCCTTCGTTTGAAACGTCGGCAAGGGTTGGCATATAATCATCCCAGATGACAAATGATAATAATCAAATATAGGATTATAATTGAAAATTAGGATAATAAATTAATTGATGGTAATCAAAGAATATAATAATGATTAGATAAAGAATGATAATGATATCATTTAATAATCATAGGAGGATATGATAGGGACAGCCGTCATGTGTCGAACTGCTCAGAACCAGATGTTGGGTTTTCACGGGGGAGATTGTTAGCGGTAGATGCGAAGATAACCCACGGACGGCACATGTCTTCATTGTCAGAGCGTAGTAATGAACCTTTCCGTACGTCTTGTCGTATTGACAAGTGTAGATATTGAAATAGGCTTTGAGTTAATGAACTCTACCTGGCGTGTTTGTGAATCTGGAAATAATAGGCTAGAGTTTGTCCGTACTATAAATTCCCGTTTTATCGAGACGATAACATTTCCACGGTGGGTGTCCGGCTCACCAGAATGTACATACCGGAAGTGTCTCATGTCCAAACGGAACGAGGAGATGACCGTAAATAGTTACTGTCATGCCTTCGTCTCCGAAAGAAGATCTCCAGCGATGAAACGTCCACTCATACGGATGTGAATTCGACCCCCAGTAACCAATTGGGGCGAATTCACCAAATGTTTTACACTACCAGAGTAGTGAGGTAAATCCAAGTAGTATGTCATTTATTTTTCAGGATGGAAGTATCCCAATGTAATAATTGTAATCATGTGTAGTTTGCAAAACAAGTGAATAAATTGCTCCTCATTGCAATTTCAATAGGAAACAGTTTCCATATCTTTTTATTGTAGTTAGTCAAGTATGCCCAAGGAATTTAAGTTGTCACTTCCCAGTCCTATAATGGAGTCAAAAATTTGTATCCATGAATGAGTCGTCCCCCGTTACCTTAATTTGCATGCCCCGTTCATCCCTGTGTTCATTTGATGCGCCGATATAAAATTAGATTTTCTTTATTAAATTTTTTAAAAAATCCTTTTCGAACTGATCACCTCTGAGATTAATGCTAGTCTGGGACTCAGGAAGTGAGCGGGTGCAGTATAGCTCCTTCAACCACACAATAACCAAATATGTACTTCAGATATGGTACTATATCCCAACCCCTTGTCTTCATTATATCTCCAAAATTCTTTTCAATTCCAGCCGCTTTTCGAGTTTTCAAATTTTGTATCTTATTGTAAATGTTATTTTTATCATATGTAAATTTTAATACTTCTTTAGCATTAGTCTCCTCCTCTATATGGACATTATACTTGTAACCAACAATATTTACATACTGCTGACTGAATATTTCTGCCTTTTGAAGATCCTCTCATACACACCCACCTGTTCATTAATTATTCGTGGAATGTCCTTCTTGGAACTTGTTTCTGGCTTAAAATACCTACATATACCCTTCCATTTTTCACTAATATTGGTATGACTGCCAATTATGCTTGCCTTCATGTTATTCTTAGCTGCCTTCTTTGCTAGATTCAATTTCCTATGAAGTTCCTTCAATTTCTCCTTACTTCCACAGCCATTTCTAACTCTATTTCTTTCCAATCTGCACCTCCTTCTTAGTCTCTTTATTTCTCTATTATAATAAGGTGGGCCTTTACCATTCCTTACCACCTTTAAAGGTACAAACCTGTTTTCACATCCTTCAACAATTGCTTTAAATCCATCCCGGAGTCTGCTTACATTTTTATTTACCGTTTTCCACCGATCATAGTTACTTTTTAGAAACTGCCTCATGCCTGATTCATCAGCCATATGGTACTGCCTAATAGTCCTACTTTTAAGACCATCCTTTCTATCACATTTGTTTTTAACTATGACAAAACAGCTTCATATTAAATCATGCCTGCTATTACTCCGGTTTCTCTACATATCTCATCTGGTTTTACCAGCACCACATCCAGGTTATTTTTCCCTCTAGTTGGTTCCATCACTTTCTGAATCAGCTGTCCTTCCCATATTAGCTTACTTGCCATTTGTTGGTCATGCCTCCTGTCGTTCGCATTTCCTTCCCAGTTGGCATTTGATAAATTCAGATTTCCCGCTACAATCACATTTCTTTCCATGTCGTTTCCCACATAGCTGATTATCTTATCAAATAATTCTGAATCCGTGTCAGCGCTACCCTTTCCCGATCTGTATACTTCAAAGACATCAAGTTGCCCATTATCTTTAGAAATGAGCCTTACACCTAAAATTTCATTTTTCTCATCTTTAACTTTTTCGTAGCTTACAAATTCTTCTTTCACCAGAATGAATACTCCCCCTCCCACCATTCCTATCCTATCTCTACGATACACTCTCCAGTTCCGTGAGAAAATTTCTGAATCCATTATATCATTTCTCAGCCATGATTCAACTCCTATTACAATATCTGGTAAATATATATCTATTAAATTACTTAATTCTATTCCTTTCTTTACAATACTTCTACAGTTCAACACTAACGTTTTTATGTAATCCCTGCTTGACTTCCAGATCTCTGTACCCTTATCACCGCTCCCAAGACAACCCCGTTTCCCTGAATGTACCTTCCTATTACCCTTCCAAACAAATTTCCTACCTTATAGATACCACTGCGGTTTAAGTGACGGCCATCTGAGCGCAGATCCCTGTTCCTACCCACCTATTATGATCTAGAAATCTCACTCCCAGTTTCCCACGTACCCACTCCATAGTCTCATTTAAATCCCCAATCACGCTCCAGTCAGCATCCCTCCTACACAGAATTCCACTGATAACAATATCCGCTTCCTTAAACTTCACCCGTGCTGCATTTATCAGATCCCACACATCCCCGACTATGTTGGTACTTATATCAGCTTGCCTTAAGTTGTTAGTACCAATCTGAAACACGACCACCTTCTCCTTCCCCTCCTCCCTCTCTTCTACTTTCCTCAACCTAATTCCTGGATAACACTCTACTCTGGTTCCCTTTCCTCCACACACTTTCCCCACATATCTAACGATAGAATCCCCAATGACTAGAGCCTCAACCGTACCGACCTCATTTGATCCCCTCTCCTCCTGGTCAGCCCTATCTTTCCTGATAGCTGCAGAACCTACTTCGTCCTCTCTTTCCTCCTTCGCATGACCCTGTTCCACCTGTCTTTTCCTATCCTCTACCCTACATTTTCCTTTCCTACCTTTTCTCTTCCTCCTACTTCCACACATCTCAGCAACTGTTCCCTGTTCCTCATCTTCCCTCTGTTGTTCTACGTGGAGTGATTCGTATCGATTTCGCACAGACACCTGTCCTGAATTCTGACCCTGAATAGAGCCTTTAGCCTGCAGTCTCCTTCCCCTTAGAACATTAGACCACCTGTTTTCTACAACTCCCCCCCTTCCTTCCTCTTCCTGTTCCTCTTGTACAACTACTCTAACGTGTACATTGTTTGAGGGAGGCCTATCTTCCTTCCTCTCTTCTGTGAGGATCCTAATTATCTCCCTCAAGCTCTCCAACTCCTCCCTCATACCACTCAAAGCCTCGCCACACCCACATTTCCTACACTTGCACTCCTTAGCCATTCTTTATAGAAAAAATGAAAACATAAAATAAAAATAACTTATGTGCAAAAAATGAAAGGAGGGATATATTGTGTAGGATAGTACTCAAAGATCACACGACAATAAGGTAATTAATATACGACTACACTACAATACTACTTAGTCGAACCTACTGTCATCCTACAACACCCTAACAGGATAAAAACTGCTGTTAATTACTGAATACCGTCCGGCTCCATGGCTAAATGGTTAGCGTGCTTACCTTTGGTCACAGGAGTCCCGGGTTCGATTTCCGGCGGGGTCAGGAATTTTAACCATAATTGGTTAATTTCGCTGACACGGGGACTGGGTGTTTGTGTCGTCTTCGTCATCATTTCATCCTCATCACGACGCGCAGGTCGCGTACGGGAGTCGAATCGAATGACCTGCATCTGGGGAGCCGAACTTGTCCTCGGACACTCCCGGCAGTAAAAGCCATACGCCATTTCATTTCATTACTGAATACCGCAAGGAATACACATGAATTACACAATTCTAAACTGCGATTAAGCCTATCCTAATTACAACAACAGAATTTTAGTAAGATATTTTCTATGGATACCTCTACTATACCGGTACTACACAAATATTTCACAATAATAAAATGATCACCCTAAATTCTAATAAGATATTACTCGTATACTACTGTACAGTACACTGCAATAATTTTAAACTGCGTTCAGACGTATCCTAATTACAATACCGCTACCGTATGTCAATACTAAGCACAAACAGAAATGCAAATTGCAAGTTTGAAATTTGCCAGAACTACTGTACTCAAAGATTACCAACAAAGCTAAATGCTTAGACAGGTTATTATTGCAATCCTAAGAGAGAACAGTTTACCTACTATGACAACAAGAATACCTTCAGCAATTAGTTTTTTTTTTTGGTCCAACAGGTATCATTAGAAAATTGATGGCAGAACCATCTCACCATCGGAGAAGAACGTTTTAGAATGTTTTTAAAAGTTCGTGTTCACTGGCATAGGTGGCCGTAGAGAAGGCGCGCAGTTTAAATGGCCGGGGAAGGTGTACGACTGGTATAATAATAATAATAATAATAATAATAATAATAATAATAATAATAATAATAATAATAATAATAATAATAATAATAATAATATAATACCATCATTACAAACTGGTATGCCTTTCAATGTTCAGTCTGCAAGCCTCTGTGAGTTTACTAACCACTGCCACAATCCACTTTTTGTAACTAGCTGTATGGCCTCGTTTAGTTCTATACCTCTTATCTTTAAATCGTTAGAAATTGAGCCTGACCATCTTCTTGGTCTTCCTCTACTTATCTTACCCTCCATAACAGAGTCCATTATTCTCCTGGGTAACCTATCTCCTTCCATTCACTTTACATGGCCCCACCACCCAAGCCGCTTGATGCGAACAGCTTCATCCATCGAGTTCATTTCTAACTGAGCCTTTATCTCCTCATTCCGAGTAACCTCCTGCCATGCTTTCCACCTGTTTGTACCATCGACCATCCCGCTACTTTCATGTTTGTTACTTTTAACTTATGAATACGATATCCTGAGTCTTCTCAGCTGTCACTCCCGCAAAGAAAAGTTGGTCTGAGACAGACCGGTGGAAAGATAGTTTCGTCCTGGAGCTGCCTTCCTTCTTACAGAATACTGTTTATCGCAACTGTGAACTCACTGTATCAGCTTTGTTGCAGCTTGATTCAATTTTGCTTACTATACTGCACCGTATCCTGTCACATATTTGGCTAAACTCAGGGTAAATCGCGTGGTTACGTTCGAAAAATAATGGGCGACACAAAAATCCCCAAATAAAACTAATACTAAAAAGTATATGGACAGGAAATACTGATACATAACTAGTGAATAAGAACGCAAGTTAACGGGTAAGATGGATTTATTGATCTAAAAAAAAATAAACATAGTTCATACTAATAAAAATGGAACAGTTTAATTGACGTAAAATCGACCCCAAATCGGTCATAAATATGTGACACGCACATCAGCAATAATTACTTGTTGACAAACAATCTATGCATAGAAAGGCGGGTGACGACGCGGAAATATCATTACAAAAATATATACATGGATATTTGAGTCGCGTTACATCGTTGGATGGTGTGACGGCGCCGCTAAATTCCTAAGTCCGTGCCCGTAGGCTCGATATTAAACCGTCTATTAGATCCTTCATTAATAATCAATACACTACTAAATGGTCTGAATTTTTATATTTACATTCCGAGAAATTCGGTCACAAAGGAAATAAAACACTGGTTCAGGACTGTCCCTAATCATCCCTTGCAAAATATCACTGATTCTAGTAATGGTTCCGAACTCATATGCAATAGATAATAAGCCAGCGAGCTAATGTCCCATTAGACAACGCAGGACAATATCACAACACAACAGTAAAAACACTAGACAATGAATAAACAGAAAAGGTGCGCACACAAAATACCTGTAAATTAAAAAAACATATAAATATGAGCACAACAAGATAGAGTTATCGGGATACGACTCCGATATATACACGCTTCGTGGTCTTGCGCCTTAACAAGACACAACAATTCTGTCTCCCTCGCCTCATGGGTTGGTCGATCAGCTGTAACACGTCAACATTTAACTAATTGGGGTAAGGAATGCAGATGTTCGTGGAAACTAACTGGCACTCAACGTACACACTTTCACTGGGGAGGGTTCACAGCATATCAGCTGACACTGGCTACCTGCCTTGGGAAGCTTACACAATTGTCGGGCCTAAGCCGACACTTATTCTCTGTAGCATGGCACAAAGTCTGTCTTACAAATAACGACACACATAGCCAATACTTTCTTTAAGCAAATCACAGGCTGACTATTGAACACACATAAATCAGCACCCAGCAAATAATTACGGCTTTCTCGCCTATCTCATATTCATTTAGCCTCATCAACCATTCATGGCATATCTATCCTCTCAAATAACATATCTTTGGTTCGATACCCTCACGTTCCGGAACTTGCCTTCCCCGAATATTAAAGATCCTGCTTTACTTCAACGTTGAATACAGCTCTACCGCACGTCTCTTCATCATAGCTGAAATGGTCGTGCTTCGTGCACAGAAATACATCCTGCTCTACTGATGTTACTAATTAGTCTGAAAAACTCGCAACGCTGAAGGCGTGCAGCCTATTTAATATATTAAGACTCTATCCAAATATCTCTTTCAAAGTCAAAAGGAACGCACCAGGAAAAAATATAGAACACACTAACACAAAATAAAATACACCTACAACTAGCCTGTCTTGACCCTTCGTTCGCATCTAAATAAAATGCACACACTTGTCACGGGCTGAAACATGCATATCAGCCCCGAACACATTTCCTTTAAGAAAACCGACTGAAACAAGTGCCACTCTGCCTTACAGTTAATCAGTGACAGTCTACTTGAAACATACCCATATGTCCGACTCGTTGGCTGAACGGTCAGTGTACTGACCTTCGGTTCAGAGGGTCCCGGGTTCGATTCCTGGCCGGGTCGGGGATTTTAACCTTAACTGGTTAATTCCAATGGCATTTCATCCTCATCACGACGCGCAGGTCGCCTACGGGAGTCAAATAGAAAGAACTTCACCTGGCGAGCCGAACCCGTCCTGGAATATCCCGGCACTAAAACAGCCGTACGACATTTCATTACCCATATTAGTGTATTGTTACTACAAACAACATGCTTAGAAGACATAGGAACTTAGATTTGCCGGCACCTTTCAATCAGCGGCGAATCACATGACCGCTATGTCATAACGGCCTTAGCCCATCACAACTGCAATCATCAAGGATTGAACGGTCATCCTGTTGACTGCTGGTACTGCCATAGTTGTCCTCTTGATCCTGAAGTCGCCTGCAATATTACTGAATTTCAATACACCTGCTTCACCGCTTTGTTGTGATCGTACACACGATTTCTCCCTTGGTGGCAGACTTCTATTTACTACAGCCTGTGCACAAATTTTAGTCCCGATTCGCACGCCAATAATTTATGGGAACTATCCCGAGCGACATCAGTCCTTCTCAGCGGTATTCTCAGTACTGAACGCACACGTTACCTCGCGATCCGCGAACGCGATTTGAATGCTTGCTGCTAATTAAGCATTAATAACTCTTGTGAGTTCACTCGCAAAGATCGAGTACAAGTCTCAAAATTAAATGTTTTGGCAATGTTTGAACTACGCCAGCCCGCACTTTGGCGTCTCACAACAGTTAATAAAGTCAAGATAGAAGTAACTATGAAATACTGAGAGTCACAAATCAATGCTAACTAATAAGTTCTGAATACGCACATACACCTGAATTCACAAAGACACAACGAATGAGAAGCGAATGAGAGCGGTTCCCCTCCACGGGAGCTTATATAGGCTTACAGTGATACCGTTGCTGAGGTTATTCCCCGAGAAACATTGACACTGTTCTTCTAACGGCCAAGCGAGCCCCAACGGTCTCGCAGTTAATTGCGCATTACTATCAATAGAACACAAGTAATCATTTTTATCACTTTCAGGTAGATAATAATTCTGTTATCAATTTCTTATGAAGTCGGACCTGTAGAATGTGGCTCAGTAACGGATATCTCGGCTTAAATTCAAATGATCCCAGCCCTGGGAAAGCGAAATTGTTCAACCTGATCCAACTGTTTAGTGGTACCCCAAGTTCAAATAACCTCCCCTCCAGCTCATAGTCGGATAAATTTGAAAGCTAGAGTAGGGGTCTACATGACTAACTTCTCGGATAACGGTTCAATTCAAACTTTAAAAGTCCGTTTTTACCGGTTCGATACTGGTTCACACAGCTTATACCACGGCCCTCCACTGTTCCGGCCTTTGTTTCCTATAACTCAATGGTGCTTTATATAAAATATTGTCACAGTGTTCTGAATAATTAATTGAGGCATATGATGATATGGCTCAATACTACCATACTATACTACATCCTAAATACTTCAAGTACTTGAAATTATCTACGTTTTAAAGTTTTGTATTCCCAGCATGACATTCAATTCTCTTAGATTTCTTTCCTATTGACATACATTTAGTCGTACTCATTGCACCTATTTTCAAGTTCCATGATATTAGACTATAGGTTTTCGGCACAATCTACCATTAAGACCAAGTCGTCGGCATAGGCCAAACTGCTCATTGCATTTTCGCCTAACTGAATCCCTCCCCGTCACTTAATACCTTTCAGTAGATGACCCATGTAAACTATGAACAGCAAAGGTGAATACTTTCAGCCTTGTCTAACCCTTGTAAGTACCGAGCCCTTATATCTTCCGTCGATCGTCGGTCATCTGTCACAGCTGCTCTGGTAGGAACAATCATATTTTGGTACTCTGAGTCGTTACGGGTCCTTTCTTGACACTTCGCCAAACGGTAGACAGGATTCAGAAGAGCTCAACTTCTTCAGACGAAAGGAAAAATGTGCTTAGTGAATTTTTGAATGAAAAGGTTTACTTTAACTGAAATTGATATTTAGCATTGAAAAGGAAACGTAACAGTCACATTTGAGAAAATGGTGCTCTAAAATAGCTGAAAACAAATACATTAATCCTTTATGGTCATCACGCATTATAAATATCAACGCAGGGTATCACACAGCAATCGAATCTACCCTTAATCGAACCAAATCAGCCTCCAGTTACTTTGGGCCGGTTATAAAGGTGTTTATTGCAAAGCATAGTGCTTTTAAAGCTATGGTACAGCAACAAATGGAATAAAAGAAAATTGCACCATCTAATTCCACCACAGTACACCCTTAATCTAATGTTAAATCAATGCTAAAATATGCACTATCAGAAAACATGTTCAGAAACAAATAACCAAGTAATTACTTTACATAACATGTTCAGAAGGAACCAACATCAAGAAATTTCCTTATATGATAATTTTTATCATACCTTTTGTAGGAGGCTAATTTATGGCTCTTGGCCCTCTCTTACTCTTAACCACTGCAGTGATGCATAATTGGGAGCATAGCTTAAGGCTATGTAAAATATATAGTAGACCTAAATAATAATCTACACAACACATTACACTTTTCTGACTCACAGTCATTCACTCATCCAGCCATACAAATTAGTCAGCTGCATTCAGCAGGTAGTTTCAGCAAGCAGTCTTAAATATAAATAATGGGATGGTATTTCTGACACTAACAGCCAGGGAATTCCAAAGTCTGGAACCCGTCACAACAAGAGAACTGTTATACATAGATGATCGGTGAAGAGGAATAGAAAAGGAGGAACTAGAGCGGGTATTACTGTTGCGATAGAACAAATAACCTGGGATGAAATATATAGTGGTCTGCCATCAGTGATCACTCGGTATATCTGATACGTTCGTCGTTTATCAGGTTTCAGCCATGAAATAGTGTGATAGTATGGGGTGACATATGTAACATAACTCAGAATGTAAATAAATCCCTCGGTAAAGTTTCAATGTCTTCACTTTTGTTGCGTCTGCAAGAATATCGTCACAGTAGCCGAGGATGGGAAGCACTAGTGATTGTATGAGTGACTCTCACATTACATAGCAAAGTATTGCCGTTTCTGTTAAGAGAATGAAGTATGTAAATTTTTTTAAACACTTTAAATATATTCGGACCAATTTAAAGTTTCGTTTATTGTCACTCCAAGATTTCTCACAGTTTGGCTGGATGGAATAACTCTGCAATCAGTATAACTGGAGAAATAGTTTCGTCTCGTAGTGATGGAAACAATTTTTGAGAGTCAATAATGATTGCTTGAGTTTTGGAGGGGTTAAGAAGGAGGGAATTTTTCAAGGGGTAAGCATTAAGTCGCTGAAGGTCAGCGCTGATGTATATTATGGCTTGAGGCAAATCGGAGGTCTTACAGAGACAGTATATTATTTTGTAAGTCGTCCGCAAAAAGATGGCAGTTACAATTCTTTTAATTAGAAGATATGTCGTTTATGTACAGAATAAAGAGCAAGGGCCTAAGACACTGCCCTGTGGGGTACCTGCCTTCCTGGTTAGCCAGTGAGAGGTTTTATCAAGGTTAATAACCCGTTGCGCGAGATCTTTGAGTTACGATGAAAAGAAATTAATAGTTCGCTGATCGATGTAGTAAGATTTCATCTTGTGAAAAAGAGCTTGGACGTTTATAGCGTCAAATGCGCTACTGAAATCGAGGAGAGTAAGTATTGTCACCAGTCTTTCGTTTATTGCGTGTCCTAAGGCTTCACTCATTTTGCTGTTGCGATGCTGTATCCCTGCTTCAAGCCAGATTGCAATGGGTCTAGGAGAGAATGTTCGTTTAAATATTCCAACGCGTCTTCATGAACTAGGCGTCGAGTGCTTAGGAAACTGCAGGTAGAACAGAAACGAATCTGTAGTTAGATGGTTGGGAGGAGTTGGATTTCTCATGCACAGGGATAACATTGGCTTGTTTCCACAGTGAAGGAAAGGTTCCGTTAGAATGTCATTAGTTAAAAATATGGGTGGTGGTTGGTAAAACAGCACCAATAACATTGTGTAAGGAAGTTATAGGGACATCATTCAGTCCTCTTGCTTTTGTTTTGATAGAATACACATATTTATAACTTTATAAGTAGCAACAGGGTGAACTGGAAATTGTTGTCGGCCAGGTAAAGGTTTAATTACGGAGTTGGGTATTGAGTTTGGAGAAGTTAGTACATTAGGTGGCATTCTTTCTTCAGCAAAATGATAATTTAACTTACCGAGTGGTATACGGTTGTTGCTGAGATTTTCCTATGCCTAAGGAACGAAGCATGTTACAAGCACTGTTTGAATTCATATTTCCAGTCATGTTTCGTAAGTAAGTAAATTTAAGTTTTCTAACGAGCTGTTTAATTCTATTTTTAAGGATGTGATAGTTTTCGAAGTCACTTTGGTCAGTTTGTTTAAAGCGTCGAAAAAGTGCATCGCGGTGGGCCATCATGTTTTTCATTTCACTATTTAGCCAAGGACAAGATGGACGAGTAACTTTTATCTGTCATGTAGAGGCATGTTTATCGTACAGTGTGATTGCAAGGGACTTCAACTTGTCTACTTTCGCGTCTATATTGTCCAATAGGAGTATGTCATTTCATGGTAGATTGTAAGAGTCATGTCTTAACTCATCCATATCAATGCCTTTTGTGTTCCTAGGAATAACACAAGTCTATATTTTGGCATTCGGAGGGAGTAGGATAGGAAGATAAGGTCATGAGTGGAGATGGCTGAGAATGGAATCTGGCCGTGAGTTGTGACTTTGCCTAGTTTATTTGTCACATTGTGGTCAACGAGCGTGTGCGTTGCGTAATTGTATGTATAAGTGTGATTCGTAGGCTCTAGACGGAGGCTGTTCGTATCACAGGAAGAAAACATGTCAATAAATTGTTTAATTTCGTATGCTTTAGTAAGTAGGTTAGTGTTAAGTCTCCTACAGCAACAACATGCTCGAACGAGGTAGTAAGTCAAGTAAACGGAATTCGAATTCAGTCATATTTGTTATTTTGGGCGTCTTGTATACGACAACTATCCGGAGTTTCTGTTGGTTAATAATGATTTCAAAAAAACATGAACTCTGGCGCTAGCTGACCATTGTTAGATGATACAAATATCGTTCGGATGTTTAATATGTTCAGAAGAATCAAAATAAAGTTGAAGGAATGTGTAACCAACACTTGAAAGGAAAATTAATTAATCAACTTTCAAATTATGTTGAGTTACTATCAATGAAATCATTTAAGAGAAACAAACGATCTTATCGAAGAATAAATAAAATATGTGAGTTATCTTTCTTCCTTCCATTCTACAGCTTCTGGTCTGTATAAATAAATTTGTCTCTTTAATCTACTGTACTTAACAAACGAAAAAATCAAAATCAAACCAGAATGAAATAAATTCACGCGTGCTGAGAAAATAAAACAATCAGCGCCAGGTGTCCGACTCGTTGGCTGAACGGTCAGCGTACTGGCCTTCGGTTCAGAGGGTCCCGGGTTCGATTCCCGGCCGGGTCGGGGATTTTAACCTTGATTGGTTGATTCCTACGGCACGGGGGCTGGGTGTATATGTTGTCTGCACCATCACTTCATCCTCATCACGACGCGCAGGTCGCCTACAGGCGTCAAATAGAAAGACCTGCACCTGGCGAGCCGAACCCGTCTTGGGATATCCCGGCACTAAAAGCCATACGACATTTCATTTCAGCGTCAGGTTACGAATCGAGACCATATTCGCAATATCCAAGGACATAATAACAGTCACTAGCAGTACACAACCTATCTTGAATCCTTGTAACAGAATCCTCGCAAAATATAAACAAAACGTAAGAAAGACAAATAACTAATCTGAATCCATGACCACTTCTCCTCGTTAGCTGGACTTTCATGTCGGATGACACATACAGTTAAGTCTGCTAGTGCAACGCTGCTATGGAAGACACTTCACAGCTAGTAAAGTAAGTCAAGCAGAACTGACCAATACTGAGTCTCAGTATCTCACTTTCCTTGACCTAGTCCACCACTTAAAACACTAACTCTGGCGCCCATTTACCCTGATTTTGTGTTTTTTTTATTGTTATTAATGAGTAGAATCAATATGTTACAAAAGTCCAACTGTGATGCAAGTATTGCAGTTATATTAAAATTTGCGCTCAAGTGCGGGCAAATAATAAAATTAATAGTAAATATCGAGGTATTACAGTGCTTCCCAGTAGGATTCACATGTCTAATTTTAATGATTCATGATGATGATATTATTATATGTACTAAACTGTTCTTGTACAAGGAAAATTTGTTAAGTTAAAATGACCATACAAGACATAAACATCGCAATGCTGTATTTATTTATTTACGGGACATTGTCATATCGGTCTTAGGTTAGTTATTTACTTGTGATTCGACCATTTAAGTCAGATTTTAAAAATAATACGAATTCGAATTTGAAACATGAATACAAGTTAAACATTATTATATGGTCCAACCTCTGTGCAAAAATATTTTCAGCTCCATGCAGATCGTATTTCCATATCAGTGCTATTGCTATATTGAGGGAGTAGGAAACTGCATTCTGAATAGAGTTTAACCTATAGGTTACTTCAAGGGAACATTCAAAGAGGCTAAAATGATTAAGAAACCGAACAATTATGCGCTTACATTCTGTAGCATTTATCTAGTACAACACATAATAAAAAGAGTAGTATTGCACAATAGCCCTGAAATACATTGTTGCTGCTCTCTTCCATTCACAACGAAATCAGTAATTATTTCACGTTTATTGCTCTTGATACCCTTTTTATTAAATGCTGATCTTAGATATTCCAAAGTTATTATTATTATTATTATTATTATTATTATTATTATTATTATTATTATTATTATTATTATTATTATTATTATTATTATTATAGTGAGTTAACGTCACCTTAACACATGGAAGGTTTTCGGCGACGTAAATATAGGAAAGGACTATAACTGGAAGAAAGCGGCCGTGGCCTTAATTAAGGTACAGACCCAGCATTTGCAGGGTGTGAAAATGGGAAACCACGAAAAACCATCTTCAGGGTTGCCATCGGTGTACAGTGCTCCCAAATGACGAAAACCTGGCCAAAAGTCCGCAACATGTACTATTTTTCAAATGCATCTCTATATGTCCGCCTCTGTGGTGTAGTGGTTAGTGTGATTAGCTGCCACCGCCGGAGTCCCGGGTTCGATTCCCGGGTCTGCCAAGAAATTTGAAAAGTGGTACGGGGGCTGGAACGGGGTCCACTCAGCCTCGGGAGGTCAAATGAGTTGAGGAGTGGGGGAGGGGTTCGATTCTCTCCTCAGCCATCCTCGAAGTGGTTTTCCGTGGTTTCCCACTTCTCCTCCAGACAACTGCCGATTTTCCTATTCCCCACAAGGCCCCTCTTCAGCATAGCAGGCGAGGCCACCTGGGCGAAATACTGGTCCTCCTTCCCAGTTGTATCCTCCGACCCAAAGTCTCACGCTCCAGGACACTGCACTTGAGACGTTAGAGGTTGGATCTCTCGTTGAATTCGATGGAAAGAACAACCCTGGAGGGTAGACGGATTAAGAAAGAAAGAAAGAAAGAAAGAAAGAAAGAATGAAAGTAGGAAATAATAATAATAATAATAATAATAATAATAATAATAATAATAATAATATCTACATTATATATATTAGACTATATTTGTTGATAATCAAAACAAAGACTAAAAACAGTTTATTATCTCGAATAAGGTAAAATGCAGTTTTACCAAAGAAAAATTAAGATTAATAAAATGGGCAAGAATTGGCACCTGCTTTTTAGTGTAATTTATAAAAACAACATGTCAGAAGCAGGGAATATTAAATTTATGGAGTGATCTTTATGGACTTTCAACTACTACATTATGAAACTGTGATTATCCACTATTTTATGTTATTTTAATTGTTTAAATAATGTTTTTTTGCTAGTTGCTTTACGTCGCACCGACACAGACAGGTCTTATGGCGACGATGGGATAGGAAAGGGCTAGGAGTGGGAAGGAAGCGGCCGTGGCCTTAATTACGGTAAAATCCCGGCATTTGCCTGGTGTGTAAACGGGAAGCCACGGGAAACTATCTTCAGGGCTGCTGACTTATAAATAATGTAATAACAATTACATTTAATGGTGTTTTGCTCACTGGGTACAAATATACTTTCAGTTGTTCTTTCTGTGATGAAATCAGTCGTAATAACGTACAGGCACAAACATTCAACGCGGCCGAACATAAAGCTAATTGCAGCATTCTCACACGCTCCGGGCGTGAGGTTACGAAAGTCACATGCTTCCTTCGAACGTTTTAAAGGCTCGTTTCTAACGCTGCAGGTACTAGTTAGGGTCTTAAAAGTCCCCAAATCGAAACTTGGTTTTAGGGACATTTGACCAGTTTTTCGGTATTTGGAGCCACTATGCTGTGGGATTCGCACCCACCATCTCCCGAATGCAAGCTCACAGCTACGCGACACTAACCTAATCCAAAGCAATTAACTTTTCCATAGGAGGGACCTTGCAGGACACAGAATTTGTTCTGTTTGTCCCAGTAATTCGAAATGTTGCCAAAGTTGATTGCAAAAATCCGTTTTTTTTTATTCGTCTGTTGTTTGTTTCATTTCATCATCCAAATGTTTAAACGCTGCTAATTTTTTTTTCCAAACTTATTGGCAGTGGGCATACGCCTACGTTACTTCCACGCACTAGAATATAACTGGGAAGAGCTGCTATTTTTAATGGTTGTTTATTTCACGCCTCCATCGGTTCATAGAAATTCGCATCCTCGTGTCATTATCCCTACCTGCTATTATCTAACCAGGACTAGCGTATTGCTTTCGGAGAACCTCAAGACACATATCGCTATCGCAGAGTGTTTCTAAAATTGCTTTATCGCTGTGATGGTTAACAATTCACGTTATGAACATACGAAATTTGTCGTAACCGAACAAAAAATCGCTTAAAGCAGGTTTATCGATGTGTAGATCTTTGTTATTTGGAGGTTTGACTGTATTGACATTAGTTTAATACCTTAGTATACCGAACGAGTGGCCGTGCGGTTAAGGTCGCGCAACTGTGAGCTTGCATTCGGGAGATACTGGGTTCGAACCCCACTGTCGGCAGCCCTGAAGATGGTTTTCCGTGGTTTCCCATTTTTACACCAGGCAAATGTTGGGGCTGTACCTTAATGAAGGCCACGGCCGCTACCTTCCCAATCTCCTACCCTTCCGTCGCCGAAAAGATCTTCGATGTGTTAGTGCGACGTTAAACAAATAGCAAAAAAACTTAGTATATGACAAACCACGCCAAAAATTTAACATTATTTTGCTAAATGTAAGTACCTTAATGTTGTTTCCTCACATGGGGGCTGGGAGTATCTCAGTCATTAAATCCGTGGTCTCGCGCGCGTGTAAATAACCTGTCACTTTGTAGTAATGGACCTACGATATGGTTTTCTTATCCTTGGATTACAGCTGTACCGTTCAACATTCGGCTGCAGTGAATGACGAAAGAGCCTTGCTGAAAGTCGCTATGACTCGAAACTGAAGTACCCAGGCTTGGTTTAATGGCCTGTGGAATTCCTATTCCGCTGCCCATCATATGAGTAGCGTTTGCTGCAGGATGTGGAGTACTTTAGCTTACTGTATACCAAGAGAATGGAATGTGTACCGGAACCATCCCGGGGCCCGCGAGTGAGTCAGCGTGCGCCACAGACGTCGAGCTGGCGCTGCTGCGGTCGCGGCCTCTCCCTCTACAAAAAGTAAAAAATGTATATATACCAGACAGAGACATCATGTTGCTTGATTTGTTCACACATGACAAAGACGAGGGAATCATGACAGCGTGGAACATTGAATCGGACTGAACTGAACTGAACTGAACTGAATTGAATTAAATGTATTGGTTAGAATTTAATGCTTGTTGTTTAAAGAGGCCTAACAACTAAGGTCATCGGCCCTGGTTAGAATTTGCCACTGAGGCTAATGATCCCCTTTACGTACCATCTACACTGAATGAAATACATAGAACAATTATTACCAAAAAAAGTAGGAGCAAATTAAACTAAAGTCTGAAGCTTGAAATCTGAAGAACATACACTTAAACATTGTGAATATAAACCATATAAAAATAACATAGGCCTACAGTGGTTAACCTTAAGTACTGCGAACACTGAAATTGGTTCACATAGTTGCAATAAGGAACTATGCTGATGATTAACAAGGAGTTAGTCTGATTTTTTTTTCTATTTGTTTTACGTCGCACCGACACAGATAGGCCTTATGGCGACGATGGGAAAGGAAAGGCCTAGGAATGTGAAGGAAGCGGCCGTGGCCATAATTGAGGTACAACCCCAGCATTTGCCTGGTGTGAAAATGAGAAACCACGGAAAACCATCTTCAGAGCTGCCGACAGTGGGGTTCGAACCCACTATCTCCCGGATGTGAGCTCACAGCTGCGCGCTACTAAACGCATGGCCAACTCGCCCGGTGTTAATCTGATTAGCCGGCGCCGCGGTGTAGGGGTAGTGTGCCTGCATCTTACCCAGAGGCCCCAGGTTCGATTCCTGGCCAGGTCAGGGATTTTTACCTGCATCCGAGGGCTGGTTCGAGGTCAACTCAGCCTACGTGATTGCTATTGAGGAGCTATCTGGCGGTGAGATGGCGGCCCCGGTCTAGAAAGCCAACAATAACAGCCAAGAAGATTCGTCGTGCTGACTACACGACACCTTGTAATCTGCAGGCCTTCGGGCTGAGCAGCGGTCGTTTGGTAGGCTGTGGCCGTCGGGGCTGTTGCACCATTGGGGAGGGGGGAGTCTGATTATCTGAAATGCGGCCAAAAGAAGGGAATCAATTTACAGGGTAATAAAATTACTGAGTCCGCCTCTGTGGTTTAGTGGTTGGCGTGATTAGCTGCCACCCCGAAGACCCAGGTTCGATTCCCGGCTCTGCCACAAAATTTGAAAAGTGGTACGAGGCCTGAAACGGGGTACACTCAGCCTCGGGAGGTCAACTGAACAGAGAGGGGTTCGATTCCCTCCTCAGCCATCCTAGAAGTGGTTTTCCGTGGTTTTCCACTTCTTCTCCAGGCAAATGCAGGGATGGTATCTAACTTAGGACCACGGCCGCTTCCTTCCCCTCTTCCTAGTCTATCCCTTCTATCTTCCAACCCCCTCACAAGACCCCTGATCAGCATAGCAGGCGAGGCTGCCTGGGCGAGTAACTGGTCGTCCTCCCCTGTTGTATCCCCGACCCAAAGTCTGAAGGCTCCAGGATACTGCCTTTGATGCGTTAGAGGTGGGATCCCTCGCTGAGTCCGAGGGAAAAACCAACCCTGGAGGGTAAACAGATTCAGAAAGAAATAAAATTAGTCATTAAAACAAAATAAAATACAAATCATAATAACAATGGCTAAGGCAGTTCGTCCTGCGGACCAAGGTTCAGATGTTTGTGTTCTACGAAACGCAGTCGCTCGGGTCTTTTACAAGATCGTATTAGTCTTAGGTCAGTTATTTACATATCTTTCGACCATTTGTCATCTTTTAAAATACGAATTCGAATTTGAAACATTATTTCGAGTTAAACATGACTATATAGTCGAACCTCTGTGTAAAGTTAATGGTTTAATGGTCTGTAGAGTTTCATCCGTGCTTCGGGGGTACATGCATTTTCTATCCCGATGCAAGAAACTGAAAAAAGTCGCTTAAAGCAGGTTTATCATTATATAAAGTTTCGACTTATGAAATAATTTTAATATCTTTGTAAACAACAAACTAAGGCGAAAATTTAACAATGTTTTGCTAAATGTAACTACCTCAGGGTTGTTTCTTCTCATATATCGTTCAAGCTACACCGCTCTTTCCCCACATCCTGGTAGAGTTGCGTGTGTCACGCATGTGGACTTGATGCATTTGGATTTTTATAATTATTTTAATAACCGTTGTAGGGAGTGAGTTGTTATTTTATAATAGAACTGAACCTGCTCATAATGAGCAAAAAATATGAGAAATATCTGTTTAATAAAGTTATAAGATGAAGTGGAACATTTATGGGAAATGTAGATATGGTGAATATGTTAGCGTCTATCTCCTTGTATCACACAACATACGGTTATATGTTTTACGTATACTGCTATCATCTTACCAAGACTAGCTTATTGCTTTCGGAGAACCATTTAATGTCAAGATACATATCGGCACTGTAGTGTGTTTCTGAATTTGCTTTATTGCTGTAATGAATAACAGCCTCAGGGTGTTGCAAAAATGTCAGCACAGGTTAGGAACTACAAAACAGCAAGACAATAAATAATAATTGAACGTTCACGCAAAATATTCTCTTGGATTTTAGATCGCCGGTGTGGGGACACTTTCAAATGTGATTCAAACCTTGGATATGATATATTTTTTATTGCTTACGTTCTTAGACTAACACTGGTAACCAAATGACATCCGCATTAGCAAAACCCTGCATTGCATGTCAGTCAGTCATTACGCCCTTCCTGGGGTAAGATGATTCAAAAATTATTATGAGCCAAGGAGCTAGACAACTCCTAGTTATGAGCAGTTACTGTGGAAAAAGTAATAACGGCGTGTGGCCTCCGGAGTGGTCTGGTGTAGGTGTTTCGAGTTGATGCCTATCAGCTGCCCAGCTAGTAGAGAGAAAACTGGTTTTAGTCCTCATAAGTGAGCCATTTAGATTTTTTCTAAAAATATGTTACCTTAATAATTCCATCCCTCTCTTTAACTCCATAAAGGTCAAATCTTTTAAATGATTTTCCTGACCATTTTAAATTATTTTAATAAGAAACAAGAAAATAGTAATTTGTGTCACTTGGGGAAAAGCTTATACATGGTAAAATGTATGCGGTTCGTATCCCACTATCGGCAGCCCTGAAAATGGTTTTCCGTGGTTTCCCATTTTTACACCAGGCAAATGCTGGGGCTGTACCTTAATTAAGGCCACGGCCGCTTCCTTCCAACTTCTAGGCCTTTCCTATCCCATCGTCGCCATAAGACCTATCTGTGTGGGTGCGACGTAAAGCCCCTAGCAAAAAAAAATGTATGTCATATAATTAACAATTTTACTTGATTTTTTGGGCTTACTTTCAAGTTGGGTAAAAAGAACCACCCTTGCCTCAATACAATACCTTTCAATATTTCAACTATTTCTGATTTTTTTTACCACTTGCCACTTATGATATATTTGTAAGTAACCATGTATATTATTTGAATTGTTGCCATTATTTTAATAACCGTTATAGGGAGCGAGTTGGTGTTTATAATTGGACTGAACGTTCTCATTATTAGTGCAAAATATGAGAAATATTTGTTTACTAATAGTAGCTTTGCTAGTGGCTTTACGTCGCACCGACACATGGTCTTATTGCGACGATGGGATAGGAAAGGCCCAGGAGTTGGGAGGAAGCGGCCGTGGCCTTAATTAAGGTACAACCCCAGCATTTGCCTGGTGTGAAAATGGGAAACCACGGAAAACCATCTTTAGGGCTGCCGACAATGGGGTTCGAACCTACTATCTCCCGGTTGCATACAAATGTTAGAAGATGAAGGGGAACATTTATGGGACCAGGAGTTTGAAGTTTCTGTCAAACATGTGAATGAAGTAGGGGTTAATGTTGCTGAATATAATGTTTTTTTGTATGCCTATTCTGATGTAATACTATATTTACGTATAACGAATGAAATCAATTGCTTTAATGTTATTTAAATTTGCTCGCTGTATGGGCTATATGTTCAACACATACTGTGTCCTTTTCATACGGGGTGTTGCAAAACTATCTGCACAAATTGATACAGGAACTAGAGAAGAGCAAAAGAAGAGCAAAGGCATCCCCGCACAGGCAATAAACGCCCCTGGAAGGGTGGAAGGTAAAGGCTTCCACTATACGTAACCTTGGCACCTGGTGGGTAGAGTGGTTAGCTCTACGCCCGGCCGCCTTTGCCCCCAGGAATTAACCTGGTACTCATTTTTTGGTGTAGGCTAAGTGAACCACAGGACCATGTGCACCTTCGGAAGTGGAAAGCTCGTTTTTTAAATTTTACAACTTCCTGACGGGGAATCGAACTTACGTCCTTCCGGGTGAACCAAGCACGCCTCGGCCAGGCTGCCCATAGAGAAGAGCAAGACAAAACATTATTTTAGATAGGAATGTACTGTATGGTCCGCCTCTGTGGTGTAGTGGTTAGTGTAATTAGCTGCCACCCCCGGAGTCCCGGGTTCGATTCCCGGCTCTGCCACGAAATTTGAAAAGTGCCACGAGGGCTGGAACGGGGTCCACTCAGCCTCGGGAGGTCAACAGAGTAGAGATGGGTTCGATTCCCACCTCAGCCACCCTGGAAGTGGTTTTCCGTGGTTTCCCACTTCTCCTCCAGGCAAATGCCGGGATGGTACCTAAGTTAAGACCACGGCCGCTTCCCTCCCTCTTCCTTGTCTATCCCTTCCAATCTTCCCATTCCCCCGCAAGGCCCCTGTTCAGCATAGCAGGTGAGGTCGTCTGGGCGCGGTACTGGTCATCCTCCCCAGTTGTATCCCCCTACCCAGAGTCTGAAGCTCCAGGACACTGCCCTTGAGGTGGTAGAGGTGGGATCCCTCGCTGAGTCCGAGGAAAAAACCGACCCTGCAGGGTAAACAGATAAAGAAGGAGAAGAAGAAGAAGATGATGTACAGTATGTCCGTTAAGGTGAGCGCATTCGGGCGGGTTGATGTCAACGGAGGGCACTTTGAACATTTCATGTTGTATGCTGGTACGTTCTGTTCCTCTGTGTTTCCCAAAATCAGTGTACTACACTAACGACAGGAAGTATTTCCACAAACGTACGTACCTTATTGTTGCACGTACAATGTGCGACAGCAGCATTGTCCTATACAGGGTCTCTCATATAAACTCAGACCGAACGCACAATGTTTGTATTCCGCACTACGGCAGCTGCCTCAGCCGAACTTACGTCGCGCGTGGCCGCCCTGCTTCAAGCGTGTATACAATCGTATATGAAATCTTACCTTATAGAAATGCTAGACCTGTCGTCCTTCTGGGTTATACAGGCACTGTATGTGGTAACCACATTCTGGCTGACTCGAGTGAGTTCTGTACTGTAATGTTACTGATTTCATTCATAATGTTTTCTTTCAGTTCCTCCAATACACTTTTTCTCTCAGTTCACCCCTCAAGTAAAAAATAACACATTGTTATATCTAGAGAACGAGGGGCTAACAGACCAGCACGGATCACTCTGTCTGCAAACACTTCCGAGATTATAAGAAGGAAATCCTCTGCTGTATGAGCAGGGGCTGAATCTTGCTGAAACCACTCATGCGATTTTTCTTCTTCCTTTAACTGACGGAAGAACGGCGCCAAAATGTCATCTTGGTACCTCTCTGCGTTTACTGTCGTCTCGAAAAAAATAGGCCCAGTTTTTCGTCTTGCACTATTAGCACACCAAACACCAATCTTCTTATCATAATGAGGGACTTCGTAAACACCATCAGGATTTTCTGCACACTAATAGCGAGAGTTATGATTGTTCACCCCACCATTAAATGAAATGGCGTATGGCTTTCAGTGCCGGGAGTGTCCGAGGACTAGTACGGTTCGCCAGATGCAGGTCTTTTGATTTGACGTCCGTAGGTGACCTGCCATTGAGGATGAAATGATGATGAAGACGACACATACGCCCAGCTCCCGTGACAGCGAAATTAACCAATAATTATGGTTAACATTCCCGACCCTGCCGAGAATCGAACCCGGGACCGCTGTGACCAAAGGCCAGCACGCTAATCATTCAGCCATGGAGCCGGACATCCGACCATTAAGATGAAACCAGAATTTATACATACGAAAATATGGTGTTGCAATGATAACTCTCTCACCATATTAACAGCTGAGATTCAGACTGGCGACTGATGCTTGTCAGGTCGAATACGTGCAGGCTGCTTTCTTGGTCAAGAACTATGCGCGCGCCACCCATACGTATCAGAGAGTAAAAATGCCGCTTTGACGGTCTTAGTTTATATGAGGGACTGTATGTAGGGCTATGCTTTATATACATCTCCTTATACCCACACCCTGGTGGGGTCGAAGATGTTACACACGTGGACTGAGAGATGTATTTACTATTACGTGTTTCTGTAGTGGTTAATAGTGTAGTGTGTTGGTGTGTAGGGATGGGACAAATGGTTACTTTCCAGTATCATGTTCCCGTGTAGCCGTTACACTGTAGTATTAGGCTGGAGTACTACGATTAAAAGTAACATAATACAAATTGCAGGTCAACTTTTGGAAGGAACGTCTCTTATACCTGTTGTCTCTTGAAGCCCCTAACCGCACCTTAGTAAGTACTTATAAATAGCAGTATTATATCTTCATCTCGCTTTCTTCTCTCCCACTGTCCCTTTCGCCAGCTCGTCACTCACATTCTTAACTATTCCTAGAAAAAGGTTTGAAATGACCCATTTACATTCCGAGAACCAATACCACGAAACCTTCATTTATAAAAAGCGTCGTGGCTGCTAGGTAGCTGTGTGCATTCATAGATGACCAAGGATCTCTAGTTAAACAAACACTAGGACTAAACTATAAAATATATTGATGAACGAGTGTCATATACACTTCAGATGCCGCCGGAATGGTTCTTGAGGAAACAGCACTACCAGGCAAGACGTAAGCAGATTTTAACCCAGCACTTCTTGCTATTTGTTTTTTGTACGTCGCACCGACACAGACTGATCTTACGGTGACGATGGGATAGGATAGGACAGGACTAGGACGGAAGCAACTGCGGCCTTAACTGAGGAACAGTCCCAGCATTTGCTTGATGTGAAAATGGGAAACCACCGAAAACCATCTTGAGGACTGCCGACAGTGGGGTTCGAATCCACCATCTCCTTAATACAAGCTAACAGCTACGTAACACAAACCGTGTAGCCAACTCGCTCTGTAAAGCCAGCAAAAAAGGCTTCAAAACCGACTTTCGTTATATACAGAAGTTGTGGATATGTGGTACAGAACAGTGTAAGTGGTTTGTCTAGCGTCTTTCTTTCTTTTCTCCTGTATATCACTCCTTTTTTGCACTGGTAAAAATTACGATAGTCAGCCTCTGTGGTGTAGTGGTTAGTGTGATTAGCTGCCACCCCCCCCCCCGGAGGCCCGGGTTCGATTCCCGGCTCTGCCACGAAATTTGAAAAGTGGTACGAGAGCTGGAACGGGGTCCACTCAGCCTCGGGAGGTCAGCTGAGTAGAGGGGGTTTCAATTCCGTCCTCAGCCATCCTCGAAGTGGTTTTCCGTGGTTTCCCACTTCTCCTCCAGGCAAATGCCGGGATGGTACCTAACTTAAGGCCACGGCCGCCTCCTTCCCCCTTCCTTGTCTATCCCTTCCAATCTTCCCATCCACCGACAAGGCCCCTGTTCAACATAGCAGGTGAGGCAGCCTGGGCGAGGTACTGGTCATCCTCCCCAGTTGTATCCCCCACTCAGAGTCTCACTCTCCACGACACTGCCCTTGAGGCGGTAGAGGTGGGATCCCTCGCTGAGTCCGAGGGAAAAACCAACCCTGGAGGGTAAACAGATTAAGAAGAAGAAGAAAAATTACTTTAGCAGCTTTTGCTGCATTGCCTCACAGGTTGCAGTCGATGCGAAATTTCAGGACGCACAGATTCACGTGATGGGACTTGCGATAGCTTTTCAGGACCTGATATTTGAGTACCATGTACATTATCAGAACTACTGTATATTAGCCGGTAAATTTTTTAAAATGTAAAATTATTATTATTATTATTATTATTATTATTATTATTATTATTATTATTATGATTATTATTATTATTATGCCACCGTGGGTCAGGCGGCAGTGCGCCGGCCTCTCACCGCTGGGTTCCGTGATTCAAATCCCTGTCACTCCATGAGAGATTTGTGCTGGACAAAGTGGAGGCGGGACAAGTTTTTCTCCGGGTACTCCAGTTGCCCGTGTCATATTTCATTCCAGCAACAGTCTCCAATATCGTTTCATTTTATCTCCATTCATTAATCATTGCCCCAGAGGGGTGCGACAGGCTTCGGCAGCCGGCACAATTCCTATCCTCGCGGCAAGATGGGGGCTTCATTCATTCCATTCCTGACCCGGTCGAATGACTGGAAACAGGCTGTGGATTTTCGTTTTCATGATATTATTATTATTATTATTATTATTATTATTATTATTATTATTATTATTATTATTATTATTATTATTATTATTATTGTTCCGAGGTATCTGTGGAACAGCAGAGGTGAAAGAAGGTGCTGGGATGAATAGGTCTCAACTTACGAAATTAAAGTTAATTTAAAATTTAACAAAGGTTATATTTTCTTTTCAAGATCAAGAAATAACAAGTATAGCAGGTACTCAGTAGCATATCAACAAATTAAGAATGTACAATTGCAATTTGTTAACGGATTTGGGCTTCGAGCCCCCAGACACGCAGTCCTTGAGCAATGAGCCCAACTTTACATATGAACAACGTTCAACAAAGGGGCAGAAAACCCCAACCATGCCAAGGAGCACTAGCTCCCAATTACCCAGTTAAGCCTGCTCGAGGCACACAGAAACCAAATTTAAGAAAGAGCCACCCGCTCTCAACGTTCAAGCCTATTCAAAGGCCACACCAAACTCTACCTTCAAGCTGCCCTCCAGGCACACAAGAACAGGGGTAAAAATACCCAACCTACTGAGGCCTATTCAGTAAAGAAACAGGATAATTACATGGCCCCAAAATACCAACATGAGTGGAGGCGTAACTTGCACTCCTAATACACTTTATTAAAACCTATTTGGCACTAGGCCGCTTATGCAAGGGCTAATCCCATACTACGGAGGTGACACGATAGGAAAACTTTATTACATTACAAAGAGAAGGGAAACTGTTATGAAAACGTAGTCACCTCAAAACACTATGAGTGGGAGCTCGAGAGGGTTAGGCACTCTCTATGCCAATTTGTAGTTAAAGAGACAGAATTTTATACCAAGTGTCTTTTACATTTTAAAGGAAAGTTACATGATAAAAGTTTCGAACCTGCCCCGAGGGTTAAACTGCTGAGCTAGCGAGCAAAGAAGTTATTAAAAGGCCATTACCTGATGGATGAACTGCTGCCCGAAGAAAGAGGCGCTTCCCGCCCCCTGCTACATAATCACACTAGGAGAGATGTTACTGAAGTGGCCCGGAGACCAGAAAATCAGCAGTTTAAATACCCTCGTGGAACATTCGAGACCTTTCAAGAATGAGAACCCACACCTCCCTCAATTTTATTGGCTAGGATCAAGCAACATATCCATATCGGAGAAGATATACGTTATTGGTCAAAAATTAATTAGAGAAATTCGGGATTGGCTAAATTCAAAACAAGCGGAAAGAGAAGGGTTATACTGCCAACCCAAAAAATGACTGAAAGAAATTTAACAAAGAACAAACTTATGAACACAAAATTTCTCAAAAAACAGTTCCTTCACTTCGCACTAGGATGCGCAATTATAGTTCTTCAGTAGTGCCATCTAGAAGAGAATGTTCACACTTCTCACTACAGAGAAAACAAATATAAATCGAAAAAGACACAGTTCAGAACTCTTCACAATAGCGACATCTTCTGAGAAACTTTAGAATCATGGTGGTTAAAGTTCAGGCTTCCTCCAGTAGAGGAGTTTCAACTGGCGCAATGTTTGAATTAGCGGCGTGGAGGTGTACCGCCCGGTACAATTATTATTATTATTACTATTATTATTATTATTATTATTATTATTATTATTATTATTATTATTGTGTACCTTATTTCAACGCGCTTCTAGAAACAATTTTCCTGTAATTGAGTTTTTGTCCACATAAATCGTATCGGATGTACACCCACTCACTCCTTGTCCAGAACACGGAGTGAAACTGGAGATGCAAGGTAGGAAGACCAGGCGTAACAGTTCCAAGGAACTACGCTACTGTATGTATTGCCACCAGTAACCCTAATACAAAGCACTTCGAATAACTAAAAAATATCTATAACCGACCAGCAAGTAACAGGATAGGAATATCAGTACTGCCACTAAACTGTTACAAAAGTATCGCTCGCGCCTGCGCAGAGGGCGCGCTTAAAGCGAACTGCTATGCTTCCTAATATCCGTTAGCCAATCAGAAACTCCCTACCCTTCCCTTGGTTGCGCTGAGACAGTTACTTTTTTATTAGGGTCTCCGGAGGAACATAATATTTCTGGAATAGCTTATTGTTATGGATTAGGATACAGTATCATGTCACGATATGTAACTCCCATCTCTAGTTGTGTGTGTATGTCGTCCCTGAATCAGAGGAATTAACCAGGTGCGATTAAAATCCCCGACCCGCTCGGTAATTGAACCCGGGTCTCGACGTTGACCATTCAGCCAAGGAGCCAGACACACATTAAAAGTCTGTGTATTTAGCATATATGCTTTTTCACATATCTCCTTATAACCACACAACATAGGACTGTATGTTCTACACATACCGTATAGTTTACATACGGCTGTTGCAAAACTGTCTGTAAAAATTGATGTAGGAACTAGAAAACATGAAGACAAATTTTTGATAGCAATGTACACCCGTTAAGGTCAGCTGTTGTCGATAGATAATTTTTACAAAGCTTTTTTTTCTTTGGGCCTGTTTACGTCGACTGCTATTGATTAGAGAAGCAGTGAGTGGGGAAGAAATATCTGCATTTGCTTGTCCTCCTCGTCCGCAGTCATATATTGTTCTCTGTACAGTAAATATGCAGCATTTCACGACAGGTGAACTAGCGAACACGCATTTGGTGGATGGAGCCACTATATTAAATGGGCGAACCTCTGTGAGGCGGTACCGATAGCGCTTCCCCAACAGACGAGTTTCAAACCATCAAACATTCGCGCGTGTGCATCGACAACATCGAAACACAGGGAACTTGACTTAGTTCCATAGGAAACTGTACGCAGTCCTCTGGCTGTTGCTCCAACAGCTGACTTCAGCGGACGCACATTCTTTTCTAACGTAAGTTTGTCTTGTCTTGATGTTCTCTAGCTCCTGTATCAATTTGAACAGATAGTTCTGCAGTACTCGGTATATCCCCCTTTCTCCGTACAACATGAACATACATAAACTTTCCTCAGTTTATACCAGTTATTTGTGGGGTCGCTGGAGCCACTCAGTCCTGTTTTGGAGTTTCGGCAAGAGGTTTAAGTTCAGATACTGTTCCTGATGCATGTAATTTTTCAAGTGAGGAAAACTCGGTCGTTAGGGTGGAAAGATAACAGCTAAGCCACTACGTTAAATACAGCTCCGGCATAAACCTACAGTATAAACATTAATCCATGCATATACGTCAGGCTCCTTGGCTGAATGGTCAGCGTAATTGCCTTCGGTTCCAAGGGCGCTGGGCTCGATTCCCAGCCGGATCGGGATTTTTAACCACGTCTAGTTAATTCTTCTAGCTCGGGGGCTGGGTGTTTTGTACGTCTTAATCCCGATGTTCATTTACACATAACACATTACACTACAAAGCACCAGAGAAATAAGCTTCCGTGAATATATCCCTCGACTTAGGGTTGGAGTCAGGACAGACATACGGCCGTAGAACTGGCCTAAGTTCTTAGAAAGTGCCGACACCCAGGTAATTTTGAAAAGGCCATGCAGAAGAAAGATGTCTTGCATATATGCTTTACAGAATCTCCGTGTGCCACACAACGTATATATTTCGCATGTATACTTTAGATATACTATACCACACTGTATCCTACAGAACGAGTATACGTTTTGTGTATGTACTTCGCTGCTAAACATTATTAACGACCTTCAGAACAGCGAGATCGTCGAGTGGACTGCTAAGCTCTCAGTCAAGCTACTGTTGTATTGGAGTTCTTTGGTATCATCTTCAAGATTTGATTCAAAAAGAGAGTTCCGTGTTATCAGAAGAATATCCAGGCTATTCTAATTCAGATTCGATTTGTTCACTGTACATTTTGTAAAAATGCTATCCTCGCGGTGCATTACTTAATGTTATTCAGAAGGTAGTCTATCTGTCCGCCTTTGTGTGGTAGTAGTTAGCGTGATTAGCTGCCACCCCCAGAGGCCCGGGTTCGATTCTCGGCTTTGCAACGAAATTTGAATAGTGGTACGACGGCTGGAACGGGGTCCACTCAGCCTCGGGAGGTCAACTGAGTAGAGGGGGGTTCGATTCCCACCTCAGCCATCCTCGAAGTGGTTCTCCATGGTTTTCCATTTCTCCTCCAGGCAAATATCGGGATAGTACCTAACTTAAGGCCACGGCCGCTTCCTTTCCTCTTCCTTGTCTATCCCTTCCGATCTTCCCATCACCCCGCAAGGTCCCTGTTCAGCATAGCAGGTGCGGCCACCTAGACGAGGTACTGGTCCTCCTTACCAATTTTATCCCCCGACCCAAAGTCTCACGTTCCAGAACGCTGCTCTAGAGGCGGTAGAGTTAGCATCTCTCACTGAGTCCGAGGGAAAAACCAACCCTGGAGGCTAAATGGACTAAGAAAGAAAAAAAGGAAAGATAATATATTTCCTATTTAAAGTTATCCTTTATATAATTGTAGATAAACTATTTCACTTGTCTTATTCGATAATAACCCTATCCTCAAAAGCACATTTCAGGTATGAGTGAGGTAAGCCTTACCATCCCACTTGAATTCTCGAATCATCGGACACTGCAGGAGATAACGAACTTTAAGCATCTTATCGGATTTTATTTGGCCGATGGCCTAGATGTTAGGCCCCTTTATACAATATCACCATCAAACAAGCATCGGATTTGATTTATTTGGACGCTTGTCTTACTGTCGCCCAACATTTATTTTTCAATTTTGTACGGTCGCAACATATCGCCTAATTTATTATTATTATTATTATTATTATTATTACCACCATGTTTTAATGGTGTACAGAGGTGTAAGAAGGTGTCAGGTTGAATGGGTGGACAGAGAAAAGATCAAAGCATAATTTAAAACACTGAAAATGAAAACCTACAACCTGTTTTCCAGTCATTGACCGGGTCAGGGATGTGATGAATGAAGCAGATATAGGCTATTAGTACGATGGGGTCGCCACTCCCGAAGTGATATATTAATGACTGATAAATGCTATGAAATGAGAATGGAGAGTGTTGCCGGAATGAAAGATGACAGGGAAAACCTGAGTACCCGGAGAAAAACCTGCCCCGCCTCCGCTTTGTCCAGCACAAATCTCACATGGAGTGACCGGGATTTGAACCACGGTATCCAGCGGTGAGAGGCCGACGCGGTGCCGTCTGAGCCACGGAGGCTCCCAAATTAAAACACTAATATTTTTAATTTTATTTCTTTCCTTTCTTTCTTTCTAACTTTAAACTGTGATAAATAATAATCTGAATGAACAACAACAAATATCAATTAACTGGAATAACGATGAGCTCGTTAGATCTGATCACAACAATGACTTAAAGTCAAAATTTAGTTACAATTGAGAAGGTTTTCGATACAATAGCTTACAAATGAATGAGCATGGTAGCTCTAAAGGTACATCATTCAAAGAGCACAATTGCTCCACTCAATTACGCCTTAGGAGACTGAGCTCCAAAATTTACTACAGTCTGGCCTCTCAAAGGCACAAATTTCTTATCCAAATTTTACGCTAGATCATTTAGAATACAGTGTTTACTGATACACAATAGTCTATAAATAAAATGTAAACAGGGACAATAAGTGCCCATACTGAATGGCCTAAATGTACAGAAAGAAAAGGTTTAAGAAAATCGGCCATGAACAAAATGCTAGGAGACGATGTACTTGCACTCCTTTTGAAATACAACTTGAAAACATTTAAAATTCTATTTGGGCTTATGGCCCGAAATTACATAGGCTAAGCTTATACTACAGAGAGTGACCAGATGGCGAAAATATTAAGTTCCATAAAAGGTTAAAAATTTAGAGTTTTAGAAAATCATAGTCACCCCCATTCCAAGTTGAATGGGAATTTAAAGAGGGTGAACACTTTTTATTCCCTAAGTTACGTCTTTCGCAGCAGAAATTTGAATAGAGTCCTTAGACTTGCCTGAAAATTTACATTTAAAAGGGGATATTAAACTTTAGGACTTTACATTAAGAAAGAATTTTGAAACCTTCCCCTCAAGTTAACTTTCTGGAGCTATCACATATTTAAAAGATGTCTGCCATTGCCCTTCGGACGATGGGCAAGGCTGCCCCTGCCTCCACTAACACCGCACGCACTCTAGACTGGAGCGATGAAGCAGACAAAATAGCCCAAAAGCGCCCAGCTTATGTAGCAGAGGGAAAGTTTCAAAACTATCTAGGCAGAATGCCTGTACACACCCCCAATTTTAATTGGCTACAAAATTATTTACAAAAATTCCTGATCGGCCAAAAGTTTAAGGAAGAAAGGAGCCATGTAGGGCTGACAACCTCAACATAAGAAAAAAAAAACAATTTACAAACACATAAGTTTTACCAACTAGCAAAGTGAACATTCCCTTAAAAATAAGTCGATAGTAGAGATATCTGAAGATTAAAGGTCCAAACTTCTTCCAATACATAGTTTCAGATTGATAACACAGATTGCCTTCTAAAAGGCGCTCAGTTCAAATGCACGGAGAAGGTTTACCTCCGGTACAGACCTCCACCCCCTTAGGTTTTACCACAATCTGAACAGTTTTGGAATATGAGATGTAAAAACATTTTGAAAATTGAAATAGAGATCAAAGTTAGAAAATTTCTTGACGAAGAGTCCATTCACAAGGTATTTTGAGGAAAATAATTCTTGGTGTAGTTTATGAAGTCGTAGAATTCCGTAGATATGATCGTGGACGGAGACCCACCAATTTAAAGTAGAGAGATCAAGTCATGGTAAAAAAATTTGTTCCAGCAGGCAAGCTTGCCCCCAGATTTCATGGTCCTTGTATGATTCTTGACTTCTTAACGCCGGTCACCGTCTGGGTGAGTAATCCCGAAACAGAGCGTATTTTTACGGGTTCATCTGTCCAAGTAAAACATGTATAAACTCCGTGCTTCCAGTACAGGCCACCAAGTGATGGCATTGCCAATTTAATTCTATTTCTTTCCTCGGCAGTTTAGTATTATAAATTTCTGGCAAGAAAGTTTAAATAAGGAGACCTTCTGTCCCTGTTAATAAAAAAAATTGTAGGTACTTAAGTAGAATGCCCAAGGTTGACGGCAAGGGCGGCCGCCACTGCCGATATCAGGATGGTCCCCCGGACCCCCCACGTACCCTCAGATACCACTCTCCCGCTACCTTGAGAGGGTTAGCCATGGTGATCGTCACTAAGGACCGAGTATCATAATTCTGCCCATTGATGGAGTGGGCGGTCGGAGTTCAGCTTCCAAGCCATTACTAATGATGATTGGTGCCCAAGTCGGCCGTAGAGAAGGAGACTTGGCCGGTACAAGGCGGGCCTTCACCCCGTGCCGGCACCTATCGCCAGTTGTTACGACACGGCTTCAGTTGAAGTTAGGGTACTGCAAAAATTAATTTCTGGACGACAGTAACTGATGTTATGGACAGTGTTCAATATGGTGCTGTTGAGGTTGGCGGCATGTAGGACGAGTGCACGGAACTTCTGGCTCAGGCTTGGAGGCAGGGGCAGGTAATGGCAGACAGGAAAGAAATTATTGAAGGGAAGGCTTTAAAAAAATTACAATAAACACTAGGTCTCCAACATCTGAAGCCACCATTCACCCTCACACCATAAAACTCCCACCACTGTGTTCATCCGTAGCCTGGAGATTGGATGTTTCAAACTCTGTATTCATTTTCCTCCAAACCGACATTCTTCCATCATGGCGAAAAATGTTAAATTTGCTTTCATCTGAAAAAATAACATTTTTTCCGTAAGTCATCCTTCATTATGTACTCTTGAGCAAACGCCTTTCTTTTTGTTTACTGGGCTGATAAATGGCCATGTAGTGCTGACAACCTCAGCACAAGAAAAACAATTTATGAACACATAAGGTTTACAACTAGCAAAGCGAACATTCGCTTAAAAATTAATTATCCGTCCTCCCGCCAGAGGGAGCTCATAAGTCGATGGTAGAGACATCTGAAGATTAAAGGTCCAAACTTCTTCCAGTACATAGTTTCAGATTGATAACACAGATAGCCTTCTAAAAGGCGCTAAGTTCAAGTGCACGGGGAAGGTGTACTTCCGGTACAATTATTATTATTATTATTATTATTATTATTATTATTATTATTATTATTATTATTATTATTATTATTATTATTATTATTATTATTATTTGCCACATCTTGAACGTCGCACAGCCTCACAACACAGACCTATTTTGTTTCACATGTATGCTTTACATACACCTCCTTCTATCCTACAGATGTGGTCTACCGTGTGTGTTGGCTATGCGGTTCGTGTAGTGTAATTGTGAACTTGCATGCTGGAGATGGTGGTTTGAATCGTCGTCGGCATCCATGCAGATGATTTTGTATTGTTTTCCATTTTCATACCAGGAAAATGCACCTTTATTAAGGCCACGGCCGCTACCTTGCCAATCTTAGTCCTTTCCCATCCTTCCGTCGCATTGTATATGAACCTTCCCATTGTGCTTGAAGCTTCGGTGACTTCCCTTTTGTCCTCACCGGATGGTACAACCATACCGGTCGCCTTCCTGGAAACCGCAGAGTTTGCCAACAAGTCGTATTGGGCTTTCGTCCGGTCGTTGGCCACCCTAAGGTGTTGTCGTGCATAATCGTGGATATTGTTGAGCCGATCTACCAACTCCCACCCATAGTCCGTTGCTGGCTGCTGCTGGTCCGGTGCCGACCGGAACATTAGATCGCATGGCAGGCTGAGCTCCCTTCCAAAGACCATGTTGGCAGGTGTCATGCCCGTCGTCCTCGTTGGTGGACGCTCGATATGCCATCAAGAAGAATGGGCTCCTCTCGTCGCAGTCCTTCTGGTGCACCGAAACCACCTTTCTGAGATGCTCCTCGGCGGTTTTTTGAAAATGCACCACCATGCCATCCGACTGAGGATGGAGGGGCGTCGTACGGGTCTTCCACACTCCTAAACGCTGCAGAACCTCTTGGATCAGCCTCGACTCAAAGTTTCTGGCTCGATCGATGTGCAGTTCCCTAGGGACACACAATCCGCAGGAGAAGTTCTTGACCAAGACATCGGCCACTGTCGATGTGTCCTGGTTCGGGGTGGCATAGACTTCCGGCAACTTTGTGAAGTAGTCCATGGCCAGGAGTAAGTAACGGTTCCCGGCGTCAACTTCGAAGAATGGTCCAGCGACATTAATAGCGATCCTTTCGAAACGTGCTCCGACGTTGTATTGCATCAACTGGCCTCTACTCCTAGTTCATCGGCCTCAGCTCGCCGCTCAGGTGTCACACGACTGGCTTATCCTCTCGACATCGTTCCTCAGGTGTACCCAGTAGTAACACTGTCGGGCACGATCTAGCGCCTTATTCACTCCCAAGTGGCCGAATTAGTTCCCGCAGGCAACTCGAACAGCACATATTTTATCATGCTCCTGAGAATTACCTGCTGGGCAATCTCTTTCTATCCGTCGGCCGATTCCCACGCGCGGGTAAGCACCCGGTCGCTAAATTTGAGAGACGACCACTGGGTCCAGTATAACTTGTATGTTGGACTATGTTCTTCGACGATGTCCTTCCATTCGGGCCTCTGCTTCGGGCCTCTGCCACGACTCGACTTCTCGTAGGAGCTGTCCGATGACTTCATCCTTCAGCTGCTCCCTCCCCAGGGCGGTTCGATCCCAACCTTCAGCGACGGGGGCCCTCGCGTCCCGGGCGTCCATGATGCCCGCCTGTCTCTCCACTTTCTGGCAGTGTGCACAGTTATAAGCGCATGGTCTTCTGGATAGAACGTCGGCGTTGCAGTGATTCCTTCCTTGTCGGTGCTCGGTGGTGAACTCGAAACTCCTGAAGTTGTTGTATCCAGCGAGCTATCTGTCTTTCCAAATTTCTGAAGCTTAGGGTCCAGGTCAGGGCGGAGTGTTTGGTGCGTAGATGGAATGGCTGCCCATACAGATACTTGTGGAAGTGATCCAAGGTCTCCACTATGGCCAGCAGTTCCCGACGCGTTGCGCAGTCATTTCGTTCTGCTTTGGACAATGTCTTGCTGAAGTAGGCGATCATCTTCTCCTCGCTGTCTTGCACTAGCGACAGCACCCCACCAATTTTCACGTCGCTGGCGTCGGTATCTATGATGAACTTCACTCCAGGCTTGGGGTATCCCAGGATGGGTGCTGTATCAGGGACTCCTTCAGCGTCCGGAAGGCAGCCTCTGCCTCACTTGACCATTGGAAATGCCTTCTCTCCTCAGTGAGTCGTGTAAGAGGCTTTGAGAGATCTGCATAGCCAGTTATAAATCTGCGGTAGTACGTGCAAAGTCCAAGGAAACTCCTGAGCTCTCGCTTGTCCTTCAGTACAGGCCAGTCTCTGACGGCTTCTAACTTCTCCGAATCTGTCCGACTCGTTGGCTGAACGGTCAGCGTACTGGCCTTCGGTCCAGAGGGTCTCGGGTTCGATTACAGGCCGGGACGGGGATTTTAACCTTAATTGGTTAATTCAAATGGCACGGGGGTTGGGTGTATGTGTTGTCTTCATGATCATTTCATCCTCATCACGACGCGCACGTCGCCTACGGGAGTCAGATAGAAAGACCTGCACCTGGCGAGCCGAACCCGTCCTGGGATATCCCGGCACTAAAAATGCCATACGACATTTCATTTCATTTCTCCGAATCTGTGGCTACTCCTTCGAATGACACGATGTACCTCCTTCTGGAATAGCTGACATTTTTCGGGATTTAAGGTGAGCGCTACACAGTCTCTGGAACACTCTGCCTGGGTTCTCAACGTGTTCCCTGAACGTGCGTCTCACAATAACGATATCGTCCAGATATACTAGGCAGGCGTCGTGAGTTAGCGCCCTCAGTACAGACTCCATCAATCACTCGAAAGTCGCCGGCGCGTTGCAGGGACCGAAGGGCATCAGGGTGAACTTGTACAGCCCTTGGCTGATTGAGAACGCCGTAATCCCTTTGTCTTCCGGACAGAGCGCCACGTGCCAGTGTTCAGGCTTCAGGTCTAAAGTCGGAAACCACTGAGCTCCAGATAACGTGTCCAGGATGTCATCTATCCGAGGTAACGGGAAACAGTCCTCCCTCGTGACGTCGTTCAACTTGCGGTATTCTACACAAAAACGGAGCTCGTCATTCTTTTTCTTCACCAGAATGACCGGCGACGACCACGGGCTGTTCGAATCCCCGATAACACCCTACTGCTTCATGTCATCTAGCGCCTGGTTGATTTCCGCCTTCTTCGCCAGGGATACTCTACGAGGTGGCTGCCGGTTTGGGGTAGCATCGCCGGTGTTTATGCGATGATCCGCTCTATCCGTCCTTCCATAATCGCCTCCGGTAGCAGTGAAGATGTCCCGGAACTCGTGGGGTAGTTCCTTAAACTCCCTGAGTTGTTCCGCCTCCAGATGTCTCCGGGCGTCAGATATAATCTTCCGGAGCTTATCCGATTATCCGCCCACTTCTGGGGTCTGTGCACCTTCGTCGTCTACTGGCACAACGCACGTGACTGGTTCACACGTCCCAAGCTCGGTCCCGCTGGGCATCCTCTGTTCCCGCGACGTCGAGTTCAATATTCAAACTGACATGCAGATTCGTGCCGGAACGGGCGTCCTCGCCAGGTAGAGTCCTTGATCAGCGGTCGTCGACCCGTGTTCCCCGAGCACGCTGTCACCATGTGCGGGCCCCTATAGCCGTGCCGTACCATTCATCTCGCTTTTGGCTGATACTAATTCGTCGCTGGCCAGCGTTAATCGCGCTATTCGATGTGGCGTCCTTGGGCGTCGGAGCATTACTTGTTATGGTTGGGCACTATGTCCCTGTTTCGGCACACTGTGCCGGTACACAATTGTGTTCCGCTGTTCCGGAACACCGAGTGTCAATATTCCGAAACATTCTCAAGCGAGACCGAGATAGTGACTCGCCATCCCGTCGGCAGCGCCACTATGCACTGCCCTTCGCCTACTAGCTGACTGTCAATACCAGCTATTTGCCGCCATGTGTTGAAGTATTCGGTTTTCCATGTTCTGTGTTCCGTCTTCTGTCATATTATCTTCGTTCTGTGAGTTCCGTTGTACCGGCAACTGGTATTCGGTACATGCGAATTTCGTAATTGGTTCTGTTTTGTTTTTAACGGTTTTGTAAGAGCGTTTTCATTGAAGCCTAGTAATATAATCGTACGTAAGACGGTAAACTTTACATAATGTTGCACCGGAGTCCTGTTTAGGACTTTTTTACTAGAATAAAACCGGATAGAGTGAAATGCAATTTATGTTCTTCTATTTTGTCTGCAAAGGGATCTCAGCCGCCACAATAACAAGACTTTTCAAGTTAAACATCCCACAATTTTTTTCGTGTTCTGTTTGTACAGTTTTATTTTTAATCTACTGTTCCGTTTGTGTATAGTGTTCAATTTTTATCTTCATGTTTTGCTTGTATGGGTTAATTTTTATTTTCATGTTCCGCTATTAGCATATATTCTGTACGTAAATAGAGTATTTACGAATGTTTCTTCAACTGAGCGAGTATATTTTAATTGGTGAAAATAACGCTGTGACATTTGTAAACACATCTACTGCCAGTGTAATTGTGACAGGTGTATTTAAGAATGAATGAAAACATTCTTATCCTAGAAACAACATTTATACAGGACTTTTTGGGTACGTATTGCAGAATTCCGACTACTTTTTCACGTGCTGTGAAGTTTTATCCTGGCTCTAATTACTCACAATACAGGCAGATACATTCAACTGATGAAAATATCTTTGGATTAGTTACTTTTAAACACCTGTACTGCCACTGTAACGGTGTTATGTGTATTTCATATTGACCGAAAAACCTTAACCTTAAAGCAGCCTTTAAACATGATTATTGGGCGCAAATTTCAGTGTCGCGACTGTTCTTTCACGTTCCGTGCAGCTTTATGCTGGCCGTAACTACATAAGCACGTCCGGTACAGCAGCACTTTCCCGCTGACGCGGAGCATGTCATGTTGCCTCACGAAGTTCTCTCTACTGCGCAGTTACAGTCCCGTGTGCCGGCACACTGCACCGAAACACTCCACCTCAAGCTCCTAATGTTCCGGAACAACTGACTGTTCCTGTCTGCGCAACCCTATTAATTGTTGTCTACCGTGCCACAACACACGTCGTCCTACGTCGACAGTTGCCTCGTTGCCCGTAGCGCGTACCACTGTTGCCAACTCAGCGGATTTTCCACCAAATTTGGCGGATTTTTAAATACAACGGCGGATAAATTTTCCGTTTAACGGACAGTGGATTTTTGACGGATTTTCAAACTTTTTTTTAGCGATTTTCAGCGGTAACAATATCACCTTTCATCACAAGGAGAAAAAAGTAATACAGAACTTACTACAGCCTAGTAGTCTACTTATTCCCATTGTACTGAACTTGCGCTGCATGCTACGACTCGTTTTCTAGACCAGCTCTGGCCCGCAGCCTTAGTCAGAATTTGTTAAAATCGTTACTGTACTCTTGATGAGCCGGGTAGTGTCGTGTTTGATAACGTGTTTGTTTTGACAACGGGTTCTTTTCGGCACGCCAATATGTCGAAAGAACAGGTTAAATAGTAGTCAGATATTTCGTTAAGAGTGGTTAAATAATTAAACTATAAAAGACTACTTGGTTCAGCTTCCCACTGATCCCAAATACCGACGGTGCATCTATTGACAGTGCAATATAAATGGGAAATTGTTTGACATAATTTCTTTCCACACTCATCAAAAACAACGAAAACAGTAATGAAAGTGAAAATAACTTTCGAAGTAGATTTGGAAATTTCCGTATGTGCTTTGCTGCTGTGAAGGGCCAGCATATACTTTGAAAATGAATGGAACCATGTGGCTTCATATGAAATCACAGGACCTCAACCCAGCACATCTGTTTCAGAGCATACAGTATAGTGCGGGGAGTAGAAGATGAACTCCTGTTCTGAAACTAGTGAGTGTTGAGTTAATCTATTTAATTAAAACAGCTGGTATATGCTATTTTGCTTCAGTTAGAAATTTAGCGGAAATTAACGAATATTCAACTAAAATTTAGCAGGGAAAAGATTTATGGGTTGGCAACGCTGGCGCTACAGGCCCAGGATGACCTCATCAGTAATAGCGGCGACGAAGGCACAGACTCGTACGCGTCTTTGTCCCAGCTTCAGCTGAATTAGCGCCTCCTTCAGAACGGAGATGGTGTCTCCTGACGTAGTTCGCAGTACGTAGGGGCGGTTGGGTTCCTTCTCTAGCTGTCCCTGAGCGTTGTCAGGCCTGGCGATGGTTAATTCCGCCCCCGTGCATATCGTGATCCGGCACGGCCTGTCTCCGAGCCACCCGTCAGCTATTAAGCTGTCGTCACTCCGTTCGATGACCACATTTAACGTGAAGCGAGGGGACGGCAGTGACGGCGCCGACGAGCCCCTCTCCTTACGGCGCCGCTGTTCCCTTCACTGCTCCCATCCTCAGGGCTAGCGTCAAAGCCACCCTGAGGTTATGCTCCCCGCAGAGCATCAGCCTTTGACGGGCCTCAGTATCGCGAAGCCCATCGATAAAGTTATAGGTTGCCTCCCGCTGAATGTGTTCCCGAGGAAGCCCGTCTAAAGCCTTATGGACGAGCTGCTCCAGATCTTGTGCAAACTCTTGCAGCGTCTCGTTAGCGCGCTGGGTCCTCTTTGTCAGCTGGACTCTGCATTGTATGCGGCTGCCAGCTGGGGTCACCGTATCGGTTGTCAAGCGCTCCCACAATCTCTTGGAAGGTGGCACCCGGATGGAGGCTGTGTAACGCTTCCGCTGCTGATCCATGTAGTCTGGCGATTAGGTGTACTGCCCTTTCCTCCGATGTCCAACCGTTGTACCCGCACACGGTCTCGAAATGGATTCTGAAGGTCCTCCAAGAAATGGTTCCGTTGAAGCGTGGGGGCTTTACCTTTGTGGCACTTGAGCCGTCGTGGCCTAGCATGAATCTCCATATCCGTCACTCTCGTAAGCAGGGTACTCACTTCCTCTTTCAGGTCTCGAATACCACACTCCACAACCTGCGGCATTTCTTTAAGCTTTTTTTTCCTACGAGTTCCTGAACATCCTGCATAATGCCACTCTTTACTTTTATTTCAAGAGAGCGCATTTCCCGTTCTAATTTGCGTTGTCCACCCTTAATTTCATTTAATTCTAGTTTCTGTTCGCATTGATTTCGTCTTGTTTGGATGACAGTTCGGTGAAGTTGTTATGAAGAGCCTGAAACTGTTCGTTATTCATTTTACCATTAATTAGAAGTTAGTAGCTACAAGTCGGTCCTGATTCTGATGCCAATTGTGGCGTGTTAGTTGGATTAGTAAATGAGAGAAATCTGGTAGCGTTTTACTTCTAAGATTTATTAATTAATTCTAATAATCACTTACACCTCGGTACAAATTCAGGATTTCCGAGTACACACTTACTGTAAATGTACTTCTTGACGTAATTACACCGTCCACCCTCACGTCACTTCCTACTGTTTTCTTTTCTGTCTGCTTTCCCGATCACAGAGTCTTCCACAGAGTCGAAGAGCAAGCGGGCGGGCCAAACGGTGACATCACCAGTCTGTCTCAAATTGGACGCTATAACCATTACAATACATAAGTCCGTTTTATGTGTTAGCACTTACTCAATAACTTTTCTCGCGGCACAGTCTAGAAATTTCGTGGCACACTAGTGCGCCGAGGCACACCCTTTGAGAACTGATCTGCAGTCATACAGTTGATTGTCGGCTGACGTCGACGAATTGAAAAGTTAGAAGCACCGGTATCATGCACGACACAACCTAAACAAAAACATCCTATTGTACGGTAAGGTTTGACTCGTATATAATTTCGTATGGCTATTTCTAGCCGAGTGCAGCCCTTGTAAGGCAGACCCTCCGATGAGGGTAGGCGGCATCTGCCATGTGTAGGTAACTGCGTGTTATTGTGGTGGAGGATAGTGTTATGTGTGGTGTGTGAGTTGCAGGGATGTTGGGGACAGCACAAACACCCAGCCTCCGGGCCATTGGAATTAACCAATGAAGCTTAAAATCCCCGACCCGGCCGGGAATCGAACCCGGGACCCTCTGAACCGAAGGCCAGTACGCTGACCATTCAGCCAACGAGTCGGACAGGTTTGACTCGTGATAGTGTCGATTGTCTTTATTATTCCGCTCGGACGCGTAGTATACGGACAAAGAATACAGGCAACATCGTGCACTATTGCGTATTAATGCAATGAAAACTGAAAATATACTGCCTAATGTAGAACTTTCGAGCCCTAGTTGATATAGTCGAGAACACGATTTTTATAAATATAACCATGTGTGCTGTGTTGCCAAATATAACACAATATATAATTCATTCTGACCGTCACCCTACCGTACCAGTGGATGCTTTTGTTTGCATTGTCTTGTATGCTACTCATAATTACATGGCTGACAAGATAGAGACAGACAGGCATGTTCGTATGTGACTTCACATAGTCCGACTTGCTCCTTGTCTTTGAACTGCTGTACTACTGTACTTTAATGCTGGACAGCGTAACTTGAAGTGTATCCAGTGGATGATGTTTATAAAGAACAATGCTTGCATATATCCACAAAATGTAAATAATTACTGACAGGGCAATTAAAGTATCAATACCTGCAATACATTCCTTGTAGGTGTTTATGTCTTACTAGTATTATAGGACTTTGATATTATTTTGTTACGATCGACGGTCGTGAACAGGACTAGGATTTTGATGACCTTTAACGCCCTATAAATAAGGCATTTTTTTACGCAAATATCGCTGAACGTCACTCTAAAATTACAAAAAAATGGCATAAAATAAATTTCAGTTCTGGATTTACTTTGTCGGAAGAGAGGTTCCAAACTTAGGCTATATTTTGACTAGTAATTCATAGCTGTCACACCAAGCGAGTTGGCTGTGCGGTTAGGGGCACGCAGGTGTGAGCTTGCATTCCGGAAATAGTGGGTTCGAACCACGCTGTCGGCAGCCCTGAAGATAGTTTCCCTCGGTTTCCCATTTTCACACCGGGCAAATGCTTGGGCTGTACCTTAATTAAGGCCACGACCGCTTCCTTCCCACTCCCAGCCCTTTCCTATTCCATCCTCACCTTATGATCCGTCTGTGTCGGTGCGACGTAAAGCGAGTTATAAGAAAAAAGTAACTGTAATTTATTTATTAACCGGATAATCGATAATGATATGTTGACGTCCGATTGTTTTTCTTGATACACCAGTCGTCTCTTAGGGTTGCCTGGCCGTGACAGGGGCAATCAGAGTTTTCCCCACGTCTGTGAGTGCCCTCAAACCCATCCCTTTTCATTTCCTGCCGGTACTGCGCACCTCCGGGCAATAGACTAAAATGTCCAATATCTTCACGTAACTCCACTACATGTCTGCCAGGCATTTGAAGGCCTAAGAGGACTTATCTGAAGAATTGTGTGTCGTCCAGTAGCATTGGCAGGTGACTATAGTCGCGCCTCCTCCAACGCCGTCTTCCATTAATGCGACATAATCAGCGGTCTATGCCGAGAACAAAAAGCTTAGACGCCTGCCGGGTGACAGTCTGTTTAGCGCTGGTTTCCTCTCATCTCAGAGCACGATTAGCCTATCCGGAATGGCTGCGGTGATGCGCTATCTAGTGGCCGATTTAACAATCACAATTCAATCAGAGAAACAGCTGTCAAATAGCATTATCTGAAAAAGAGATACTTCGACGAGTTGTTACGTACTACTCTACAAGACAAAACGCTTACTGCAGAATAAAAATGCATATCATATAAAAATACTCTTCGACTCAAACTTTAAGTTAAATTATTATTATTATTATTATTATTATTATTATTATTATTATTATTATTATTATTATTATTATTATTATTATTATTATTATTATTAATAAATTAAATTATTAAATTAAACAATATGAAATTATTATTATTATTATTATTATTAATGGTTCATGGTGTGGGTTACTGTAGTCATGTCATAGTTCGTAAACCATGGGCAACGCCTGAGTGGCTTAGTAAGTGGTCCTGAGAGTCGGGATACCAGTTGTACAGCAACAACATTTGCCTGGTGTGAAAATAAGAAACCACGGAAAACCATCTTCAGAGCTGCCGAGAGTTAGGTCCGAACTCAGTATCTCCTAAATGCAAGCTGACAGGTAGGTGACAGAAACCGCAATGATTTCCTAAAATGTTTCAGCTTTCTTATTATCCCTGTATATCGGATACAAAATACGGTAATCAATTTTTGTGGTCGGCAAATGGTTTCCATAGTCTACATTTAGGACAAGAAACATAATCGAACAAATAAAACATAAGCCCTAAAATTATGTAAATGCTGTGAATGGTACCTGAAGTAAAAATTACTGAAAGACTATAAAATTGGTGAATATGTTTTACACATAAAAGGTAGGTAGTTCATAAAGAGATTTTGTATTGTTCAAACATTGTACGTTGTGTATTAAATATTCCTCTATAACCTACTCTTTAGTCCATGGTACCATGACGTAACTCAGTCCTTATAGAACTGAGAGGTCCATAGGTTAGACTAAAGGGGAAATGCATTCTTGTTTTCATTTTGGATTTTGTTGCACTTCTTCACGTTCACTACCTTTGTGATCTCGACTCTCTAGAATTCATTATAAGAAAATGTAATGTTCGAAAGAAGATAAGAATCAAATTAATAATAATTTCGTGTGGCTATTTCTAGCCGGGTGCAGCCCTTGTAAGGCAGACCCTCCGATGAGGGTGGGCGGCGTCTGCCATGTGTAGGTAACTGCGTGGCATTGTGGTGGAGGATAGTGTTAAGTGTGGTGTGTGAGTTGTAGGGATGTTGGGGACCACACAAACACCTAGCCCCGCGCCTTTGGAATTAACCAATGAAGGTTAAAGTCCCCGACCCGGCCGGGAATCGAACCCAGGACCCCCTGAACCGAAGACCAGTACGCTGACCCTTCAGCCAACGAGTCGGACAAGAATCAAGTTGTTAAGGGGAAAGTCAGACTGACAATTCCTATTGAATTATAATTACGTCACTGAATTTTTAGTACTCAAGTAATTTAAGTATTGAGTATTAAGTTTGACTTTGTTCATTTCTACATTTTTCCGATATTCTGCATTTTTGTGCGAATTCTTTATCGGTTTATAATTAACATGGACTATAATTACAATCAAGATTAAAGGATGTTATAAGGTACAGAGTTCAAATCATTATAGTCTGTGTCCGATGGGAAACTGTTTGCATTGTCGTCATTTCTATTTCTTTCTTTCTTTCTTAGTCCGCTTACCCTCCATGGTTGCTTTTTCCCCTCGGACTCAAGTGTCCTGGAGCGTGAGACATTGGTTCGGGGATACAACTGGGGAGAAAAACCAGTACCTCGCCCATGTGGCCTCACCTGCAGCTATACTGAACAGGGGCCTTGTGAGGGATGGGAAGTATGGATGGGATAGACAAGGAAGGGGGAAGGAAGCGGCCATGCCCTCAAGTTAGGTACCATCCCGACATTTGCTTGGAGAAGTGGAAAACCACGGAGAACCACTTCCAGGATAGCTGAGGTGGAAATTGAACCCCATTCTACGCAATTGACCTCCCGAGGCTGAGCGGACCCCATTCCACCCCTCGTTCCACTTATCAAATTTCGTGGCAGAGCCGGAAATCGAACTCGTGCCCCCGCGGGTGGTAGCTAATCACACTAACCAATACATCACAGAGGCGGACTGCGATCATTTTTCTTCTTCTCCCTAATCTGTTTACCCTCCAGGGTTGGCTTTTCCCTCGGAATCAGCGAGGGATCCTACCTCTACCGCCTCAAGGGCAGTATCCTGGAGCGTGAGACATTGGGTCGGGGGATACAACTGGGGAAAATGACTAGTACTTCGCCCAGGCGGCCTCACTTGCTATGTTGAACAGGGGCCTTGCTGGGGGATGGGAAGATTGGAAGGGATAGACAAGGAAGAGGGAAGGAAGCGGCCGTGGCCTGAAGTTAGGTAACATCCCGGCATTTGCCCGGAGGAGAAGTGGGAAACCACTTCCAGGATGGCTGAGGTGGGAATCGAACCCACCTCTACTCATTTGACCTCCTGAGGCTGAGTGGACCCCGTTCCAAACCTCGTACCACTTTTCAAATTTCGTTGCAGACCCGGGAATCGAACCCGGGCCTCCAGGGATGGCAGCTAATCACACTAACCACACCACCACAGAGACGGACGCGGTCTTTTTTATTACCGTAAGTAAAAATACTGTAGTCTGGTACAAGTAATTTTTAACACAGGCAAATTTCCCGCGGTGCGCAACGCATTAGATGGGTGAGATATCAGCTGCCGCTTGGTTGAACAATTCTGTGTCCTCTGCAGGCCAAAACGCATCCCATTTGACATATACTATAGAGTTCGATAAACCTGAGCTATAGTTGTGTCTTTCAGTTTCAGCACATTCGAGTCCGGCTCCATGGCTATATGATTAGCGTGGTGGCCTTTGGTCAAGGGGGTCCCGGGTTCGATTCCCAGTCGGGTTGGAGATTCTAATCTTCACTGGTTAAATCCAATGGCGTGTGTGAACCGTCTTCAGCATTGGAATTAATCATCACAGATGCATAGGTCGCCTATTCGGCGTCAACAGGAAAGCCTTACATCAGGCCCCTTCGGAGGCCATATGCCATTGTTATTATTGTCATTACCATCTCGTTCCTTAGAATTCTTATGATACTGCCACTCGTGAAGAAAGTGTAATTACTAGATCCTGATTGTGGAGACTTTTTGATGCACAAGTTCTTAAGGGCAGTCTGACACTATTATGAGAGTGTGTTGTTTTCATTGTAAAATCACAAGAAACGAACTTTTTTGGAACATTTCAGGTCGTGATTTTGGCCAGTTATAAGAACTGGCAAACAGTTATCGACCTCGTGCTGAGAATATGGCTCTGGAAATGACTTGCGATCTCCTGTAAGCTTAGCTTACTGGTTACTGGAACCACCCTTAGGCTACGTTTCAATAAACTAAAGCTTAAAACATGTTCATTATTCAGGCCATTGTCATCGCATGTTGGCCGTCATGGGGACTAAAATCAGAAGTTATCCGTGTCATACACCACACAGCCTCGTCCGGCTTCTTGGCTGAAAGGTCAGCTTAGTCGTCTTCGGTTCAGAGGGCCCTGGGTTCGATTCCCGGCCGGGTCGGAGAGTTTAACCTCGGATTGAAATACTGAGCAGCTGGATGACAATTTATCATCAAGTGTGCTGTGCAGTGGTGTGAACATAAGAACAGTAGTGCATAGCTACTCAGTGACTCGCAGGGTGCATTGAACTCAAACAACGGCAAGCACAATGTATATCCAATAGCACAGCAGTGACCCCGCGTCTGTCTCTGCGGGATCCGAGGACACACTACTTCTCCTGGAAATGAAAAGGCAGACATCCTCGCAAAAGCAGTCTCCTCATCCAATATAGAAATTACCTACAATAAATCACCCCCAAACTACGCAAAAGCCAAGATCAAAACATATCTAATACGTCAGTAGAACAGTCTCTGGACATCAAGTACAAAGGGGCCCGTCACAAGAGAGTTATATTTTCCCGAGAAACATAGCCGATTCCAGTGCAAAACTTCAGTGCCCGAACCCATTCTCACCCAGTTTCTCTCCGACCATGGAAAGTTTAAGTGCTACCTTGAAAGCTTTAAAATTAATATTGGAGACGGATATTTGTGCTTTTGTGGATCTTCTCAAATAGTGGGCCATAGTCTATATTGTTCGACTGTGCCATGTTGGGAAGGACAAGATTCGATCTTGAGTGTCACCTAAACAATTATAATATGGAACTCTCAAAGCCATTATACCATCTGTTTAGAAAATCTTGCTGCTACAAAGTGTTCCTAAAGTTCACACACCACATCTTCAATAATTTAGTTCCCTAATTTTATACTATTAGGATATTCAATAAATAATTACCGGAGCCACGGTATGACTCAACGGGATCTGGCTGGAGGCGTTTAGAGTGTCTGCAATCCTTAGTGAGAAAGAAGTTAGTTTCCAGCAGAGACGTTCCACCAGACGGAACTTTCACCTCCCCGACACCGCCAGCTGCTACTGTATTGTCACAGGTACTGACGGGGGTATCTCCCGGAATTTATACCTCATTCATTCTACATCTTGCTCCAGGAGTATTCACTAACTAAAATAACTCCAGAGAGTATATTACACTTCGTATACTGAAGACTACTACTGAGAGAGACCTACGTGAGAACTGGTTAGTCATCAGCGGTCTTTTCTAGCTCTGATTCATGCCCAGTTATCACACTTTCATGTTATTTTTGTCACGAGGTTTTCAATTGTGTGCCTAATCAAACGCATGCTTCCGTTCAACTTGTCATATCAGTCTTCTGGACTTTTCTTGTTTGCTCTTTGAGGCAGTGAGTCATCTAATTTTGTGCAACTGCGAAATAAGATTTCTAGGAATTCCTAAAATATTCAAATATTCAGACACGGATTTAGTTTGAATATTTTTCTACCTTACACGAGTTTGGCATATGTGTAATGGACAGCTGACCAGGTAATAAAATAAATAATACATCAGCAGTGACGTATAAGAATATTAAACCTGATTCATACTTCTCCATCCTCCAGTTTACTGACCCATACAAAAGTTATGTACACAAGAACCTCGTTTATCCGGATTAAGTGGGACCGGAACTGATCCACATTATCGAAATCCGGATAATCCGGAAAAACGAAAAAACAAATACAGTACATGTTATATATTATATTAACGTAAGTTGTACAGTAATACCTTCTTCAATTGTACAAAAATATATAAGAACATTTTTCTTACATTTACAACTCTTTTTTATGCACTAAAATAATGTGTGAGCTTTTCCTGTTTTACATTTGTATAGCGTTTGCGCGCAGCATAATCACGAAGACGTTTTACTAACATCCAAGGATAAGCTCTGCCGGTGTGTTTTCAGTCTGGGGTTCTAAATAGGCCATCAGTTTGTCCAGCTGCATTGTTGCATCTCCATGAGTCATTGTTTCTTCTATTGGAGCGCCGGTTTCATTTTCGAATTCACCATCACCCTACCTGCCGAGGAACAAGGGGCAATCATTTATTCATCTGTCATTGTACCGTAGCCTAATTACAGTAATTTTTCAACCAGTCATTTACGTCGTTCACATCTACGTCCGAGCATCCGTCAAGGAACTCAGAAGAGTCCACGGTTTCTCATTCTCAATCCAGGCGAATGCCGGGACGGTACCTTTGATAGACCGCTGCCAACTTACTTCCAATTCCTGTCCTTAACTATCCTTGGCGGAAAAGACATTCACGAAGAATCGACCCCGTAAAAGAAATACTGTACAAATAAAAAAAAATTTTTATTGTTTTCGCTCCGGATAAACCGGAGATCCGGATTAATGAGGGCCGGATAAACGAGGTTTTTGTGTAGTTGATGTAGTTGATTTGGGGGGAAATTATGAAAGAAACTTAGTATACTCTGATGACTTTGTTGCAATCTGTCGAAAGCTTGCAATTTTACAAGTTCAAACATGAATCGATACGCAGAGGAAATTCTAGTAAAACCACGTTCCAAAGACTAAAATGATATTGGTTGGGACAGATGCGTAGCTAAGGGGAAAATAAATATCTGAAACCCATACTCTCAACGTTGTACGCAAGAGTAGTGACATTTAAAGACTGTTATGTCACTGCAATTTTATATCACCTTCTCCCCTCAGACTGATCATACTTGCGGTCGACTTCTGTCAAAGGCAATGCAGGCATGGTGGATTTTTTCTTCCCAATTTAGCTTTACGTCGCACCGACACAATAGGTCTTATGGCGACGATGGGACGGAAAAGGCTAGGAAAGGAAAGGAAGCGGCCGTGGCCTTGATTCAGGTACAGCCCCAGCATTTGCTTGATGTGGAAATGGGAAACAACGGAAAAGCATCCTCAGTGCTGCCGACAATGTGGCGAATCAACTATCCCTCGAATGCAAGCTCACAGCTGCGCCCCCCTAACCGCACGGTCAACTCGCTCGGTATGCATGGTGGAGAAAGTGCGTCGAGTATGATAAATACTCGTCCAACTATTAACAATATTTCATAGAGAAATATTGATGATTTCCCTGCACCACTGCAAAGCAGTGTCCCATAGCGTATGCTGCTAATATTTCGTCTTTCTGTCGTTATGCGTTGTTGCCAACTTACATATTATTTAAAACATTGGAACTGCAAATAATGATCAACAGTAATACTTTTAAAACTCTACTAAATAGCATTCTATATCTGAAGGTATGTTAGTCGCTAGCAAAGGATATTTGACATGTAGATATTGATGGCTGATTATACAGTAAAAGATATTAGAATAATTTTCACGAAGACAAAACGATGTCTATTACATTGTAATATAAGTATATAAAGGGTAGCCTACGTTACAGCAGAGCACATTGTATTTAGTCTCCTGGTATTTCCACATTACATGATCGTCGGATCATTCACACAGCTTCATTCATCTAGGAGACTATGGCTAGACTCAAAGATAAGAGGTTTTAAGGCGTTTGTTGACCGGATCATTTGTCGGTAGACTTGTTTGAGTATACATACATGGCGCCCTATCCTGTACCTTTCTGCTCAACTAATGCATTTTACATCTACTCTGATCTGTTTGTCATATTCATTTCTTGGCCTCTTTGCTCTTTACACGTCCCTCCAGAACCAAATGAACAAGTCATGTGCGACTCAAGATGTGGCCTATCTTCTTCTGGTCAAATTTCACTAAATCGTTCACTCATTTACTTAATCCAGTAGCCCAAGGTAGTGGAATGATTGCCACAAATCGTCATACAGTCTTTCCAAACTGAACATTGCAAAAGAGTCATTTTATTAAGAAAACAATATGCACATTCATGTCTATACGTAGGCTATGCAACTAAGTGACATTTCTCTACATAGTTATCGCTGTTCTAAGAAATAGTCGACCGGCTGAGTTGGCTTTGCGGTTAGGGGTGCGCAGCTGTGAGCTTGCATCCGGGAGATAGTGGGTGCGAACCCAACTGTCTGCAGCCCTGAAGATGGTTTTCCGTAGTTTCCCATTTTCACACCAGGCAAATCCGGGGGCTGTACTTAATTAAGGCCAGGGTCGCTTCCTTTCCACTCCTAGGCCTTGCCTATATCATCGTCTGTGTCGGTGCGACGTAAAGCAAATTCTAAAATAATAATAATAAGTAGTCGATATATACTTTTCATTTTGTTATGGTATACTGTATGATGAAGAAAAGTCTCGATATCTTTGCACAATCACCAGTTTTCTATAATGTCTTTGGAAAGGTTTAAGAGACAATTTTCTTCACAATTCAAATGAATATTGAAGAAAATAAAGCTGTATGATGTCACCTATGTACACTTTTGAACTTGAACATTAATCGGCGGGAAATGTTAGGAACCATTCTGCTTACCATTCTACACTTTATTAAAACTGAGCCATTTCACGACATGGCGTTGAAACTACTGTCAATTATTTATTTGATTATGACCGTCCCCCATTTTGGATGTGACCTAACAACAGTAGCGTAGCCAGGCTTGGCCGATCGGTGGGGGGGTGGGGGGGGGGGGTTATAGTTACAAAACTATGTTAGAACGCAATGAAGGTGCATGTGCGTGTGTGGTGCGCGCATGCGTGGCTTGTTATTATAAGAACACTGACAAGCGGATTACGTTGATATTCAGACTGCAGTAAACAACAAAATCTTACGATAAAATGCAGAACAAGAACAGTACGATCAAGGTCAACAGTTTTACAGCGAATGATATGTTCAGTATACAATCTAAAATCCAACTTTTGAGGCTTCTTAGAGAATAGATTCAACAGATCTATTGGTTCTACAATTATGTCTCTGAAGGTTTATTCAGTTTATTGTTTATTATTAGTTTGTTTACTGTAAAATTTCCATGAGGGGGGGGGGGTACTAACCCCCAGTAAGGCCCCCATCCTGGCTACGCCCCTGCCTAACAATGAATAGGCCTACAGCTGCCTTTATTTAGATTACACATAACAGCTGGGTCTATTGAACATCTATTGTAACAATCTGAAATATATAATGTCACTAAGATTCCGATCTTCAGAAACGTTACATTAAACCTCTAGTATCTCACGTTTACTTAAATCACAGCAGCCTTTTGTTGAACTTCTACTTCCACAGTCGAAGGACAGTTCTTCAGAGAAAATGCTGTTTATTTCATGTTGTCTTCTTTTTGCGTGGCAAGAGTGGGAGGTTCGTAGGTCATGGTAAGGTTATGGGCACGTTAAATATAATGTTTAGGGCCGATTAATTCATGGTAATACTGTATCAACAATGCACTTTGTTATAGCATGGACAAGAACAAATTCGTTTCATTCGTAGACCTGTGTCAGTGGTATTCTTGGCTTTGACAATATGAACGTGACTGAGGTATGAGCGATGCTACTAGCGTAATGTCATTCCGTATGCAGCCAGTCCCTGTGATGAACTGTGTGAAAATCTCGCTCACAGGATCATTTCAGCGGGCTTGGCAGATTGATGGGTAATAGAACTTCTGGCTCTGTGAGGAAAGCAACCTCACTCCTCATTTCCCTAGTACACCTCTTCAGTGACTCCAAGTCTATCTATGAAGCTGATGGAGCTGTTGAGAATCCAACCAGACTTTGAGAGAAAATCTCAATATACATACAAATAGAACGTTGGCATGGCACATCATGTGTGGTGGGGACAATACGACGTCTTTCGGGAATGGTAGTTACACGCTACAAATCAGATTCTATTGGTAAATGTAAAGCATCAATGCACATGCGGTACCTATTTCATCCAACGATTCCGATCTCATTGTAGACGGCTTTTTTTGTCGTTGTCCATGGAACACGAATAAGACAGTACCAGAATCCTGTCTGTAAAAGACCTGGTGAGTTGGCCGTGTGGTTAGGGGCGTGCAGCTGTGAACTTGAATCTGGGAGATACTGGGTTCGAACACCACTGTCGGCAGCCCCGAAGATGGTTTTCCATGGTTTACCATTTTCACACCAAGGAAATGCTGGGGCTGTACCTTAATTAATTAAGACCACGGCCGCTTCTTTCCCACTCCTAGGTCTTTCTTATTCGATCGTCAACATAACACCTATCTGTTTCGGTGCGACGTAAAGACCCTAGAAAAAAAAATGATTGTAAAAGTGTTTACAGTCCGGCGTACATACAACGGATGTGGATGAGAAGATTCCACATCCCCTTGGCTTCCACCACCAGAGGTGATAGCATTGGGACTAGCTGTGAGCTTTCATCGGCCTTGGTCTCAGAGGAAATCCGCTGATGGAGGAAATCCTTTCGGTACTGAGTCGAGCAGGACTCACTTGGAAAATGGATGACAGATATTCAGTCTCTAGCAACATCACCGCAGATCGAACCACAGTTCTTCCTGTTGAGAACATGACTGACCGTCGTGCCATTGTGGCTCCAGACACAGGACGCTGAATTCCCATTATTAAGTAACGCTATCACTTATGTTAATTTAGATTTCATACCTTGAAAAGAACTCTGATATACATAGTTTTAATTTCTTCCGTCAAGTAAAACTCTCTGGACATTGACTGATCAAAAGATACCATCCCTGAGCCCTTCAGATCTCTTAGACGTAATCCCTTGGGAACTGTATGACAGGGACGAATCAGATCTATCCAATGACCAGAGTGAAGGTGATGAGGGCTGACGAATGCAATCACTTATCCAGAAAAACTACTGTTTCATCATGACCAGTCTGTCAAGCATCCTCCCTGGTCTAGCAGTTACCGTAATGTATTCCTGACGAGATGGCTGTGTTCGATCCTTGACGAGGATTCGAATGTCTTAATATTGCCTAGTAAGATCCTTGGCTGAATGGTCAGAGAGCACCTGCCGGGTGAATTCCTTTGACTCGGGGACTGGGTATTTTTGTTCTCGCATCTTCATCTACATAGCCTACAGCACACCACCAAACACCAGAGAAACACGCAATAGTGAATACTTCCCTTCACTTAAGGTTAGTGTCAGCATGGTCGACCAGCCGTAAAATAGGGCCAAATCTACATCCAGTGCCGACTTCAATAAATTCGGAAAAAGGCCAGGAGGCCAGGAAGGTGATGATGAAGGAAACGGCTTTTATCATCCGAGGACAAGTTAGAGCAGGCATGGCAATCTGAGCCATAAGTGACATTGGCCAAAGCCGTGGTCAGAGACTTCTACCGGGGAAGGTTTGATCGGCAGCTCTCCCGAAATCTGGACAATGCAGTCAAAGCGGGAACCAAAACTGTTCAGTGAGAACGATCGAAACAAAATGACTAAAATCAAGTACGTGCAAGGGAAAAGTTAGTTTCGTGTTCGCTTTTTATTTATTTAGTCCATGTATTTATATTTACAAGATCTATTAATGTCATTAATTTTACCTGACTTTCACATTACTTGGCCTCTTTATTTGTGACTAGCAGTTACCCGCGGCTTCGCTCGTGTGGATTTCGTAAAATAATAAATGTAATCGTTCCTCGGTATTGTACTAAGACATTATCTGTAAAAACCTAAGTATAAACATTCACCGACAAAACTGAGTTTCATTTACCCCGGAAGCTCTTTGTAAACCACGCTTGTGTTATTGCCTTTTGGGGCTAAGATGACCGTGCAACATAGAACTGTACACATGAAACAGTCTTCTCTCAAATCGGAAAAAAGTGTTTATTTTTAAAGAATATTCCAAATATCTATCTCCACGTCGTAACATCTTAAAGTTTTTGAGATAGGCTATAAGAATCCACATAGAAGAATTTAACTCCTTTTTAGTCCTTCCCATTTTCCGAAAACAAAAAGAAATACATGTTCCTTTACTTTTAAAGAAGATTCCAAATACTAATTTTCGCGTCTGTAATATCATCAGTTTGTGAGATATAAGCATCCTCATTAAAAATTATTCACTTCTTTTTTCATCCACCGTTAAGTGCCTTTTCCGAAAACAAAAAGTATGTGTTCCTGTATTTTTAAAGGACTTTCCAAATACCAAGTTTCATGTCTGTAACATGTTAAGTTTTTGACATATACTGTAGATATAACGGAGCTCATTTTCAAAATTCACCCACTTTTTCAATTCTTTTCAACCCATTTAGTGGATTTTCCGAAAACAAAAAAGTACGTGCTTCTTTATTTTTAAAGGAGATTCAAAATACAGTACCAACTTTCACGTCTGTAACATCTTCAGTTTTTGAGATATAAGTATCCTCATAAAATGAATTCAACTTCTTTTTCCCTTTTTTCTACCCACTTCCTCTTTAAGCGGACTTTCCGAAAACAAAAACTATGTGTTTCTTTATTTTTAAAGTAGATTCAAAATACCAACTTCCACGACTATATCTTCAGTTTCTGAGATATAAGTATCCTCTTAAACAGAATTCAAAGCCTTCTTTACTTGTTTTCAGCCCTCCCTCCCCCCCAGGTCGATTTTCCGAAAACAAAAAAATACGTGTTTATTATTAAAGAAGATTCCAAATACCAAGTTTCACGTCTGTAACATCTTTTTTTTGAGATTAAATATCCTCACAAAAGGAATTCAACTCCTCTTTCACCCCACCCCCGTTAAGTTGATTCCCTCCGAAATGCGTGTTTCTTTATTTTTAAAGGAGATTCCAAACACCAATTTTCACTTCTGTAACCATCGGTTTTCGAGAGATAAGTATCCATATAGAAAGAATTCAATTTTTCACTTACTTTCACCCTTCCTCGTTAAGTGAATTTTCCGAAAACAAAAAATACGTGTTCATTTAAAAAGGAGCTTCTAAATACCAATTATCACGACTGTAACATCTTCGGGGGTCAAAGGAGCAGTATGTGGTCTTGTGGGTACACTTCTTGCTGATGGAAGTGCACTAGTAAAATACAGGAAATGCCATGTATTCCTACCAAGTCCGATACATGCACGTCCTAGCCGTGGTCTCTGGGAAACGGGTACAATCCTTAAGGTATACGGCTAAGACATGTGAGGGCGGAAAGCGAGTTCCCGACGCTTAAATGGGGGCTAATCAGCTAAGGGAGACAACCCTAACAGAAAACATCGGTCCTCCAGGATTGCTGGGTCTTGGAGCAAGGCTAACAATCTCGCTCCGGAAAACAAGCTGTTGGGAAGCCCCAGAATATGCCTCGGAATTGTGGATTTAATAGACGGCGAGCTAAGCTAAAGGAAATGGACTATGCAATTGGTACATGGAATGTACGTACCCTTCTACGAGCCGGAGCATTGAAGGTATTGACGCAGAAATTAGAAGCCAAGAAAGTGGACATAGCAGCCATCCAAGAAACAAGTTGGTCAGGAAGAGATGAGATTTGGGATACCAAAACCCACACAGCATTTAGTAGTGGGAAGTTAAGGAATGCACAAGGAGGAGTAGCATTTATAGTACGAACACAAGCCAAAGGTGACGTACTACAGTTTTGGGCAGTAAATGAAAGATTGGCAACACTGCATGTTAAAATGCAATTCTATAATCTAACAATCGTAAATGTATATGCACCAACGGAAGACAAGGAACAGATAGTCAAGGATCAGTTCTATGCTGAACTGGAACGAGTGCTAGATTCAATCCCATCCAACGATGCTAAGATGATAATAGGAGCCCTAAATGCGCAAATTGGGAAGGAGGAGATTTATCAAGGAATAATAGGGATCCATAGCTTACACAACAATACTAATGATATTGGACAGAGATTGCTTGACCTTGCTACCAGCAGAAACATGAAGGTGATGTCAACCTGTTTTCCTCATAAAGAGGTACACAAGCAAACATAGATATCGCCGGATGGAAAGACCTGTAATCAAATTTACCATGTAGTGATGGAGAAAAGATGTGCTTCCAATATCATGGATGTCAGATCACACGGAGGAACAAGTTGTGGTTCCGACCACTTTCTAGTTAAGGCAATCTTAAAGTGTCGCATAATTAAAGCAAGGAAGGAAGGGGTGAGTGGGACAGAAACGTACAATACTAGTGAACTGAAGAATAAGGAAGTATCATAAAGATATGGGCAAAAATTCCTTTTCACCCCTCTCCACCAAATTTATTTTCCACCTAAAATGCGCGTTTCTTTATTTTAAAGGAGATTCCAAATACCAATTTTCACGTCTGTATCGACTTTAGTTTTCATAAGATATAAGTACCCTTATAAAAATAATTCAATCAATTTTTCAATTCTTTCAGCCCCCCATTAATTGGATTTTTCAAAATCAAAGGAATATATGTTACTTTACTTTTAAAGGGGATTCCAAACACCTATTTTCATGTCTGCAACATCTATAGTTTTTGGGATATAAGTAGACTCATACAAATAATTCAACTAATTTTTCAATTTTTTCATCCCCACCTAAGTGGATTTTCAGAAAACAAAAAATATGCATTTCTTTATGAAATTCATATCACTAATTTTTACGTCCTTAACGTCTTCAGTTTTTGAGATATCAGTATCGTAATATAAAGAATTCAACCCACATTTCAGTCCTTTCTACCCGCCCCTCCCCCTCCTCAAAGTGTTTTTCCAAAAAAAAAAAAAAATACGTGTTTCTTATTTTTGAAAGGGATTAAAAATACCAATTTTCACTTCTGTAACATGTTAAGTTTTTGAGATATACTGCAGATTTGCTCATTCTAAAAATTCACCCAGTTTTTGGTTCCCCTTAAGTGGATAATCTGAAAAAATTATCTATGTATCTTTACAGGGGATTCCAAGTGCCAGTTTTAAGTCTGTAACATGTTAAGTGTGTGAGATATATTGTAGGCCCGGATATATATTTTTTAAATTCCATCCCATTTGTCACTCTCGTTCACCCCCTATTCATTGGATTTTTCAAAAACAAAAATATACATGTTTCTTTATTTTTAAAGGAGATTCCAAATACCAATTTTCACGTCTGTAACATCTTCAGTTTTTGAATTATAAGTATCCTCATAAAAGGTATTCAACCATTTTTCCCCTTTTCCCCTTCATTTAATGGGATTTTGCGAAAACAAAGAAAAGCATGTGTTTCCTTAATTTTAAAGGAGATTCCAAATACCAAGTTTTACGTCTGCAAATTTTTAAGTTTTTGAGATATATATATCCTCATCTAAAAATTTCACCCCCATTTTCACCCCCTTAGCAACAAAACAATACGTGTTTCTTTATTTTTAAAGGAGATTCTAAATACCAATTTTTAAATCTGTAAACTTTGAAAGTTTTGAGATATAGATATACTAATTTTAAAAATTTCTAAAAATTCACCCCATTTGTCACTGCTGTTTAACCCCCATTAATTTGATTTTCGAAAAACAAAAAAAAATATTGTATCTCTATTTTCAAAGGAGATTCAAAATACCAATTTTCAGGTCTGTAATATCTCAGTTCCTGAGATATAAGTATCCTCATTAAAGGCGTTCAACCGCTTTTTCACCCTTTCCACCCTTCCTAGTGGGATTTTCCGAAAACAAAAAAATACGTGTTTCCTTATTTTAAAAGTAGATTCTAAATAGCCATTTTTCATCTGTAAACATTTAAAGATTTTAGATATACTGTAGATACAATCATTTTAAAAATTTCTAAAAATTCACCCCATTTGTCACTGCTGTTTAACCCCCATTAATTTGATTTTCGAAAAACAACAAAAAATAGTGTTTCTCTATTTTTAAAGGAGATTCAAAATACCAATTTTCAGGTCTATAATATCTCAGTTTCTGAGATATAAGTATCCTCATTAAAGGCATTCAACCGCTTTTTCACCCTTTCCACCCTTCCTAGTGGGATTTTCCGAAAACAAAAAATGCATGTTTCTTTATTTTTAAAGTAGATTCTAAATAGCCATTTTTCATCTGTAAACTTTTAAAGTTTTTAGATATAGATACAATCATTTTAAAAATTCACCCCCCTTTTCAATCCCTTAGCGACGAAATATCCAAAAGTCCTCCCTTAGCGAGCACCTACATTGTGATATAAATGTATCCTCAAAATGTCATTCCTTTATGTCCAGTAGTTTTGGGTCGGCGATGATGAGTCAGTCAGTCAGTCAGTCAGTCAGTCAGTCAGTCAGTCAGTCAGTCAGTCAGTCAGTCAGTCAGTCAGTCAGTCAGGACATGTTTTATATATACGTGTGTAATGGCGGAGAAGCCTGGTTCAGGTCGTTCTAGTTGACGCCCATGACTAACCTACGTGGATTAGTTCTGGGTGGGATGATGATGATGATGATGATGATGTAGGGAGAGGGTGAAACCCGGTGTCGGGACATAGCCTTCTCCGGTCGAATAACACCAACAATTGTGCTCAACGCTTAACGTTCCATCAAACGGACTTATCACCATGAATAGTGTGATATGACCTCACTCCTTGCGAACACTGCGGGGGGGGGGGGGGGGTTTGGCATTGACGCAGGCTTTTGGCACGCAATCTGGTAGTTATTAATTGTCCTACCCCGCATGCCATTATTCTGATGGTGATTACTTTTTCCACCAGCAGAACTCGAACCAGCTAACCACTGCGTCAGACTTGACGCTTTAACGATCATGACCACGGGGCGGGCTATTTGTGACAACTGAAGGCCATTTATTTATTATTCATTACTAAAAAAGAGAAAAATGCAATATGTCAAATATTGTACTGTAAATCTTCTCCTTCTACCATTTACTCCACACTTGTGGCGTCACGAGTGCGAACTGTGTTGTACATGTGGATTTAGCCATGTTTGAATGCCGGATGCCCTTCCTGACGCCAATCATATATGGAGGGATGTAATCACTATTGAGTATTTCTCTGGTGGTTAGTAGTGTAGCATGTTGTATGAATATGAAGAGTAAAGTGTTGGGTCAAACACAAATACCCAGTCAACGAGCCAGAAGTATTAATCAAATGAGATTGAAATTCCTAACCCGGCCGGGAATCTAACACGGGCCCCTCTGAACCGAAGGCGTTAACGCTGACCATGCAGCCAAAGAGTCGAACCTGTCCTTTAAATATATATACATACATACATACATACATACATACATACATACATACATACATACATACATACATACATACTGTATCGGAAACGCCGCTACGTGAAAGAAGTTCGAAGTACGTGTATTGAACTTCGCGCGAGGTGGAAGATAGGCAGCCCGTCGAACTCGTTGACGTGCACAGCCGTGACGTAGCCGCTTCGAGTGAGCTCCACACAGCCAAGCGTGACCATATATGGTAATGCCCCGGCCCATGTGCAAAAGTCTATTTAGCGTTAAAATGTTGTTTTGACACCGCCAACTTGGAGGCCATCATAATAGATGCAATCAGTCAAATTCTCGAGAAAATCCACCGCGTACTTTACGAGTTATAGGGGTGGATAATACCCACGTTCTAGATGCTTCGTCACAATCTGGTATAAAAGGAGGGCGATCCGGACTACAGATTCAGTGTGTGTTACTCCACCGTCTCTGCGACACGGGTGACGGGTGGAGCTCTACAAGTGCGGACCGAACCTATGGTCGGACGAGTCTTTGCATTTCGAGTGTTCGATTCTAGTGGAGTTGGAACTTTATTTTCTTCAAGTACAATGTTAGGACTTGTGTTTCAGTGACTAACTGAAGGAACTTAGAATTTCTCTCGTGAGTGTTGTAACTTTTCCAAGTGCTACATTTGAACTGGGATTTCGTAAATATACTTTGGGAAGGTAGAAATTTTCCGACTGTCTCATTTGGACTTGTGTTTTGCGGCAAGCTGTGGAAACATAAAACTTTTCTTGTGAATGTTGCAATTTTCCAAGTACCACATTGAACTTGTGTTTCGTGACGAACTGCGGAAACTTAGAGTATTTCAGAGTATTACGTTCGAACTTATGTTTCATAACGGATTGTGGGAACATGAACTATTTTTCGAGTGCCGCATCTGGACTTGTGTTTAAACTTGTGTCATCGTAACAGGCTGTGGAAACAAAGAGTACCCATACCATATCTGAGTTTGTGTTTTCCTCTCGTGAAGTTCCGAGAGAACATAGAAATTTTCAGTGTCATAATTGAACTTATAATTTATACTTCGTAATCATTTTTCATGGACAGTGTTAGACTCTTTCCAAATGCAGTTTTACTTTAATGATCACTTAATGACATTGCTTAACAGTCTTAAGGTACACGTAATTTTGCTTATCGACGGAATAGGACATTTCCGAGTAGTACAATCGTGCCTATGTGTCCTGAACTTGCATAAACAGTCCATCTTGTGCTTAAGATTATATTCTAAGCATAAACTGACGAGATCAGTGAGTTAGGAACTGTAATGATAATAATTAGTGACACAATAGAACATTCTAGTCTGCCATGCCAATGTTAACAAACTCATGTCATGAACTTGACATTATAAATTACACATTATTTTCTCAAGTATTAATTCGGCTAACATCTAACACATGGTCAGATATTCAGTTCAATCGTTTTATTTTCAAGCGATAATTTATGAACATTTGCGATTCAGCGAGGTCTTTGAATCAAGATTTTAGTGTCGATTTCATTAACATTTGACATATCTTATTTCCAATAAGTGAACGCAATAATTTAAAGGTCAATTTATTTAACAGTGCCACAAGTAAGTTGAGTGCCATACGGGGGACTTGTGTGTGAATCACGCCTCACCTTTCATCAACCGTGTCGTGTGAGATCGAACCCCGCAACGTGTGGGCCTAGAGAATCGAGAACTCCCAGATCCTCGAGAACTTCGAGAAATTCCAGAACGTCGAGAACTTCACATCCAGGATGGGCGTGGTTCCTGTCCAGGCCGTGCCCAGTAACCATCCCGGAGACCGGATATTCCAGCCTGCTACAACGCTTCAACTCAACTTTTATGAAAGGTGATATGAATTTGTTTTCAATGAACCATAACATCAGATTCTCAAAAAATCTAAGTTCAATGAACTAATACCCCTCTCTGTACCAACTCCATTGTTTTCATGCCACACCCTTAAAAATAGTCCATGCTCTTCAAGCTAGTGTCAGCGCCTCAAAGACAGACGTTTTCCCCGGTAAAATACATACATACATACATACATACATACATACATACATACATACATACATACATACTGAACCATTTAAGGCACTTCGAAGGATTCCTACCTTCCTTACCTATCACCAAATCGGCATGCGATCCTTCTCTTGTGTCGTCTTTGGGATCTTCGTCACTTGATTACGTAAGAGGCGGATTTCAGTAATTTAAGCTAATGTCTGCAATGAGTTAACTCGATTTAAAAGGGATGTATGTTTCTTAACCATTGGAGAAGAAATCTGAAACCGAGCTCGATAGCTGCAGTCGCTTAAGTGCGTCCAGTATCCAGTATTCGGGAGATAGTAGGTTCGAACCCCACTGTCGGCAGCCCTGAGAATGGTTTTCCGTGGTTTCCAATTTTCACAACAGGCAAATGCTGGGGCTGTACCTTATTTGAGGCCACGGCCGCCTCCTTCCCACTCCTAGCCCTTCCCTGTCCAATCGTCGCCATAAGACCTATCTGTGTCGGTGCGACGTAAAGCAACTAGCAAAAAATATCTGAAAACGTGTGACATTTCACAACATCTAATCAATGAACACAATCCTGTCTGTTTGAAAAAAAGAATAATAACAACGATGATGAGAGATGCTGGCTTTGGATACCTTAACTCAATTTGCCTGATGGGCATCCTTACTAGATCCCACCGTCTTAATTTAAGAATAAAATAAAGAAAGTCTGGAGATCCCTAAGATCGGCTTCCGTGTGAGACTGCATGTACCACCACAATGATTCTTGTTAATCCAGGCCCCGTAACACAAGCTCTGCAATCTTGGTATAATTAAGGCTGTACAATCGGTATGTGCCACACAGTGGTGTAAGGAATGGACCCTTAATTGAATTGATGTGACCTGCAACTGTGCCACTGACCGACATTTAACTCTCTGATTTACGTTAAAGTCATTGTGGATGATGACCGCACGAAAAATGATATAATGACAGATACCCTAATCTAAGTCACTGAGGTTGATGACCCCATGACCATCCACACTTCTAAGCTGAAGGTTGAATACAATTAAGTTAAAGTAGTTTATGACCAAGGTTTCCACGTTAGTAAATCCCCAACACTTCTGGTGCTCAACAAATTCAAAACAAAGAATAATTACAACAACAACAACAACAACAACCGCTCACAACACTTGTCCCTTGCTATCGGACATGTCCCCTTAATCGTTACGTTAATAACTTGAATTTTCTCAGCAAATAAAACTAAGATTTCCAGAATACATTTTCAAGTTGCCCGCCTCTGTGGTGTAGTGGTTAGCGTGATTAGCTGCCACCCCCCGAGGTCCGGGTTCGATTCCCGGCTCTGCCACGAAATTTGAAAAGTGGCACGAGGGCTGGAACGGGGTCCACTCAGCCTCGGGAGGTCAACTGAGTAGAGGTGGGTTCGATTCCTACCTCAGCCATCCTGGAAGTGGTTTTCCGTGGTTTCCCACTTCTCTTCCAGGCAGATAACGGGATGGTACCTAAATTAAGGCCACGGCCGCTTCCTTCCTCCTTCCTTTCCTGTCCCATCCAATCTTCCCATCCCTTCACAAGGCCCCTGTTCAGTATAGTAGGTGAGGCCGCCTGGGCGAGATACTGGTCATTATCCCCAGTTGTATCCCCCGACCCAAAGTCTGAAGCTCCAGGACACTACCCTTGAGGCGGTAGAGGTGGGCTCCTTCGCATAGTCTGAGGGAGAAACCGAACCTGCAGGATAAGCAGATTAAGAAGAAGAAGAAGAAGAAGAAGAAGAAGAAGAAGGCGGTTTCAAGTTAGTCATTTGGTTTTGAGCTTATTCTCAAAATACGATTCCAGTGAATTTAATAAATTAATAAATGAAGTAATCTCATAATCCTAATTAACAACAAATTTATCTGTCCCGGACGAAGTGGTTTCTTTAAACTCCCTAACTGTTTCATTACGTTATCACTTGGACATGTTTACCAGAAACATTTCTTTGACAGAAATATTTATTATTTATTTATGCTCATAGTTACCTTGTTTCGCAGCTGGAAAACGAAATACATTGTCATAACTACCGGTACCGTTTATTTTTTCATTATGTCACTCAACAAGTTTACATTATAACACTAATAATTATTAGGACACAGGCTTGGATAATCCTAACCTTCAATGCTATAATCTGCATAAATTTACACACAATGCAAAATAAAACAACTGATGTTAATCTCTTATAACGTCCACGGTTATCCCTTGGACTAATTCCGGCACCTCCTTCGATATGATTTCAGGCCGATGAAACTCAAGTGTCGTAATGCATCTCACCCAAACTCTATGGTGGATAGACTACTGCATCCCATGTGCTCCACAAGCATGACCTCATACTAAATGAACCTACACTTGTGACTTGGAAACCAACAACAACAACACAATCATCTATCACGAACTCTGTGGATTGACAAGCTATCGTGACATTCAAATAAAATAATCGCAAGACGTTGGACGATCCTCAACAACAAGAAGCAACATCACTATAGATTCTCAAATTTTGACACCTCGGAAAATGGTTATTCACAACATAATACAACATCGTATTATTTCCGTCGCAGCGATAGTAAAATCGCAAGTTCTCTACCAAACGATTCTCTTCTTTAATAAGGAAATCTAATTCCAAACATTTATTATAAATGACAAATATCTGTTGCACTCGCTTTCTAACAAATGAACTGGCTCGCTCGGCTAGAACAGGTGGCTTACTACCTGGAAAGAAGACCCTCCTCGATATTTCTATAAACACACACGTTATCTGAAATGTATCAGAATTAAATCACGCTTCGTTGACAACTCGTGTGAAAGACAATCCTTAATCAACACAGAATATGCGAAAAGATTTAATTTAAAAAGTTACTTGAAATGGTCCTATCCATCACGGTCCTACGGTTTCAAGTGGAATCCTAACTACGGAATGACCCTGTTTCCACATCATTAAATTACACAAAATACATCCTCGGGTTCCCTACGATGAAAAATCCCGGCACAAAATATCTCTTCAACACGACAGGATTTCAATCACCTTATCCTAACTATGGAATGACCCTATTTCCATATCATTAAATTACACAAAATAAATCCTCGGGTTCCCTACAATGAAAAAATCTGGCAAAAATATCCCTTCAATCACCTGAGCCGCATTTCCTCCTAACTCTACAAGATTTGAACCACTTGCAACCTCAAATTCTATACACGATAATAATATGGAATATATATTTTAAGTTATCCACTATGTTGTTACATTAAAAAATCTAGGACAAATTAACCATCTCTCCTCGCATATCTGAGTTTGACAACAAAAATATTTCAATACCGAAATTCACAACTTGACTTACAGAAATTTTATTTCTTTCTTTCTTAATCTGCTTACCCTCCAGGGTTGGTTTTCCCTCGGACCCAGCGAGGGATCCCACCTCTACCGCCTCAAGGACAGTGTCCCGGAGCGTGAGACATTGGGTCGTGGGATACAAATGGGGAGGATGACCAGTACCTCTTCCAGGTGGCCTCACTTTCTATGCTGAATAGGGGCCTTGGTGGGGGATGGGAAGATTGGAAGGGATAGACAAGGAAGGGGAAAGGAAGCGGCCGTGGCCGTAAGTTAGGGTCCATCCCGGCATTTCCATCGAGGAGAAGTGGGAAACCACGGAAAACCACTTCTAGGATGGCTGAGGTGGGAATCGAATCCACCTCTACTCAGTTGACCTCTCTAGGCTGAGCGGACCCCGTTCCAGCCGTCGTACCACTTTTCAAATTTCGTGGCAGAGCCGGTAATCGAACCCGGGCCTCCGGGGGTGGCAGCTAATCACACTAACCACTACATCACAGAGGCAGACTTACGAAAATTTTACCGTTAATTTCCTTTCATCAATTCTACACAGATTTCAATAGACCTTTGGAATAGCACTTCACTTCCATTCCTTCGCCTCGTACCTTCCAATGACAAATTTTACAGCTCCGAACACATGACGGTGTGCTTTCCGTAACAGCTGGCATTCCATCATTACTCCGCAATCGTTCTAAATGGTAAACCATGGATTACACTTACAGGGATTGCATCTTTATACTGAACAGAATTTCTTGATAAATTAATATCTTAACTTGGGCAAACAACAAATATCGGTATAGGAAATAAACGTACGGAAATGATCCTCTGCTCTAGATATTGCATTCGTTTTACAGCCATCAAATCTACTACTGTACAACATTTCACACGCTAGTTCCGCGGCTCTACCGATTATCGTCGTATTCCTCTGACATTTCCACGAACTAACAAGGTGACCAAAGTACGTCACAGATACACGAATAAAATGGTGACATATTGAAATAAACAAATGCACTTAAGAAAGGGTAGCTTACAAACCTGGAAGTCGTACGTGACCTTGCGTCATTAAAGGCTCACCAGCCTCTCTCAGTCTCTTATCTAGCCATCCCGACAGATTTTTATTTCATATCATTCATCTGAAAATAAAAAGTATAAATGCCCTTCACACGTTTTCTTCCTTGCGAAGCGAACACGTTCGTCAAATCACCGATCCACACACGCAATGAAGTAAAACAATTATCTTTTCTAATTCAACTGCAGGATTTCGTCATTATAATGGCCGTCTGTTGCCTGGACTTAAATCTAAACGACGGTTCCACATTTTGAAATACCGTTGAGTTGCCTCCTAATCCATCTCCACTTGGAGATGACGTTATATAGCCACCTTTGGCCAATGCTATCTTCCCTTTTGGAATTAGTCTTCCAGCAAGTATACAACGTTATTCTGTACGACATGCAGCTGCATCGAATTCACTACACACAATGGGGCAATTGAAAATGACGTGGCGTGGTTTTAGAACTTTTTTCCACTTCATGCCATCTGCATTTACTGCCAAAAGTTTACTGACACTGTTTTCACCTCACAGAAAATGTAATTATGGCTGATTCTGAACTGACACGTAATTGTTTAGTTTAATGGCGGTGCTAATGACAAGCATTAAGGGTTTCCCCTAATAAATTTGAGCCGTTAAATTAACTCATAAGCTAGGCATTATATTTTGGTTCGATGTAACAGAGTTTAAATAAACAGGTGCGTCTTTCCTACAAATTTCCTTCTGGAGCTATTTAGTGGCCTAATGTCTTTACCATTAACAACCAAATTGTTTCACTTATGATTTCCTGACGCTTACCACGGCTTACCACGGCTGTTTCGACGTCAGCTAGATAGCTGCAGTCGCTTAAGTGCAGCCAGTATCCAGTATTCGGGAGATAGTAGGTTCGAACCCCACTGTCGGCAGCCCTGAAAATGGTTTTCCGTGGTTTCCAATTTTCACACCAGGCAAATGCTGGGGCTGTACCTTAATTAAGGCCACGGCCGCTTCCTTCCCACTCCTAGCCCTTCCATGTCCCATCGTCGCCATAAGGCCTATCAGTGTCGGTGCGACGTAAAGCAACTAGCAAAAAAAAATTACGCGCCAAATTACTTAGTATCTCTGCACATTCTACACGTGTGGGTGACATAATTTCTGTAGCGTCAGAATGAGAATCATCCCACCTGTTCTGCGCGTGCCATCTCTGGTTAGAAATAAAAATGAAACTGGGGCTCCTCATGACCTGTAATTTATATGGTGCCTCATGTAACGAATTTAGGTCTCTGGCTCCTTATGGCTCAAAGGTCATGGGTTCAATACATATATACATAAACACTAATATATATATATATATATGTACATTTTCATTATAGACTTATGCCTTTCAGCGTTCAGCCTGCAAGCCTCCGTGAATCAAATCAACCAACACTGATCTGCATTTAGGGCAGTCGCGCAGGTGGCAGATTCCCTATTTGTTGTTTTCCTAGCCTTTTCTTAAATGATTCGAAATAATTTGGAAATATTTTTAACCTTGCTAAATTATTCCAATGCCTCACTCCCCTACCTATAAACGAATATTTGCCCCGATTCGTTCTCTTGATTTCCATATTTGTCTTCACATTTTGATCTTTTCTGCTTTTAAAACACCACTCAAACTTCTTTGTCTACTTTTTTTTTTTTTTTTTTGCTAGGGGTTTTACGTCGCACCGACACAGATAGGTCTTATGGCGACGATGGGATAGGAAAGGCCTAGGAGTTGGAAGGAAGCGGCCGTGGCCTTAATTAAGGTACAGCCCCAGCATTTGCCTGGTGTGAAAATGGGAAACCACGGAAAACCATCTTCAGGGCTGCCGATAGTGGGATTCGAACCTTTGTCTACTAACGTCATTCCACGCCACCGCTCCACTAACACCTATGAACATACCGCTTAGTCGAGCAGCTTGTTTCCTTTCTCCTGAGCATTCCCAGTCCAAACTTAGCAACATTTTCGTAACGCTGCTCTCTTATCGGAAATCACCCAGAAGAAATCGAGCTGCTCTTCTTTGGATTTTTTCCAGTTCTCGAATCAAGTAATCCTGGTGAGGGTCCCATACACTGGAACCATACTCTAGTTGGGGTCCTACCAGAGACATATATGCTCTTTCCTTTACATCCTTACTACAACCCCTAAATGCCCTCGTAACCATGTTCAGAGATATGTACCCGTTATTTCAATTCCCATTTATGTGATTACCCAAATCAAGATCTTTCCTTATATTAACATGTAGGTACTTACAGTGATCCCTATAAGGAACATTCACCCCATCAACGCAGTAATTAAAATTGAGGGGACTTTTCCTATTTGTGAAACACACAACCTGACTTTCAGCCCCGTTTATCATCATACCTTTGTCTGCTGTCGATCTCGCAACATTGTCGAAGTCTTTTTGCATTTGCTCACAATCTTGTAACTTATTTATTGCTGTGTACAGATCGGCTCCATGGCCGAATGGTTAGCGTGCTGGCCTTTGGCCACAGGTGTCCCGGGTTCGATTACCGGCAAGGTCGATAATTTTAACCATCATTGTTTAATTTTGCTGGCACGGGGGCTCGGTGTATGCATCGTCTTCATCAACATTTCATCCTCATCACGACGCGCAGGTCGCCTACGGGAGTCAAACCAAATGACCTGCACCTGGCGAGCCGAACTTGTCCTCGGACATTCCCGGCACTAAAAGCCATACGCCATTTCACTTTTTTTACTCTATACAGAATAACGTCGTCCGCAAGATGCCTTATCTCTGATTCCACTTCTTTACTCATATCATTTATATACAGTGTGATACAGCAGCCCCTTCCAATAACGTTTGCTGCAGCCCAACTAACGTGCACATTATTGTAGGGATGCTATTCCCCTGCAGGCGTGCTGTATGGTATTAAAGCTCAGAGAATACATTTTGCACACGATTCTGAACCCTAGGGAAATGTTATATTATCCGTTTGCAAAAGATGACGCCTTGAAATCATGCAGCAACGTCTTTTTACTATGTAACTATGTTAATGTGTCGTGCCCCTTGACGGGGTGCAACGAAGAGGGGAATCACTGCATAAAACTAGGTAACAGTGCAGTAATTAATGTCTTTAATCACCGAACCGGATGGCGCATGTACTCTGCTCTCGTCGTACTATCAACATGTTTGCAGCAGTTTAGCGTAGCGGATGTGGTTAGGCGTTCGCCTGGCGATCGACATAATGTGCCAGCGGCTGTTCGAATCATGCATCGTTCAAACGTTTTTGCATCGGTATGCTGTTTGAATACGTAAACACAGGCCCACGCTTGCCACATTCAAACAGTAGAACGACGCTGTTATTCATCTTGTGCCCCGCGCATACTCCGCTGCTTAGGGGCTCAATGTACTGTAATCGCTGGAGTTATTCGGCATGTTTTCCACAGAGGAGTACGTTGACATGCTCCTCATTTATGGGGACGCAAGACGAAACGTGTGCGAGGCACTACGTCTGTACCAGAAACGGTATCTCGAAAGGCGACACCCGGCTGCTACGACATTCCGCCTTGCTGAAAGACGCCTAAGGACAACAGGCGTGATTTCCTACCAGCCACCAGTCCGCGATTGGCCCGTTACATTGGGTGAAACATAAGAGGCCGTTCTGGAAGCAGCTCTTAATAATCTGCACATCAGTACAAGGGCGATTGCACGACAGGTGAACACCAGCCAGCCGTCCATCTGTCGAATACTACATGAACATACCTTACCATCCTGAGCTACACCAAGAGCTTCATGAGCGGGATTTCGAAGCTCGAATGGAGTTCTGTCGGTGGTTATTAGGCAGGCTGGACAATTATGCAGCATTCGTATTGCATATCTTATTCTCGGTCGAATCGCGCTTCCACAATAATGGGAACGTCAATCGCCACAACATGCACTATTGCAGTCCGACAATCCTCACTGGGTGCGACAGGTGGCCCATCAAGTACGATGAGGAGTGAATGCTTGGTGTGGAATCTTGGAGTTCGCCCGATTGAACCATTTCTCTGAGGGCCATTGGGCGATCCCACACTACCTGCACTTTCTGCGTCAGGAACTCCCCCTGCTACTGGGGGATGTGCCCTTACACGATCGTTTGACGATGTGGTTGCAACAGGATGGAGCTCCACCACATTCGACTTTGCCCGTTCGTAACAATATGAACGAGGAACTGCCAGGGAAATGGATAGGACGTAGAGGTCCTGTTTCTTGGCCCGCCAGATCACCGGATTTAACGCCGTTAGACTTTTTCTTGTGGGGACATTTGAAAAACGTCGCTTACACTAAAGCACCGGAAGACCCGGTCCAGCTCCGGCAACTCATCTCGGACGCCTGCCAAGCAATTACACCCGGAATGCTTCAGTGTGCAAGACGATCTCCTTTTTTGCTATTTGCTTTACGACGCATTGACACAGATAGGTGTTATGGCGACGGTGGGATAGGAAAGGCCTAGAAGTGGGAAGAAAGCGGCCGTGGCCTTCATTGAGGTACAGCCCCAGCATTTGCCTGGTGTGAAAATTGGAAACCACGGAAAACCACCTTCAAGGCTGCCGACAGTGGTGTTCGAATCCACTATCTCCTGGATTCAAGCTCACAGCCGCGCGCCCCTAACCGCACGGCCAGCTCACCCGGTGCAAGACGATCTATTGGTCCCTGGGCCCGAATGTGCATATACCACAACGGTCATCACATCGAGCATTTGTTGCGATAAAACATTGTCAGGGCAGTTGTGTTTCTATTATTTCCGGTCTGTACGTGTCCGGCCTGCTAACTAATCGACCCTTCCTAGGGCCACAAACACATTCATTCACACACAATTTGCATGAAAGCGGGTACTGAACTTTTATTGCGTGCGGTACGTATTAAACAAGTATTTAAAAGTGTGTAATGTTCGCCCCGGACTCGAAGCTCCCATCTGACATGCAATCCCGCCCCGCCACGTCTTTACCAACTACACTACGGTTCCGTACGGCACACTTGGCAGCTTATAGCAAGTACTAGGTTTACTGCCGTCACAATATCAATTTAGTGTTTCGTCGGCCTGCCAGCTTCATATGATCTAGAAGGCACACGCATGTCTTCCAAGGTTTAATACGAGTATAATATTACGGCGCCCTGCCATGGTAAGGTGGTAAATAACAAGAAATCCGGTTGTGTTTTCTTGAGCATACCGGCAGTGCAGATGTTTTCAGGACGAAATGAATATTATCATCATCATCTGTTTACCCTCCAGGTTCGGTTCTTCCCTCGGACTCAGCGAGGGATACCACCTCTACCGCTTCAAGGGCAGTGTCCTGGAGCTTCAGACTCTTGATCGGGGGATACAACTGGGGAGAATGACCAGTACCTCGCCCAGGTGGCCTCACCTGCTAAGCTGAACAGGGGCCTTGCGGGGGATGGGGAAGATTGGAAGGGATAGACAACGAAGAGGCAAAGAAGCGGCCGTGGCCTTAAGTTAGGTACCATCCCGGCATTCGCCTGGAGGAGAAGTGGGAAACCACGGAAAACCACTTCCAGGATGGCTGAGGTGGGAATCGAACCCACCTCTACTCAGTTGGCCTCCCGAGGCTGAGTGCACCCCGTTCCAGCCCTCGTACCACTTTTCAAATTTCGTGGCAGAGCCGGAAATCGAACCCGGACCACCAGGGGTGGCAGCTAATCACGCTAACCACTATACCACAGAGGCGGATGAATAATATGGGTTGCATAAAACTACATTGGAAGGGGCGGCTGAATCACGCTGTATGTAAGAAAACATAAAGTTCCAATAATACTGCCTTGAGGTATTCCCTTATTAATGATTACAGGGGTTCGCCTCTGTGGTGTCGTGGTTAGTGTGATTAGCTGCCACTCCCGGAGGTCTGAGTTCAATTCCCGGCTCTTCCACGAAATTTGAAAAGTCTACGATGTCTGGAACGAGGTCCACTCAGCCTCGGGAGGTCAACTGAGTAGAGGTGGGTTCGATTTCCACTCAGCCATCCTGTTAGTGGTTTTCCGTGGTTTCCCACTTCTCCTCCAGGCAAATGCCGGGATGGTACCTAACTTAAGGCCACGGCCGCTTCCTTCCCTCTTCCTTGTCTATCCCTTCCAATCTTCCCATCCCTCACCCGGCCCCTGTTCAAGTTAGCAGGTGAGGCCGCCTGGGCCCGATACTTGTCATTCTCCCCAGTTGTACCCACCGACCCAGAGTCTGAAGCTCCAGAACACTGCCCTTGAGACGGTAGATGTGGTATCCCTCGCTGAGTCCAAGGGAAACACCAACCCTGGAGGGTAAACAGATTAAGGAGAGGAAGAATGATTACAAGATCAGATGAAGCTTCTCATACTTTAATGCTCTAAGTTCTATGTTTTAGAAATATAGCCACCCATTCAGTCACTCTTTTGTCTAGTCATATAGCCCTCATTTTTTCCAGTAGTCCCCATGATCTACCCTATCAAATGCCGTAGATAGGTCAATCGCGATACAGTCCATTTAACCTGCTGAATCCAAGGTGTCTGCTGCATCCTGCTGGAATCCTACAAGTTGAGCTTCAGTGGAATAACGATTCCTAAATTCGAACTGCCTCCTATCGAATCATTTTTTTAAATTTCGCAAACATGTTTAATATAATCAGAAAAAATGCTTTCCCAAAGCTTACATGTAACGCATGTCAAACTTACTGGCATGTAATTTTCAGCTTTATGTCCATCATACTTTCTTTTATATACAGGGGCAACTATAGCAACTCTCCATTCATTTGGTATAGCTCGTTCATGCAAACAATAGTCAAATAAGCACTTCACATATGATTCTATATCCCAATCCATTGTCTTTAATATATCCCCAGAAATTTTATTAATTCCAGCTCTTTTATAGATTTCCGCTTTTTATCTTATGGTAAATATCATTGTTATCATAGCAAAGTTTCAATACTTCATTGGTATTAGTCACCTCCTCTAGCTGGACGTTATGTTCGTAACCAAAACTCTTTACATACTGCTGACTGAATACTTCTGCCTTCGAAAGTTCCTCGCATACACACTTCCCTTGCTCATTAATGATTTCTGGAATGCCCATCTTCGAACCTGTTTCTGCCTTAATGTACCTATACATACCCCTCCATGATTCCCGGAATGTCCGGAATGCCTTAATGTACCTATACAAACCCTTCCAATTTTCACTAAAATTTGTATGACTGCCAATTATGCTTGACATGATGTTATGCTTAACTGACATCTTTGTTAGATTCAATTTCCTAGTAAGTTCCTTTAATTTCTTCTTACTTCCACAACCATTTCTAACTCCATTTCTTTCCAACCCTCACCTCCTTCTTAGTCTCTTTACTTCTGTGTTTAAATATAGTGGGTATTTACCATTCGTTACCACCTTTAAATGTACATACCCGTTTTCATATTCATCAACAATTCCTTTAAACCCATCCCGCAGTCTGTATACATTTTTGTTTACTGTTCATGGTGTGGGTTACTGTAGTCACGTCTTAGTTCGTGAACCATGGGCAACGGCTCGGTGGCCTAGTAAGTGGTCCTGAGTGTCGGGATACCAGTTGCTATGGAATGGAAGTGGGCATCTCGGACATATTCTGAGTCATGGCCCTCCTTGTGCTTAGGCGGCTAGGACTATACAATCCACCGGTGGTCCATAACCCGTTAGAGGAGAGATCCTCACTTGGACTATGTGTAAGTAGGGTAGCATCCTGCTTCATGAATTTAACGAGCTCAGAACATTTCAAGCAAGCCTCGGACCTATGGGAGTAACGGAGTCTCACTCCCATTTCACAGGCGAGGGACTCCTTGGAAACAACTTGGCGAACGAAATGGAATTCGATGGGGAGCTATCAATATTAATGGGGCTTATGGAAGACAGAAGGTAGAACTGGCTGAGTCAGCAAAGAGGATACATCTGTATGTGCTAGAAGTAAGTGATATTCGGGTAAGGAGAGATGACGAGGAAGAGATAGGAGATTATAAAATGTACTTGACGGGTGTTAGAAAGGGAAAGACAGAGTATGGGGTAGGGCTGTTTATCAGGAATACCACTGCACGCAACATAGTTTCTGTTAGGCACGTAAATGAGCGAATGATGCGGGTAGATTTGGCAGTTGGAGGTATTAGGACGAGAATTGTCTCAGTGTATTCATCATATGAGGGTGCAGCTGAGGATGAAGTTGACAAGTTTTATGAAGCATTGAGTGACATCGTGATCAGGGTCAACAGCAAGGATAGAATAGTGCTAATGGGCGATATCAATGCGAGAGTTGGAAATAGAACTGAAGTGTACGAAAGGGTGATTGGTAAATATGGGGAAAACATGCAAGCTAATGGGAATGGGAAGCGTTTGCTCGACTTCTACGCTAGTATGGGTTTAGCTGTTACGAATACATTCTTCAAGCATAAGGCTATTCACCGCTACACCTGGGAGGCTAGGGGTACCAGATCCATAATAGACTATATCTTAACCGACTTCGAATTCAGGAAATCTGTTAGGAGTGTACAAGTTTTCCGGGGATTTTTGGATGATACAGACCACTATCTGATCTGTAGTGAACTAAGTATCTCTAGGCCCAGGGTAGAGAAAGTTAAATCTGTCTGCAAACGAATAAGGGTAGAAAATCTCCAGGACGAGGAAATTAGACAGACGTACATGGATATAATTAGTGACAAGTTTCGAACAGTAGACAGTAGCAGGTTGAGGGTATAGAAAGAGAATGGGTGGCATAGAGGGATGCTGTAGTAGAAACAGCATGGAATGCCTAGGAACAACTGTGTGTAAATATGGGAAAAGGCGAACATCTTGGTGGAATGATGAAGTGAGAGCAGCTTGTAAACGTAAAAAGAAGACTTATCAGAAATGGCCCCAAAGAAGGACCGAGGCAGACAGGGATTTGTGTACGTAGATGAAAGAAACAGAGCGAAACAAATAGTTGTCGAATCCAAAAAGAAGTCGTGGGAAGATTTTGGTAATAACCTGGAAAGGCTAGGCCAAGCAGCAGGGAAACATTTCTGGACAGTAATAAAGAATCTTAGGAAGGGAGGGAAAAGTGAAATGAACAGTGTTTTGAGTAATTCAGGTGAACTCATAATAGATCCCAGGGAATCACTGGAGAGGTGGAGGGAATACTTTGAGCATCTTCTCAATGTAAAACAGGAAATCTTCCTGGTGGTGTCGCGAACAGCCAAGCTCATGGGGAGGAGGAAAGCGATGTTGGTGAAATCACACTTGAGGAAGTGGAAAGGATGGTAAATAAACTCCATTGCCATAAAGGAGCAGGAATAGATGAAATTAGAGTTGAAACTGTGAAGTATAGTGGGAATGCAGGGATTAAATGGCTTCATGGAGTAGTAAGATTAGCATGGAGTGTTGGTAAAGTTCCTTCAGATTGGACAAAATCAGTAAATGCACCTATTTATAAGCAAGGGAACAGGAAGGATTGCAACAACTATCGAGGTATCTTATTGATTAGTATACCAGGCAAAGTATTCACTGGCATTTTGGAAGGGAGGGTGCGATCAGTAGTTGAGAGGAAGTTGGATGAAAACCAGTGTGGTTTTCGACCACAGAGGGGCTGTCAGGATCATATTTTCAGTATGCGCCAGGTAACTAAAAATGCTACGAGAGGAATAGGCAGTTGTGTTTATGTGTCGTAGATCTAGAGAAAGCATATGATAGGGTACCGACAGACAAGATGTTCACCATACTGAATTAAAAGTAGATTATTAAAAATCAATCAAAGGCATTTATGTTGACAATTGGGCTTCAGTGAGAATTGATGGTAGAATGAGTTCTTGGTTCAGGGTACTTAAAGGGGTTAGACAAGGCTGTGATCTTTCACCTTTGCTGTTCGTAGTTTACATGGATCATCTGCCGAAAGGCATAAAATGGCAGGGAGGGATTCAGTTAGGTGGAAATGCAGTGAACAGCCTGGCCTATGCTGACGACTTGATCATAATGGCAGATTGTTCCGAAAGCCTGCAGTCTAATATCTTGGAACTTGAAAATAGGTGGAATGAGTATGGTATGAAAATTAGCCTTTCGAAGACATAATTGATGTCAGTAGGTAAGAAATTCAACAGAATTGAATGTCAGATTGGGGATACAAAGCTAGAACAGGTCGATAATTTCAAGTATTTAGGTTGTGTGTTTTCCCAGGGTGGTAATATAGTAAGTGAGATTGAATCAAGGTGTAGTAAAGCTAATGCAGTGAGTTCGCAGTTGCGATCAACAGTATTCTGTAAGAAGAAAGTCAGCTCCCAGACGAAACTATCTTTACATCGGTCTGTTTTCAGATCAACTTTGCTTTACGGGAGCGAAAGTTGGGTGGACTCAGGATATCTTATTCATAAGTTAGAAATAACAGACATGATAGTAGCGAGAATGATTGCTGGTACAAACAGGTGGGAACAATGGCAGGAGTGTACTCGGAATGAGAAGATAAAGGCTAATTTAGGAATAAACTCGATGGATGAAGCTGTACGCATAAACCGGTTTCGGTGGTGGGGTCATGTGAGGCGAATGGAGGAGGATAGGTTGCCTAGGAGAATAATGGACTCTGTTGTGGAGGGTGAAAGAAGTAGAGGGAGACCAAGACGACGATGATTAGACTCAGTTTCTAACGATTTAAAGAGGTATAGAACTAAATGAGACCACAGCACCAGCTGCAAATAGAGGATTGTGGCGACGTTCAGTAAATACACAGAGGCTTGCAGACTGAACGCTGAAAGGCATAACAATCTTTAATGATAATGTATGTATGTGTATATGTATGTATGTATGTATGTATGTATGCATGTATGTTTTCCAGCGATCATAGTTACTGTTTAAAATCGCCCTCATGTCTGTTTTATCAGCCGTATGGTACTGCCTAATAATCCTACGTTTACGACCTTCCTTTCTATCACATTCATTTTTAACTACGACAAAAACAGCTTCATGATCACTAATACTGACCATTTGGTTTCTCTATAGAGCTCGTCTGGTTTTACCAGCACCACGTCCGGAATATTCTTCCCTCTAGTTGGTTCAGTCACCTTCTCATTCAGCTGTCCTTCCTAGATTAACGTATTTGACATTTGTTGGTGTTACTTCCCGTCGTTCGCATTACTTTCCCAATTGACATTTGGTAAATTGAGACCATAAGCTACAATCACGTTCTTTCCATATCCTTTCCGACATAGCAGATTATCTTATCACATAATTCCAAATCAGCGTATGCACCACCCTTTCTCGGTCTGTACACTCCAAAAACATCAAGTTCCCTACTACAGTATAATTAGAGATAAGCCTTACACTTAGAATTTCATGTTTGTCATCTTTAGCTTTTTCGTAGATTACAAATTCTGCTTTCACCAGAATGAATACTCCCCCTCCTACCATTCCTCTCCTTGTTGTTATAGTTGTTGTTTTGTTGTTGGGTAATTATGTTTTAACCTTACTTTACTATAACTTGTAACGTTAAGCTAGTAGTAAGCTCACCGGGCGAATTGGCCGTGCGGTCAGGGGCACGCGGCTGTGAGCTTGCATCCGGGAGGTAGTGGGTTCGAATCCCACTGTCAACAGCCCTGAAGATGGTTTTCCGTAGTTTCCCATTTTCACACCAGGCAAATACTGGAGCTGCACCTTAATTAAGGCCACGGCCGCTTCCTTCCAATCGAGTTGACCGTGCGGTTAGGGGAACGCGGCTGTGAGCTTGCATCCGGGAGATAGTGGGTTCGAATCCCACTATCGGCAGTCCTGAAGATGGTTTTCCGTGGTTTCCCATTTTCACACCAGGCTAATGCTGGGGCTGTACCTTATTTAAGGCCACGGCCGCTTCCTTCGAACTCCTAGGCTTTTCCTATCCCATCGTCGCCATAAGACCTATCTGTGTCAGTGCGACGTAAAGCCACTAGCTTCCTTCCAACTCCTAGGCCTTTCCTGTCCCATCATCGCCATAAGACCTATCTGTGTCGGTGCGACGTAAAGCAACTAGCAAAAAAAAGAAGTAAGCTCAACCTATTGTTTTGTAAGCCATAGTGTTAAGTATTGGAAATAATGTAATGACGTTGTGTGTGAATTTGTATATAATGACGCTAGATTTTGAAAGTTAAACTAGTACTATTTCTTGCTTGTATTCTTGTTCTTATTGTAAGGTAATTACGGTTTAACTTCACTTTATTATCACTTATAATGTTAAGCTAGTAGTAAGATCAACCTATAGTATTGTAAGCCGTAGTGTTAAGTGTGAATTTGTATATGATGATGCTGGGTTTAGAATGTTAAACTAGTAGTAATTCTTGTAATATTTTCTTTCCACGGATTTGCTTGTTGCACTCTTGTTGTTTGCTACTTTGTTTGTTTCTTTGTTTGTTTGTTTGTTTTTTTGTTAGTTTTGGGGTAATTATGTTAACTTTATTATTACATTACTGTAAGTGACCATTGTCACCGGGATATTTCCCATTTGCAACGTATTTTTTGATAATAATAATAATAATAATAATAATAATAATAATAATAATAATAATAATAATAATAATAATAATAATAATAATAATAAAAGTATCCTATCTCTAGGGGCTAAATATCTCTATAGTTCGACGCCCCGAACAAATAGCATTAAAAAGAAATCCTATCTCTATGATAACACTCCGGCTCCGTGAGAAATTTTCTGCATCCATTATATCATTTCTCAGCCATGAATCAACTCCTATTACAATATCTGGTAACTATATATATATCTATTAATTTATTCAATTCTATTCCTTTCTTTACAATACTTCTGCAGTTCAACACTAACATTTTATCTCATCCCTACCTGACTTCCAGATCCCCGTTCCCTTATCACCGCTCCCTGACCGTTCCTCCCTATAAGCCTTCTAAACAAATTTCCTAACTTATACGTACCACTGCGGTTGAAGTGAAGGCTGTCTGAGCGCTGATCCCTACCTCCTACTCACCCATTAGGATTTAGAAATCTTACTCGCAGTTTCCCACATACACACTCCACAATCTCATTTAAATCCCGAATCATCTTCCAGTCAGTATCCCTCCTACACACAATTCACTGACAACAATCTCCGCTTCCTTAAATTTCACCCGTGCTTCATTTACCAGAGCCCATCCCCAGCTATGTTGGTTCTTATACCTGCTGGCCTTACGTTGTTCGTACCAACGTAAAACACTACCACCTTCTACTTTCCCTCCTGCTTCCCTTCTACTTTCCTCACCATCTGCTTTAACCTAATTTCTGGATAACACTCTACCCTGGTTCCCTTTCCTCCACACATTTTCCCCACATGTCTAACAATGAAATCCCCCATCACCAGTGCCTCAACCTTACCCACCTCATTTGATCCCCTCCCATCTTGGTCAGTCCTATCTTTTCTGACGTCTGCAGAAGCTACTTCCTCCCCCTTTTCCTCCTCCTACGCGCCTGTTCCATCTTTCTTTTCCTATCCTCTACTCTACATTTCCCTTTCCTCCTACTTCCACACTTCTCAGCTACAGTTCCCTGTTCTTCATCTTCCCTCTGTTCTATATGCAATGACTCATACCAATTTCTCACAGACACCTGTCCTGACTTCTGCTCCTAAATAGAGCCCTTAGCCAGCAATGTTCTTCCCCTTTACCAATCGTCGGAACAATCTTCTCTTTGTAACTAGTTCTATGGCCTCGTTTAGTTATATTTCTCTCACCTCAATGTCCTTAGAAACTGAGTCTAATCATCGTCGTCTTGGCCTCCATCTACTCTTCTTACCCTCCATAACAGAGTCCATTATTCTCCTAAGGTAGCCTATCCTCCTCCATTCGCCTCACATGACCCCATCACCGAAGTCGGTTTATGCGTACAGCTTCATACATCGAGTTCATTCCTAACTTAACCTTTATTGCTCTCTACATTGTACCCTCCTGCCATTGTCCCACCTGTTTGTACCAGCAATCATTCTCGCTACTTTCATGTATATAACTACTAGATTATGAATAAGATACCCCGAATCCCCCCCACCCCCCAGCTTTCACTCCCGTAACGTAAAGTTGGTCTGAAAACAGACCGATGTAAAGATAGTTCCGTCTGGGACCTGAATTCGTTCTTACAGAATACTGTTGATCGCAACTGCGAGCTCGCTGTATTAGCTTAGCTGTACTGCACCTTGGTTCGATCTCGCTTACTATGGGTACTACCATCCTGAGAAAACACACATTGTAAATACTTGAAATGATCTACCTGTTCCAGATTTGTATCCCCAATCTGACATTCAATTCTGTTGGATTTCTTACCTACTAATATCAATTTAGCCTTAGAAAGGCTAATTTTCATACCATATTCATTGCACCTACTTTCAAGTTCCAAGACTGCAGGCTTTCGGCACAATCTGCCATTAAGACCAAGTCGTCAGCATAGGCCATGCTGTTTACTGCATTTTCACCGAACTGAATCCCTCCCTGCCACTTTATACCTTTCAGTAGGTAATCATTGTAAACTACTGTATGAACAATAAAAGTGAAAGAGTACAGTCTTGTCTAAGCCCTGAACATACATTGAACCAAGAACTCGTTTTTCATAAATTCTCTCTGTAGCCCAATTGTCAAACATAAATTCCTTTGATTGCTTTTAATAATCAGCCCTTAATTCTATGGTCGCCCAGTATGGTGAACATCTTTTCTATCGGCACTCTGTCATATGACTTCCCTAGAGCTACGAAACATAAACCTAACTGTCCATTCCTCTCGCTGGTTTCTTCAATCACCTGGCGCATACTGAAAATCTGATCCTGACAGCCTCTCTGTGGTCTGAAACCACACTGGTTTTCATCCAACTTCCTCTCAACCACTTACGCAGTCTCTCTTCCAAGATACCAGTGAACACCTTGCCTGGTATACTGATCAATTAAATACCTTGATAGTTGTTGAAATACTACGTTTAATAAAATATCAATGCTATTTATGTACGCTCAGTACAATTTCAGTTACTCACACGTATCTTTGTACATATTAACTCCCCTCCCTATCTTTCTTTGCACAAGCATATGGTATTTATATAAAATCATAATTCTTTTGAGGAAATCATTGGTTCAATAACGATGTTTATTATCACAGTTTCTGCGTAATCCCATTATGTGAAATATGTTTAAATGCGAATCACCGTATTGTTTCAATTATACGTACATTATAAATAAATTGAACATAGGAACTTTCATTTAAAGGTACGATATCCTAAAGTTATAGTGCTCTGACAGAGTTAGGAAAATTCTAAGAATTAGTTATGATATGGCTCCGGTATTGGCCTGGCATGAAACCATTTTCAAGCTGCCGATGCACACTGCGACGAGGAAAGGCCAAAAATAAAAAATAAAATGTTCTTACCTTACTTGTGATTCGCACGAAATGAATTACAAATGATTGCTGCTAAGAAAGAAACCGCTAGCCACAAGCAGATTAAACTCCCTCAGTCAACAAACTAAATACTCAAAGCGACTGTATTCCACCACCCGAGTCGTTACCGCCACACTTGCCAGTCAACTCGTCCAGTGTTGACGTAGGTTTTTTTCTTGCTAGTAGTTTTACGTCGCACCGACAAAGATAGGTCTTATGGCGACGATGGCGTAGGAAAGGCCTAGGAGTTGGAAGGAAGCGGCCGTGGCCTTAATTAAGGTACAACCCCAGCATTTGCCTGGTGTGAATATGGGAAACCACGGAAAACCATCTTCAGGGCTGCCGACAGTGGGATTCGAACCCACTATCTCCCGGATGCAAGCTCACAGCCACGCGCCCCTAACCGCACAGCCAACTCGACCGGTGACGTAGGTGTTTTGAGACCAAAGCGAAGGGTCAAGCCTCTTGTTGCTAGTGGACAATTTTAGTAAAGATGAGTACTTGCCTTTACAACGAGCGTTTGGTAAACACATTTTCTCTGCTATATCTGGGGTATCTAAAAAGAAGCCAAATTATGTCTCGTGATCTCTCCTTTAACCGCCTTCGACCTCTCCCGGCACTAGAAGCAATACGCCGTTTCATTTCATTTCATTTCTCCTTTAACGTTTCTCTTTAGCTTTATCAATAATTTGTGTGCATTTGTCAGTACGTTTGACTTTCGTTACTTATTTTTCGGGATAGTGCACCATGAAGAGCAAAGATATTTTGAAACATCGATTTCAACCTCCATGCTATTCGGAAGAAAGCGGAAATTCTAAGGCTATTTAAAGTTTTTGGAAACTTGAAGACTCCTCAGAAGATGTGTACAACTGTTTAGATAAATTTAGTGCGTTATTGTACGTGACAGTGATCAAAAGAAATGGATGTCGCACAGGGTTCGGCAGGTTTTTCTAGCTACAAGTGAAAAGTAGCTTGATCGCGCGTGTGCTCTTCCGGACTATGTAACAACATTGATTAATGCTTGATGTCAGAGTAAAGTGAACACTGATGAGGCTTGCTCCACTCGCGGTAGGCCTACTAAACAGTCCGGGGTATGTTTCTAAACACAAAGACAATGCGCGTAGAACTTTTTTTAGTGACTTACCCTGCAGAAATATTTTACTTTGCTGCTAAAGAAGCATCACCTCAAGAAAACCCATACCAACGAATAACGAACAGTCCAAAAGTCTATCACGTATGCAAACTTTATCGTTGTTTGTAGATCTCGATCTTTTCGAAATGCAATACAACACTTTGAGGTCGGTCGTCAACAGTATTCATGCAAACGTTTTACCTAGCCTATACAGTGTAAAGTAAACAAAGAAAGGACTTTTGCGTCAATCTATTTAAGTCACCGAAACTTCTGCACAGGTATACCTACAAGGATGGTTGTATAAAACGGTTGAAAGTATTTCCAAATCGTTGAATTTAGAAGAGCATGTAACGGTGAAATTGATCTGTATATGGGGACTTGATGGCAGTGAATGTTACAGTACTTACAATAAGAAATTTAATGATTCTGAAGTGGAATGTACGGATGAACACATGTTTTTTATTGCCTTCGTCCCTATTCAATTGAATGGTGTAATATCCGGAAGAGTTCTGTGGTATAACATCGTACTGTAGACTTATTTCACTCACTTTCTCCAAAGAATCGCCGGAGTTAGTTTTAGGAGGAGAATCTGACATGAAAACTCGTATAGAGAATCCTGTGAATTGTATCCTTACCCTTGGTGACTCTGCATCAGATGTGAAGTTTTTTAGAAAGAAAACGATAATTCAAACTGAGCTTAAAGAGAAAATGCCCCTGATTGTTGATGAACCCAAACAAGGTAATACGACGGTAATACGGCCGGAAGGTTCTTCGCTGATCCTATGAAGGTTTTTGAAACAACAGGCATTAATGAAACTCTTATTAGAAACATATTTGTATATTACCGTTAGTTGCTAGCGGCAGTCACTGATGTGGCCAAAATTTAAAGTTCTTATTTGTGATACCAAGGAATTGTACGTAAGATTATACAAGTGGTATAACATGCCAAGCAGTTTACACAAGTGACTAGGGCCCGATGACCTAGATGTTAGGCCCCTTAAACAACAATCATCATTGCACCAGTTGCTAGTCCATGGAGTAGATATACTATAGTCTGTTGTGTTACCGGTAGGAAAGTTTTCGGAAGAGGCTTTAGAATCCCTCCACAAAGTCTTCCGCCACACTAAGGTCACTCATACACGGAAAACTTCTCGATCCAATACTTGTTTAGATCAGCTGACGCACATGCTTATTGTATCTCAAAATATTTTATCCCCGAAGAGAAAACATTTACGAAAAATAATGGACGAGAGATACGGATCTGGAAAGCTGTTTTGCAAATTATGCTTGCCATATTCATACTTCTAAGGTTAACGATGATTTCTTAGACTCTGATGGTGATGAATGACCTGAAAAATCTAGATATGATAAAGTCATTTTATTAATTGATTTTCACTACTTGAGTAGTGTTAGGGCCTATGCACTTTTGTTTCGTTTGTGTTTATGCTTACAAGTGCTGTAAATAGTTTGAGTATAAACTATAGGGCGGGATAGTACTTTCTGAATATTTACAGCTGTCAAGTTTAACAACGACAAATATGTTTGTTTCGGTTTAAGTGGCCAGTGAGCGCCTTAAAAGACAATAAACACGCGATGAAAGCTTAATCTTGATGTGTGCCTGCTACTCCCATACGATCGACGCACAGTGCGACGGTGTGGCTCGAACCTACCATCTCTCGAATGGAAGCTCACAGTTACGCGACCCATACCACATAGCCAACTTGTTTGGTATAATGACTGTTCTTTGGTCTCCAGTGACTATATTCAGTTCCTCACTCAATGACATGGGAGTGATTTTCACCCTTGAAGACAATGGACGGGGAAGAAGCACTCAGATATTACCTGCTCAAAAACGACTTTCTTGCTATTAACCTTCATCATATTACCATCATTTATGAAAAGTAATGAGCGATACTAGAAAGATGTAAACCATCCTCATTATTCGACAGCTAACAATTATATGAGGTACCGGGCGAGTTGGCCGTGCGCGTAGAGGCGCGCGGCTGTGAGCTTGCATCCGGGAGATAGTAGGTTCGAATCCCACTATCGGCAGCCCTGAAAATGGTTTTCCGTGGTTTCCCATTTTCACACCAGGCAAATGCTGGGGTTGTACCTTAATTAAGGCCACGGCCGCTTCCTTCCAACTCCTAGGCCTTTCCTATCCCATCGTCGCCATAAGACCTATCTGTGTCGGTGCGAAGTAAAGCCCCTAGCGAAAAAAAATTATATGAGGTGAATGAGAACGTAGAGCAGCGGTGTGCAAATTCTTGGGAACTGGCAGAGAGCACAGTGCCTTGACATAAGGGTGTGACGTCACAGTCCGCTGTGCTCTAGTGCACGGTATGGCTGTAGGATGCGTTAGTAGTTATCCTCAACTAACACAATGGAGCTTACTGCGGAACGTTCGAAGCGGGGACTCTAGACTTTGTTGCCGTTTCAAAATTAATGGGAATTATTTTACTTATTTATGAAAGTTCAAGGATTGAAAAAATGTTTAATTTGTCATAAAACCACTAAAGAACTGAAAAGATTCAATCTAAAACGAAACTAAAGCATGCATCATAGTAAGGATTACGATCAATATAAAGATGAAGATCGTCTAGCCTAAATAGACCGACTAAAGGCGTAAATGATAGCATTATACTCAAATATTTCACTATGAATGATTAATTTATGCCTAATCACATTAGCATATTAATAACGGTTCAAAGCTGAATACGCACTAACTACGATATCATTCCATCACGTATCATTAGCACATAACTAGATGGTTTGTAAATATGATTATCGGTGTATAAAAATAATTAAACATTGAATTTCCTTATATAAATATTATTTTAATAAGAGTAAGATTATTTAAGGCCTACACCACTTTCTTTACTTTCAGGGTAATCAAATTGTCTGTGTACAATGGAGGTCGATTTTATGATAAACTTGGTTGCAAATATTACCTTTGTTGGTTCAGCCCTTTTTCCCAATAAAAGGGTTAACTCAGCGTCAGTCGGGTTAATGAGAACCTATTTGACGAGGGAAGTAGAATATTCTATCCATCGACAGAAATACATTTTGGGAACCCCGAAGAAGCAGTAAAATGAGGGAAAGGATTACTGCATTTTTTTCTCTGTATAAATGTTCTTAGATTCTATAGTTGTTATAACACCATTCTGCAATTTGTTTTATATCACACCGATACAGATAAGTCTTATGGTGACGATGGGTTGGGAAAGGCCTAGGAATGGGAAAGAAGCGGCCGTGGCCTTAATTAAGGTACAGTCCCAGAATTTGCCTAGTGTGAAAATTGGAATCCACAGAAAACCATCTTCAGGGCTGCCGACAGTGGGGTTCGAATCCACTATATCCCGGATGCAAGCTCACAGCTGCGTGTCCCTAACCACACTGCCAACTTGCCCGGTAACACCAGTCTGAGGATCATGATTATATGAATTCAGGTAAGGGATGAGCTCGATAGCTGCAGTCGCTTAAGTGCCTTCAGTGCGGCCAGTATCCAGTATTCAGGAGATAGTAGGTTCGAACCCCACTGTCGGCAGCCCTGAAAATGGTTTTCCGTGGTTTCCCATTTTCACACCAGGCAAATGTTGGGGCTGTACCTTAATTAAGGCCACGGCCGCTTCCTTCCCACTCCTAGCCCTTCCTTGTCCCATCGTCGCCATAAGACCTATCTGTGTCATTGCGACGTAGAGCAAGTAGCAAAAAAAAAAATGTAATTTTATGCCTCTCTGTGTTGACGTGTCGAAACACGAGTAGAAACGTACGGCGCCAGGTGTCTGGGAGGCTAGAGCAAACAAGACTTTATCTCCGAACACGAGAAAGGCGCGATGTCCGTTGCTTAGATGACCTCGTCAGAGTCGTATTTTGAGACAAGGAGAAACCCAGTAATATAACGCCAGGAACAACGGTTGTCATTTCAGAACCCTGGTGCGAGGCTTCAAGTAGCGTCTATCCAGATGACTGGTGGAAATATCGGCTGTTAACGTTTTGAAGAGGTCAGAAGGAAAGCACAGCTGAAGCCCAACAGAGAATTAGCATCATCAAAATATACTTCGAGATGTTTGGTAGAAGCATGAATCGGGCCCCGTACGCGCATAATAGAAGAAGGACGGACGAGATAATACAGTATACAAGAGAGCGAAGTCTTTGGTGTCTTCAGGTCTTACGTGTTCGTTAAGTCTTATAATTTTGTGTCATCGTGGAGATAGAGGGACTTTGGTCTCTGAATTAGTAAGCAGTGGTCAGACACAGGAACTTTGATTTCGAGAGAAGTCTTAATAATGGGGTTTATAGAACATTTAGCTCGGGAGTTGTGAGTTCAATTATGGGAGGAAAGACTATGACTTTGTTCACAGTTTACAGTACATGTAACATCTTGGTTAGTAACAGCCAGGATAGTCAGCTATGAACGAACAGTTTGAACTTTACTAATCCATTCCTGATGAGAGGAGTAATTAAGAAGTCAAGTAAGTTTTTCGGGGAGAGTGGACTTTGTAATTATTGAGACTCCATAACCCGTTCAGTTGAAATTACGCTACGGAAATTATATGTCTTTCCACGAGAGTTTAATCCTGATGTAAACGTGGTATGTCCACGCCTCCGCCAAAGAAAGAGTTGTAATTCGCTGAGCGTGTAGTACCGACCTCCACCCCGTCAACGTCTCGTGTTCGGACGTACAGGGCTGCGCATCGCATACGACAAGAGTGCGAAGATCTGAACTTCGGAATAAACGACTAAACCTGGATTCTGTTCACTTAGTTTATTGAACGCATTCACAGTGTACTGCCCATGGTCACTTCTGAGCGGTTTTCCTTTTTGTGCTTCACTACACGCGATGGTCCTATCTCTTGCACCATTTCTCCCACTATGAATACTGACTCACTGACTGCTGCTGCAAGATGCAACACCATATCTCCACTCTGTACAGCTTGGGACTTTCCCCCACTACGAGAAGACTTCCTGTATTACACCACGCCTTGTGCCTTAATTTCTCGTTATTTAATCACTATTTATAATTTTAAAAAACATATATATGTGACAACCATGTTTTAATTTGGTTACGTACTCTTCCAAACTCTCTAAATGTTGTAATAGTTTTTGAATAATAATAAATCAAATCATAAATAAAAATATATAAACTGAATAAATAAAATTACTCAAACACTTAAAAAATACTTGAAATAAAAAGGAATTAATAAACATAATTAATCGAAATGTCCGTAGTATGGGCGCCAGAGTTCACCAGAATGAATCCCTCGAATTTAGATAGAGCATGATAGTTCTTTATCTCCCAGGGCCTGTACATAAAAGCTTCGTACTGGTACATCTGCTTTATAAATTATTCATTGTAATTCTCAGTTCAATACGGACAAAAAATTAAATTTCTTACGTTAACTGATACAGCCCACCAGGCAAAGACAATAGCCTATCAATATATGGGCTTAAGAATCAAAGTAGGGAAACTAGGTAAAGATATAAAATTTATAAAGCAATGTATTTCGCAGAATTTTACTACCAAATTTTTGAGGAGTGTTTTCAGAAAGCATAAGGTTCCTCCCCATCAAAGTAATGTTCAATTAAAAACCAAGAAGCTATGGTTAAGGAATGAATTAAAATTTCTTTACACCCGCAAGTCTTTAACTTGTTCAATAAGGTCTTATTATGTGTCATTGTTTTAATGTATATTTCATACGGTTTTATATCACGCACAATTAACATCTATCATGAGTTTTATATAATTTGCCTATTTTCCGATTTATTTGTACAGCTGAAGATGACGATATTTTCGTCGAAACTAGTACTGTATATAATTAGAATGTTGTAATTACATCTATAAACAACATTATTATTGTATTGAATAAGTGGACATTAAATGTTTATTCATTGTAACATGAGATGTTCCTTAAATTTGTGTGTGCATATTTTTCTCTGTGATTTATAGTGTGTGGTTTTGATCCACGATTGCATTATTTTTCTTGTTTGTCACTCCGGCGAGAGTTGTACATAGTAAAATAAGCCTCACAACTCAGATATTTGTATACAGTTAGAATAGGAATTTCCCGAAGAGAATTAGATAACGTGTAAGACTAGGATCTCTACTGCAGTGGCGGCGCGTGACTTTCATCACTGGGGGTTCAAAAGAAGAAAAAATTGCCTCCCCCCAACCTCTCCTCTCCCCATCTCCGCCAGCCTCTCTTCCGTCGTGGGCCGTAACCTCTTAAACTAAGATGACATCGTTCTAGAAATGTGATCAAATACGAGAGGAGCAGAAAATACGGTAGGCCTACATGCCGAGTTTTACCACATGCAAAATAAGAAATAACTGCTTCATTGAAGTCCGCAGAGTCTCGAACAAAATTCCTTTCAATTGACAACATAGCAAGAGCAATAAGTCTATCCTCGGTCATTGTGCTGCGCTAGAAAGTCTTTATTCTCTTCAGGGTAGAGAAACACCTTTCTGCTTCCGATGTCATGGGAATAGTAACAACTATATTTAAAAGTTTTCATTGGTATTGCCTTGCCGCTATTCTTTGCCTCAATGATTTTTGAGTTAAGTTTCTCTCCAAAAGGCAATTATTCCAAAGAAGGCAAATTAATAGGTGTTTAGTAAGTAATGATATATTTGGGACAAGATATTAATTGGAATTTGACAGTTTAATGTGACTTTTGGTAGTAACGATGCTTTTCAACACTAGCGCTAGTTACGTGCACTATTCTCTGTTGCCTAGTCAAATTCCCGTAAGGCCAACAGATGGCAGGCACATACCCCAACCCCAACAACACGACTAGCTAGTCTTGAGACAGTGGCCTATTGCGCATGCGTAAAGAACAGAGATCCGTTTCTGCGATATCCTGGTCTTGCCTTAGTGCTGGCTTTCGTCCCCTCGCACCTCGCCACTCCCTTCGCCTATGTACGGACGGAGAGATCGCCTTTGCAAGGGGGTTCATTCCAGACAAGTATCCAGCCACAGACCTTGCGCAGCTCACATGAATTGAAAGCCAGTACGAGTATATTACGGATAGAGGGATTTAGCAAGAGCTTCGAGATTGACAAGGGAGTTGTGAAAATAACGTAGTTGAGTACAATTTGATTTAAACTGGAGGTTCATTGCTCCATTGCGCTATACCAGAAACCGCCACTGCTCTACTGCAATGTCAAGTATGCAGGAACGAGACGTACTCATTCTCGAAGTTGAATAAACAAACAAAATAAGCCAGTACTGTAGTATAAGCACGCGAGCCCAGTTTAAAGGGATTAAATTATTTAAATGTGTGTGTCGGCACATAATTACTCATTTTCTGCTGTTTTAACTTCAGAAAGAACTCTACAGTTTTGGATCAAGTATAAAATATTTTTATTCGTGTCATGTGTTAAAGTGCTCGTTTTTCTTACATTTTGCATACTGAATTATTAGTAAAATAAATATTTCCTCAATCTTACGCCGTGTTCTGCCTAAAGTTTAAGAATGCGAAGAGCATACTCAGTGGCGTAGTGCGAAGGAAGGAAGTACCTCTACGGCGGGTGGAGTCTTTGAACGACCGGATGGACTGTGTGTCAGCAGCTGGATTTGGTATATGTGGAGACAGATTGCTGGATAAGAAACCGGGACTTCACGTGGGACTGACTGAACCTGAACAGGCGAGGCTCCTACGAGTTAGGAAATCTGCACGAGAGAGTCATTAAAGCGTGCCGGAAAAGATGACGAAGACTGGAGTCGGATGAGGGATGGGATAATGTGGATATTGTCATTTGTACAGAATCATGACTGAATGGGAATGTAAATAGTAGCGAGGAAAATCAGGGTGATTTCATTATATATAGGACAGAGAGTCTAGAGGTAAAATGAAATGGCGTACGGCTTTTAGTGCCGGGAATGTCCGAGGACATGTTCGGCTCGCCAGGTGCAGGTCTTTCGATTTGACACTCTTAGGCGACCTGCGCGTCATGATGAGGATGAATGATGATGAAGACGACACATACACCCAGTCCCCGTGCTCCGTCCCCGTTCGAACCTACTATCTCCCGAATACTGGATACTGGCCGCACTTAAGCGACTGCAGCTATCGAGCTCGGTCATTAAATTACAAAGACTTTCAATAAATATATACATGATGTTTCCAATCATATTTATATATTTATTAACATGAGCACTGAATAAGGGCTCAGTATGGAAAATGCTTTCCGTTATCGATCAAGAAGATAGTTTCTTCCTTACGAGACCTATCACTAAAGCGGAAACAGAAGAGGTGCTTAGGAACGATACTCCCACGATACTCCTGTTAAGACGCGCGGAATGGACAGCTTCCCATATGAATGTTAGAAACACTTCTGGTCCATGACTGGAGACGACCTTGCCCAAGTCCTTAACCACACATACGATAGGCATTATTATAATGATTCCTAGGAAAGCAATCTGCCGATATGTGTCGGATTCGGCCATGGCCTACCAAGGGACCGCTGCTCAGCCCGAAGGCTGCAGATTACGCGGTGTCGTATGGTCAGCACAACGAATCCTCACGGCCGATATTCTTGGCTTTCTAGAACGGGGCCGCCATCTCACCGCCACATAGCTCCTCAATTGTAATCAGGTTGGCTGAGTGGACCTCGAACCAGCCCTCAGATCCACATAAAATTTCCTGACCTGGCCGGAAATTGAACCCAGGCCTCTGAGTAGGAGACAGGCACACTACGCCAACACAGCGGGGCTGGCAACGATACTAAATACTGATTATAATTTGCTAACGTGATAGCTAATAGAATAAGACAGATTATTCCTACACTGATTGTTAATGGGCAAACCTGTGGGGTTCCACAATTAGTTGGAGGTCCGTGACTTAATTTGATGTAACTACAACGACGCACACACGCGATGCTGTCAATTGCGTACAATATTTTATTTAAAAATTATATACGCATTATACACACGCATCAATGAACCACCATTTTGAACAAAACCCTTCTACGAAGAAGAAGAAGAAGAAGAAGAAGAAGAAGAAGAAGAAGAAGAAGAAGACTGCTACATTAGCATGTCAACCGATTACCAACTGAACAAAATTACAACATGAGTTCACCCACTCGGCTAACGATTTCCACTACAATAACATTCTCGCTAACAACTCAACTCCGGCTCCCAAGACTGCCTATTTATATACATTGCCTGGCCAGGCTTCTAGAAAAGTATCGCACAACATGTTTTCTCGTAATTTCTAGAGTCTCCAGTAACCTATTTACAAGTGGATTGAATGCTCTGCAACTCTCTAGTGACAAAGATGCGCTGTTCTGGACTATTACACTTTCTTGCACAAATATACATTGTATTTATACATCATATTTAAGGTAATAATAAATTGTATACTATTATTTACGTGTTCTTACATTAAATAAACTCTTACTAATATACATACAGCAGACATGTCGTGACATAACCTCACATGTTTTGTTACACAAGACACAAATAATAAATGATATGACCACGATTTATACCAAATAAAGTACGTACATAACTACGTAAATAATAATAATAATAATAATAATAATAATAATAATAATAATAATAATAATAATAATAATAATAATAATAATATCACCTACTAATCGAGCTCGATATTTCTATTATTTACCCATGGGTTTAGAGAATTGTTTCCAAGTTATACCAGTCCATTACACTTGAATCAAATTCTGTATTATTCTGTTCTACCTGAAGAGTTTGCTGCAATTACAAACATAGATTTCAGCAAAGCTTTTTAGAGGTTTTCGCATAAATACGTTAGAAGAATCCTAAGTTATCTTGGATTTCCTGAACAACTTGTAACGGCCTTGAAGCTCATGCACCTTTTGGATACATCACGACTGCCGATCAACGGCCATTTGTCACGTCGAATTCCAGTTAACAGGTCTGTACATCAAGGATGTCCACTGTCAATGTTGCCCTTTATCTTCGGCCTTCGTTTAAACACTGAGCATTTCACGCTGCGTGCTTATGCTTATGCACGCTACTCCTTACAGATGGTGATGATGACCTATCAGACTTGCATGGTGTGCTAGTGGAATTTTCAAATACGTCAGGGGCAAATATATACTTAAAACGTCATCCATGCACTGACTAGGATGTGAGTGGCACACTGTTCGTGTAGAAGAGATCAGTAATCCCACGACAAACAAATGCAAAATCTTGGGTATCACATTCTACAAGAACATATGCAAGACAAAAGATTCATAAAACTTGGTGTGTTAACACTTACGCCTTAACTAAACTATAGTACACCGCAAAAACTCTACCTGATCCTCATGTTATCCTATCTTTGGAAAGGCTTGCAATACAGAGTGCGAAGAGAACAGTTAAATTGAAAGGACAATTTTCCGGATTGGAACTGTGTAAATTTGAACTGGAAAGTGTTCTCTTCTCCGTCAAACAGGTCATCAAGGTAAGGTATATGAGGGGAGAATACTTCGATTGTAAATTTAGTAAACTGAGAGAAGATCCCAACTCTCGAAAAACTCGCGAATTTAAAGATTTTTGCAAGAAAGCACTAGCAATTACTGAACAGCTTCCGCGTAACCGACTTTCGTACTGTGACCAAGTTAAAAAGCTGTACAAGTTCCTGCTCCAATGTAGAAAATTCGAACCAATCATTCAATGTTTGCGAAATTAATAACTCGCTCGATAGAAGGCAGTTCGGGTTTAGGAAAGGTTATTCAACTAAAGCTCAACTTGTAGGATTCCAGCAAGATATAGCAGATATCCTGGATTCAGGAGGTCAAATGGACTGTATCGCGATTGACCTATCTAAGGCATTTGATCGGAGACTACTGGCAAAAATGAATGCAATTGGACTTCACAAAAGAGTGACTGAATGGATGGCTATATTTCTAGAAAATATAACTCAGAGAATTAGAGTAAGCGGACCGCCTCTGTGGTGTAGTAGTTAGTGTGATTAGCTGCCACCCCCGGAGGCCCGGGTTCGATTCCCGACTCTGCCACGAAATTTGAAAAGTGGTACGAGGGCTGCAACGGGGTTCACTGAGCCTCGGGAAGTCAACTGAGTAAAGATGGGTTCGATTCCCACCTCAGCCATCCTGGAAGTGGTTTTCCGTGGTTTCCCACTTCTCCTCCAGGCAAATGGTACCTAACTTAAGGCCACGGCCGCTTCCTTCCCTCTTACTTGTCTCTCCCTTCCAATTATCCCATCCCCAACCAAGGCCCCTGTTCAGCATAGCAGGTGAGGCCGCCTGGGCGAGGTACTGGTCATCCTCCCCAGTTGTATCCCCGACCCAATGTCTCACGCTCCAGGACACTGCCCTTGAAGCCGTAGAGGTGGGATCCCTCGCTGAGTCCGAGGGAAAAGCCAACCCTGGACGGTAAATAGATTAAGAAGAAGAAGAATTAGGGTAAGCGAAGCTTTATCTAACCCTGTAATAATTAAGAGGGTAATTCCTCAAGGCAGTATTATTGGACCTTTATGTTTATGTATATATAGGGTGAAGCGAAATTCGCGCACTCGGGCGTCGCAGCGTGACTCCTCACATGCCAGCAATAAAAATGTATCTCACAAAATTTCGTCCTGCGAGTATATCCGGGAGAAAAAGGACGTTGAAGCGTGGCAATCTGGCGACACTGTAACCACATGTAGGGTAACTATCTCTGTCAACACCTATTACTCGTGCTGTACACTCGGACCCCTGCATGCTAACCCAAAACTCTATCCACTGCACCAACCACACAGCACACAGATCAAAGGTGCTGACAGAGGTAGTTACCCTACATGTGGTTACAGTGTTGCCAGATTGCCACTCACCAACGTTCTTTTTCTGCCGGATATACTCGCAGGACGAACTTTTGTGAGATACATTTTTTTATTGCTGGCATGGGAGGAGTCGCGCTGCGACGCCCGTGTGCCCGAATTTCGCTTCACCCTGTATATATATATAAATGATATGAGTAAAGAAGTGGAATCCGAGATAAGGCATTTTTGTGGATGATGTCATTCTGTATAGAGTAATAAATAAGTTACAAGATGGTGAGCAACTGCAAAAATGACCTCGATAATGTAGTGAAATGGACAGTAGTCAATGGTACGGGTTAAAAACCAGGTTGTGGGTTTCACAAATAAGAAAAGTCCTCTCAGTTTTAATTACTGCGTGGTCGGGGTGAAAGTTCATTTTGGGATCATTGTAAGTACCTAGGTGTTAACATAAGGAAAGATCTTCATTGGGGTAATCACGTAAATGGGATTGTAAATAAAGGTTACAGACCTCTGCACATGGTTATGAGGGTATTTAGGGTTTGTTGTAAGGAGTCGAACTCGGCTCCCTCTGAACCGAATTCCACTACTCTGGGCATTCAGTCAAGGAGTTAGACGACAGTAATATAATAATAATAATAATAATAATAATAATAATAATAATAATAATAATAATAATAATAATAATAATAATAATAATAATCCGCCTCTGTGGTGAAGTGGTTAGCGTGATTAGTTGCCACCCCCGGAGGCCCGGGTTCGATTCCCGGCTCTGCCACGAAATTTGAAAAGTGGTACGAGGGCTGGAACGGGGTCCACTCAGCCTCGGGAGGTTAACTGAGTAGAGGTGGGTTCGATTCCCACCTCAGCCATCCTGGAAGTGGTTTTCTGTGGTTTCCCACTTCTCCTCCAGGCGAATGCCGGGATGGTACCTAACTTAAGGCCACGGCCGCTTCCTTCCCTATTCCTTGCCTATCCCTTCCAATCTTCCCATCCCTCCACAAGGCCCCTGTTCAGCATAGCAGGTGAGGCCGCCTGGGCGAGGTACTGGTCATACTCCCCAGTTGTATTCCCCGACCAAGAGTCTGAAGCTCCAGGACACTGCCCTTGAGGCGGTAGAGATGGGATCCCTCGCTAAGTCCGAGGGAAAAACCGAACCTGGAGGGTAAACAGATGATGATGATGATGATGATGATGATAATAATAATAATAATACACTGACTGACAGAGCAAATGCAACACCAAGAAGGAGTGGTCAGAACTTTATGCCAATTGCAGGGTAGACTGACGTCACTGAGGTATGCTCATGATGTGAAATGCGCCGCTGTGCTGCGCACGTAGCGAACGATAAATGGGACACGGCGTTGGCGAATGGCCTACTTCGTACCGTGATTTCTCAGCCGACAGTCATTGTAGAACGTGTTGTCGTGTGCCACAGGACACGTGTATAGCTAAGAATGCCAGGCCGCCGTCAACGGAGGCATTTCCAGCAGACAGACGACTTTACGAGGGGTATGGTGATCGGGCTGAGAAGGGCAGGTTGGTCGCTTCGTCAAATCGCAGCCGATACCGGTACCCATAGGGATGTGTCCACGGTGCAGCGCCTGTGGCGAAGATGGTTGGCGCAGGGACATGTGGCACGTGCGAGGGGTCCAGGCGCAGCCCGAGTGACGTCAGCACGCGAGGATCGGCGCATCCGCCGCCAAGCGGTGGCAGCCCCGCACGCCACGTCAACCGCCATTCTTCAGCATGTGCAAGACACCCTGGCTGTTCCAATATCGACCAGAACAATTTCCCGTCGATTGGTTGAAGGAGGCCTGCACTCCTGGCGTCCGCTCAGAAGACTACCATTGACTCCACAGCATAGACGTGCACGCCTGGCATGGTGCCGGGCTAGAGCGACTTGGATGAGGGAATGGCGGAACGTCGTGTTCTCCGATGAGTCACGCTTCTGTTCTGTCAGTGATAGTCACCGCAGACGAGTGTGGCGTCGGCGTAGAGAAAGGTCAAATCCGGCAATAACTGTGGAGCGCCCTACCGCTAGACAACGCGGCATCATGGTTTGGGGCGCTATTGCGTATGATTGCACGTCACCTCTAGTGCGTATTCAAGGCACGTTAAATGCCCACCGCTACGTGCAGCATGTGCTGCGGCCGGTGGCACTCCCGTACCTTCAGGGGCTGCCCAATGCTCTGTTTCAGCAGGATAATGCCCGCCCACACACTGCTCGCATCTCCCAACAGGCTCTACGAGGTGTACAGATGCTTCCGTGGCCAGCGTACTCTCCGGATCTCTCACCAATCGAACACGTGTGGGATCTCATTGGACGCCGTTTGCAAACTCTGCCCCAGCCTCGTACGGACGACCAACTGTGGCAAATGGTTGACAGAGAATGGAGAACCATCCCTCAGGACACCATCCGCACTCTTATTGACTCTGTACCTCGACGTGTTTCTGCGTGCATCGCCGCTCGCGGTGGTCCTACATCCTACTGAGTCGATGCCGTGCGCATTGTGCAACCTGCATATCGGTTTGAAATAAACATCAATTATTCGTCCGTGCCGTCTCTGTTTTTTCCCCAAATTTCATCCCTTTCGAACCACTCCTTCTTGGTGTTGCATTTGCTCTGTCAGTCAGTGTAATAATAATAATAATATAGCTGTACCTAATCTAGTCATCACCTTCTATGTTACATTAGTGAAAAATAACAATTTAAAGTGATATAAAGCGTGTTTTGACTAGCCGAGGCATAAAGGTTCACCCAAATGGAAGGATGTGTATTCATGAGCCCAAAATATCCGCCTCCGTAGTAGCACTATCAACTGCCGTCCTCGGGGGCCAGGTTCGATTCCCAGCTCTGCCAGAAATTTAAGGATGGCAAGAGGGCTAGTATGGGGTTAAAATGGTACATGCAGCCTACCTCCGTCGGGGATGCGCCCGAAGAGAGGACACGAGTTTACTTTGGCGAGACATTTAGAAACGGGATTTCCATCAACTCAGCCTGCAGCAGGAATGAGTAAAATTTCAGAGAGCGAAGCTGACTTATCATGGGCTTAATCCCTCTATCGCACTTAGTACCTACGGTATGAATAATACAGCCTTTACACTGCACTCCTCTATCGGTTTTCGGGACCTGTAAAAAGAACCCAAGTCAATGGCTATGTCCAAACTTGTGCGCATTCCTCTTCAACTTGGCTTTCAGTTGCCAGTTCTACTTCTAACACAAAGTTAGTTTAGCGCAGAGGTGCTCAGCTGGACGCTCGTTGAGGATAGCCCAGTGCGGCGGGACTGGCCTGACGTAAATTCAGGCAGCTTACGTAGAACTAAAATAAAAGCTCCCTACGTGTTTGTTGCTGATGAAGCCTTTAAGTTAGAAGAACATGTTATGAAACTTTTCTTCAGAAACAATTTAAATAAGAAGAGAGTTGTTTTTAACTATAGGTTATCTAGGGCCTGAACTTGGGGAGTGTAGACGGGGCGCTGTGCTGAGTTTTGCGATCCTGGGGACGCTGATCTGAGCAAAAAGAGAGGGAGCCGAAATCTATGGTAGCCCCTGAATGTGCTTAGGGTGCGTAGACGGGGCACTGAGATGAGTTTTGCAACCTGGCTTGAAAGAAACCGCAATATATTGCACAACCATGACGTCACACAACTGAATTTAGCAATATACTTGAACGTGGAGAAGGTTAAGATGTCATTTGAGGTTAAGAATGTAGTCTTAGTTTTCACAACAAAATAGCAACGCCCACAATTTAAATCGCCCGCGGACACAATTTCAAATCTCCCGCTCTGTGACGTCACGTCCGATAGCCAATTTGGAGGCAGAACGCCTTTCACCAGACACGCCCAACAGCCAATCGGCCCTTGGTCCAATATTGTCGGAGGCTACCTACTACCACTTATTGTAGTCAGTTCCAACTTTATTTGAAGTGCAGTCAGGGATAGACTGGATTTGAGAAATTGGTACAGAATCAAGAACAACGTGAAAGTAGGGATACGTTAAATAATACCGTTTACTGTATATTTATACCCCGTATGTAAACTAGGTCACGTGAAAACTTACTTTGTATCTCCAAACTTTCTGCCGAACAGTTTTGGGTAGAGGTCGGGAAAAAGTGATGATCCTGAGGTATAATCACTTGTGGTAAGGCTACAGTGAGGTTTATTTATCGATAACGTCTAAAGTGTGCAATCTTTCTTGCATGTACCCTATGCAAAACAACCGTTTTCTTACGTAATGAATAATTTTACTATATTTTAGATTGTAAGTTCCGGATGGTTGTGGTCACTTGAAGCAGAGCAATTACCACACCATAAATTTTGCCAGCCAATGATAGGGGAGACTAGGGTGAATAATTCCCTCCTAGTGAGTGCCATCCTGAATGGAGTCTGGCACTGATCACTCTCACTGACCCAGACATTGCTGGCACCCTCGCCTTACGGCACAGATGCTGCATGTCATTACAAGATCAAACTGGAGGCTGGTGGAAGTTGTATGAAGTGTACTGTGTCCCCTCTGCTCTAACCCCTTTTGGAGCAAAATTTTGTGATCTAGTCAGTATTCCTCGTAAAATATATGCCTAATGGCAATGTTTTCTGCTATAAAAGACACCAACCGACCGACCCACCGACCGTGGAGCGGATTTGAAGCTTTACCCTCTCGTCACCTTGTCGATGAGGTCTGTATTAAGGTTTGGTACACAAGAGATATTATCACAAGTTCGGAAGACTTCTCTTCGAACCTTCAGAGAATAGGTGCTCTTGGTGGTACTCAGGTACTCAGGACGCCTGGGAATTTTGTTTCATAACCTCGGGTTTAGTAATCGACATACTGGTTTGTATACTTGTGATTTTCGGCTCACCGAAGTGTTGGTAAGGTACCGTGCGTCTGGAGGAACAATGGAAAACAAATCAAAGACTGACTGTGGAACTCGAGCTGAACTGCCCCATAAACCCATGGATGTTGACTATCGAGGTCTGTATCATAGCATGCTGAGCTTTCCGGGTTGATCCAATACCTGCTACACCAAGACAGAATTCCTTTTACTTGGAAAGTGAATCACAATCCAAGAAAAGGAAAATAAAACTCTGAGATTTGTCGATGTTACTGTTATCTTATCTGCGTCTGCAGAAGATCTGGAGAAATTGCTGAATCGTGTGGATCGAGTCTTCGAGTCTTCGAGAAGGAGTAAAAATGAAAGTAAATGATTCCAAAACTAAAGTAATGGAGTACAGTCGAAAAATGTCAGGTGATGCTAGAAAGACTTGGGAGAAAGGAGACGAGCTGCTCAACTAAGCGGTATGCTCCTAGCTGTCAGTGGAGTGATGGCGTGAAATGACATTACGGTAGTAGACGAGTAAATTTGAGTGGTGTTTTTAAAAGTAGGAAAGTTCACGGTATAAATATAAAGTTGGGATTCAAGAGGACAAATTGGTGTAAATATTCTTTTATAGGAAGGGGAGTTAGGGATTGGTATAATTTACCAAGGGATGTGTTCAACAAACTTCCAAATTCTTTGAAATTATTTAAGAAAATACTAGGTAAACCACAGATAGGGAATCTGCCACCTGGGCGACTGCCTCAAATGCAGATCGGTAGTGATTGATTGATTGACATATTGATTGATTGATTGATTGATTGATTGATTGATTGATTGATTGATTGATTGATTGATTGATTGGGAAATAAAGTATAAAAAGGAAGTAGATGAATACTGTTACTTGGGCAGTAGAATAACTAAAGGTGGCAGAACTTTATTTTTTTATGTTTCCAATTTGCTTTATCTTGCATCGACACAGATAGGTCTTTTTGCAACGATGTGATAGGAACGGGGTAGGGATGGGAAGGAAGCGACCGTAGCCTTAGTTAAGGTACAGTCCCAGCATGCACCCGGTTTTGAAAATGGTAACTCACGGAAAACCATCTTCAGGGCCTCCGAGAGTGGGGTTCGAATCTACTTTCTTCCCGAATGAAAGCTGAAAGCTACGTGACCTAAACCGCGCAGCCACTCATTTGGTGATGACAGAAGTAAAAAGGACATCACATGCAGACTAGCAGAAGCAAGGAAAGAATGTTTTTTTTAAGAAAAGAAATTTCCTTACTTCGAACATTGATACAGGAATTAGAAATATGCTTTCGATGGCTTTCGTCTCGAGCGTGGCCTTGTATGGAAGTGAAACATTGACAAAAACTAGCTGAGAAAGAATACACGATTTTGAAATGTGGTGTTACAGAAGAATGCTTAAGGTGAGCTGCCATTACAAGTTCACGATGTAACTAATAATAAGTAGTGAAAGGATTCTAAGATGCATCACCTTTCCAAAAATATAGCTATTTTCATACAGACAGGTCAATATATGTATTTGGAGGCATGACATGAAGCTAAATGAACACAATTTGTTGCACCGTTTGTACCTTTTTGTGAGATTACTACATTCTGTCACCCTTTTCCTTCTATTTTATGATTTAGCACCTTTTCCCTGCTTTTATATGTATTTTAAAATTATTTTTCTCTTCTTGAACATAATTGTAAAATATTCATTAATCAGAAGTCAAAAATAATCAGTAAATAAATAAATATAATTAATATAATTAATGGAAACCACCTGTAGTTTATATCCCAGCAACAATGGTCAACCTGCAGATGTAAAGTTATATTAAAATTTTCAACAATGATACTGCAAAAGTTTAAACTAAAATCAGTTAGTACTGGCATGAATTCAGTGGTTCGACTATTGAATGCCTACTCTCTTGTTGGCCGTGTTAGTGTTTTACCACTTCGGACCAGAACGTATTTTTCACAGCATAAAATCATGCCGAAGGTTAAGAAGGAGAAGCCGTATGCACTTTCAGAAGAATTCCAGATTCAACTCATCTAAACTGATGGCATCATTCTTCGATGTGTCGTCTGCGAAGTAAATATTACAATTGATGACAAACGTCAAAGAGAATAAACCAGCACATTCAGTACAGAAATTGAACTTCCCAATCGTGACCTAAGCAAACTATTCCGATACCCGCCTTCGCTTCAGGATCTGAAAAGCAGCTGTCATTTGCATGAAGTCAGTGGGGATATTGCCATGGCATTAATCCAGTCAGGAATTGCAGTCCACAAATCATGCATTCAAATCATTCCTCGAGAAGTATACGCAAAGGTCAATACCGGATGAGAGTGCTATGGAAAAGCATTACATATAGCCAATTTATGAGAACGTCTTCGAGAAAATAAAAGAGGCGTTCGACAAACATGAAGTGGGATTCATTTTAGTTGAAACTACTGATGAGCTGCAAAGATATATTTTGGATGTGTTGGCATTTCCATTATCTGGTGAATATGTGAAATCTATGCTTTTGTTAAAATGTACCAAGTCGAGAAGACAAATGCCTGCACAATAATGCAATCAATCAATTACTCGTGATTGAACATGCAGCCGGGGCGCATACAATACAAAAAAGTCAGGCTTGTGGTGACTGATCAAGCACGCTACATGTTTTCGCCTTTCCAACAACTGATGGGCATGTACCCCAACCTTAGCCATGTGACATGTTTTGAACATGGACTACACTGTGTTTGTGAAAGTATCAAGAAAAGTTACACCAGGGAAAATAACTCCCTTGTAACTCTGAAGAAGATTATCGTAAGGATCCCAGACGTCCTTTTTACCAGGAAGTGATTGGGGTCCGCCTTCCACAGTTTCCTGTCACCACAAGTTGGGGTGGGGTAACTTCATAGGATGTGCAATTTTAGTGCGTGAAAACTTTGATAAAATCAAATGCTTCATAAATTCCCTAGACTCAACAAACGCTGAAGCCATCAAGCAGGCCCAACAATTACTCATCAACAAAGACCTAGAGTTGGAAATTATTGTAGTGCACGGCTACAAGTATTTGCCTGATGTGATTCATAGTTTGTAAGAATTTGTTGACTGGTAAGGTCAGCCTAGATGGATTTACTAAAGAAAATTCGAATTGAATTTCAAGAACAATCCAGATGTGGAAACCATTACATTATTTATTGATCTCCCTTTACGAGTGCTGACAAGATATTCTCCATTGGTTTCTGTAGATGTCAAGTGGAGTTTCTGCGTAAGTAAGGATCTATGGAGCTCAAAGCGCCAGCGACTTACTGTAAAAAACATTGGCATATTGTGTGCAATCCAATATAGCAAGTTTATTAATTACACTGATTTACAAAGGGTAGATATCTGACGTGATGTTTACTGTTTCTACTGTTTTCATGTTGATATCAAATCCGAAAACCGATCTGCTCTATAACGTCAGGTTTTTCATCTGTTGACAAAGTTTTATTTTACATGAGCAGCGTCCATAGAGAACTGTTTTCATTGCTTTTCGTTATTTTTCACACAAAGCCGAACATTCTCATTTTCTTCCTTTTTATTCTTAGTGAATGTGGACATTATGGCGTACAGAGGTTGCTTAAATTTACCAAATCTGTTTTGCTGCGTGTGAGGCTATGTAACAAATAAAATCCACGTGGAGCATTATTTTGCACTAATCTTAGCTAAAGCCATGTTCATTAGTACTCCATGTAACAATAACTGATCTTGTGAAAATTCTGTCTGTGAGTACAATGTCCTTGGTACAATGTTAAAAATATGGAAATGGTTGATGTATATCTCAATAACGGTTGGTGATAGAGACAAATGGTTTGCATATTTTTATCAACATGTTTCAATTGTCTTCGAACGCATTTTGGATACCAAGATATACGCGGAAAGTAATTTTTTGTTGATCAGTGTTATTAGAACCCAGTAACTGGGATAACGAATGTTCATGCAACTGGTTTAAAACCTTAATAAAGTAATTATTTAAACACATTTTTTTTGCACCATTCAGTAAGTATTTTCAGAACTTTTCCCCCACTTTTCTGACCATAATTTTCACCTTACAATCCATTCCCTAATGATAAGATACCTGTTAAAGTGTAGACGGGAAACGGATCCTCAGTCGGCAGATTCTGATCCCAATACCTCACCCGTCATAGTGATTTCTCGGTTTCTTTCCACTACACATAGGAGGACACGTGTCGTTTAAAGGGAAGTGAGCACTGTCAGTAGCAAGGTTGTCATATTTTGCGTCGACAATTTCAACATGTTAGCATTTAATTTATTCTTAAGACAAAATGTAAATATAAGGAACTGATCATGAACCACAGCTCAAACCAATATCACAAAACATTTTGTTTCGTGCATGATCCGTGCGGTATTCACAGATGTTACAAGAAAGAAAGAAAGAAATTGGCGAATAAAGTTGACAAAGAACTTTCAAATAGGCGTAAATGATCGACATTAGCTATTTATACATACATACAGCAGGTCTCTCAAAATACAAAATACAAAACTTAAATTCATAACAAAGTAGCCCTATTTAAATATTATTCTTATGCCGCTGCTATAATACACTGCCTGTAGTGGCAGACATGTAAAGGCATGGTGCCAGACAGTTGTACAAAACAAAATGAATAGCGGTGCGTCCGTGTGACGTACAAACCACGGTCTCACATATGTATTACCACTATGTCTAATGGGTTTGACTAATCTGCCTCAAGCCTCTTACGTGAAGAAACAATCCCAGACCCAGGTAATTGCAATGTACTTTGTGGTTATAATTAAACTTCCCCTATTTAATTGTATCTACGTGAAAAACAAGCGATCGCATGGACAGGAAATGTGATGTGAACATTGCCAAGGACATGCGGGAGAAAATAAAGAATAAGCAATTCTAGCGAAACACTTTCAATACGTTGCCATATCATACAACAGGCCTGGTTTTTTTGAACGTAGCGTCCGTCATACTACAAAGTGTGCTCGAGATAGCGCCCATCTGCGTCCAGGACAGTGTGGACGCGTAGGGTAGCTTGCTGTACGGCTGCACTAAGCATCTCCAAGGGTAGGCCAGATATGATTCTCTTCAGGTCGGTATATGTGCAAACGTTCTGCTGATAACTTTCCTTTTCAGGTATGGTAAGCCTTGGAAAAGTTGTAGTCCATAATATGGACTTTATTCCTATCCATCTTGCTGCACGTGCTATAAATAGTTTTCTGTCTATAGTGGGTTAAGTAGGGAAGATTGTTGTAACCACTGGGTACTTCAGACACCACAGAAGAACACATTATCCAATAATTTCAAACTCACTAGTCGCTGATGTGCCAAGCAGCCCATATGAGTCATCAACAACAATCTTGACGAGTACCTGAAATTGTTCAAGCCAAGGTTAGCCGCACTTGTTCTTTCAGCGATCTGATAAATCGTTTCCTTCGACAATGAAGTAGTAAATTTTCCAACAGCATTATCTGATTATCATGGTCGGACACGTGGTGTAAATTTAGAACAGAGTAGTAGAAATGGCACAGTTCTGCAGCCTCCTCACGGTGAGGTGGAGGTTTCCTCCACACGGAATGTGCTAACAGTTGCATGCTTAACCAAATGTGACATCACACTTGGCGGGCGATTTGAAAGGTGAACGGCTGAGTACGTGTGCCGGTTTGATCTAACAGGCTTGGATTCGACTCCAGGCTTAACCTCGCAGGGTCACTAACCTTACACACCCAATGTTGATGCCCGAGGAGGCTAATCGCGTAAGATTGCAAGATGAACCTTACAGGCTTGGATTCTAACCCAGGCTTAACCTAACCGCTCTAGGTAAAATGGCTGCTATAGATTATTCATATAGGCCTACCTCTGGAGAGCTACCTCAGGGCCTCGGAACTGAGCTACTACTTCTGAACAAGATGGCGGCTATGCATTGTTCTTGGGGGACTAGGGAATGGCGTAACTGGTAATGTGTGAAGGGTACTAAATAACACTAAAGGGCACTTAAGTGCTCTAGTGGGATGAAGGGAACGAAAGGGATAAAAAGCTCTAAAACGACTGAAGGGAAAAGGTCCACTAATGGCTAAAGGGTACATAGAGTACTAAACGGGTTAAAGGACTCTACAAAGGTAAAGAGCATTAAAGGGCTAAAGGACACTTAAGAGCCCTAAAGCATTAAAGTGCACTAAAGGGCTAAAGGGCGCTAAACGTGCTAAAAGGCACTAAAGGCCTAATGAGCACTTTTTTTTTTGCTAGGGGCTTTACGTCGCACCGACTCAGATAGGTCTTATGGCGACGATGGGACAGGAAAGGCCTGGGAGTTGGAAGGAAGCGGCCGTGGCCTTAATTAAGGTACAGCCCCAGCATTTGCCTGGTGTGAAAATGGGAAACCACGGAAAACCAGGGCTGACGATAGTGGGATTCGAACCTACTATCTCCCGGATGCAAGTTCACAGCAGCGCACCTCTACGCGCACGGCCAACTCGCCCGGTTAATGAGCACTAAAGGGTTAAAGGACACTAAGGGGTGCTAAAAGGATAAAGGGTACTAAGGGTCTAAAGGGCACTAAAGAGCTCTAATAAGCTAAAGGGGTTACGGGTACATATACGTCGAATGACTAAATGGATTTTGTAGGCTAATAGTCTAATGGACACATATAGGTTAACGGGTATGTATAGTCTAAAAGTGCTAAACGGCACTCATGGACACAGGTTGAAGAGCTTTAATATGGAAACGGGCGGATCGCCTGGGTTGCAGACTTGACATTTTCATACTCGGAGCCTTGGTTCTTACTAGCTTCTATTGCTAGGCTGAGTAGCTCAGGCGTGAAGCACTGGCCTCTTGATCTCTGGTTAACGGGTTCGATCTCGGCTTAGTCTGGTGGTATTTGAGGGTTTGAGGTTACTGGTGTTTTGTTATGACTCTTATCGAGGAGAAAATTAATCGTAAAAATGCTACCCCGCTTGTAATTTCGGAGGCAGATTACTAATGCATTTGGTGTCGAGAGATCAGAATATGTGAAGAGATGCAAACTTTGCGAGCTTGTTATGATACCAAGTGCCAGATCGCTAGGCTTAACAATTTTGCTGACTACAGTCTCACGAGAGGTAACAATGAACGTAAGTAATTTCCGCATTCAGAATTATTATTCTCAAAGTAAGACATACACAGCTTACTTATGATAGGATACAAATCTCCGTCTCTTTACTTAAAGATTCAGGATTCGATTCTTAATGGTTCCGGGGTTGAATGCACTTACTTTTAATGTGAATGGATGAGAGATAAGGTTTAACAGCTCGGTCTACTTGAAATGATGTACGTTCGATTGTCTGTTAAGAAGTTAGAGAGATAATAATAATTTCGTGTGGCTATTTCTAGCCGAGTGCAGCCCTTGTAAGGCAGACCCTCCGATGAGGGCGGGCGGCTTCTGCCATGTGTAGGTAACTGCGTGTTATTGTGGTGGAGGATAGTGTTATGTGTGGTATGTGAGTTGCAGGGATGTTGGGGACAGCACAAACACTCAGCCCCCGAGCCATTGGAATTAACCAATGAAGGTTAAAATCCCCGACCCGGCCGGGAATTGAACCCGGGACCCTCTGAACCGAAGGCCAGTACGCTGACCATTCAGCCAACGAGTCAGATGTTAGAGAGAGATAACTCTGAGGGTTTCTCAAACTCCAACAGAAATGAATACTAGATTAATTTATGAGGACTTGTTGAGGGATTGTTTTAGTGCAGTCTTTCTGATATATCTGAGTTTAAATGCGCGGAGTTTAACGTGAATGAAAGTTAAAATCCCCGCCCCGAACGGGAATTGAATCCGGCACTCCCTTGAACTGAAGACAAGTATGCTAACTACTTGATTGTATGCAAAAATGTTTGTGTTTAATTCAAACACGCAGCCTCCGAGCCATAAAAGTCAAAATCTCCGACCCAGCTGAGAATCAAACCTGATACTCCATTTGACTGAAGACTAGCATGCTAACTTCTTAATATTACGGAAGAAAAGTTTGAATTTAATCCAAAAATCCAAGCTCCGAGCCATAGGAATTTAATGTTAAAAATCCCCGACCCGAACCAAAAACCGTCTGCGCTATAACTGGGCTGTGAATTGCAGACTCATGAATTATCTTCTACTGCTAGGCTGAATAGCTTAGGGAGCAAGGCGCTGATCTCAGTAAGGAAAGTTTATTCAGTAGTCTATGGTATTTACGCAAAACAGTACAGCAAAAATCTCTTCAATATGCCGCCGTAAAGAATGCGATATAGTCATGGTGTCTAGCTTTGTACTCTAGACACACGCAGACTCCAAATCTCATGTAAGTTATCTTCGAAAATGGTTTTACAGTTGTTTCTTACTTCAACACTAAGAAAATATTAGGGTGATCACACCAGGCAAATGCCTTAATTAAGGCTACGATCGTTTCCTTCCTATTCTTAGCCCTTTCCTATTCCATCGTCCCTTATGACCTATCTATGTCGATAAGGCGTAAACTCTCTCTGGCATAGGTATGGAGTAAGCGAATTCCTTATCGATGAATGCGTCTTAAAAGCACATACCTGTAATGGTAGGTTACGCGTTAGAAACTGTAATCGTATAAATTGAAACGGGATGAAACATTTATTATGGTTCGTACCATAAACTAAAGGTTATTAGCTTAAGGTGATGAGGTTTGCCATTCAAATTACTGAAAACTACAGGGTCATAAGTGTAAAGACAGCTATATGAAAGATATATAGACAGTCAGAAATGTCCTTGAAAACCAACAAATTAGCAACTTATGAAGTTTAATTAGACCAACATTGTAGATAATCATTTCGGGCTTTTTTTCTGGTAGAAATAATTTTCATCAGCTGGCAGGGTGAGGAAGCGATGATAATCACTAGATTGTGTGCCAAAGCCTGGATTCAATTATAGACCTTCATATAGAGTGCTATTGATGGTGATTCGTCTGTCGGATGGCGATATTAAGCCTTGAGCAGACCCCTTGATGCTATTTCATTACATTAACTCATCTACTGAGATTGCTGTTGGGAAGACTCTTAAAACTCGCTACCAAGTTACATCTTACTTCATACCCGACGCAGTATATAATTAAGAATTAATCGTCAATACAAAATACACCTTTTAACTTATTCGTAGGAATGTGTTATTTTTATACTATTTCTGACAACATTTATTTTCTAATAAGAAGTAAACAGTCATGTCTATTTCATTTCTTACTATTGCATAACGACATACCACTCCCCTAGCACTTAAGAGGCTTTGGCTTACGAAGCAACTACTGCTCAGTCTGAAGGACTGCATATCACAAATGACGCGTGGTCAGCATAATGAATCCTCTCGGCTGTCATCCTTCGCTCCCTCCCTCATCGCCAGATATCTTCTAAGTTGTTCTTACATAGGCGGAGTGGACCGCGCAGAACTTTCAAATTGAGGTAAAATCACTAACCTGGACGGGGTTCGAACCAAGGACCTCCTAGTAAGAGAATAAACAATTAGTTTTACGCTGCAGTAACACATATATGGTGAAGTGCCAATGTGAAAATGAGAAAGCACGTAAAACTACGAGGGCTGTAAATAAAGTAGTGGCAATATTGATAGACAGCAATTTTTAAAGAACTAATAAGCAATTGCATTACAATGTAGTCATCCACAAAGGCTATTACCTTCTGCTAAATGTCGGGAAGCCGCTGAGGACCGTTGGCAAGGCGTTCTCTGTTGATGACAGCGACGGAGCGCCCTAATGCGTAGAGTACAGATGCCACGTCACGGAATCGGTGGTTTCGAAGGGGTTCCTTGATCTTCAGAAACAGGTTTAAGTCACAAGGGCTCATGTATGGTGAGTACAGAAGGTGCTCCAAAATCTCCCAATGCCACCGTTGCAATAAGAGCTTAACATTGTTTGCTACCTGACAACGTGCGTTGTCATGCGGCAGGATAGGGTGATCGTCTCACAAAAGAAGTGGACGTTTGCACCGCATAGCCAGAGGCAAATGTCGCTCAAGAAATTGGCTATAGTAGTCACTGTCGACGGTCTGTCCCTCAGGCACAGCATGCGTAAGAATAACACCCTCCTAGTCGTATGCAGCACAGACTTCACCAGACTGGGTTCCTGTCGAAATTTCTGTGGACGTGGCGAGCCTGGGTGTCGCCATTCATTCGATTGGCGCTTTAATTCATGCTCGTAGGCTCGTGACCACGTCTCATCAATGGCAACAATACGCTGCAGAAATGCGTCTCCTTCGTTGCCTTATCTGTCCAGGTGGATGAATGAATACTGATCTGCATTTAGGGCAGTCGCCCAGGTGGCAGATTCCCTATCTGTTGTTTTCCTAGCCTTTTCCTAAATGATTTCAAAGAAATTGGAAATTTATTGAACGTCTCCCTTGGTAAGTTATTCCAATCCCTAACTCCCCTTCCTATAAATGAATATTTGCCCCAGTTTGTCCTCTTGAATTCCAACTTTATCTTCATATTGTGATCTTTCCTACTTTTATAAACGCCACTCAAACTTATTCGTCTACTAATGCCATTCCACGCCATCTCTCCGCTGACAGCTCGGAACATACCACTTAGTCGAGCAGCTCTTCTTCCTTCTCTCAATTCTTCCCAACCCAAACGATGCAACATTTTTGTAACGCTACTCTTTTGTCGGAAATCACCCAGAACAAATCGAGCTGCTTTTCTTTGGATTTTTCCAGTTCTTGAATCAGGTAATCCTGGTGATGGTCCCATACACTGGAACCCTAGTTGGGGTCTTACCAGAGACTTATATGACCTCTCCTTTACATCCTTACTACAACCCCTAAACACCCTCATAACCATGTGCAGAGATCTGTACCCTTTATTTACAATCCCATTTATGTGATTACCCCAATGAAGATCTTTCCGTATATTAACACCCAGATACCTACAATGATCCCCAAAAGGAACTTTCACCCCATCAACGCAGTAATTAAAACTGAGAGGACTTTTCCTATTTGTGAAATAACCTGACTTTTAACCCCGTTTATTAACATACCATTCCCTGCTGTCCATCTCACAACATTTTCGAGGTCACGCTGCAGTTGCTCACAATCTTGTAACTTAGTTATCACTCTATAGAGAATAACATCATCCGCAAAAAGCGTTACCTCCGATTCCACTCCTTTACTCATATCATTTATATATATAAGAAAATATAAAGGTCCGATAATACTGCCTTGAGGAATCCCCCTCTTAATTATTACAGGGTCACATAAAGCTTCACCTACTCTAATACTCTGAGATCTATTTTCTAGAAATATAGCAACCAATTCGGTCACTCTTTTGTCTAGTCCAATTGCACTCATTTTTGCCAGTAGTCTCCCATGATCCACCCTATCAAATGCTTTAGACAGGTCAATTGCGATACAGTCCATCTGACCTCCAGAATCCAAGATATCTGCTATATCTTGCTGGAATCCTACAAGTTGAGCTTCAGTGGAATAACCTTTCCTCAAACCGAACTGCCTTCTATCGAACCAGTTTTTAATTTCACAAACATGTCTAATATAATCAGAAAGAATGCCTTCCCAAAGCTTACATACAATGCATGTCAAACTTACTGGCCTGTAATTTTCAGCTTTATGTCTATCACCCTTTCCTTTATACAGAGGGGCTACAATAGCAACTCTCCATTCATCTGGTATAGCTCCTCCGACCAAACAATAATCAAATAAGTACTTCAGATATGATACTATATCCCAACCCATTGTCTTTAGTATATCTCCAGAAATCTGATCAATTCCAGCCGCTTTTCTAGTTTTCAACTTTTGTATCTTCCTGTAAATGTCATTGTTATCATAAGTAAATTTTATTACTTCTTTGGCCTTAGTCTCCTCCTCTATCTCGACATTATCCTTGTAACCAACAATCTTTACATACTACTGACTGAATACTTCTGCCTTTTGAAGATCCTCACATACACACTCACCCTGTTCATTAATTATTCCTGGAATGTCCTTCTTGGAACCTGTTTCTGCTTTAAAATACCTATATATACCCTTCCATTTTTCACTAAAATTTGTATGACTGCCAATTATGCTTGCCATCATGTTATCCTTAGCTGCCTTCTTTGCTAGATTCAATTTACTAATAAGTTCCTTCAATTTCTCCTTACTTCCACAGCCATTTCTAACTCTATTTCTCTCCAGTCTGCACCTCCTTCTTAGTCTCTTTATTTCTCTATTATAATAAGTTGGGCATTTACCATTCCTTACCACCTTTAAAGGTACAAACCTGCTTTCGCATTTCTCAACTATTTCTTTAAACCCATCACAGAGTCTGTTTACATCTTTATTTAGCGTTTTCCACCGATCATAGTTACTTTTTAGAAACTGCCTCATGCCTGCTTTATCAGCCATATGGTAGTGCCTAATAGTCCTACTTTTAAGGCCTTCCTTTCTATCGCATTTTTTTTAACTACCACAAAAACAGCTTCACGATCACTAATACCATCTATTACTTTAGTTTCCCTATAGAGCTCATCTGGTTTTATCAGCACCACATCGAGGATATTTTTCCCTCTGGTTGGTTCCATCACTTTCTGAATCAGCTGTCCTTCCCATATTAATTTATTTGCCGTATTTTTGTCATGCTTCCTGTCGTTCGCATTTCCTTCCCAATTGACATCTGGCAAATTCAGATCTCCCGCTACAATCACATTTCTTTCCATGTCGTTTCCCACATAGCTGATATTCCTATCAAATAATTCCGAATCCGCGTCAGTGCTACCCTTTCCCGATCTGTACACTCCAAATATATCAAGTTGCCTATTATCTTTAGAAATGAGCCTTAAACCTAGAATTTCACGTGTCTCATCTTTAACTTTTTCGTAGCTTACAAATTCTTCTTTCACCAGAATGAAAACTCCCCCTCCCACCATTCCTATCCTATGTCTACGATACACACTCCAGTGCTGTGAGAAAATTTCTGCATCCATTATATCTTTTCTCAGCCATGATTTAAACTCCTATTACAATATGTGGTAAATATATATCTATTAAATTAATTCTATTCCTTTATTTACAATACTTCTGCAGTTCAACACTAATCATTTTATGTCATCCCTACTTGATTTCCAGTTCCCTGTTCCCTTATCACCGCTCCCTAGGCCATCCCGCTTCCCTGAATGTACCTCCCTATTACCCTTCCAAACAAATTTCCTAACTTATACGTACCACTGCGGTTTAAATGAAGGCCATCTGAGCGCAGATCCCTATCTCCTACCCACGCATTAGGATCTAGAAATTTCCCTCCCAGTTTCCCACATACCCACTCCATAGTCTCATTTAAATCCCCAATCACCCTCCAGTCAGTATCCCTCCTACACAGTATTCCACTAATAACAATCTACGCTTTCTTAAACTTCACCCGTGCTGCATTTACCAGATCCCACACATCTCCAACTACAGTATGTTGGTACTTATAACAGCTTGCCTTACGTTGTTGGTACCAACGTGAAACACTACCACCTTCTCCTTCCCCTCCTCCCTCTCTTCTACTTTCCTCAACATCTGCCTCAACCTAATTCCTGGATTACATTCTACCCTGGTTCCCTTTCCTCCACACACTTTCCCCACGTGTCTAACGATGGAATCCCCCATGACCAGAGCCTCAACCCTACCCACCTCATTTGATCCCCTCCCCTCCTAGTCAGCCCTGTCTTTCCTGATAGCTGCAGAAGCTACTTCCTCCTCCCTTTTCTCCTTCCCATGACCTTGTTCCACCTGTCTTTTTCTATCCTCTACTCTACATTTCCCTTTCCTACCTTTTCCCTTCCTCCTACTTCCACACATCTCACCAGCAGTTCTCTGTCCCTCATCTTCCCTCTGTTGTTCTACCTGGAGTGACTCGTACCGATTTCGCACAGACACCTGTCCTGAATTCTGGTCCTGAATAGAGCCCTTAGCCTGCAATCTCCTTCCCCTTAGAACATTAGACCACCTGTCTTCTACAACTCCTCCCTTTCCTTCCCCTCCCTCTTGTACACCTACTGTAACCTGTACATTGTTTGAGGGAGTCCTATCTGCATTCCTGTCTTCTGTGAGAATCCTAATTATCTCCCTCAAACTTTCCAACTCCTACCTCATACCCCTCAATGCCTCGCCACACCCACAGTTCGTACACTCGCGCTCCTTAGCCATTCTTTACGGAAAAAATATGAAATTAAAAATAAAATAACTTATTTGCAAAAAAATAAATGAAGGGAGGGATATATTGTTTTGGGATAGTACTCAAAGATCACACAATAAGGTAATTAATATACGACTACACTACAATACTACTTAGTCGTGCTCTATTTTTATCCTACAACCCCTAAGAGGATAAAAACTGCTCTTAATTACTGAATATCGAAAGTAATACACAAGAACTACACAATTCCAAACTGCAATTAAGCCTATCCTAATTACAACAACGGTATTTTATTACAAGTTTCTACGGATACCTCTACTACACCAGTACTACACAAATATTTTACAATAATAAAATAAGCACACTAAATTCTAATAGGATATTACTCGTATACTACTGTACAGTACACTACAGTAATTTTTAAACTACTTTCAGACGTATCCTAATTACAATACCGGTACCGTATGTCACTACTAAGCACAAACAGAAATGAAATTTGCAAGAACTACTGTACTCAAAGATTACCAACGAAGCTAAATGCTTAGACAAATTATTATTAGTATTACGGTCTAATACACACGAAAGATAACACACGAATATAGCAGGCAAGGTACGGCACTATCTAAATGTACTGTATCTATACTACAATGTATGTACACTACCAGTACACTACACTGAGTTTATTTAAATGCTTAAGTAGCGAAAGGATTGCCGTACACGAAGAAAAACACGAATATAACTGGCTAGATACTATCTAATGTATTATACCTTATCTTCACTACAATTCTACTGAAATGTGGTTATGTGATTATTACAGCTGGTAGATTACTATTATTTTCCCTACTCCACGGGACGGAGAATAAGTGTGTCCTTAATAAGGCCTACTGAAAAATACTAGGTTGTCTACAATAACTTCTCAAATATTTCTATAAAAACTACTACTACTGCTTTAGGGACTTGAACTGCAATTACTGGGATATATGAACTTGATTATTATTAGCTAACCGCTCATAAATACTGAAAGATCGAGGGAGCGAAATATAAATTACGGTACTTTAACTACCTACTCAGAAGTACAAATGATTGGAATACAAGGTCAGCTGATTTATATTTATATTTACTTGACTACCGGTGCACTACTCCCTTTGTTCAGCCAGCCAGTGCATACCAGTGCCATTTCTGTACGTCGGTGAGTTGATGTGGAACCCACCGGGACGCAATTTTCCTCGTGCTAAGTAAGTGCTAGACCAACCTCTACGGATAATTCCCGGACAGTCCATCGACGGTCTACGGAAACGAGACCTCTCACGATGTCAATCTGATCTTCAGGAATGAACTGCCGACCTCTGCGGTGCAAATCCGCAGTCTTATTCCGACCCGCACGAAACGTCTTGACCCATCGTGCAACCGTCCTATGCGGTGATGTATCCTCGCCACAAGCTTCACGTAATCATCAATAATGTTCTGATGCATTTTTGCCACGGGCAATCTCGATTATAATCCACGAACGCCGATTACCTTTCGAAACTTGCTTTAGAGCTGTGAAATCGACACTCTTCATTTCAACGTCACATAGCACCAACACTCCCAACTGCATGCCCGTCAAATACGCACAACAGATCGACAACAGCGCCACCTGACTGCTCCCATATCCTATTTGCGAATGTCCGATCTCATGCGAGTTCTGGACTACGCTGCTACTACTTTATTTTACAGCCCTCGTATATTCAGAGCTGGAGTTCGAACTTACTATCTCTTAAATGCAAGTTTACGGTTACATGACATAAACCGCGTAGGTAACTCACTCTATGTAAGAGAAAAGCTCGCTGTCCTAGACCCCGGCATGCAAACAACTTAAGTGTTATCTACCGATCGTTCATCAGGCTTCGAGACGTTGACGGTACGCAAGGTTAGGATAGAAAGAGCAAAAGAATAGGTCAGGGAACTTAGTGTGGAATGCTTCAAGTGATTCGAATATGTGTTCCGTTATGAAACGATGATTGTGTTATAAATACGGCAGCTGCTCAGTGAGGCTTCATGTCGAACAGGACATGATTTGCTAATCGAAGTTTTCTTCGAAGTCTGTGCGAATGTGTATTTCAGGTACATACAGAACCTACTCTTCAAAATCAGTTCATGTTGTTCAAGACTTGCTAAGTGTGTTTTTAATAACGGGAAATATTATTATTATTATTATTATTATTATTATTATTAATAATAGACTAATAATAATAATATCAGTTCGTATGCACTGTAGCTGTCGTGTCTGACTGGCGTATGTGTGCTCTCATTACATGGAGTGTGGCACGTGGCTGATTCTACCCCGTGAAGAAAATTCAGTAGTTGCTGATACTTCGGGTCTCGTAAACCAGCTAGAGGCAACCCAGAGCTAAACAACTTCGGAGCCGCTGCTGACGAACGAGACCAGCTGAGCGAGTAAGTTGGGGAAGTGCATAACGTAATACGTACTGAAGGCCAGTGGGAATGCACGTTATTCTCACACCACACCACGTCCAGGCCTCTATTTTATTTCAATAAATGCACATATCCCAAGTCCGGCTCCATAGCTAAATGGTTAGCGTGCTGGCCTTTGGTCACAGGGGTCCCGGGTTCGATTCCCGGCAGGGTCGGGAATTTTAACCAGTATTGGTTAATTTCACTGGCACTGGGGCTGGGTGTGTCGTCTTCATCATAATTTCATCCTCATCACGACGCGCAGGTCACCTACGGGTGTCAAATCGAAAGACCTGCACCTGGCGAGCCGAACATGTCCTCGGACACTCCCGGCACTAAAAGCCATACGCCATTTCATTTACATATCCCAAAAACTGAGTTACTTAATCGTGAATATTTATTTAATCAGGAAATATTGCATACTGCTGTATTTTTCCTGTGTTGATGAATAATTTTCTTGCCATGTCATACACTGTAATCTGTGTCCTGTTCGTTCCGCACGATCCATGCTTAGAATTATGATTATTGTTGTTGTTTTTGTTGTTTATATGGTGCCATTATATCCGTGCGGTCACTGCAAGTACCGCCACGGTATGCAATCCGCCTGTCTGCTGCTGTCTTGTCACGTGGCAGCCAGCCGTCCCGAGCGGAACAGTAGTGCCTGCTCCCTAGTAGAGCAACTACTACGTGATGACGTCCGTCATAAACTAATATTAATGGTGGTGAGATAGGTTTCATGGCACGAAGAATTCCTACCAGTGCTAATACCTCATAGAGGGGATAGTGTCGACCAAGAAACCCCCTGCTGGTTCTGATAGAGTATCTACTCACTAACTTACTTATGCTAGGCTCCACACCTTCATCTTTCCTATTCGACTTCTTTCGACAACTCTCCTTCCTATCCCATCCCAACGGTATTAACTTTTGCGAGACCCGGCGTTATTATGGTTTTCTTTCTTTTCAAGGCGTTTCCCTTTCTTTGACCGATACCGATTTTACGTCCCCCTGTTTTCCCCATGCATAGAGTTCAGAGGGAACTGATAATCTCCTTCATTTACTCTTTAAAGCAACGATCGCCACCACTGCAACATCTGTACGAAGGCTGCTCTCAGTCGGTCTTTCGGTACCCTAACTGTGGTTATTTGGGACTTCGGTTGGGAATATTACTGCAACAATTACTGCCGCTGCTCCCGCTACGCCTACTCCTCCTCCTCCTACTACTACTACTACTACTACTACTACTACTACTACTACTAACCTTGCTAGCCTTTTCTTAATTACATGGATAAGTGCTGGTTGTAAATTAAGCCCAGTTTTACGGCTGGATGCATTTTCTGTCGCAAACCCTATACGGAAGGATGTACTCATTGTTGTCGGTAGCATGATGCGTTGTATGTATGTGAAGAGCTGTATTAAGACACACATAGTCCCAGCTAAAGGAATTAACCAAACGTGGCTGATATTCCCGGCCCACTCGGGAATTGAACTCAGGGCCTTCTGAACTAAAAGCCACTACGCTTAGCTCAGGATCTGATGATAATAATAATAATAATAATAATAATAATAATAATAATAATAATAATAATAATAATAATAATAATTGTTTCGGAGTTATCCGTGGAAGTCAGAGGTGAAAGAAGGTGCGGGCTGGAATGAGTCTAACTACAAGTCCGAAAGATGAATTTAAAATTTAAATAAAGGTTATATTTTCAATAGACAACAAGAGTTAACAAAAGTTTACATAGAATTTGAAAACTTAACAAGTCAACAACAAGCCAAAATCAGGTACAAAGAAATCACACTATTTAGGGGGTTATTACAAGATCTGGGCTTCGAACCCCAAGTATAATTTCTGAGCTCTCAGCTCACAATCACAAAATACCAAAGGGCAGAAAACCCTTAATTACATGGAGCATTAGCTCCCAACTTTGTCTCAAGCCTCTCTAAGGCACTTTTGCCACAACACCATAAAGAGCTGACCCGCTCTCGATCTTTCAAGCCTATAAAGGCAATAACAGACTTTTACACAAACTGCCATCAAGACATAATAAAGAAACAGGGGTATCTCTTACCCAATCTACTGGGCCTTAGTGTGCAAAAACTAGGTTAGTTTAAATGGCCCAAAACAAAAAGGATGGAGGCGTGAATTTGCACTCCTAAATCTACATTTTAAAACCTAAGTGTCTCAAGGCCGATACACAGGGGCTAATCCCAAGCTAGGGAGGTGACTTGTATGAGAAAACTTTAGTACATTACGGAAGAGAAGAAACGGTTACAAAAACGTAGTCACCTCAATTTCAAATGAAGGGGAGCTCGAGAGGGTAAAGCACTCTCTATCACCGAATTAAAGTTCAAGAAAACATTGACGTCCATGTGTTTTAGAATTAAGAGTTACTCCATTTTAACATTGCAAATCATATTGTCATAATTTTTAATGCGTATATTATTCTTGTGTTTTAAATATTGTTATCACTGAAATTAGATTTACATTCAATGTAATGAAATTTGTAACAACAATCCAAATATGACAAACCTTGAGGCAATTGTATAGGCTGATGATGCTTGTGAATAAAAGCGAAACATGTCCCGGTAAATTAGTGTTGTAACATTACATTAGCAACACAAACTGTAATTTGGATCGAAAAGGTGGATCAAAATAACCAACAAATTGTTAGTATACCCTGCTACATATTCACACACTGAGTTAGATGTTATACTAGTGGCGCGGAGACAAGAAAATCAGCAGTTTTTATATCCTCGTGGAAAATTCGAGACCTTTCAGGAATGAGTAGATACACCCCCTCAATTTTATTGGTTCACTAATAATTACACATGGAAATTCGAAGAAAGCAATGATTGGAGGAAAATTAATTACAGAAATTACGGATTGGATAAATTCAAAACAGGTGGAAAGAAAGGATTAAAGTTGCCAACCCACAAACCACAGAACAAAATTTAGTAAGGACAAAACTTATGAATACAACATTTCTTCAAGAGAGTTCATTCCATTGCACCAGAGTGTATTACCATCGTTTTTGGTAGAGACATCTGTTAGAGAATGTCCACGCTTCTTGATCAATGACAAACAAAACACATCAAAATTCACACAGAGCCATCTTTGGAGAAACTGTTGAGTTAATACAGTTTTTTAAAGTTCAGGCTTTCTCCTGTAGAGGAGTTTCAATTGGCGCAATATTTGAACTAGCGGCGTGGAGGTGTAGCGCCCGGTACAATAATAATAATAATAATAATAATAATAATAATAATAATAATAATAATAATAATAATAATAATTTCGTGTGGCTGTTTCTAGCCGAGTGCAGCCCTTGTAAGGCAGACCCTCCGACGAGGGTGGGCGGCATCTGCCATGTGTAGGTAACTGCGTGTTATTGTGGTGGAGGATAGTGTTATGTGTGGTGTGTGAGTTGCAGGGATGTTGAGGACAGCACAAACACTCAGCCCCCGAGCCATTGGAATTAACCAATGAAGGTAAAATCCCCGACCCGGCCGGGAATCGAACCCGGGACCCTCTGAACCGAAGGACAGTACGCTGACCATTCAGCCAACGAGTCGGACAATAATAATAATAATAATAATAATAATAATAATAATAATAATAATAATGTTGTTTGAGTTATCAGTCTCTAGATAGGAATGAAGCAGCCCTCCACGTCACCCTATCCTGTGCTAATCCTTTCATTTATACGTAACTACTACATCCTACATCTTCTCTAATCTGCTTGTCATATTCATATCTTGGTCTACCATCTATCCTTCATACCGCCTACCATAAACCAAACCAAACACTATGGCTAAACAGCTCCGAAAGGACACTGACTTCCAAGCGACCACTGCTCAGCCCGAAGGTCTGCAGATTATGAGGTGTCGTGTGGTCAGCACGAATCTTCTCTGCCGTCATTCTTGGCTTTCTAGACAGGGGCCGCAATCTCGATATCAGATGGCTCCTCAATTGTAAACACGTAGGCTGAGTGAACCTCGAACCAGCCCTCGGATCCAGGTAAAAATCCCTGATTTGGCCGGGAATCAAACCAGATGCCTCCGGGTAAGAGGCGGACACGCCAACCCTACACCACGGGGCCGGATCGTGCCACCTACACTTCCCTCAAAAACCAACTGAATAAGTGCTGGATGTCTTAAGATGTGTCCCATCATTCTATCTCTTCTTCTCGTCAAATTTAGACAAATTTAGCCAAACCGATCTACAAGGTATTCTCACGAGTTCCATTCAGTATTCGTGATTCGATCTACCCATCACAACTACAGCATTCCTCTGTAATACCGCATGTCAAAAGCTCCTATTCTCTTCCCTTCTGAGCTAGTTATCGTCCATGTTTCACTTCCGTGTAATGCCACGCTCCACACGGAAGTCGTCATATACCAATGTTCGAAGTGATCGAAATTATTTTCGTAAGAAAGGCCTTCCTCGCTTGTGTTAGTCTGTACTTTACGTCCTCCTTATTTCTGCTATCGTTAGTGATTTTACTACCCAAGTAACAATATTCATCTACTTCCTTTAAGACTTATTTTCCTAGTCTAACGTTTCCTGCATCACCTGATTTCGTTCGGCTGCAATCCATTATTTTTGTTTTGGACTTCTTTCGTGTCTCCGAGTCTCGCCCACGTATACAGCTGTCGTGTTGTGGTAGGTTAAAGAATCTGGAAAAGGGAATGGATAGACTAGAGTTAGATGTACTTGGGATATGTGACGTAAGCCACTGCTTCAGCGGTTCTACTGATCCCATTCTTCACGGCTGTCCATTATTTCTGGTTTCTCCTAAGGGCATGTCTTCTTCTGAGGGTATGTCATCAATTCTCGATGCCTTGTTCCTACTTAGGTCTCTCAAAGCTCTGTCGAATTCTTACCTCAAAATTGGATTTCCCATTTCATCAGCATCTGCAGCCTCTTCTTGTTCCAGAAAGTTATCATCTACTTCTTTTCCTTGATACAATTATTTTAATATGTTCCTCCCATCTTTCTGAGATGTCTTCTTTCCCTAGAAGTGTTTTTCCATCTGAGCTCTTAATATTCATATACCTACTTTTCCTTTCTCCAAAGGTTTCCTTGAAATGGCGTATGGCTTTTAGTCCCGGGAGTATCCGAAGACATGTTCGGCTCGCCAGGTGCAGGTCTTTCGATTTGACTCCCGTAGGCGACCTGCGCGTCGTGATGAGGATGAAATGATGATGAAGACAACACATACACCCAGCCCCAGTGCCAGCGAAATTAACCAATGATGGTTAAAATTCCCGACCCTGCCGGGAATCGAACCCGGGACCCCTGTGACCAAAGGCCAGCACGCTAACCATGTAGCCATGGAGCCGGATAAGGTTTCCTTGATTTTCCTGTATGGAGCATCTAGCTTTCCTCCCACCCTACAATCTTCAAAATCCTTGCGCTTCTCTTTGAGCCATTCTTCCTTAGCTGACCTGCACTTTCTATCTACTTCATTCTTTAATCACCTGTATTCCTTTCTGCCCACCTCATTTGTTGCAGTATTTTATTTTCGCCGTTCGTCACTTAGGTCTGATATCTCCCGAGTTGTCTACTGGTTCTTGCTTGAACTTTCCTTTCTTTAGCGGCTCTACTGATCCCATTCTTCACGGCTGTCCATTCTTTCTCCATTGTGTTTCCTTCAGCCTATCCATTTAGACCTTGTGCAAGATGTTCCTCGAAACAATACCTCGCATTCTTTTCATGACCAACAAGTTGTGGTCAGAGTCCACAATTGCTACTGGGAAAGTCCTGCAATCCAATACCTGATTTCGGAATCTCTGTCTAATCATAATTAAGTCTATTGTATACCTTCCAGTGTCTCTGGGTCCTGTCCACGTATACAGCTGTCGTTTGTATTGTTCGAAGCAAGTATCAGCAAGCGCTAAATTATGGTTGGTGCAGAATTCAACCAGCCGACTTCATCTTTCATTCCTTTGTTCCATTCAAATTCTCCTTCTGCATTACTTTCTCTTCCTTGAACTCCAGTGTCCGGCTCCATGGTTAAATGGTTAGCGTGCTGGCCTTTGCTCACAGGGGTCCCGGGTTCGATTCCTGGCAGGGTCGGGAATTTTAACCATATTATGTTAATTCCGCTGGTTCGGGGGCTGGGTTTATGTGTCGTCTTCATCATCATTTTACCCTCATCACGACGCGCAGGTCGCCTATGGGTGTCAAATCGAAAGACCTGCATCTGGCGAGCCGAACTTGTCCTCGGACACTCCCGGCACTAAAAGCCATACGCCATTTCACTTTTTACTGCATTCCAGTTTCCCATCACAATTAGATTTTCGTCACCTTTTACGTGTTATATCTTCTATCTCTTCATAAATTCTTTTGATTTCCTCATCACCCACTGAACTAGTAGGCATATAGACCTGTACTATTGTGGTGGGCATTGGATTAGTATCTATCTTGACAGCAATAATCCTTTTACAATGCTGGTCGCAGTAGCTTACTTCACATATACCAAGTACATCTAACTTTAGTCTATCCATTCCCTTTTCCAGATTCTTTAACCTACCACAACGATTCAGTATTCTAACATTCCACGTTCTGACCCGCAGAATGTCAGTATTCAACTTCCAGATGATTGCCACATCTCGTGTGGAGATCCGAATGGGAGACTACTTTACCTCCGGATATTTTACCGGGAGGAAGCCATCATCATTACATCATTCCTCAGGAGTTAGTTACGGCTGTATTTTCCCGTTGCTTCCAGCCGTGTAGCAGTATCAACACAGTTAAACTATGCTAAGTATTATACAAGGCAATACTAGTCAATAATCTAGACTGCCACCCTTGCAACTTCCGAAAGGCTACTACTCGTTTCGATGAACCATTCGATGAACCATTCGTTGGTCTGGTCTCTCGACATATACCCATCCGACATGGTTGCACCTGCAATCAATCCTCACAACTTCGATACTTGGTAGTACATCCCGTTGCTCAGATAAGTGCTTGACTCCGTCTTGTCATACCGTCAAAAGATTTTCACTGCTTCACAGGGACGAACATGCCTCCCCACCGCGGCAAGGTCACATGGTTCGCAGGGAATAATAATAATAATAATAATAATAATAATAATAATAATAATAATAATAATAATAATAATAATAATAATAATAATTTATTATTATTATTATTATTATTATTATTATTATTATTATTATTATTATTATTATACCGAGGGAGTGGCTGTGCGGTTTACATCACGTAGCTGTCATCTTGCATTCGGGAGATAGTGAGTTCGAATCCCACTTTCAACAGCGTGAGGGCATTCCCAGCCCTGTTGCTGGCTTTCGTGACCGGGAACATGAATCCTCACAATTTCGATACTTGGTAGTATGTCCCCTTGCTCAGGTAAATGCTTGATTTCGTCTTGTCATACCGTCAAAAGATTTTCAAGCAATTATTGGTCGAATTGTCTCATTTATCATTGGTCATGCTGTGTAAATCTTGCAGATTATGTGATCGGCAAGGTCGTTTGTAAATGCTAAACTGCTAATTTGAGGCGTTGCGAATAAATAGATCGAAATCAACAGATGGATGTTAAAAAAAACCATTTGGAACATTTTCATTTCGGCAAACTCAACAAAGAAGGATTTATACATGCTGTGTACTTTCCCAGATAAACATAGTTATTCAGAAAACATAAAATTGAGTCATTTTCTATTTTCTGCATTCCACATTTTTTTCAAAGATTGAATACGATCTAATAGGAAAGCTACTACGTAGGTTTCTCCAACCGAATCTTCTTCTATTACAAAAAATCAGATTGTGTCACTTTTTCCTAGTCTATTTTTCATCGTGACTGTTGTCCTAATACCTGGCCAGTATTCCTCTTCGCAGCTAGGCACACGGCTTAAGCAGACGAACGAGAAGTGATAAGTGCACTCACAATCAGTAGCGTACAGGCTCTAACGTAAACATGGTGGAGAGCTGTTGAGTTCGCATTTCGTACTCGCAGCTACATCGCTAAAATTATCTGATTGGGTTCTTTAATGTTTATTATCGAAATGAAATAAGTGTGAATTCTGTAATATGACTCATATTACTGTTCTCAGTTTTTCTTCGGGTTCTCCGGTTTTCCCTGTCATCTTTCATTCCAGCAACACTCTCCATTAACATTTCATTTCATCTGTCAGTCATTTATCATTGCACCAGAGGAGTGCGACAGGCTTCGGTAGCCGGCACATTTCCTATCCTCGCCGCTCCTATCCTCCATCCCTGACCCGGTCAAATGACTGGAAACAGGCTGTGGATTTTCATTACTTTTCTCAATGTCTCATAATTGTAAAAAATAAATTTAGAGAAGAAAATGTTCGACCTACCATATGTTGAGTTGATCATTTACCTTTGAAGCGTCTCATTTCAATGTTCAGTGGGATTCGTGTCAACAGGGAGTGAGCATTTCACTGAATTCGAATGATACCAGCGAGGCGTAAGCCTAAACGAAACATACACGATGGGCTGGTGAATTGTCAATTAATTTGAAGTCTTTTCGAAGATTCTGTAATGTACGGTTCCTCTATTGGTTGGAGAATGTCACCCCTGTACTTCGGAGCATTTAGTGTCCTCTAAACAACCACAAGAGGTGCACGATGTAATTCTACCTCCGAGAATCAATGTGCTACCACCTTTTTGCCCGGGGCCATAGGGGCCGATGACCTTAGATGTTAGGCCCCTTCAAACAACAAGCATCATCATCATCATCATCATCATCATCATCATCATCATCATAATCATCATCATCATCATCATCATCATCACCTTTTTGCCCACGTCGGACGCAGGTCTGAGATGTGTGATATTACCAGATTCCTTCCAAACACGTTTTCTGCGATCGTATAGGTTCAAACATATGTGTCATTCGTCGGTAAACAATTATATGCCTATTGTGAGGAGTCCACTCAGCATAATTTCTTGCATATCAACAGGACAAATATTTCAGTTTCCCTGTGGGAAGCGAAATTGATATCATCTGATGGCCAAGTAGGCATTATTTTTTACTAGTTGCTTTACGTCGAACCGACACAGATAGGTCTTATGGCGACGAAGCAGGTATCAATTATTGTCTCTGATAGTGCATTTACCGAGCTCGATAGCTGCAGTCGCTTAAGTGCGGCCAGTATCCAGTAATCGGGAGATAGTGGGTTCGAGCCCCACTGTCGGCAGCCCTGAAGATGGTTTTCCGTGGTTTTCCATTTTCACACCAGGCAAATGCCGGGGCTGTACCTTAATTAAGGACACGGCCGCTTCCTTCCAATTCCTAGGCCTTTCCTGTCCCATCGTCGCCATAAGAACTATCTGTGTCGGTGCGACGTAAAGCATATAGCAAAAAATAAAAAATAAAAAATAGTGCATTGGCACTGCCCGAGGCCCCAAGCAGCCTATGCGGCCTTCACTACATGCACTAGCCATGCGTCTTGGTAGGTGTGCCAGTTACCAACTGATGAGCCCAACAGGGGCGAAACTCGAAACGCTGGCAACTAAGAATAAGTTAGCTGGAAAATTTATAGTTTCCAATAAGCAAACTCTTGTCCTCGTCCCGTGATGGTACACCTCTTTTCAGATACACCCCCAATGGAGATGAGCTGCATGTACCAGTTTAACCACAAATCAGCCTTCCTGCCTTTCTTGAATCTCTGGCAGCACCGGAAATCGAACCAGGGCCCCCGAGGAAGGCAGCTAATAGCGCTAACACTTACGCTATGGAGGCGGACATAATTTTCAATAACGGACCAATTACTGTATATTGTAATCATCAACACTGCTCAAAAAAGTTTAGCATATTATGGTTTAGTGTACGTACGAAGAGTATATACGAAGAAACGCAGCGAGCGGCCAGCCATGCAAAACCAACAGAAATGTAACAGAAGTATAAGTCGATTGGGTGGTATTTCGAACAATAAATTATCGTTCGTTGTGTGGCAGAACAATATCGTGTATAACCACCTCGAGTCCTGGGGTGTGCTTAAACACGTCAAGCCATTTTCAGCACCAATGAATCCAACCATTTTTGAGAGCAGATTATTCTACTCTTGGATAGCAACTTCAGTCAGTCACTGAATGTTAGGGGAAGGATTAGGATGGTGGGCAATTGCTCTTCAGTTCACGCCATGAATGTTCAATACAGTTCATATCCACGGAATATTCCTGCCACACCATTCCCTGTATGCCATGTATCTCAAGGAACAGATTAACCACTATGGCTCAATGGGCACGAGTATTATCATTCTCTAGTGCAACGCCCTCGATTCTGTAACTACTGGCTGGAGGATATTGTATCTGTATACCAGACCATTCATGATACCCTGGATAGGAGTCAAACAAACATGATCCCACCTCAGAATATGACAGAAACCCCTTGGTCCTGATGGGCTCGTTCCATCTCTCACAGCAACGTTTCAAGGCTCTAATCCTACTGTTGGATGTGTGCAGGTTTATGATAACTTCAGCAGAAAAGAGCGCACGCTTCCACTTTTCCTGATGCCATGGGCTATGAGTTGTTGCCATCCTCACACGAGCTGCTCTGTAGTGTGGTTTAAGGGGGGCTTTTGGCATATGTCTCATTGATATCAGTCCTCCATTGTGCAGCGATTTCATATTGTCTGATCTGTCATATTCACTTCGGTGGACCTCCGAATATCCTAACCGGAACGACGTAACAGTAGAAATGGGCAGAAGACATGCTGAATGTAACAAAGACCTATTCTTCCTCTGAGTTGTTTTGCAAGGCACCCTGCCCGATGTCAATCAGCAACCGTTTCTTTGTTCCTGATCTTTGTCCAAACTCTGGAGGCATCAGTCTGATTCCCTCCAGCACCAGCGGCATCATCTACTTGCAGCCATCCATCTTGTATCAATATTATAATTCGAATGCGGTCAGCAGCAGAAATGGGTACCCTTCCTATGTTTACCTCAGTTATAGACTTTCTGTCTATACAGTACCGATATTACAAGCGATATTTTTAAACAGACCAACACACCAAATGCCTCGTAACGGTCCAATACCGAACCTGATCTAGTTGTTCTAAAACGATTGCATGCATTCTGATTCACTAGCACAAGTCTAGTAACTTCCCTTTAAATTTGACTTAACTATTGATACCGTGATCTAACCCGGCGAAAGTACGTGGATTTTCTGAAGTGAAAAATAACATCCTTGTCGTTTTTATTCCACATATTGCTGATATCGTGGGTATGACCACGATATCAAGACTCACATGAAACTAATAGCTTCCATCCATTCAATTTCGGCAGATTATTATAAAAGTATCATCATAAATGTTTCGTTTTCATTTCTGGATCAGCAGATGAAATTAGATAAGGAATATCAGATATTTTACATTGAATAGACTCTCTTTTGACTAGTATTACATGTAATGATGACTTTGGTTCAGTTAGTTTACGGTATGTAATCATCTGAATTCTCTGAAATTGGTTTCACGTAAGGAGTATGCAAAGCAGTGCCAGTCAGTACACCATTTGAAAACATCTCGCAGCTTGTTCGATTATGCAGATAGTATATGAGCCAACTGTGACCTTAAACTTAAAGAAAGTTGTGGGTGGATTTAATATTGATGAGCAGAAAGGTTTCTCGTGTTGCTTCAATTGAACTGCATTTTATGACTCTCCGAGCACCAAGACCTTGGATGTTGTTTTATTAGTAGGTCACGGACACAAGTCACGGTTCTATGCTTCAGTAAAAACTGTTCTTTACGATCCGCCATGACATTATACTGAAGGGAGAAGCACGTGGAACAGCGGGCTCCAGGATATGTGCTTTATCTTTGTGTTTCATTGTTATGGTTCATGTAGGGTGAACTATCGCTCATACATACACGTCTCACTATGAATATGTTGCTTTGAGGCAATTTTTCGTTCTTTACGTTGTAGAAAAAGGGCTGACGACGTATACCAAATTTTGGAAACGGGCTCTACTATTGGTGAAAAAGCCTAATCCAGATCCAACAAATTCTATGTCTTTCTTTCCGAGGAAAGGCTTCTGAGTTACGGTTTACAAAGTGCCACTGAGGATCCTACATACCAAATTTCGATGTTCCTTCTCCGGAGACTGAAATTATTATAGTGAACTTACTGTCTGCCAAACTATCAACAATGACAACAAACTAACAGAGTACCGGTACCGGTAAATATTGCTGTAATCATCCTACATGTGCATATGCAAATGTCCATATTATTATCATCATTATTATTATTATTTATATTATTATTATTATTCACTGTTAACATCTGTTACGTAAGGAGGATATCAATTTTACAGAATTGAACATACTTCACTACTGTCTTGCATGACCTCTTTGGAGCTGGTTTATTTCCGTGAAAGTCCGGCTCCATGGCTAAATAGTTAGCGTGATGGCCTTTGGTCACAGTGGTCCTGGGCTCGATTCTCGGTAGGGTCGGGAATTTTAACCATAATTGGTTAATTTCGCTGACACGGGAGCTGGGTGTATGTGTCGTCATCATCATTTCATCCTCATCACGACGCACAGGTCACCTACGGGCGTCAAATCAAAAGACCTGTATCTGGCGAGTCGAGCTTGTCCTCGGACACCCCCAGCACTAAAAGCCATATGCCATTTCATTTTTTTCCGTGAAAAATTATAAAAGTAGTTAACGATAATCTCATTCACTTCTAATAACCGTCAGGACGTGGTGATGGTAGCAGCGGATTGGAGAGTATTTCTGTAGGTGGTGTAAAATCTTCGAAAGGATAACCTCATATTTTATAACACCAGTAGTCCTCACTGGGACTATATGACCGTAGTGTAGCATCTTGCTTCACAGAATTTACCGATCTCAGAACATTTTATGCAAACCTTGCACCAATGAGGATAACGGAGTCCCACTTTCATCTGATAGGCAAATGTCTACTTGGAAAGAACTTGGCGAATGAAGTGGGATTCGATGGGGAGCTATCAATATTAATGGGGCGTATTGAGGAAATAAAGTAGAACAGGCTGAGTCAGCAAAGATAATGCGCCTGGATGTGTTAGGAGTTAATGATATTCGGGTAAGGTGAGATAACGAGGAAGTGATAGAAGTTTGTAAAACTTTCTTCACGGGTATTAAAAAAAGGGAAGGGCAGAGTCTGGGGTTGGACTGTTCATCAGAAATGCTATTGCACGCAGCACAGTTTCTGTTAGGCAAGTAAATGAGCGAATGATGTGGGTACATGTAGCAATTGGAGGAATTAGGACGAGAATTGTCCCAGTCTATTCACCATGTGAGTGTACAGATGAGGATGAAGTTGACAAGTTTTATGGAGCACATTGTGACAGCATACAGTAGTCAGAGTACCGAGCTCGATACCTGCAGTCGCTTAATTGCGGCCAGTATCCAGTATTCGGGAGATAGTAGGTTCGAAACCCACTATCGGCAGCCCTGAAAATGGTTTTCCGTGGTTTCCCATTTTCACACCAGGCAAATGCTGGGGCTGTACCTTAATTAAGGCCAGGGCCGATTCCTTCCCACTCCTAGCCCTATCCTGTCCCATCGTCGCCATAAGACCTATCTGAGTCGGCACGACGTAAAGCAACTAGCATAGTCAGAGTAAACATGAAGGATAGGTTAGTGCTAATGGGCGATTTCAAAGCAAGAGTTGGAGATAGAACTGAAGGATATGAGAAGGTGGTGAGTAAGTGTGGGAAAGATATGGAAACTAATAGGAATGTTTACTGGGCTTGTGTGGTAGCATGAAATTACAAATTACAAATATATTATTCAAGCATAAGGCTATTCACAGCTATAGTCTATGTGGGAGGGTTGGAGCCAGATCCATAATAGACTGTATCATAACCGACTATGAATCCAGAAAATATATTGGGAATGTGTAGTATAAAGGGGATTCTTTAGTGATACAGACCACAATCTGACCTGTAGTAAACTAAGTGTCTCTAGGGCTCGGATACAGAAAGTGAAATCTGTCTGCAGACTAATTAGGATATAAAATCACCAGAACGAGGGAATTAGAGATAAGTACTTGGAGATGATTAGTGAAAAGTTCCAAACAATAGCCATTTAGTACTTCAGGATATAGAAGGAGAATGGGTGGCGTACAGGAATGCTGTATTAGAAATAGCAACGGCATGTCTAGGAAAAACTGTGTATAAAGATGGGTAAAAGCGAACGTCTTGGTGGTATGATGAAGTGAGAACAGCATGTAAACGTAAAATGCAGGGATATCGCAAATGGATCCAGACAGTGACTGATGCAGTCAGGGAATTGTACGTAGATGAAAGAAACAGGGTGAAACAAATATTTGTTGTGGGAAGATTTCTGTAATAATCTGGAAAGGCTTGGTCAAGAGTTAGGGGAATCTTTCTGGACAATAATAAAGAATCATAAAAGCGGAGGGGAAAAGGAAACGAATAGTACTTTGTCTAAATGAGGTTAACTCATAAGAGATCCAGCGAATCACTGGACTGGTGGAGAGAATGTTTTGAAAATCTTCTAAACGTAAAAGTAAATCATTTCGGTGACGTCGTGAAGAACAGACCCAGTCGGGGAGACAACGTTGATGTTTGTGACATTACATTTTCGGAAGACTAAAGGATGGTAAACTCCATTGTCATAAAGCAGCAGGAATAGATCTGAATTGGTTAAATTAATGGAAAATATTTTTAGAGTATAAAGATTAGCATCGGGACTTAGTGGAACAGAATAGAATAGAATAGAATACTCCCATCCGTTGAACCCGTATCGATACGAGCTCATTGAAAGAGTATGTTGGTATCAATCATATTTATTCCATAAAGTTGGACAATAAAATAAAATTTGTATAGCAAAGTAAGAGAAAGCCGAGGGTTGACTTGCTAGCGGCTTCGGCGAGAAAAAGTTAAAGTGACATTCTAGTCATAAATTTGCTTAAGAAACGGGAGAGAACAACGAAAAAATGTTGGTGCACGGCAAGACAATAGGACTAGGGGAAACAATACACTTGATATCCAGGCCCATGATGGCAAAAAAGTTTGACGAAAACGTTATATAAAATTTGTAAAGAAATGCAATTGAACCCAGTTATAAAATCGCAACCTGAACCAACGTGGAGAGACATACAGATTTTAGGTCAAGGAAAATGCGAAGCTCGATCAAAAAGTCTCTAACCCTGGCCTACGTGAGCAGGGGATGAATCTAATCCAAGAGCCCCAGGAGAGCACGCACAACCGGCCTGCCAATGAGGGGAAGCGTCATATTAATTACCCCTTTTGCATTGGAGGAGACCGAGAGAAACCGAAGTGAAGAATATTCAGGAAGGAGGTAACCGAGATGATAAATTTAGCCGCACGGAGAGACATTCTGAGAGTAGTCTGACACATTCTGACAGTAGTCTGGCACGTTCTGACAGTAGTCTGGGATATTCCGACGTTAGTTTGGGTTTCTGACATTCTTACATTTTACTTGCACTTAGATATTCTTTACTCTTTTGTGTTATTGAGCCGTGTAGGCACTCTTAACTTAATTGCGTATGAAAGCACGTGTCTGAACTTGTACTCATAAAGCAGTTCTATCTTGAACATTTGTGCTTGGAGTGGACACTTCTACAACTCCTCATAGACTTTAGGTCTGACCGTGTCGCTGCACGTATTCACTATGAGCGTCATGACGAGTTAGACTTTAAATAGAATACTATTCAGATAGACAGTCAGCCACAACTAAAGGTCTCATTTAGCGACTAATAATAATGGCGTATGGCCTCCGGAGAGGCCTGGTACAGGTCTTTTTTTTAGTAGACGGCCTATTAGGTGACCTGCATGTCTGTGAAGATGAAGATGAGGGCCCTACCTAGGATGATTTTTAATGTTGAATACGCCACACACACCAAACCCCCAAGCCATTGGAATTAACCAATTAAAGTTAAAATCCCCGACTCGGCCGGGAATCCAACCCGGGATCCTCTGAACCGAAGGCCAGTACGCTGACCATTCAGCCAAAGAGTCGGACATTTAGCGACTGAGTCGTGCGGAACATGTTAGTCAGTGGAAAGTTGCAATTCGATTAGCGAAGCGACAGTACGCGTGTGTTTGGCCAACGTCAAGGTGCCGAGATCGTATTCCAAGAGTACAGACCAGTGTGGAAAAGGTTCTGTCGGGCGACCGCGGCGTGAATCAACTAATATACACATGAACTGTGAGCAGACGGAGACAGACTATGATAGCACCTAGATTAATACCAGTCAGTCTTTAGGGATGCTATAGTGGCCATAAAAACTTAGTAGCTAAACCATAGATAGCTCAGTAGGTAACAATAGTTCCAAAGTGTTACCAGGCTACCGCCGAGATACCGTTGTACGGGTGGACCAGAGCAGCCAGCCGCAGGATCATCAGATCCGGTACGAGAACACAGCGATGGATAACAGCAACTGGACCTGATTCCTCGACATCCTACGCCAGTGACCATGGTCGTGTATGACGGATGGGGCCTTCCGAAGTAAGGCGAGGCATACCATGAAGGCTGAGCAGCAAATGTCATTTTAATTATGCAGTACTCTACGTAGATATTTAGAGGAGTTTTGTAAATAGTAGTCTTAGTTTGTTTGAATTTTCATTTCTAAGAGGCATCCGCCAGTAACATCAGGGTCAAAATATAAAAGTGGTTAATGAATCAGATCCATTTCATGTCATTTCATCTTGCTTTGTAGGGGAAGAATAACGTAAAGATGCATGTCATGTGGAAATAAATGTAGATAAGATAAGATTATCGTTCATAATTGTGTTTCATTCAGAGAAAGTTTGATTAATAAACGCGCAGACAAGCCTCAAATGTAATGTCAGATCGAGTGTAATCGAGTAATATGCATGCTTTTGAAATGAATGATGATATACATGGAATGTGCGAAATTCCTCCGTATGTTAGAGAATGAAATTGGTTGTTATGTCCTTGTTGCCAGGTGTCGATGTTAATCGATAGGAGAATCGTCAAGTGAATTTCAAAGTGTTAAATTAACTTAGATAATGTGTTCGGTTGTCAGGTGTGCTGATAATTATTAAACTTATGTCATCAAGAAATGAACCTAGCAGTGAGATAGAAATGCAGTAAATAGGTGATATCGTCGTGGGAGTAATTAACACAGTAAGAGGTCATCGAACTAAGTAGAAAGTTATGTGGATAAAGTTATGTGGATAGAGTCTTCATTCAATGCTACAACAATCGCGAGGAAAAATATTGTAATACTGAATGTAGCGGAGTGCATAGAAATCTTCGATATGAATAAATTAATGTATTGACTGGCCTTGGGAAAATGACAGTGATATTGGGAATTGAGTTCTTCAAGTTAGCCATGGTCACTGATATGCGTAAAATAGCATCGTCGAGAGTATTAATGAGAGTAGGAAGCATGTGTGATCTAATGAGTAATGCCGTTAGGACTAGTGTATTTTCTGGCGAGGTAATATTGTATTGTCTGGCGAGTTAATAATTAAAATCCCAAGGATTGTTATAAATTTAGGCCTGTGTGTAGTAATTGCCCATATCGTCATTTAATAAGTTAGGGAGTGTAGCGAACGTGATCCCGTCGAAAGATAGGCAGCGCGAGTGAGTTATTTCGGTGTTCGAGACCCGGGGAGGGTATATTCCAGGCTCATATCCGTGTTAATCGTCGTCGGCATGCATGACAGACGAGGAATGTTTGATGACCGAGAGTCAGTGTTGTGTATTTTGGTCTATATGTGAGACTGACATGTTGTCGGGTATTTTGAGTGCATTATGTATGATTTGATGATTTAATTTGTGTTGTAAATAACTTGTGTCCGTGGTGAATTGAAAGCCAAGTGAGAGATTCTATATGATTTTGATTGTAAGATAATGTGTTGTGCATAATAAGTAACGTAATGCGATTCATTTAACCAAATTTTAGAGTTTAGTTGTTAGTAATCCCCTAAATATTCACGTAGAGGTCGGTTAGGATTTCACCACAATGTTTTGTGGATATGAAATTAGCTACTCATGTATTCGAAGAGAAATAAAATACAAGTTCATTTCGATTAAAACTCAACACCACGTATGTTAAAGCCAAGAATGTAGAGGTAACGTTCATCTTGATTGTCGTAAAGGATTCTGGATGTTTATAAACGCAGCGAGATTGAGAGTTATTGGATTCAGGATTTTAAAACTTTGATTTCTTTACCTTACTATTGTTTGTGTATATTTGAATAAATTAGGAATTTGGATTCACCAACTGTTGCCCATTATTTTAGTAGATAGCTTAACCAGTTATACAATGTTCGTCTGTCGAAGTATAGCCTATGTTTCCCAAAATCTGTATTAGCAGTAAAATTTAGACTTTTCTTAGAGAGTTAGTACCGGACACGTTTGAGTGATTGGCTAGTTGGGGGCATCACCAGATTTTGGCGACTATATGGGGACACCGTTAGTTCCGGATCACCTGAAACTGGGGAGATAGCATTCTTATTGCTATCCATTTGTCTGATACTTGCTTTACATTGCCTTTGACATAATTATTTTGGTCTATCAGTAATTCCCCAGTCTTATCCACTTGACATACCTCTCTCATAGCCCCTTCAGCTTCTCAATTTTCTCCCAAGACCGTCCAGAGCCCGGATTCAACTCAACACCACCGATCACCAATAGCACCATCACAACAAATGATGTTAACACGATATGCATAATATTAGAGAGACTGTTGACCGTATGCAAAGGGTTCATTAGACCGGTAGCGCTGAGTAACATGCTGCGAGCGACAGACCGATTCTTATCTCTTCATATTCTGACGTAACCTGTCCACTGGCAGTAGTGCCCCAGTGAAAATCAGTTGGTAGACATCCCATTCATCAACTGTGCATGCGGGACATTTATAAGTAGAAAGTACGGCGTTCGGGAGCCACCTGGTACATACATACATACATACATACATACATACATACATACATACATACATACATACATACATCATTATAGACCGTTATGCGTTTCAGCGTTCAGTCTGCAAGCCTCTGTGAATTTACTTAACGTCGCCACAATCCTCTATTTGCAACTAGTGCTGTGGCCTCATTTAGATCTATATCTCTTATTTCTAAATCGTTAGAAATTGAGTCTAACCATCGTCGTCTTGGTCTCCCTCTACTTCCCTTAACCTCCATACTAGTGCCCATTATTTTGCTAGATAACCAATCCTCCTCCATTCGCCTCATATGACCTCACCACCGAAGCCGATTTATGAGCACAGATTCATCCATCGATTTCATTCCTAACTTAGCCTTTATCTCCTCATTCCGAGTACCCTCCTGCTATTATTCCCACCTGTTTGTACCAGCAATCATTCTCGCTACATTCATGTCTGTACTTCTAACTTATGAATAAGATATGAGTCCACACAGCTTTCACGTCCATAAAGCAAAGTTGGCCTAAAAACAGACCAATGTACAGATAGTTTTGTCTGGGAGCTGACTTCTTTCTTACAGAATACTGTTGATCGCAACTGCCACCTCACTGCATTAGCTTTACTGCACCTTGATTCAATCTCGCTTAGTGTACTACCATCCGGGCAGAACACACATCTTAAATACTTGGAAAGTATCTATCTACCTGATCCAGCTTAGTATCACCAATCTGACATTCAATTCTCTTGGATTTCTTTCCTACTGACACACCAGTTTTAAGCGTCCGTCTCCGTGGCTAAATGGTTAGCGTGCTGGCCTTTGGTCACAGGGGTCCCGAGTTCGATTCCCGGCAGGGTCGGGAATTTTAACCTTAATTGGTTAATTTCGCTGGCACGGGGGCTGGGTGTTTGTGTCGTCTTCATCATCGTTTCATCCTCATCACGACGCTCAGGTCGCCTACGGGAGTCAAATCAAAAGACCTGCATCTGGCGAGCCGAACTTGTCCTCGGACACTCCCGGCGCCAAAAGCCATACGCTATTTAATTTTTACCGGTATTAAGTCATTTAAGAAGACCATTAGTGCTACTGTAAAGTGAAAACTAAAAGTTGTAAATTACGGACACTGAATTTGTGATTTTCTGTTTGGTTTAGATTGTGAAACTGGGAGATTTTTCTTGTGGTATTCTCTTTCCTGGGAATTGCTTGTTGTACTCATGTTGTTGTTTTTGTTGTGTAATTACCAATGTTTTTAACTTTACTTTATTATAACTTGTAACATTAAACTAGTAGTAAGCTCAACCTATAGTTTTGCAAGCCATAGTGATAAGTGCTGCCATTTCTTGATGGATACAGTACTTTTGTATCCATCTCTTGGCACAGGCCAGAGTAAAGTGTAGCTTCCACTGAAGTCCCAGTCTAATCCATGGCTGTGACAATATGGAAGCTGCTGGGGTATGGGTGGTGCTGAGTAATGACATTCAGAGCATGATTAGTGCATGAGTGTTATGAAAGGTGTTGCTCATAGGGTCAGTCGTGCTGCAATAGCACTTTCTGACCCAGTGAGGAAAGCAATGGCAAACTACCTCACTCCTCGTCTTGCCTAGTACGCCTCATTTTGGTGCTGCCATTGGTTTTGGGGGTTTCCTTATAACCGCATAACCTTTGGTGGTGCTATTTGAGGATCCAACCAGCCTCTGGGCTGATGACCTAACAGACAGACAGTGATAAGTATTGGAAATACTTAAGTTGTGTATGAAACTGTACATCATGCTGGATTTAGAATGTTAAACTAGTAGTAATTCTTGTAATATTTTCTTTCCATATATTTGCTTGTTGTACTCTTGTTGTTTGTTTGTTTGTTTGTTTGTTTGTTTGTTTGTTGTTGGGTAATTTACTTTACTTTATTATTTTACTTTATTACTTTATTATTACATTACTGTAAGTGACAATTGCCACCGGGATATTTCCCGTTTGCAATGTATTTATTATTATTATTATTATATTATTAATACTAATAATAATAATAATAATAATAATAATAATAAATCAATTTAGATCTTCGAAAGGCTAATTTCCATACCATATTCATTGCACCTATTTTCAAGTTCCAAGATATATTAGACTGCAGGCTTTCGGCACAATTTGCCATTAAGACCAAGTCGTCAGCATAAGCCAGACTGCTTACACACTTCCATCTAACTGAATCCTTCCCTGCCAATTTATACCCTTCAGCAGATGATCCATGTAAAGTACGAACAACAAAGGTGAAAGATTACAGCCTTGTCCAACCCCTTGTAAGTACCCTGAACCAAGAACTGATTCTACCATCAATTCTCACCACAGCCCAATTGTCAACATAAATGCCTTTGATTGACTTTAATAATCTACCCTTAATCCCACAGTCTCCCAGTATGGCGAACACCTTTCCCTCGGTACCCTGACATATGCTTTCTCTAGATCTACAAACCATAAACATAACTGTCTATTCCTCTCGTAGCATTTTTTAATTACGTGGCTCATACTGAAAATCTGATCCTGACAGCCCCTCTGACATCTGAAACCCACTCGTTTTCACCCAACTTTTTCTCATCTACTAATCACACCCTCCCTCCCACGATTCCAATGAATACTTTACCTGGTATACTAATCAATGAGATACATGGATAGTTGTTGCAAACCTTCCTCTTCCCTTGCTTACAGATACGTGTAATTACTGCCTTTGTCCAATCTGAAGGTACCTTACCAACACTCCATGCTAATCTCATTAGTCTATGAAGCCATTTCATTCCTGCCTTCCCACTATACTTCACCATTTCAGGTCTAATCTCATATATCCCTGATGATTTATGACAATGGGGTTTATTTACCATCCTTTCCACTTCCAAAAGCGTAATTTCACCAACATCATTTTCCTCCTCCCCATGAACTCTGTTGTTCGCCACGTCACCAGGAAGTTGAGAAGACTTTCAAAATATTCCTTTCACGTGTCCAGTGATTCCTTGGGATATATTATTTCACGCGAATTACCCAGGACACTGCTCATTTCCTTTTTCCCCTCCCTTCCTAAGATTCTTTATTACTGTCCAGAAAGGTTTCCCTGCTGCTTGACCTAGCCCACTCAGATTATTACCAAATTTTTCCCAAGACTTCTTCTTGGATTCAACAACTATTTATTTAGCTCTGTTCCTTCCATTTGCGCACAATTCCCAGTTTGCATTAACCCTTGTTTAGAGCCATTTATGATACGCCTTTTTTTTCGTTTACAAGCTGCTCTCACTTCATCTTTCCACCAAGATGTTCGCTTTTCCCGATCTTTACACACAGTTGTTCCTATTCATTCCCTCGCTATTTCTACTTCAGCATCCCTGTATGCCACCCACTCTCGTTCTATATCCAGAACCTGCTTATTTTGCACTGTTCGGAAATTCTCAACTAATCCAATGGCGTGCGGCGAACCCATTCGTTACCCCAGCTGCAAAGATGTTTTTAAATATAAACAATCCTAGCCCCACTACACTCTCTAAAGTCAACATTACCATTTTATAAGGCTGCATTTTTCGTGGAAAGGTCTACCTGAGAAACGTCTTTCAAGAATATTTTCAACCACACACTCATGTTTCCAAATTGATATTCACGGCAGTGACGACACCATAATACCTTAATCTATAGCAGATTTTAAACAATGTACTTACAGTTTCACCCGATGACGCTTTGTGATAGTACAGTCATGGTTTTCACAAAAGTACACTGGGACTAACTATTGGTTTTTAACCTAAAAAGCCTAACCTAAACGGAATCAGCAAAATTTAACTGGTATTTTACCGTCGCCGAAGTTTTATAGTTTCACTCACTTACTGAGTGTACGTGCATCAGCGGCAAACGCAGGAAAATATTCGTCACGACGTGTAACACATGTTATATTCATGAAGAATGCCACAGAACTCGCGAATCCTTCACCTATAATCCAAGAGGAACACTACAAAAATTCCCTATATACCATCATCACATACAACCAAATACAAAATTCTTTTATTTCGCGCTTAGTTCTGTGTTTACGCTGGGCAATCTAAATATTTTTCTGCGGCTATCAGAAAACATACTCTACACGCGCCATCAATGAATTGCTCGAACAAACTTTATACATGCCGAAATCCAAAAATAAAATATATTTTTATATTGCAATTGATTTCATGAACTCGCCTATTTTTTATTAGCAAGAAGATGTGCAAGTGGCTATATTGTTAACATGTTAACATGTAGATACTTTTTCATTTAGTATCTAGTGGGTGGCACTGAACGTTTCGAGTGTCAAGTATTAAAAGCAACATACCTTACCCAAGCTAGCTGGCCTGTCGCCGTAAATTGCTATCGGGGGAGGGCCCACAGCCCCGCGCCGCTCCCAGGACGAGGAAGCTTCATGTGTATGCGTCAACCAAGCGACTTAAATTTCGCTGGGGTAGCTCTCTTTCGGACCGGCAAAGAAACCCAGCTCGCTGGAGAAGCTGAACTGCGGTAGTGCGAGCGGATTGTCGAGACAACTGTACTTGGCTTGGCTAAGATGTTCGCAGTTTTTTAAACTTTGTAAAACGTTTTCTAAGGAACAATAAGATGGGGTTCAGTGCATGCCACTGCACAATTCATATCCATGTACTTCTGTCTAATTTCCTCGTCCTGGAGATTTTCTACCTTTATTCGTTTGCAGACAGATTTCACTTTCTCTATCCTAGCCCTAGAGATACTTAGTTCACTACAGGTCACATAGTAATGTGTATCATCAAAATATCACAGGAAAACCCCTACATTCCTAACAGATTTCCTGAATTCGAATTTGATTAAGGTATAGTCTGTTATGGATCTGGTACCCCTACCCTTGCATATGTAGCGGTGAATAGCCTTATGCTTGAAGAGTGTATTCGTAACTGCTAAATCCTTACTAGTACAGAAGTCCAGCAAACGCTTACCATTCCTATTATTTTCCATATCATCGCCACATTTATCAATCACCCTTTCATATCCTTCAGTTCTATTTCTAACTCTCGCATTGAAATCGGCCATTAGCACTATCTTATCATTGCCGCTTGACCGTGACTACGATGTCACCCAAAGCTTCATAAAACTTGTCAATTTCATCCTCACATGCACCCTCACATGGTGAATACACTGAGACATTCCTCGTCCTAATTCCTCCAACTGCCAATTCTACCCACATCATTCGCTCACTTACTTGCCTAACAGAAACGATATTGCGTGCAATAGTATTCCTGATGAACAATCCTACCCCATACTCTGCCCTTCCCTTCTTAACACCCGTCCAAATACAATTTATAATCTTCTATCTCTTCCTCTTTATGTCCCCGTACCCGAATATAATTTAGTCCTGGCACGTCCAGGTGCATCCTCTTTGCTGACTCAGCCAGTTCTACTTCTTCCATATGCCCCATTAATAATGATAGCTCCCCATCGAATTCCATTTCGTTCGCCAAGTTGTTTCGGAGGAGTCCTTCGCCTGCCAATGGGAGTGGGACTCCGTTACTCCCATAGGTCCGAGGCTTGCTTAAAATGTTTTGAGCATGATAAATTCTGTGAAACAGGATGCTACATTTACATACACATAGTCCAAGTGAGGATCTCTTCTCCAACGGGTTAGGGACCACCGGTGGATTATATAGTCCTAGTCGCCTGTGCACAAGGAGGGCCATGACTCAGAATATGTCCGAGATGCCCACTCCCATGCCGTAGCAAATGGTATCCCGACTCTCAGAACTACTTATTAGGCCACTCAGCCGTTGCCCATGGTTCACGAACTAAGACGTGACTACAGTAACCCATACCATGAACCATAATTATTAACTTGGGCTAATAAAAGCACTGCCTCGGTTTTCTGAGTAACTTAACCTGAAATCATTCATAGTATCTTAAACGAAAAAAAAGAACTCTTATTATTTCGTTATCGAGTTTTAAATACTACTTCGAATAATTTAATTATTCTAGGTATTTTAGATTATGAGACTAACTTATAAAGCGTAGATGGCATAAGTAGGCTACATTTGACCATAGATGTCCTCATCAGCTGATCAACGCAAACAAACTACTCGTCACCGTAATCAAAGCTAGAGGATTATGGGAATAAAAGCGGCCAACGCCACAGACACTGCAAGAATCAACGCCGCCTAGGTGGCGTTAAGAGAATGATTGCGATTGGCCAGGTCGTATTAACGTAGTGTTATACCGAGACGTTTGTATTACAAATATTGGATTATGGCGACGTTTAGTAAATTCTCAGGGGCTTGAACACTGAAGTGTATGTATGTATGTATGTATGTATGTATGTATGTATGTATGTATGTATGTTAAATGATATCGAGCTGAGAAAGAAAGAAATCCGCAATCTTCATTTTAGTGAATCAATAATTAGAAGATGAAGATTTAGCCATTCAGTTTCAAAATATGTTCTTACAGCTTTCGTAGCGGCACTGGAATTTCTTTCAATTGTAGTTCACAGTAAATACTGCATTGTCATGCAAACGCTTTTTTCGATAGGCCGTACATATCGCTCTGTACGAGGTATACCAGAGCAAACTGAAAATACAAACTTGGTGAGTGTGATCTTCCCCAAGCGACCACTTCTTTCTCTTCTTTCACTTGTTCTTGAAGAATTTTAATGTTAAGATATTTCTATATTTCCTCTTCAAATACTTTCTGACAGCAAGAAGAGGTGCGAAACAGGACACTGGAAAAGTGAGTGGGTGAGCAGGAGCAAACAAACAATAATAGAATGGATCGGTCAAGCTACAGCAACAAACAAGTTCAAAGGGAGAGTGGTGTAAGAAATGTCTCGTGAACCAAATTAAAGAAGAAAGATAAAATCTGTTACACAATGACTTCCTGTGTAACATCCTTGGTAAGCGCGGAAGAGGATAACCGGATTCGATGTTTGACAGGATGGACTATCTTATCAAGATCTAGAGAGACTAGTTCAAGATACAGCAGAAATGTATGACATTGATATAATTTCTAATGAAAACGAATTCCTCTTAGGTGTACGAACACCTGTTATTCATTAAGCTGATTTTAAAAGAAATACTTCTTAATGTCCCATAAGAAAGGATTTTACCAAGATAGTATCCAAGCAGTTGGAGCAAGGCACTCACTTGTGTTTTAGTACTTAAATACACTTTACATTATCAGCGTTCTGTTTCACCTTCATCGTTTTTCTCTTCTGGCTGTCGTTGTCGTTGAGCAGACTTGAAGGAACATGTTATATTGTTTTTTTGTTTTTGTTTTTGTTTTTTTACATCACACCAACACAGATAGGTGTCCCATCACGGACCTATAATCGCTCAATATTGCCGGCTAGAGACCGTAGACGTTTCGGTCAAGTCAGCAATGAAACCCTCTGCGCACGGCTTGGCAACACCGAGTGAGAACGAGTACTGCACTTCATTGAGTGCGAGGTTTTCCCTGACGTCTTTGTTGGAATGTGATATTTTACCCTATCGGAAGTATATTATATCCGTGTGTTAAGTTACCCCGCGGTGTAGGGGTAACGTGTCTGCCTCTTACCCGGAGGCCCGGGATCAATCCCCGGCCAGGTCAGGGAATTTTACCTGGTTCGAGGTCCACCCAGCCTGCGCGATTACAACTGAGGAGCTATCTGACGGTGAGATGGCGGCCCCGGTCTAGAAAGCCAAGAATAACGGCCGAGAGGTTTCGTCATGCTGACCACACGACACCTCGTAATCTGCAGGCCTTTGGGCTGAAAAGAGGTCGCTTGGTAGGCCCCTCAAGGCTGTCGCGCCAGGTGTGGGAGGGTGTGTGTGTGTTAAGTGATGACCAGTGCTAGAAACTAACTTGTACAAAGCAAAGGAACAGAGATAGTGCGCAATGTAATTGCTTTCTACCGAGCGAGTTTGTCGTGCAGTTAGGGTCGCGCAGCTGTGAGCTTGCATTCGGGAGACAGTGGCTTCGAAATTCTCTGTCGGCAGCCCTCAAGATGGTTTTCCGTGGTTTCCCGTTTTCACATCAAGGCAGTTGCTGGGGCTGTACCTTAATTAAGGCCACGGCCCCTTCCTTCCTACTCCTAGCCCTTTCCTATCCCATCGTGGCCATAGCACCAACCTGTGTCGTTGAGACGTAATACAAATTGTAAAATAATTGCTTTCCGTGTTTTACTTTGCCTTTATGTCAAGCAACTAAACGAGCTCCAGCGGCAACAGGAAAATCCGAGTCATTTATTAAGAAAATCAGAAAGGAGGTGATAGTAGCAGAGCGTAATGGGACGAAGTTATTTACTCCGGATAAAAATCGTAGCAGTGAATAAGAAAATAATACTGGAGGATATGGCTGAGTGCATCATCAGGCGGAAGATTCAGGAGTTCGACGAAATGAAGAAGGAAATACCAACAGTAAGGAAATTACAATCTCCGTGATGACATGGATTACAGGGGGAGTCGCGAACATCTTACGTAAGTGTTGCATTCGATAGGCTTTAAATATAAGAAATGTCAAAATAAAAGGGAAAAAACTGAAGGAAAGAAACCATATTGTGTTCAAGAGATCGGTGTACCTGAGAACTGCACAAGAGAATGACAAGCTGGGTGACAAGAAGAGACCCGGCATATTTTTGGATGAAACATATATCCATCCATCATAATTATACTGTAAGAAAGGGTTGGCAGGACGATTGACTTTCAGACAGTGCAGGTCAGAGGTGGTTCATAGTTCATGCAAGCGGATTGCGCATGTTCAAATCAAAAGCTAACTCTTGGACGATGTGAACAGCAAGAACTTCATCACTTGACTTTAATCACAGCTGGTATTAATTATACCAGATAAGTGTATCTTAGTAATGGACAATGCGTCGTACCACACTCAGATTAATAAAGTACCTTTATCACCCAGAACGAAATACGAATTAGAGAACTGGCTAACGACGAGTAACATATTATTTTGATAAAGATTTATCCAAGTGTGAATTACTGAACTTTGTGAAATTACATAAACCAGCAGTAGTATACGCCGTGGACTATTACTTGAAATCTTTGGGTCACTCAGTGCTAAGATTACATCCTTATCACTGTGATCTGAACTAGTGATGAGATAATCGAATATCTATTTTCTTTCTTTCATTCTTCCTTCCTTCTTTCTTTCTTAATGCGTTTACCGCCCAGAGTTGGCTTTTCCCTCGGACTCAACGACGGATCCCACCTCTAGCGCCTCAAGGGCAGTGTCCTGGAGCGTGAGACTTTAGTTCGGGTTATAAAACTGGGAAGGAGGACCAGTACCTCACCCGGGCGATCTCACTTGCTATACTGAACAGGGGCTTTGAGGGGTGGAGGGATAGACAAGGAAGAGGGAAGGAAGCGGCCGGTATTTACCTATATGAGAAGTAGGAACTCACGGAAGACCACTTCAAGGATGGCTAAGGAGGGAATCGAACGCGCCCCCTCCCCACCCTCCTCATCGCTACTCAGTTGACCTCTCGAGGCTGAGTGGACCCAGTTGCAGTTCTCATACCACTTCTCAAATTTCGTTGCAGTGCCGGGAATGGAACCTGGTCCTCCGGGAGTGACAGCTAATCACACTAACCACTACACCACAGAGGCGGACAGAATACTTTTAATAATCGAATAAACTTCCATCCGATTATTTAAATAATCGAATGAGTTTTAAATATCATTCAATTGTATCGCATAGAATATTTGGATATGTCATTATTCAGTTTTCAGTCTACCGAACTCGATAGCTGCAGTCGCTTAAGTGCGGCCAGTATCCCCTATTCGGGAGATAGTGGGCTCGAACCCCACTGTCGGCAGCCTTGAAGATGGTTTTCCGTGGTTTCCCATTTTCACACCAGGCAAATGCTGGGGCTATACCTTAATTAAGGCCACGGACGCTTCATTCTCACTCATAGCCCTTTCCTATTCCATCGTCGCCATAAGACCTATCTGTGTCGACGCGACGTAAAGCAGCTTGCAAAAGAAAAGTTTTCTGTATAAGTGTGTCGGATGGATAAATCGATTGAAATACACGAATAGATGAACTCTCAAGAAAAATAGAAATATGTTTTTCTTAAAAAAATGAACCTCGATATGTCGGAAACAAATAAATGAATGAACTGCCTTAATCTTTTCGTAAAATAAAGTTCCTTATTTAATGCCGTGTACTGACCACGTAATGGAAGTAAGCCCCAGTACTGCCGATTGACAATTTCTTTTAACTATGAGCAGATAAAATAACTACTTTAATTTTATGTCAAATGATATAAGAATAGCACTCACGGTATCCCCTGCTTGTCGTAAGAGGCGAATAAAAGGGCCCCCAGGGGCTCTTAAATTATTTAAGAATAGACTAGGTAAACAGCTGATAGGCAATCTGCCACCTGCCTTTAATGCATTTCAGTGATTGATTGATTGATTGATTGATTGATTGATTGATTGATTGATTGATTGATTGATTGATTGATTGATTGATTGATTGATTGAGCGTGGGTTTGTGACCAAGGGGCCCTTAGCTTAGTCCAGCCATTCGTTCCACTAACTTGTGCCAGGCTCTTTACTTTCTTCTAACCTAACCGACCTTCCTTACTCAACAATTGTTCTTTTCCGACCCCGACAGTATTAGGTTTACGAGGCCCAGGGAGTCTCATTTTCACACCCTTCGTAGCCCTTATCCTTCTTTGTCCGATACCTTCATTTTTCGGAGTATCGGACACCTTCCATTTCCCCTCTGATTAGTATTAATAGAGGATGGTTGCCCAGTTGTACTTCCTCTTAAAACAGTAACAACCACCACCACCACCATCTTTTTTTATTGATATATATTGACCATTTACACATTGAATATTCTGGCGAATTTATTACTTGATGAATTTGATGAGCGAAGTAGTCAATACTAGCATTGCGCTTCGGGTAATCGCGTGGGCGCGTGATGTAATATATTAATCTATGATTTTTAAGTAATGACATATAAATGCGTGACTCATTTACGCGTGCGGAGCATGACTTCGTACTGTTTTCAGAAGGCTTATCAGAGACCGATCGTCCCACTCACACTCTTCTTGAACGGAAATGGAGAGAAGTAATTTTAATTTCCTTATGATGAGACAGATAAGTTGATGACAGCATTTGAATCCGTTTTCATCCGACTATTTCGAAAGCATTCACTGTTCAATTGCCCCATTCATTCTAATGGAGTTTGGAATGAATAATCGAAAAAATAATCGAATAAAGAGAAATAATGGAACAAGCGATTATTTTGTATTCCCATTACTAATCTGAACCCAATATAATAAATATGGTGCATTATCAAGCGGCGAATTGCTGACAAAAACGTGAACCAGTTACCCGAGGATATAGAGTGCATCACAAGAGACGCCCTTGCGACTATTTGTGAGTGACGAGTGGATCAAGGCGTGTAAGCACGTTGACAAATTACGAGCTGAGCACTGGCAGAGGGACGGATTGCTCGAAAACATTGAAGACCTCATAATACATGTTAGTAGTGGCAGAGAAAGTGAGAGTGACAGTGGTAGCGATACCAATTCCAAGCCTGAAAGTGACGGCTCAGTTCACAGTGGAATATCAAGAATAGAAGAATTAAAGTAAAATCAGCCGGGATGAGTGGCTCAGACGGTTGAGGCGCTGGCCTTCGGACTGAAACTTGGGAGGTTCGATCGTGGCTCAGTCCGATGGTAATTGAAGGTGCTTAAATACTTTATCCTCCTGTCGGTAGATTTACTGGCACGTAAAAGAGCTCTTGTTGGACTTAATTCCTATATTATTATATTTCATTGGTTTAAATGTAATGTTACGAGTATATTATAGTGTGTTTTTCTTCCGTTATCGTACGTTGTTCAGCTCAATATACTGCAGTTACTCTCAGCGGTGTCGCCCTGAACAAGTGAGTACCTGAAGGGGATGATTTGGGTTTGACACACATTAATGAGTCCAGATTGCAAACAAGTGGGAAGTACCAAGTTTCCCAACCCGCTTGACTAGAAATGTTGACTTGGATATGAACAAAATTCTAATTTGACGGGCTGCAGAAAAATTAACCCTCAGTTGGTACACCAAGTTCTGGTACACACAATTGGAATACTGGGTAATACACAAAAAAGTTAAAAGCATAAGGAAAAACCCACTTGTTTCCAAATAAACTATTTCACTTCATTTGTATTATTTTGAATAATAATAATAATAATAATAATAATAATAATAATAATAATAATAATAATAATAATAATAATAATAATAAGTGCGGCCAGTATCCAGTATTCGGGAGATAGTAGGTTCGAACCCCACTGTCGGCAGCGCTGAAAATGGTTTTCCGTGGTTTCCCATTTTCACACCAGGCAAATGCTGGGGCTGTACCTTAATTAAAGCCACGGCCTCTTCCTTCCCATTCCTAGGCCTTCCCTGTCCCATCGTCGCCATAAGACCTATCTGTGTCGGTGCGGCGTAAAGCAACTAGCATACATAATATGATACATAAACGTTCCACGAGCATTGTAAATTGTTTCCGTTAGTGCTGGTACAGTGCAAGTAAGTGCTTAAAAAATACAAACTGTAACTTTTGTTTCAGCCGTACGTATAGTTTAACTATTGATTAACTTGAATGTGGGTCCATTCAAGAAGAACTCAACGTCCCCCCTCGGTCCTGGCAACGCTCTGATGAACACCCCACCATCATTTTACCTAGCACGTGTCTCGGTAGGCCAAGCGACCGAATGACGAATGGGGTAACGCTACTGAATATTAGGTCATCCATCTGTAGCAACGTGCTTCAATGCAAAGTAAATAGTTCAATTTAATTAATATTAACCAAGTCTGTTATCCGATCTGTTCGGTGCACTGAGAATAAGAGCGTAGTTTTCCTCACAATTCATAGATCCTCTCAATATTAAATGGGCAGCGCAGTTGGGGTCGCGTGGCTGTGAGCTTGCATTCGGGAGACAGTATGTTCGAACCCCACTGTCAGCAGCCCTGAAAATGGATTTCCATGGTTTCCCATTTTCACACAAGGCAGGCTGTGCTTTAATTCTGGTCATGGTTGCTACCTTCCGTCTCCTAGCCGTTTTCTATCCCATCGTCGACGTAAAACCTACCTGTGTCAGTGCGACGTACAGCAAAATTGTAATATATATACCGTCTTACTAATAACAAAAAGTTCTTATACAGTTGTTTAACTCTTGTATAATTATACAATGAACAAACCCTGTATAAGCGCTGTATATTTTGCGTACTAATAAACGTGGTAAGAGCATTGTATTATTTTACAGCACGTATACACTCGTTCCAAGTCGTAGGAATCTCTTCCTGCAGTTCACTGACGTATTTCGCACGTTCACCGCCTTTATGATCGCTTATGTTGGTTATCTACTAGCAAACCTTTCCGGAAAGTCGCGCAGTAGCACGGCATATCGAAAAGGCAGTGGCAACACAAAGTGAGACAGCTGGAAATTGGCTTATATTGATATCAACATTTCTTCAGCTTGCTTGTGTAATGAACGCCACGAAAGAAATGGAAAATCTTAAGAAAAGATCAAGAGCTCCTAACTGGGATAGTATGGAAAACATAAGCAATTGTAATTGAATCGGTGGGTTGAAAAGGGTACACATTTCAAAATCCTTACTTTTCAGGATAAAGGAAAAACAGTTTTGTAGCTAAAAGAAAGGTTTGATCAAAAAGTTTCTGTTAGGCATTTATACATCATGTATCTGCATATTCAACTACGAAGTATGGAAATTGTATTGCGTACGGTTTTCAAGTTATACCATTTTTATGTCAAGGAATATGTCCCTTTTTATATTCAAATTTGAGAAAGATCTTTGTAGAGGCAGATAATGTATAATAAACTCGCAATTTCAAAAGTCTATTAAGCAGTAACACATTATTACACAGAAATACGCCCAACCATAATTTCTTTTATAGTTATTCACTGTCATTCCATCTCTTTAAAGTGTTTTACTTTAGGAAGATGTCTAGCCTCCATAACCTCTGAATGGTGTGTCTTCTATGTTTAAAATATCGTGAAAATCGTCAACGTTATCGTCCATTCTTTCTATGTGTGTTCAATGTTAAAAGGATAAGTTGAATATTTCACCCAGATTATATTACTGCAGACAGTAAATACCACGAAAACAAACCGCTCACTCGTTTCTTTTTCCGCTACTCGCTGCTTTACAACGCTTATACAAGGGTCCTGGTCTGCATAAGCAATTCAATGAATAACTATACCAGATGTATACCCAGGAGGCTTATACACGGTTTATTAGTAACGAATTTCACATAAACGGTGTATAAACCTTGTATAAAAGTTATACACCGTTTATTACTTAGACGGATATAGTATATTATATTAAATGCCATTTACAGTGTTGTTATACTTCATCTATCCCTTTCGCTACCAGTGTTGCTCCTAAGCAACGTGTATTTCAAGGACACCTCACCAGTTTTTATTTAGACTGGTCCCTTCAACCCCATTGTTGCCATGAAGCTACAGGTGTGCGTTTTCATAAAATGACTACAGATGCCACTTACAACACTGATCTAGGTGGCAGTGTGTGTGTTTAGTATGTGAAGTGAATTAGCTGGCTGTGATCTAGTACCGCCAGTGTTACAAAATCACGTTTCAGAACAATTAATGGTGAGTTAACTTTTTATATTAGTGTATTTGTCAACTTAATGTACTATTGTAAGATTATGTACCATGGTAAACTGGAATATGTATGATAGCTAGTGAATATATCTGATTAGAAAATGGTGTTGCTCTCAAGCTACATTGGGGTTGAGTATAAACAAATCATTCTAACCTAACTTTTACCAACCGGATTGTAATTCCATTTTACACTTGTTTTATGCCAATAGCCAAGATGAAACCAACACACATAAGGAATGAAAAGGACCTTCTTGATATTCTTGAACAGTTATCAGATGGAATTCTGAATTCTGAAATAGATTGTCAGATTTTGAGGACTCAGAAGATGAAACAGCCGTATTTCGTCAAGCATAGTTGTGGCTCTCACAAATGAGCTTCCTGAACACAAAAACTGGTTTTCTTCTCTTCAACTTGCCATTGCACTGAAAGAAAGGGGATTATTCTGTGTGGCCACAATACGGAATAACAGGATGGGCAAGTGTCCCCTGAAGTCTGAAGCTGAATTAAAACGCTCTAGAAGAGGCAGCTACGACTGGCGTGTGGAAAAGGACAGTAATGTGGCACTTATAAGATGGTATGACAGAAAAGCAGTGAATTTTATATCAGCTTATGCTGCAATTGATCCAGTAGGGAAATGTAAGAGGTGGAATGTATCACAAAAAGTAACCATGGAAATAGATTGCCTCAGTGTTACAAAAGAGTATAACTTCTTCATGGAGGGGTAGATTTGGCTGGTATGCTTCAGGAATTGTACAGAATTGACTTGAGATCAGTGAAGAGGTACAGTAGAATTATATACTGGTGCATTAGTGTTGCCGTTATGAATGGATGGTTGTTGTACCATAGACATCAGGCTCAACGACGTAACAAATGTCAATATTCGATGGCAAAATTCCAGGCAAATATTGCAAGCGCGCTTACGAGATCAGGGCAGGGGAAAGGTACAAAATGTCGCTCCAGTGAAGCACTCAAAGAACCCACTAAAAGGCGAAAATTTGCAGTACGCCCAAATGATGGCATTCGGTACGACGGGTCTGAACACTGGCTGGGATACTCTGGTAAAGCTAGATGCAAATTTTCCCCAGGTGGACTCACTCAAGCAGTATGTGCAAAATGTAAAGTAAACTTGTGCCTAACTGCAGCAGTGGCAAACTCCCTCACACCTCGTCATTGGTTTTTGTGGTTTTCCTATAGCTGCATAGCCTTTTGTGGTGCTGTTTGAGGATCCAACCAACCTCTGGGCTGATGAGTTTACAGGCAGCAAAAAAATTGCTTCCCTCTGTTCCATACCAAGTAGGCCTTACTTGTGTACTGTATTTGTTACTGGAATGATAGTGCTTGTAAAGGAAAGTTGTTAAAGTAATGTGACGTTTCTCCCATCATCCAGTGTTCTAAAACATGTTATTATGATATTTTAATGTTTCTTGTAGTGTGTAATGTCTTAATTATGATACTGTAATGTTTCTAGTACTGTGTAATGTCTTAATAAAGTAGAGTAAAAAATTTAAAATTTTCAGTTTATTTTTCTTCGAATTACCACTGAGCCCCAATGTAGCTCTGAAGCAACATGTTCAAAAATCCAAGTCTAGGAGGGAATTTTTTTGAAAATGGCAAAAATGCATTTGAATGTGACCAATTAGTATAGAACAGCCCAAATACAAAATTTATGAAAATTATTTTTACTCTTGGGGTTCAAAGGGCTATGGAGTTTGCACCAACGTGAGCAGTCAATAGCCCCGTGTTGTTCGCAAGGGTTGGTAAAACAGTTATTTCCTGCCTGAAAATCCATCACCCACACTGTTTGTTCTGGTATGCGTATCTGAAACCTGGATTGGGAACGAATGACAACGGCTGATAATAGAGCTGGTATCCTCGAGGATAATACGATTTGTCCGCACAGGGTAAGTGTGACTGGTAAACACAACCTACACAGACGGGGTCTTCTTTTGAATGTTACGCACTCGCCCTGCTACGTGTAAACAGTAGAATGGAATGGATGATATCGCGGAATAACTGAATACATTTTTCGTATGTTTATATTTCACAATATTATTGTTGAGTAATAGCAGGAAGCGAAATAAAAACGACTTCTTCTTTCTCATTAATAAATGCGTATAACCAGATAACAAAAATTGTACGGTAAAAACACATTGTGACGAATAAAACACCGTATGTTTTATCGCTCTGATTTATTTCAGGATGACCCAGTAAATGCACACACACAATTCTGGTCAACCATGAATGACCTCTTTCACTAATTGCTGGCTATTTACAAGTCGGTATCCTCTTCACACAGCAGGTAGTCCGGCTCGTTGGTATTAACTGAGACGGCTCGGCTATAATTCCTATTAACTGGTCTCTCACCTTTGGTCGCAAGTCCACTCACCCCGCACACTAGCAACTGCTTTTTCAACATGTATATTTTAGACTTTTTTACTGATATATTTTTCTTATTTTTGTAATTCTCTCTTTGTTTTCCTTGTGTTTTCTGTCTAAGGACGACACACGCACCCAGCCCCCGGGCTAATGGAAATAACCTATTAAGGTTAAAATCCCTGACCCGGCCGGGAATCGAACCCGGGGCCCCTTGAGCGAAAGACCAGCACGGTAACATTTTTTTGCTAGTGGTTTTACGTCGCACCGACACAGATAGGTCTTATGGCGACGAACTAACCACTTAGTCATGGAGCCGGACAACTGCTGACCCCCACAACACACCACGACTGTTCCTTGGTTCGACTCCAGATAAAGTCCGGCAATTCACATAGTCAAACATAGTGAACTACTTAACACTGACAACTAAATAGCAACAGCTCAACAGTGCTAATTAGCACTACAATACTCCTCACAGCAACGACATTTAACACTGGTCCAATTCTACTCACGACAGTTGTTCCACACGCTGACTCCAAGGCGGTCCAATGTACACACACACACACACACACACACACACACACACACACACACACACATTACTCCAAGGTCGTTCTCATAGTACAACGCCTACGTACGCGACGATACTATGGTAATGGTGGAACACTGGCGATGGCTGGCTCTCGCTTCATTCCGACGACTCAACTCTAGCACTGACTCACTGTTCTTTTTTTTTTTTTTTTCTTGGGGGGGGGGGGGCGAAGCCCGCTCCCCCCGCGTGACCAACGACTCAATCTACATGGCCTCCGACATGCTATTATTTCTAAGAAGAAGAAAGAGATAGCAGGGAAGAGTGGGAAGTGATACAAGGAGTATCTGCCGGTTTCCGAGTCAGACTCGCTACCACGGCAAAGTTTGTGTTGGTTGGATAGTGTTAAGGTATGGTATTGAAGGGTCAGGGAAAAACCACATAGGCAGAAAGAAGAAAGAGCCTACATGTAAAACCTGACATCTTGTGATAGCACATGCAAGGATGTGGGCTGGAAAAAGACCAGAGGATGTGTTAGTTAGGAACAGGTAACATGCACAAAACATAAACCAATTCCTCGCCATTCCATCGCCTGGGGATCAGTCCGTCTGGGCACTGCTGGGACTAGCGCGGTCCTTGCCGGCTGCGGAGCCATGCGTCAAATACCACTAGGGCCTGTCGCACGACTCCACCTCCTTGGGGTACCTCGTACCCAGTCTCCGATCCCGGAGAATGAGGCCAAGCCCGCCGAGGCGGGGGCCTCCTGGAATGGGGTGGGTCATGGCGCCGGGCCTCCCTCCTCTCTGCCCGCGCCATGGCCCTGTAGACTGGGCAACTGCGGTGGGAGGCCGGGTGGCCCCCCGCGCAATTGGCGCACACCGGCGCCTCCTTAAGTGTTGCGCAGGCCGTGTAGTGGTTATCACCACCACAGCGGTTGCACTTCACTTGGAGTCCACAGCTAACTTGACGGTGGCCCCACCTCAGACAGCGGAAACACTGCAAGAGCTGCTGAGGGGGACGTTTGACTCTCACCTGACTGCCGCTACCCGCTGAGGTCCTCTCCTGATTGGCTCCTCGGTTGACTGCTGTCCTGGGAGCAGTCCTGGGTTGCGGCTTGGCGGTCCTCTCCTGGTGAGCCAGCGACGCCTTCTGCTTCCTGGTGCGGCGTCGTCTTCTTCTTCTTCCCGGGGGTTGCTTCTCGGCGGGGGAAGAGGCCTCGTCCTAGTGGCCCTCCTCCCGGCCTGGTGACCCCAGGGTAGCTGATGGTTCCGCTGCGTCGCCGTCTTCTTCCTTCTCCTGGCTGGCGGCGGCGGCGTCGGTCGCTGCTAACGCTTGACTGCGTTCCCTGTCCTGTGAGGCGCACATCGAGGTCTGCAGCTCGACAGACGTGCTGTCAGGCTGGGCCTGGACAGCAACCTCAGAACGCCAGGGGGCGTCCTCCTCCACAGAAGTCGCACAGTCGCGACGCCAGGGGGCGTCATGCCCCACCTCCGTGGTGGCGTCGCTGGTCGCCGGCTGGGTGGCCAGGACTAGGTCGGTATTAACCGCCCTATTCCTTAGCCTCCTCGGCGTCTCCCTGGTCTCCGTCGCGGCCCTGACTGCGCCGGTGTTCATCCCTGGCACTCCGTCCCTCCCTGGTAGACGGATGACCTGGAACAGAGAAGAAAGCTCCCTCTCTGCGTCGCGCATCCGCTCCTGGTCGTGATGCCTGATGATGAGGCCTCCTGGTAGGAAGCTCTCGACGGCCATGGTTGTCGAGATGATCCTGCCTCCTCGGCGAGGGCGCCGCATTCTGTCCAGGACGAGGCCCCGTTCAGAAGTTACAGGGCGCCCCGGCCTGTAGTACACGAGCAGCGCTTCGTGCGCCGGGTCGGTGTAGCCTTCGGAGAAGAAGAAGCCGTTAGGGGGGTCACACCCGTCCCTGTAAGGCTCCGTCTCCAGACTCAATGTTCACGTCTTGCCTCCTTTTATATCCTGTTGTTAAGAGAATATTTGAGACTCAGCTAGAAACGGAACATTCTCGTTCCACCTTTCAGAAAGCGCATGGGGAAGCCAGACAAAGAGAACAATACACGAAAAGGCCGACCATGCTCTCGAGACTGGCTGAGAGCTCCACGCTCTGACTCACTAGTCCCTTCCACAAGCAACGGTAGATTGAACAACACTCGGAAGAAATTGCTCCCCACGTCTTCTCCAGACTCGCAGACGACCATCTGAGCGATATAACGTGAAACGGGATTCATTCGCGAACAGCATAGGACGCCAGTGTTTTAGCTGTCAGTGCAGATGATCTCTTAACAAATTGCAGTCTCCTGCCACGGTGTCGTCAGTCCAGTGCAGATACCTGAGCCGGTCGTCAGAGTCTTAAATTGACCTCTCGAAACCTGCTTCTGACTGTTTGGTCACTAACTCACACTCCAGAAGCCTGATATAAGTCCACCTATAGTGCTTGTGCTGAAACTTGATGGTTTCGGAGAGCTTGCAGATACACAAACCGCCGGGCTGAGGGGCTCAGACGGTTGAGGCGCTGGCCTTCTGTCCCCAACATGGCAGGTTCGATCCTGGCTCAGTCCAGTGGTATTTGAAGGTGCTCAAATACGTCAGCCTCGTGTCGGTAGATTTACTGGCACGTAAAAGAACTCCTGCGGGACTAAATTCCGGCACCTCAGCGTCTCCGAAAACCGTAAAAGAGTAGTTAGTGGGACGTAAAGCAAATAACAATAACAATAACAATATTATTATTATTATTATTATTATTATTATTATTATTATTATTATTATTATTATTATTATTATTATTATTATTATTATTATTATTATTATTATTAGTTTTATTAGACAAACCAATCCTGCCCTGCGGTTGATTTCCTTTAGTGGCCCGTACCAGGGCGCCTGCGAACACTTCCAGGCTCCTGGAAACGTCTCCACAGATACCAAATCGTATTCTGAGCAACTCCCAGCATTCTGGCAGCGTAACTCTGCGAGGAGCCTTCTTGAAGCAGCGTAAGTGTTCGTGTGGCTTCATTCAACGACAAATATTTTTCCCATTGCCTACCTCGGTCCACGCGATCAGCCATGACTTGTAAACACTAACTCCACAAAGACCAACGTTCGCACACACTTTGAATTGAGGATCTCGTGCCTTTTATCTGACACTCTACACCTCCAAAATACTCGGATGACAGTGGAGCCCTCTGTTATGTAAAAAGGGCATGTTACTGCTACAACACTCCAATTTCTATCCGCAATGCACTCGTACAATGCAGTTATGAACATCTAAACACATGACCAAATTTCTTTTTTTTGAGCAATGTACAGTTACGTTAACAAGAGGGAGTGATTGTGATACGATGATGCTCAGAATGAGAACAGACAGAGGTAACCTTGGACATGCTGTATGACTAGGGACACTGTTCACATAATTTGCTTCGTTCGGGCAAACGGTTGTCACACTGAACTTCTTTTACCGGGCGAGTTGGCCGAGCGGTTAGGAACGCACAGCTGTGAGCTTGCATCCGGGAGATAGTGGGTTCGAATCCCACTGTCGGCAGCCCTGAAGATGGTTTTCCGTGGTTTCCCATTTTCACACCAGGCAAATGCTGGGGATGTACCTTAATTATGGCCACGGCCGCTTCCTTCCCATTCCTAGGCCTTTCCTATCCCATCGTCACCATAAGACCTATCTGTATCGGTGCGACGTAAAACAAATAACAAAAAAACTTATTTTACGACTTAAGGATCTGCTTTGATGTTTGAATATGTTTGAATACATAAGAGCCATTCTCGTTATACATCATATGGTTGTCATTCCAGAGTAAATATACATTCAATTGTCTGTGTTACAGCTTTTCTTTCTTAAATAATAATTATTACAGACTGGAGTTGAATATTCTTATTCAGACATCGTTTAACACTATTTTATGGAAAAGTACATTCACAATAATCTGAAATTTGTGTAATGCAAAGAGTTTTATTTTCCCCCTTAATTTGTTTATCGCCTGAGAAGTTAGTGTCATGAACGAATTACATTATTTCATTTTATTACGATATTTATGCTACCTTGCCCATTCTTCTACAGACTACCACAATAACACAGGATATCAAATAGTTTGTTTAGCCACAAGTGCATGAAGCTGGTGACTAAAAATAAATCCATCATAAGTTTACATAAAGTATAGCCTGTATCTAAACTCAAGAAACTGTAATGAGATTAAAAGGTCTTCCAACTAGCTTTCGTATGTAGTGAACTACTTAAGGCAGAACTCATTTGAACACACAATTAGATCAAACCTTTCCCGATTTTCAATCATAAATTAGGGTCAAAATTAAGTATATGTTCTCTCAGGAGTAGAATAACATTGTTTCTACTCCTCTCAGTACATTGACTTTGTGACGTACCCACTTTGCCCACAGATGTATGACAAATTTATAACGTGGCGGGTCACTTTAATATTAAAATAAATAAATGATATATCATTGTTTCTCCATAAACAGTATCCCAAGGGCGCCAGTCTTCAAGCTTATGGCTTGAAAACAAAAGTAGATAATTAATAATAATAATAATAATAATAATAATAATAATAATAATAATAATAATAAATAAAAATACGTAATGAGACTCAAAAAACTCCCAGGGGTGGGGTGAACGGAACACAAATCATTAAGTACACTAACTTGGAATTTAAGGATCATTAATAATCATTTCATAAAATACAAATTAAAACAGCTATTTATTAAGATGAAAAACGTGACGTAACGGCGTATTAATGAAATCTGAACTTACGGAAGCAAAAGAAAAAGTGAATGAAATTAACTTTAAGAAAATGAACTGTTGCGCGAAGACTTGCAGTAACTTATGCCATAAGCTCACCAAATGTAGACTCTGTTGTCTTGAAGCTGAAGATGGGTGGATCTCTCGTATAGGCTGCCTCATCTGTTGTTGGATTCCAGTCCTACATCCACATTTCCTGTCCTTAACACTTCCTACTGTACTCCTTACATAAAGTCGTAATGAGTCCTAATTTTAAGTGCAAAACCACCATGGGTTATGTTCATGGAGAGAATACATTCGTATTCTTCCGTATTACGGAACAGTAGCGTAGCTAAATTCATAATAAAAGCTCTCCTCCCCTATACTAGTCAGAACCGGTCTCCCGTTGACTACCTCTCGTCATTGAGATAACAAGTCCCAATGAGAGTAACTTTTGAGTAGAATATACTCAGATGCGAAGTGAACTAAGTTAAAATCTTCTCCGATGTGTAGACGTAGAATCGTAGTAAGAGTATCTTCCAAGCGTGAGAATCAGAATCAGAATGTCCGAATCTCCGAATGTTCTCTCCAGCCCTTGTCGGTGGTATTTATCGGTTCAAAAGTCTCCTTCCATCAGCCATATCACATGGTCCAGTAAGATTCGAGGTCTCATCCCTTCTCCCTTGTATAGTTGTGCATCCATAACGTTGCTTCATTACGTTCATTCACATAGGCTGAACATTCCCGCTGAAATAAAGCGTCCCCAAGCATAGTTTGAAAAGTGGGTGTTAATAATGTATCAACTGTCTCTTCATGAGGTGGAGAGGGTAAGGTCTCTCGTAATCTAGATGACGTACTTTTCCTGGAATTGGGCTGGAATTAGCCTGCTGACTCTGGTCGGCTATTGGAAAATTTACTGCAAGTTATAAATATGCGTGATGTTGAAATACTTTACCCAATAATTTGTTCGTTTAGAATACGTTATAGCCGCGATACAAAGAAATGAAATGATGATTGAAATGGATGATAAAAACCCTATATACATATACATATTAATTTTAAAATGACCTATCAGTGATTAAATATATACATCTTATCAATTAAATATATATATAGTTCAATAATTAAAAATATACAGTGATGTCCCAAACATCACAAGTTCAAGAAAATCAACTGCCCGATATTTATTAGGGATCTAGTGTAACAATGCAAATACTAGAATACAATGCATGGGGCTCACTGATTTAAAATGTTATCCTTGAACTCCATCATCTGCGCACATTGGAAATATAATATGCATCCACGACGAAAGCTCATTTTACTATAAGCATCACGGCAAGCAAATTCACTATGTAATTGAAAGAAAGGCCATAAGAGGGATATTATAATTTCAAGATTCACCCAAATGACGCTTACGAATTGTTTTGCTATGTCCATTTGTAACTTTATTCAGTACAAATTGCCTCACGCCCGGGGCGCCATTTGTAACAAATGCAACCACGCTGGTCATTATTTGTAATATAATTATGATTCCATATTGCCTTCACTTGAAATGCATAAATAATGTAACTAAAATGTCCGTAATTTGGACGCCAGAGGAAGATTCTTCCTAAAGGTAAAAAAATGGTTCTTTAACAAAAGCATTTGGGAAATTTCATCGAGAAATATGCTACCATTTGTAGCAATACGATGACATTAAATTACACTACAAATATACTATACATAGTGCAGTTTACTTGATTTGCGTATAAACACAAGTTTCAGAATTTTGCCATCGACACATGGTACATTGAGTTAAATCCATTTCACTTTGATACGGTACCTTTTATATACAATGATTCTGTCACTTGGTTTAATTATACTTTTACTTGAGCAAACACTCGCTGTTCATCTGTGCCTTGGAACTGGGCCATAGATTAGAAAGCATTGTTACCCTTCAACGCGTAGTTATCGCTGTTCAAAAGATAACAGGCTGTCTACCTAGGTAAGCCTACTGTAGGAAGTCTGAAAGAAAGCACATGATCTCCGACAAGATATACGACGAAATACAGAAGCACAAGGCTACCATGTATTAACCATATAACAACGACGATAAACACTGATTAGTGACTCAGTCATAGCACAAGAGCCAGCACAAAAATAAGAACAGAATAGTATAATACTGCGAAATTCTTTTCGGGGAGGCCTCCGAAGCCCTACTTCCCGCATGGTGATCATCTCAAGCTACATCACCTCCGAAATGCTGTTATTTCTAAGAAAAGATAGATACAGCAGGGAAGATTGGAAATAAGTCATTCTGTGGGAAGTACCTACCTGTTCCCATGCTGAGCATGCTATCGGGCCAGATGAGATGATGAGGTATCATACTGGTGTAATCGAGTAGTAAGGGTCAGGAAAAATCATCATAAGCAGGGATAGAAAGATGCCTATATGTAAAACCTGACAAATTGTAGAGAGCACATGCAAGGATGCGGGCTGGAAAAGTCCAGGTAATATTTTTAATTAGGAAGAAGTTTCGTGCAAAATATAATAATCCCACTCCAAGCCGGTCCCAGTTATTCGGGGAATCAATCATTCTAGGCACTGCTGTGGCTAGCATGGACCTTGCTGGTTACCAAGCCATGCCGCAAGAAGACCTCTGCTCATCCTGGTCCCCTTGGGTTTCCTGGTACATAGTCTCCGATCCCAGAGAATGTGGCCACGCCTGCCAGGGCAGGGGCCAACTGGAACAATTAGGCACATGGTGACGGGCCTCCTCCTTCCTCTTTGCCCGAGCCATGGCTAACTGCGATGAGAGGCTGGGCTGGATGCCTCCCCGCGCAGTTGGCGCACACCGGCGCCTCCCTACGTACCATGCAAGCTGCGTGATTGTGATTACCAGAACAGCGCCTGCAGTATACCTGGAGCCCACAGCACCTTGACGGTGGCTCCGCCTCATAGAGCGGAAACACTCCAAGAGCTGTAGAGGGGAACGTTTAGGTCTCACTTGACTGCCGTTTAATGCCGAGGTTCTCTCCTGATTGGCTCCACTTTCAACCTCTTTCCTGGGAGCTGTCATGGGTTGCGGCTGGGTGGCCCTCTCCTGATGGGTGGGCATCTTCTTTATCCTGGTCCGGGGGTGGCGTTGGGGTCTGCTTGGGGACGGTCTTTTCTCAGTAGGGAGAAGGCCTCAACCTCGAAGTGCCTTTCCTCCCAACCTGAGAACTGTAACGGAGTGGGTGGTCCCATTGCCGTGCCGGCTTCTTCTTCTTCTTCTTCTTCTTTGTCTTCTTCCTGGCTGGCGGTGGTGTCTGTTGATGCTGGCATATTAGTGTTTTCCCTATTCTGTAGGGTACACACCGACGCCTGCATCGTGAATGAGGTGCTAATAGGCCGGGAGACCTGGGTAATAGCGTCAGAACGCCATGGGGCTTCCCTCTCAACCACCGTGCTGCCATACGCTGCCCTAGATTCCATCCTGGTTTGGCCCAGGTGATCGGCCTTTCCTGGGTGTTTCGCGCAGGAGGCTGACGTTCTTGGCTGGCGGTCTTAGGCGTCTGTGTCCACTTCGAAAAGCAGGACAGGAAGGTTACGCACTGCGGTAGGAGGTAATCTTTTCCACCCCGCACCGCAGTCCATATCACGTAATCTACCAGCGTTCCGCCAGTTGAGATAGTTCAGCTTTTCAACATGGAGATAGCTGCAACAGCCTATATTGCATTTTGCAAGCAAAATGAGACGGAAACGTAGGTGATGTTGGCATACTGAGTTATATACACGTAGAACTACTCATGGTGGTTCAAATTTGTCGGCTCACATTAAGTTTCAAACAGTTATAGCACGACAAGTTGTAGTAAGACCCTGGAATTCAAGCGATCTTCTTCTTTCTTCTTCTTTTCCTGCCGCTTTTCCCACACCTGTGGGGTCGCGGGTGCGAATTGCGTCGCACATGTGGATTTGGCCCTGTTTTTACGGCCGGATGCCCTTCCTGACACCAACCCTCTATGGAGGGATGTAAGCACTATTGCGTGTTTCTGTGGTGGTTGGTAGTGTAGTGTGTTGTCTAAATATGATGAGGAGAGTGTTGGGACGGACATATACACCCAGTCCCCGAACCAGAACAATGAATCAGAACCGATTAAAATCCCCGACCCGGCCGGGAATCGAACCCGGGACCCTCTGAACCGAAGGCCAGTACGCTGACCATTCAGCCAACGAGTCGGAATTCAAGCGATGTGAGAGCTAATTCCGCCAGCTTGTGTGACAGAGAGAGAGAGAAAGCAGGGCGAGTATGAGAGAGAAGACTGTGAATGCGCTGTTGCTGAGTTGCTGACGTAGCGAAGCACAGCAGTCGTAGTCAGCTGTTCAACACGACGGCATCAAATCACTGTAAAAATACACTTATAAGAAAGCAGTTATTTGAACCTACCATATTAAATTAAGAGTATCCAGTTCAGATGAGAATCGCAATGCGTTGTTGAGGTCAGTGGCGTTTCCTGCGCCAGAAGTTCAGACGGTGTTATAAATTAAATTCATTGATTAAATATAATCCCGCACATTTCGCTCCCTCCCCCCCACTCTCACATCCCACCGCCATTTATTTTACCATATTGTTTAGATCACGAAATGGAGTAACGTAAGAGAACGACATGGAGAACAAATAGAAAGTCTGCAGAGAATTACGATATTCTTTCAAAGGTGAAATACGTATACTTTGGCCATTTCGGTCACTTCACCATTATAAAATGTACTAATACAATACTGCAATACTAAAGTAGATAACATTCACAAACCACCGTCGGCAGCCCTGAAAATGCCCGTGCATGGTCGGCCACGGTCAATCTTCTTTCTTTTCGCTGTAAGAAAGTTAAGAAAAACTAGTGATTAGTAATTGTTTTACTATGCTTTCGCTGCCTATATTAAAGCACGTAAACCTCCAACTTGATTGCGTAAGCAATAATATCCTCGCACGTAACTCGAAAACAAAAATCAACACAAAACGTCGGAAACTGAAACGACGTCTTGGACAGGTTTAGCAAGCATGAGGTAAGTATACTGAGAAAGTATGCGGCGTATGCGCGCATGCTCGATTCCAGGGAGTGAAGCTGTCGAGTCGTTGGAAGCAGAACCAACAACCAACGCTTTGGCAGCGTGGCTGACGGTTGAAATCCGGACTGTGCTGAGAGGGTTGTGTCTTGATCGTGAACAGTCCAGATTGCGAACAAGGCAAAAACCCTCCAGATTCCGAACAACTAAATATACCCTGTCCAGATTGCGAACAAGAGATCTTTTTTTGCTAGTTGCTTTACGTCTCACCGACCCAGACAGGTCTTATGGCGACGATGGGATAGGAAAAGGCTAGGAGGGGGGAGGAAGCGGCCTCATTTAAGGTACAGCCACAGCCTTTGCCTGGTGTGAAAATGGGAAACCACGGAAAACCATCTTCAGGGCAACGGACAGTGGGGTTCGAACCCACTATCTCCCGGATGCAAGCTCACAGCTGCGCGCGCCTAACCGCACGGCCAACTCGCCTGGTGAACAAGAGATTGGTGTTGACGTGAGATACATAAAACAGATACAGTTTTCAAAACAGTATCATATGTCATTTTTGTTCTAGTAGTATTGACATTAACTGGTACATCGGGATGTTTTAGATAACCTAACCATTTATATTTTTTTTAAATTCGCATTGAAAATATTTAATAATTTAGTTTAAGGTAATCTTACCATTTAGAAGATTATCTTTTTTATTGTATAACATTATTAATAGGTTATTATTATTTTCTTTTTTGCTAGTGGCTTTACGTCGCACCGACACAGATAGGTTTTATGTCGACGATGGAATAGGAAAGGCCTAGGAGTTGGAAGGAAGCGGCCGTGGCCTTAATTAAGGTACAGCCCCAGCATTTGCCTGGTGTTAAAATGAGAAACCACGGAAAACTATCTTCAGTGCTGCCGGCAGTGGGATTTGAACCCACTATCTCCCGGATGCAAGCTCACAGCCGCGCGCCTCTAACCGCACTGCCAACTCGCCCGACATTATTATTATTCCAATGAAAGAAGTGAGTGGTTGCATCGACAAGGCATTAGACTTTAGAATATTTATTATTATTATTATTATTATTATTATTATTATTATTATTATTATTATTATTATTATTATTATTATTAAAAATAATACATAAGAAGTGAAATAGTTTATTTGGAAACAAGTGGGTTCTTTCTTACATGCTTTTAACTTTTTTTGTATATTACCCAGTATTCCAATTGTGTCTTGTACCAGAAGGTGTACCAACTGAGGCTTAATTTTTCTGCAGCCCGTCAAATTAGAATTTTGTTCATATCCAAGACAACATTTCTATTCAAGCGGGTTGGGTAACTTGGTATTTCCCACTTGTTCGCAATCAGGACGACACCGGGGATTTGGACCGGCACGCCAACGCGCTCGAATGTGAATGGGCCCCTAAAGAGACAAGCACAATCCTGTGCGAGTAGAACGAGGAAACTTGTGCATACGCGCGGAGCATTTTCCCTGTCTCCATCATGCACTCCACTACACCCACCCCCGCCCTTCTCCTCCCTGAAGCACGGCAGCGACTTGTGCTCTGGCGTGGCAAAAGCGGCGAGTTCGTCAGTTTGAATCGCGCACCCGGAAGTAACAAATTAACCTCATTTTCTCGAGAAAAAATAAAATAAAAACCACTTCCCCGCCAATCCGATTGCGCCATCGTTCTTAACATAACACAAAGAGCATCCTTGACTCTTTTGTCGGTACGGTTCTGTGACATCCTGTATAACGTTGTTAAAATAGGCATAAAGGGGTTTTAAAAAGTAATTAAGATCAGTGGAAAATATTGTAGCCTAAACAGTCTGTTTTAAAGCAATTGCTAATTGATGCTTGTTTAATTGGGGCCGGGCTGAGCGGCTCAGACAGTTGAGGCGCTGGCCTTCTGACCCCAACTTGGCAATTTCGATCCTGGCTCAGTCCGGTGGTATATGAAGGCCTCGTGTCGGTAGATTTACTGGCATGTAAAAAAAAAACCCTTCCAAACAAAATTCCAGCACCTCGCCGTCTCCGAAAACTGTAAAAAAATAGTTAGTAGGACGTAAAGCAAATAACAGTAAAGTTGTGTCTAAAGGGGCCCAACTTCTAGGCCATCGGCACAGAAATTGTTGAGGACTGTGAAAACATGTCAGGCGGTATATCCTCCACTATATTATAACAAAGAAATTAGATTAAGAAGGAGGCACAGGTTAGAAAGAAATATATTTTGAAATAACTACGAATGTCCGCACCAGTGGTGTACTAGTTAGAGTGATTAGCTGCCACCCCGATTTCCGGCTCTGCCACGAAATTTAAAAAATGATACGAGGACTGGAACGGGGTCCACTCAGAACTCGGGAAGTCAAATGCGTAAAGGGGGTTCGATTCCCGCCTCAGCCATCCTCGAAGTGGTTTTCAGTGGTTTCTCACTTCTTCTCCAGTCCAATGCCACGATGGTACACGATTACGGCCACGGCCACTGCCACTCCCTTCCTCTTCTTTTCCTCTCGCTTCCAATCTTCCTATCCCCCAGAAGGCCCCTGTTCAGCATAGCAGGTGAGGCCGCCTGGGCTAGCTAATGGTCCTCCTCTCCAGTTTTGTCCCCGACCAAAATGTCTCGCGCTCAAGGACACCGCCCTCGAGGCGGTAGAGGTGGGATCCCTCGATGAGTCCGAATGGAAACCCAACCCTGCAGGGTAAAACGGATTAAATAAATAAATAAATAAATAAATAAATAAATAAATAAATAAATAAATAAATATGGAAGTAAGGAGAAATTGAAGAAACTTACCAGAAAATTGAATTTAGCGAAGAAGTCAACTAAGGATCACACGTTGGCAAGCATAATTTGCGATCATATGCATTTTATTGAGAAATCAAAATGTATGTATAGTCACTTCAAGACAGAAACAGGTTCCAGGAAGGATATTTCCGGAATCACTAATGAGCAAAGGGAATGTATATGTAAGAATTTACAAAATTATTTAGTCAGCAGTGTGTGAATATAGTTGCACATAAGGATAATGTCCAGGTTGAGGAAGTGATTAATACCGGTGATGTACTGAAATGTACCTATGATAACAAAGTTATTTACAAAGAAGATACAATATTTGAAAACTAGATTAAAACAAATGGAAGAGCCGTGGTGGCTCAGGCGGCAACGCGCCGGCCTCCACCGCTGGGTTCCGTGGTTCAAACCCCAGTCACTCCAAGTTTGTGCTGGACAAAGCGGGACAGGTTTTTCTCCGGGTGCTCCGGTTTTTCCCTGTCGTCTTTCATTCCAGTAACACTCTCCAGTATGATTTAATTTCATCTGTCAGTCATTAATCATTAGGAGTGCAATACCAGGCGAGTTGGCCGTGCCGTTAAGGGTGCGCAGCTGTTAGCTTGTTTCCAGGAGAGAGTGAGTTCGAATCCCACTGCCGGCAGCCCAGAAGATGGCTCCGTGGTTCCCCGCTTTCACACCAGGCAAATGCTGGGGCTGTACCTTAATTAAGGCTACGGCTTCCAATTCCTAGGCCTTTCCTATCCCATCGTCGCCATAAGACTTATATGTGTCGGTGCGACGTAAAGCAAATAGCAAAAAAAAAGAAGAGTGCGATAGGCTTCGGCAGGCAGCACAGTTCCTTTCCACGCCGCTTGATGGGGCTTCATTCATTCCATTCCTGTCCGGTTGAAACTGGGAACAGGCTGTGGATTTTCATTTCAAAAGCAGCTGGAAATGATATGATTTCTGGGAATATACTAAAGGCAATAGACTGAGGTATAGTAGGCCTACCATATCTGAAGTACTTACTTGATTACTATTTACATGAAGGAGCTATACCAAATGAACGGAGAATTGCTATAGTAGCCCCTGTGTACAAAGAAAAGGGTATTCGTGGGACGAAGAGGGGCTGATCACCACCGTCGGCTGTACTGAGAATAGCTTTCCGTTGTTTTCCATTCTCCTGCAGTCAGGCGAATATCGGGATAGTTCCTAGCGTAGGCCACGGCTGCCAATCTCCTTACCTTCTCCAAGCATCTTCCCTGTTCAAATCTCTTCGTCCGAGAGACGGTGTTACGGGCTAGGAGTCCCACCGTCCCCTTAAGGGACGGAATGAAAACTTGTGTAGATAGACAGAGATGCTAAGTTAATATCTGGCAAGTTAACATTAATATAAATAAAACATAATGTATTATATTAAAAAACCGTAAACGTAGATACCCGACTTCTTCTTCTTCTTAATCTGTTTACCCTCCAGGGTTGGTTTTTCCCTCAGACTCAGCGACGGATCCCACCTCTACCTCCTCAAGGGCAGTGTCCTGGAGCTTCAGACTCTGGGTCGAGGGATACAACTGGGGAGAATGACCAGTACCTCGCCCAGGTGACCTCACCTTCTATGCTGAACAGGGGCCTTGTGGGGGGGGGGGATGTGAAGATTGGCATTTGCCTCAAGGAGAAGTGGGAAACCACGGGAAACCACTTCCAGGGTGGCTCAGGTGGGGATCGAACCCACCTCTACCCATTTGACCTCACGAGGCTGAGTGGACCCCATTCCAGCCCTCGTACCACTTTTCAAATTTCGTTACAGAGCCGGGAATCGAACCCGGGCCTCCAGGGGTGGCAGCTAATCACACTAACCACTACACCACAGAGGCGGACAGATAGCGAACTACTATCCAAATTTACTTCACACTAAACTATCAACCTCTCACAGAAACATCTACGCCTGCCTATCTTGGTATCATATTACAGAATAACTTAAAATGGAATTTACACCTGGTCATATATTTTTCAAAAGACAAGCCGCATGTTTCGCTTCCTCCTTTGGTTCATGGTGTGGGTTACTCTAGTACCGTCCTAATTCGTGAACCATGGGCAACGGCTGAGTGGCCTAGTAAGGGATCCTGAGAGTCGGGATACCAGCTGTTGTGGAATGGGAGTGGGCATCTCAGACATATTCTGAGTCATGGCCCTCTTTGTGCTCAGACGGCTAGAACTATACTATCGAACGGTGGTCTCTAACCCGTTAAGAGGAGAGAATCTCATTTGGACTACGTGTAAGTAAGGGTAGCTTCACAGAATTTTCACCGAGTACGCTCAGCACATTTTAAGTAAGCCATTATTATTATTATTATTATTATTATTATTATTATTATTATTATTATTATTATTATTATTATTATTATTAACTCCAACTAATGCGTGTGAGGTTTTATAGAGGATTAAATCTCACCCCTATGGTTCGGATGACATGTAAAACTGTCGTATGGCTAATGTTGACAAGTTATAGTCGCATAGCAGTTCCAATGTAACTAAGCGACTTGGCTGCGCGATTAGAGCGAAGATGGTGTGTTCGAACACAACTGACCACAACCCTGAAAGTGGTTTTCCGTGGCTTCCCATTTTCACACCAGGTAAATGCTGGGACTGTACCTTATACGGGAGCCTCCTTCCCAAAACCTTGATGGGACGTTAAACTAGTAGCAAAAAAATAAAAATACTTCAAACTTGCTACATTTTATGTTGAGTGGCTCGATGGTTGGACCCCAAATGGGTGTTCCCTCCCACCTCAGTCCGGTGGTACTTGAAGGAGTTTAATTACGCCAGCCTGCGGAATTGCTGCGGGACAAATAATAATAATAATAATAATAATAATAATAATAATAATAATAATAATAATAATAATAATAATAATAATAATAATAAATAAGTGATAATTATTCTTCTTCTTCTTCTTCTTCTTCTTCTTCTTCTTCCTTAGCTGTTTACCCTGCAGGGTTGGTTTTTCCCTCGGACTCAGCGAGGGATCCCACCTCCACCGCCTCAGGGGCAGTGTCCTGGAGCTTCAGACTTTGGGTTGGAGGATACAACTGGGGAGAATGACCAGTATCTCGCCCAGGTGGCCTCGCCTGCTATGCTGAACAGGGGCCTTGTGGGGGATGGGAAGATTGGAAAGGATAGGCAAGGAAGAGGGAAGGAAGCGGCCTTGGCCTTAAGTTAGATACCATCCCGGCATTTGGCTTGAGGAGAAGTGGTAAACCACGGAAAACCACTTCGAGGATGGCTGAGGTGGGAATCGAACCCCTCTACTCAGTTGACCTCCCGAGGCTGAGTGGACCCCGTTCCAGCCCTCGTTCCACTTTTCAAATTTCGTGGCAGAGCCGGGAATTGAACCCGGACCTCCGGGGGTGGCAGCTAATCACACTAACCACTACACCACAGAGGCGGACAATAAATAATAATAATAATAATAATAATAATAATAATAATAATAATAATAATAATAATAATAATAATAATAATAATAATAATTTATTATTATTATTATTATTATTATTATTATCCCTTTATAAGGTGGTGGGAATTATTTTCCCACCTTGGTTTTTTGTCATTTCTGGGCGTTGGGAGTTTATTTCCCAAATATTGATGTGTGCTGCACTCTTGGGAATATCTGTGGAACTATTCTGATCTCCTTAGAATCTTTAGCTTCTTTGGAAGACATCTGAATAGTGATATTGTGCCGGCGCAACGCCTGTTGTGAACGAGATTTATGAAGTGAAAATAGAGTAAGAAATCAACATGTTATACGCCTATATACTATTTACATGAATTTTCTTTGTTTATTGTGCATTTTTCTCATTTGTTCTGAGATTATTTACTTCCTTTTACCAATTGAGGAGTTCTGAGATATAAATTTCTTTCACATTGTATGTGGGAATATGCTTCCCATAGCCCAAATAGGTGTTCGAAATATTTCTGCTAAATAAAAAGTGAACTAACTGAACTGAAATTGTGTCCGTAGGTGGGCCATGGGAAATATGTTCCCACTTCTGAATGGCAGACAGCAGGCGGTGGGAAGTAAATTCCCACCTGCTGAGCACTGGATTGTCTTTGTGTTCTGTTAAATTGTATTATTTAGCACTTAGAGAGCCTGTAAATAAAGTTAGTTAGAAAATAAAGTGTTTTATTGAGTACCGCATTATTATTATTATTATTATTATTATTATTATTATTATTATTATTATTATACTTACAAGTAATATACACTCGAAACGTGAACTAATGAATAGTTCTTACCGATAGATCTAACAGCTTCATAAAAGTAAACCTAAGAAGTATGACTGATAACAATGTACCGAAGTAGGTCAGAGTTGAGAAAATAGTAGAATAGCATAGTGAGAGGCCATGGCTCAATCTGGAGCCTGACGCAATGTATCTTTGGACCTTGGCCAACATTTCTCGTTCCCCACTCACTTCCAGCAGCGAGCATGCGCCCCGACTCGCCGGCCTTCGCAACGATAATAGACAACAATAAACTCCAGAGAACACCTCACACCCTCATTTCTCAAAACGTCCAAAACATGCCCAGAAATGAACTGCTGTGTAAACTTGTTAAGGACAGTGTCCCGAATTCACACAAGGAACAACACAATTTCACACAACTCTGCATATGACATTAGAGTGCAGTTTTGGACTGTGTAACTTTACAACATAAAATATCAAGGGCGCCCATGCCCGGGGGCAAGGGGGGGCCGCGGCCCCCCTCTACCTCTCTGATAAAGGAAAAAAATCGAATGTAGTCAGGTGTTTTCCTTTCAAAAATGATTTACAAGTCGGTATTACTAGAAATTACTAGAAGCGGTAGTACCGTCCCCCACCAACAGGCAGGGAATACCGTGGGATTTGTCTACCACGGAATACAAGTCGCCATTCGTCTTCCAAAATATTAAAAATACTACATACCCCCAGGTCTAGCCCCCCCCCCCCCCCTACAAAATGTCATATGGGCACCCATGCCTCAGTTCAGCACTGATATTTAACACATTTTTTATGTCAATTATTGCATCACGCACCATTAAGATACAGTTCTTATTGCGGGTTACGTGCCAGATGCGACCGTGCCGGATGCGACCCGGCCATTATCGTGCCAATAGCGACCGGATATGCATCGTGCCGCATGCGACCCATCAATCACTTACAACTTATCTGCATTAAGGGCTGTCACCAAGTGGCAGATTGTTTATCAGTAACTAACTTGGTATTTTCTAAAATAAAGGTCTGACACCGTTGTTAGCAGGTTCGAGTGCCGTTGGTCGAAAGAAAAATATAATAATGTTGCTGGATTTACGTCCCAGTAACTACTTTTATGGCTTAAGGAGACGCCGAGGTGCCGGAGTTTAGTCCCGCAGGACTTATTTAACGTGCCAATAAATACATCGACACAAAGCTGACGTATTTGAGCACCTTCAAATACCAGTATCGAACCTGCCAAGTTGGAGTCGGAAGACCAGCATCTCAACCGTCTGAGCCGTCGAGCCACTTAGCCAGGATGAAAAAAAAATTCACCATCATAATGTAGGCGGCAGGGTAGGAAAGCTGTTGTATACAATTTGTAATCACTAGATTTCGTACCAAAAGCCTGGATTCAAATCCAAACCTCTTCACAGTGTTCAAATGAAGTGAGGGAATATGATGCTGTTGATGGTGATTCGGCCGTCGGATGGGGACGTAAAGCATTGAGCAGACCCCTTGGTATTATTCGAAAGGCGTAGGCTACGTGCCGACACCGGGTTTCATCTTTCCCTACCTCATTATCATAATCTCACATCCAGACGCGCAGGCCTCCCATGTGCGTCAGGTAGAAAGACCCGCACCAGGCAAGCCGAACACGTCCTCGGACACTCCCGGCACTAATAGGACACGATAAGTAAGTAGGCCTAAGTCGTAAATAATTTCAGAGAATTAGGATTTTTTTTTTGCTAGTGGTATTACGTCGCACCGACACAGACAGGTCTTAAGGCGACGATGGGATAGGAAAGGGCTAGGAGTGGGAAGGAAGCGGCCGTGGCCTTAATTAAGGTACAGCCCCAGCATTTGCCTGATGTGAAAATGGGAAACCACGGAAAACCATCTTCAGGGCTGCCGACAGTGGGATTCGAATCCACTATCTCCCGGATGGAAGCTCACAGCCGCGCGCCTATAACCGCATGGCCAACTCGCCCGGTGGGAAAAGACGTAAACGCATCACCATATTTCGTGTTGTAAAACGAGTTTCCCCCAGAAGTGTTATGTAAAGTAGGGGCAGTAGCTGCTTATAAGAATTTTTAAATTACATTGCACTGCGTTTAGCTTACCTTATCTTGGGTGATGACACAACTTATCAAATGACAATTTGCTTGTCAACGCCGGTCGCACCCGGCACGGTTACAGATTATGCGGTCGCTAGTGGCACGGATCGCATGCGGCACGGTCGCATCTGGCACGCCACCTTATTGCGAGTCGTTAAACATCACACGAAGACAGATATGGAGGAGTGGTTTAGGACTGAGAGGGAAGCAGCCGTGGCCTTCACCGGGCGAGTTGGCCGTGTGTTTAGGGACGCGCAGCTGTAAGTTTGCATCCGGTAGATAGTGGCTTCGAACCCCACTGTCGACAGCTCTGAAGATGGTTTTCAGTGGTTTCCCGTTTTCGCACCAGGCAAATGCTGGGCCTGTGCCTTAATTAAGACCACGGCCGCTACGTTCCCAATCCTAGCCCTTTACCATCGTTCCGTCACCGAAAAAAATTCAGTGGCAGGGTCAGTGGCTTCTTACCTAAGTGATAGCGGTTTGAATCCCGGCCAGTACACATGGAACTTTTGAAATGAAAACTCACGTCCCTGTGGTTTGGAATCCACGAAAAACTATAGGTCCCGTGGCTATGATCACAATATCGCAGTGGCGTATCCTGGATTCCCCATGGAGGCATGCAACTAGTAACCATGCAGTAGCACAATGTAATTAGTAAATTCCAATTCTAATCATCCTAATTACACTTAGGTGAAGTCGATCCTGCAATTCTTTTTTCAGAATTCCTTGTTGAAGTCACTGTAGAATTCCTCACGTGTTTTCAACTCAACAAGATTATCCTTGTCTATAGACATCATTCCTAATGCAGAGGGATGACTCTTACTTTAAGAATTGTGGATGAAGGATTTTATTCGCTTTAGGGCAGAGAAAGAGCGTTCTACAGATGATATAGCGGGAATAGTTGTAACCAATGTGCACAATTTATAAAGCTCAGGAAGACCACTATAGATATCAGTAGTCAATAGGAACTTCCGGATTTAAGCCGCAGTCATATCTTTGAAGTGTTCAGAAGTGAACATCGCCCTCAATTCGGATTTAAGTCGTACTGTATCAAAATATTTCCCATAGAATTCCATCAGTTTACTGAATTGATCTTTAGGAAACTCGCCAGAAGAAAATGAAAATTTCTTTCAATCATTGTGTGGTGCCCCAAACATCGTGTGAAATATTTCAGGTTAGAACTATGGCCTGTAAAGTTCAGTTATCTAAGGTTCAATATTGTGCGAAATTCTATCAAGGAATTATCGTTATTACTGATATACCTGCCGCGTGTCAGTACTCCTTCGACACCATTCTCAGCAATATTTTCAGACGCAACGGTGATATAGCCTGGTAATTGGATATATTAACAAATATATTTTTTTTATTTGGAGTGATTTAAGGAATATGAAAACTGCCCATTTTATTTGATGAAATTGTATCCTGCGTTATAAATGTTTTTATTCCAGCTTATATGCCCAAACTTTACTGTTAGATTAGCCTATAAATTGTGTTCAGTCGAATGTAATATTTTTCTCCACATTAACGAAAAGTAGAAATATTAATACGTGTGTTATTTTCTTATTTGTTTATGCAAGAAAGCCAATAATACTGTAAATTGAATATTCCTATTTGCTGAGTTTAAGTGCATGTTGGGTATTTTCCTGAACTTGGGCAGCTGCTAGATTTAGTGTTGCCAACTATCATGAAGTCACTAATTGGGATAAAATGTCAATACATGAAATTTTTGGAACTAGGTCTACATGGGATAATGTTGAAGGATTAAGTGGATGAATAACTACAACATACCTAATTAAAATGAGAAGAATATGCAGCTGAGGTTCCTGTTTACGCAAGGCCTTTTCATGGAATTCATAATTATGTATAACAGGTCTTCCTAACACTTTCAAGAGCGTTTATGGCATCTGTTATGCATCTCTATTTTCACCAAGTTCAGCTGACTAAAAGGACCTTCTACCTTTGAATTTATTAATAGCAACAGCATCTAAATCCAAACATCCTCCACACAGCTTTGGGCTGGCTATCGTCGTTAAGGCCAGTCTTGGAAAATGGAGCAGCTGTATTGGATTCTTCCCGAAGAGAGCTCATCTCGCCAGGGGGTAATCCGTGCTTCGCAATCGACGTTACCTTGGACATTCCGCCTTTCTTCAAAGCTGTTAGCAGTTGGCCGAGGGTAGCAGGTGAATGGTGACAAAGATTGAAGTGCAGTGACGTCATGCGGAGGGTTTCAGAACTACGTCTGCCACCGAATGCAATTTTAAGATTGAATGCGTTACGTCCGTAACTTCTACATTTGCTCTCTCTTTCTTTCTACGGTAGAGTAGATGGCGAGACTACAGCAGCGTCACACGTAGTCAAGCAACGGAACTAATGCAAGTTGAGCGGAACTTTTAAACTTCTGAGAGATGAAATTAATAATACTTGACTTGAAACAGCCTGAAATCGTACTTCAGACAGTTCTTCGCGCTATCGTAACGCATGCAATGAATGCCTTGCATGCAAGGCAAATACGCCCCTGCAATATCGACAGTTATATTAAACCACAAGTTTGCTTTTATTTCAATATCCGTGTTCAGGAGTCTCCTATGTTCAGTGTATCTGCATGATTAAACTCCTAGCCCTTTCCTACCCCATCGTCTCCATACGACCTATCTGTGTCGGTGCTTGTTGCGAAAATGGCAAACCTCTGGAAAATATTTTCAGTGTTTCCGGCGGTGGGGTTCTAACCTACCGTCTTCCGAATACAAGTTTATACCCATACGACCTCTACCGTGAATCCACCTCTCTGAGTAATCGAACGAATATGTCTCAAGTTGTTACTATTAGAACATACCAACACTTGAATTAATTTCATGCGGCTATTGCTAGCCTGGTGCAGCCCTTGTAAAGCAGACCCCCCCCCCCCCCCCCGACGAAGGTGGGCGGGTGGGCGGCGTCTGCCATGTTTGAGAAACTGCATGTAATTTCGATTAGGGTAAGCCTCCGTGGCTCAGGCGGCAGCGCGCCGACTCTCACCGCTGGGTTCCGTGGTTCAAATCCCGGTCACTCCATGTGAGATTTGTGCTGGACAAAGCGGAGGCGTGACAGGGTTTTCTCTGGATACTTCAAGGTTTCCCTGTCATTTTTCATTCCAGTAGCACTCTCCAATATAATTTCATTTCATCTGTCAGTCATCAATCATTGCTCCAGATGAGTGCGACAGGCTTCGGCAGCCGGCACAATCCCTATCGTCGCTGCTAGATGAGGGCTTCATTTATTATATTCCTGACCCGGTCGAATGACTAGAAACAGGTTGTGGATTTTTATTGGGATAGAGGGTAGTGCTTTGTGTGTTGTGTGAGTTGCAAGGGTGTTCGGGACAATACAAACATCCAGTCCCTGAGCCGAGGAAAGCAACCTTTTAAGATTAAACTTCCCGACTCGGTTGGGAAACGAACCTGGGGCCCTATGATCCGAAGGTCACTACGCTGGACATTCATAAAATCACTGACATTCCCTAGAACACAACGTATATTATGGACGACCGAAGGAGTCCCGAAATTATTGAACTGTTATTTCCATTGGTTCACATGATTAGAGAAGTGTATCCTGTGAAATGTAATTGATAGTGAAGTATTCACAGTGAATCGAATAATAATACCGTTTTTTAAAATTTACTTTACGTCGCACCGACACAGATAGGTCTTATGGCGACGATGGGATTGGAAAGGCCTAGGAGTGGGAAGGAAGCGGCCGTGGCCTTAATTATGGCACAGCCTCAGCATTTGTCTGCTGTGAAAATGGGAAACCTGTCCGCCTCTGTGGTGTAGTGGTTAGTGTGATTAGCTGCCACCCCCGGAGGCCTGGGTTCGATTCCCGGCTCTGCGACGAAATTTGAAATGTTGTACGAGCGCTGGCACGGGGTCCACTCAGCCTCGGGAGGTCAACTGAGTAGAGGTGGGTTCGATTCCCACCTCAGCCATCCTGGAAGTGGTTTTCCACTTCTCCTCCAGGCAAATGCCAGGATGGTACCCAACCTAAGGCCACGGCCACTTCCTTCCCTCTTCCTTGTCCATCCCTTCCAATCTTCCCCCTCGCCCCCCCCCCCCCCGCAAGGTCCCTGTTCAGCATAGCAGGTGAGGCCGCCTGGGCGAGGTGCTGGTCATCCTCCCCAGTTGTATCCCCCGACCCAGGGTCTGAAGCTCCAGGACACTGCCCTTGAGGCGGTAGAAGTGGGATCCCTCGCTGAGTCCGAGGGAAAAACCGACCCTGGAGGGTAAACAGATTAAGAAGAAGAAGAAAATGGGAAACCACGCCAAAACATCTTCAGGGCTGCCGACAGTGGGGTTCGAACCCACTACCTCTCGGATGCAAGTTAACAGCTGATCGTCCCTTACCACTAGGCCAACTCGCCTGGTAGATGGACTTCCCAAGTTAATTTCAGACGTCAGATCCTGTACTATTTCAAAGCGAATTTTCGTTTCGGTACGATTTCTTGTCCTTTGTACTGGTTAACAACAACACTATCGCTCTTCTAAATATTCCATCAAGGGACCCATGGTGAACTTCTTCATGGAACTCGCATCCCACCGATCTTAAATCAGAAGCCAAGCTGCTCCGCAATCTGTGTTGTCTTGTATTTACCACCAGGTCGCTTCTAGGGCACGATCACAGTACATCTCCAAGTCTCTCTGCAGTTTGTTAAACGAGTGGGTAGTGGTGGAGCATCGACATGGTACTCCAGGACCAGCAAAGTGATGCTTGACATCTTCAGTCCGTTTGTTCATTCAGGGTATTAAACTCTTTTCTATTGCCGAGTCATTAATTCGTTTTGCTATTTGCTTTACGTCTCACCGATACAGATAGCTCTTATCTCATTAATTCGTTTTAGGAACGTCCAAACACAATCCTTTCTTTTCAGAGAATGCCTAGACCATAACTTAAATAATCGTTTCGAAGCTCCTGTAGCATCCGTCTGCCTGCCCAATTAAGGTGAGTTCTAAACGCTGGATGAAGCCAAAGTCTTTTCGCTGAGAAGATTTCTCTGGATTTTAGAACGTCGCCCAGGTTACACCAATCAAAATATTTATATGGTGGGGGCCTAGTCCATTCGATATTATTATTATTATTATTATTATTATTATTACCGAGCGAGTTGCCCATGCGGTTAGGGTCGCGCAGCTGGAGCTTGTATTCGGGGGATAGTGGGTTCGAATCCCACCGTCAGCAGCCCTGAAGACGGTTTTAAGTGATTTTCCATTTTCACACCAGGCAAAGGCTGCGCCTGTACCTTAATTAAGACCACGGCCGCTACGTTCCCAATCCTAGCCTTTTCCCAACCATCGTGCGAGTTGGCCGTGCGGTTAGAAGCGCGGAGCTCTGAGCACGCATCCGGGAGATAGTGAGTTCGAATCCCACTGTTGGCAGACCTGAAGATGGTTTTCCGTGTTTTCCCATTTTCACACCATGCAAATGCTGGGGCTGTACCTTAATTAAGGCCACGGCCGCTTCCTTCCCATTCCAAGGCCTTTCCCGTCCCATCGTCGCCACAAGACCTATGTGTGTCGGTGCGACGTAAAGCAAAAATAGCTTTCCCAACCTTCCGTCGCCGAAAACATTCAGTGGCAGTGTCAGTGGCTTCTTACCCAAGAGGTAGCGGTTTGAATCCCGGCCGATACACATGGATTTTTTGAAACGAAAACTCACGTCCCTGTGATTTGGAATCCACGTAAAAATGGAGGGCCCCTGGCTATGATCACGATATTGACAGTTATATAACACCACAAATTTGCTCTTATTTCAATATCAGTGTTCAGGAGTCTCCTGTGTTCAGTATAATAATTTCGTGTGGCTATTTCTAGCCGAGTGCAGCTCTTGTAAGGCAGACCCTCCGATGAGGGTGGGCGGCATCTGCCTTGTGTAGGTAACTGCGTGTTATTGTGGTGGAGGATAGTGTTATGTGTGGTGTGTGAGTTGCAGGGATATTGGGGACAGCATAAACACCCAGCCCCCGGACCTTTGGAATTAACCAATGAAGGTTAAAATCCCCGACCCGGCCGGGAATCGAACCCGAGATCCTCTGAACCGAAGGCCAGTACGCTGACCATTCAGCCAACAAGTCGGACCTGTGTTCAGTGAATCTGCATTATTAAACATTGGGAGAAGTATTCCAAGACTGTCTCATTTTATTTCTGGAGGAGTGGTACAGAACTACGCCATATCACCAGAACACTTCACAGTAGCGCAATGAGTTACACCGTAAAGTGTGCTGTTCGGGCAAAAGAGTACATCTCACAATGCTCTTCCTATCCATGAAATGTCGTATGGCTTTTAGTGCCTTGATATCCCAGGACGGGTTCGGCTCGCCTGGTGCAGATCTTTCTATTTGACCCACGTAGGCGACCTGCACGTCGTGAAGAGGATGAAATGATGATGAAGACAACACATACAACCAGCCCCGCGCCGTAGGAATTAACCAATTAAGGTTAAAATCCCCGAACTGGCCGGGATTCGCACCCGGGACCCTCTGAACCGAAGGCCAGTACTCTGACCGTTCAGCCAACGAGTCCGACTTCCTATCCATACGTTTCCTTAATAGTTGTCACGCCGCTCAGCCACATATGGATATGCAGTCCATCAGAACAATTTTCGTTGTGTTTATTTTCGTATGGTAACGTGTAAAGGAAAAGTGATACAGTAGGGGTGCGTAAATAAGTCATGCAAACATACATTCCTAGAGTGCGGTACAGTAAGGTTCATTTTCCTTTATCATCATCATCATCTGTTTACCCTCCAGGTTCGGCTTTTCCCTCGGACTCAGCGAGGGATCCCACCTCTACCGCCTCAAGGGCAGTGTCCTGGAGCTTCAGACTCTTGGTCGGGGGATACAACTGGGGAGTATGACCAGTACTTCGCCCAGGCGGCCTCACCTGCTATGGTGAACAGGGGCCTTGTAGGGGGATGGGAAGATTGGAAGGGATAGGCAAGGATGAGGGAAGGAAGCGGCCGTGGCCTTAAGTTAGGTACCATCCCGGCATTCGCCTGGAGGTGAAGTGGGAAACCACGGAAAACCACTTCGAGGATGGCTGAGGTGGGAATCGAACCCACCTCTACTCAGTTGACCTCCCGAGGCTGAGTGGACCCCGTTCCAGCCCTCGTACCACTTTTCAAATTTCGTGGCAGAGCCGGGAATCGAACCCGGACCTCCGGGGGTGGCAGCTAATCACGCTAACCACTACACCACAGAGGCGGCTCATTTTCCTTTATACGTAAGCAAAGGAAAATGAACACAACGAAAAATTGTTCTAATGGACTAAATATCCATATGTGGCTAGGAGGCGTGACCAGTCTTAAGGAAAATAATGTATGGGAAGAGCATCGTCAGATATAACCTTTTGCCCGAACAGCGATGATTTGGTGTTCGAGACATCTATATATATAAAATAACTTGTCCTGACTGACTGACTGACTGACTGACTGACTGACTGACTGGTCCTTCATTATCGCCGAGCCAAAACTACTGGACATAAAGAAATGAAATTTTGGGGATATTTTCATGTTAAGATGTAGGTGCTTGTTAAGAGAGGATTTTGGGATATGCCGTCGCTAAGGGGGTGAAAAGGGGGGTGAAATTTTAAAATGTGTGTATCTATATCTCAAAACTTTAAAAGTTTACAGGTGTGAAAATTGATATTTAGAATCTTCCTTAAAAATAAGCAAACACATATTTTTTTGTTTTAAAATCCCAATAGAAGGGGTGAAAAAGGGTGAAAAATGGGTTGATACCGGTACTTATATCTCAGAAACTGAAGATATTACAGACCTGAAAATTGGTGCTTGGGATCTCCTTTAAAAATAAAGATACACGTATATTTGGAAAATCCAATTAATGGGGGGGGGGGGTGAAAAGGGAGCGAATTTTTAAAATGAGTGTATCTATGTCTCAAAACTTTTAAAGTTTATAGATGTAAAACTTGGTATTTAGAATCTCCTTTAAAAATAAAGAAACACGTATTTTTGTTTTGTTTTCGGAAAATCCCAATAGGAAGGGTGGAAAAGGGTGAATGCCTTTAATGAGGCTACTTATATTTCAGAACCTGAAGATATTACATACCTGAAAATTAGTATTTGGGATCTACTTTAAAAATAAAGAAACAGGTATTTTTTCGTTTTTGGAAAATCCAAATAAGGGGGGTGAAAATGGGGGTGAATTTTTAAAATGAGTGTGTCTACATCTTAAAACTTTAAAGTTTACAGATGTAAAAATTTGTATTTAGAATCTCATTTAAAAATAAAGGAACACGTATTTTTTGTTTTCTGTAAATCCCAATAGGAGGGGTGTAAAAGGGTGAATAATGGGTTGATTGCCTTTTTTTTTTGCTAGGGGCTTTACGTCGCACCGACACAGATAGGTCTTATGGCGACGATGGGATAGGAAAGGCCTAGGAGTTGGAAGGAAGCGGCCGTGGCCTTAATTAAGGTACAGCCCCAGCATTTCCCTGGTGTGAAAATGGGAAACCACGGAAAACCATCTTCAGGGCTGCCGATAGTCTCAAAAAACTCAACACCTTACAGAAGTAAAAATGGTATTTTTTTAATCTCTATAAAATATAAGGAAACGTGCATTTTTAGTTTTCGGAAATAACACTTGGGGTAGAGTGAGGGGGGGGGGGTAAAAGTGACTGAAAATGGTGTTGAATTATTTTAATTAGGCTACTGATATCTCAGAAATGAAGATGTTACAGACGTGAAATTTGATACTTGGAATCTGCTTTCAAAGTGAAGAAACACGTATTCTCGGAAAATCCAATGAAGGGGAGGGGGGTGAAAGAATTGAAATATTAATTGACTTAATTGTATGAGAATACATAGACTATATCTAATAAAAACTAAAGTTGTTATAGACGTGAAAATTGGTATTTTGATCTCCTTTAAAAACAAAGTAAAGCGCGTTTTGGGGAGGAAACCATCTTGGGGGGGGGGGGAGTGAAATGGAGTTGAATTCCTTTCATGAGGACACATAAATCAAAATCTGAAGAAGTTAGAGTCGTGATAATTGGTCTTTAGAAGATCCTTTACTGTTAAAGAAACAAGTATTTTTTTTGCCGGAAAATTCACTTGGGGGGAGGAGGGGGGCTGGGAATGTGAAAGGGAGTGAAAAAATGTAAATTTTTTAATGGGGATACTTATATCTCAAAACTGAAAGTGTTAGACGTGAACATTGCTGTTTGGAATCTCCTTTAAACATAAAGAAACACGCCTTCTTTAAATTTTTTTGGGGGGTGGGGGTAAATAAACTTAACGGCTATGGTGTGTAAAAGGAGGTCAGACCAATTGATTTTACTGTTCATAATGTACTTATAAGGAGCCTCCGTTGCTCAGGCGGCAGCGCGCCGGCCTCTCACAGCTGGGTTCCGTGGTTCAAATCCCGGTCACTCCCTGTGACATTCGTGCTGGACAAAACGGAGGTGGGACAGGTTTTTCTCCGGATACTCCGGTTTTCCCTGTCATCATTCATTCCAGCAACACTGTCCAATATTTCATTTCATTTGTCATTCATCGAGCATTGCCCCAGAGGAGTGCTTCGGCAGCCGGCACAATTCCTATTGTCGCCGCTAGATGGGGCTTTATTCATTCCATTCCTGACCCTATCGAATGACTGGAAACAGGCTGTAGATTTTCGATGTACTTATTCTGTTCATAAACCGATCATTTTTAATCTTTCCTGGGTTCGTTTTCAACAGCCATCTTTTCCTTCGGAGAACGTTCTTAGATTACAGTAGATTCTCCTGGCATACTACATTCCAAATTTCGTGGCAGAGCCGGGAATCGGACCCGGGCCTCTAGGGGTGGCAGCTAATCATTCTAACCACTGCACCACAGAGGAGGACACGTTTCTTTACAACTGCTTTAATGCGAATACCCCAATGGAGATATTTCCTTATATTAACACCTAGGTGCATTCAGTGATCCCCATGAGATACATTTTCATGGTGAAATTTACAACCCGACTTTTCACCCCGTTTACCATCTGCCGTCCATCTCACGATATTGTCGACATCTTTATTTCAGTCGCTCACAATCCTGTAACTCATTTATTACTCTACAGAGCAGGGCCTTTCAGGGTGCATGCGCCAGTTTACTGCACGGCGCAAGGTGCAGGAGACGACTTCACTAGGTTGACTAGAGTGCAAACCCCCGCTCATCATTCCGTATATCTGTCTCACCTGTTCGGAGTCTCTGCCTTCTTCACCTTCCCCGGCGATTCTCCCCTCACTGCGAAATGTTTATGTGCGGTGAGCGGAGACACTCTGTAGTATGGGTTAATGTTACCGGTGTTAAAAAACTCCTCTTTCGATTTGGTTTGAGCAGAAAATTTATCTACTCTAGCCCTTCTTTTCCGTTTTTCTTTGGAATTATACAGGGTGATTTAAAAGTTCAGAGCGGAGTGCCGAGGATTAGGCGCGCTGGGAAGCGGTGACAGCGAGCACAGTGCCCGCAATGACAAGCAGGCATAGTCGGCTCAAAGAAGCGGCATGATTACGCCTATAGAAACTAAACGAAACTGAACTCACCGGCTACATAGATGCTCTGGACAAATAAGTAAATGAATAAACAAATAAATAAATCAACTAGGAAATTAAACTGAATTCGCCAGTAATAAGTAAATAAATAAATAAATAAATAAATAAATCAACTAGGAAATTAAACTGAACTCACCAGTATTTACAGCCGATGCTGAAAGTGATCTCCTTCAGCTGCAATCCAAGCTTCACATCTTGTAATGAGATTTCGAAACACACTTTGTAGTTCATGGACACCGATAGAACGTACAATGTTCCTAATTTTAGTTTTTAATTCTTCTGCAGTTCGAGGATTATTCCTGTAAACTTTTCCTTTAAGATTTCCCCATACATAAAAATCACATGTACTTAAATCAGGCGAACGAGGGGGCCATAGGCCTTTACTGATGATCTGATCATCATCGAACACTTCCCGTAACCGTCGCATAGAGCTACGCGCCCCATGGGCCATTGCATTATCCCACTGGAAATAGCCGTACCTTTGCTCTTCTTCAGTCAATTCAGCAAGAAATGGTTCCAGAATGATGTGAATATAACGGTCAGAAGTAATCGTGTCCTGAAAAAATATCAGACCGATAATTCGTCGGGCACTGATAGCGCACCACACACCCACCTTCACATCGTGCAGAGGTCTCGGCTGTAAAATGTGCTGGTTGTCTGTATCCCAGATTCTATTGTTCTGTGAATTGACATATCCACTCAAATGAAACCAGGCTTCGTCGCTCATAAAAAGAAAGTTCGGGTCCACAATACCGTCGTGGACACTATTCATTAGCCAATTGCAAAATCGTATTCTTGCACTGAAATATGTAGGCAGTGTGTTATGGACTGAATGAGTCCGATAAGATCGTAAATGTAACAATTTTGTTGCATTATGTGCTGAAGAAGGTGAAATACCACTTTCCTAAGTTACTCTCCGAAGCGACTTATGTGGACTGACCTGGAGTCTTGCCTGTATATCTTCTAACCTCTCCCGTGTGAGAGCTGATCTCCTTCGCTTCTTTTTCTTAATGATTACGGAACCAGTACTACGCATCTTGTAAACGAGCTAATGCACGTAACGTTTTGATGGTACTGTCGCACCGGGAAATTGTCTACGGAATTTTCGAAGGCACCTTTTAACTGGTTTCTTCTTGTGCAAATAACACGCGACCAAAAATATTCTTTGCTCTGTAGTGTATTTAACCATCGTGATAATAACCCCACAACACACCTTAAAAATCCAATAGTTTCTAGCGAACTGAGGGACAAAGTGCTAAACAGCTGCGTGCTGGCAGTGAACATTTCTTATCTCGCCAGTGTTGACACAAGCCATATGGCGCTCGCTCGGGAATTCCCACGGCATGCGAGCAGAAATCTGAACTCTTAAATTATTCTCCCTGCACCAGTAATATCTGGAATAAGGTGGCTGACAGCAATTCTGGGAGCGTTCTTTAAATTACAATCAGAAATACTCACACGCAATCTAGTTTTCCTACAAGTCAAAACAGAAGAAAAGCTTTCGAATATGCATCTTAGCTGCTTCTCTATGCAGCTTAGGAAAATCTTCCTTCGACAAATTCTCGTAGAATTCGAGCAAAGCCCTTGTATTGAAAAATAGATCTTTTTGATGATCACGAAATTATTGTCTCACAGATTAAGCATTTGGTTTTATCGTCACGACGGAGAAAAAATTCGAAAGTTCCCATTTCGATTGAAATGGATTTTCGGAAGTTTTTGCTTTCTTCCAAACAGGTAGATCCATTATTGTGTTGTTGTCTTGCTCTTATCTTTTTCACTGATAAACAAGCCGTCTATCAGCGAACGCTTCGTCGCTCTCAGCACACTACACCATCCGAGTCAAACCGAGCTGAGCCGAACCGGACCGATGCACAGTGCACGGAGCCTTTGCCCCTCGATTTGCACGCGTGAGATTTTGGCGTTTGAGAGGTCCTGCTATAGAGTATAACATTTCCGCATAAAGCCTTATCTATGATTCCAGTTCTTTACTCATACTATTTGAAAACATAATGGTCCAATAATACTGCCCAGAGCCTCCGTGGCTCAGACGGCAGCGCGTCGGCCTCTCACCGCTGGATACCGTGGTTCAAATCCCGGTCACTCCATGTGAGATTTGTGCTGGACAAAGCGGAGGCAGGACAGGTTTTTCTCCGGGTACTCCGGTTTTCCCTGTCATCTTTCATTCCAGCAACACTCTCCATTCTCATTTCATAGCATCTATCAGTCATTAATATATCACTTTGGGAGTGGCGACCCCATCGTACTAACAGCCTATGTATGCTTCATTCATTACATCCCTGACCCGGTCAATGACTGGAAAACAGGTTGTAGGTTTTCATTTTCAATACTGCCTTGCTGAACACCCCTTTCAATCACTACAGGATCAGATAATGCTCCACCTACTCTAATTATCGCAGTTTTATTTTCTGGAAATGTAGCCACCATTGAGTCACTCATCGCGTGGTCCAATAACCCTCATTGTTATAGGTAGTCCTCCATGATCTATCCAATAAAAAGCCTTGGATAGGTCCATTTGTCCTCCTGAATCTAACAAGGGGAGGTCACGATGTCCGCATCACCGGTTTTGATCAAACTTTGTAGGTTGGTAGTAATACATCATAAAAACGCACTGGCAAAGTAGTAGCGCGCAACTCTCAAAAATTTTCCAGGGAAAAAAAAAAGCGATTTTGAAAATGTCGAAACAAGTTACAAGACGTTTAGCATGCCAGGTACCATCAAGCGAGAGACTGTGGCCTGGTGGTCGAGGGGTAAAGGTTCTCCATTTCAGTAATGAAGATGAGGAGTTCGATTCACGCTGCTACCAGTATTTTACCCTACGCCTTTCCCCCTTCTTCATCTATTCTTCTTCTTAATCTTAATCTGTTTACCCTCCAGGGTTGGTTTTTCCCTCGGACTCAGCGAGGGATCCCACCTCTACCGCCTCAAGGGCAGTGTCCTACAGTGTGAGACTTTGGGTCGGGGGGATGAACTGGGGAGGAGGACCAGTACCTCTCCCAGACTGCCTCACCTGCTATGCTGAACAGGGGCCTTATGGGGGATGGGAAGATCGGAAGGGATATACAAGGAAAGGGGGAAGGAGGCGACCGTGGACTTAGGTACCATCCCGGCATTTGCCTCGAGGAGAAGTGGGAAACCACGGAAAACCACTTCGAGGATTGATGAGGTGGGAATCGAACCCATCTCTACTCAGTTGACCTCACGAGTCTGAGTGGACCCCGTTCCAGCCCTCGTACCACTTTTCAAATTTCGTGGCAGAGCCGGGAATCCAACCCAGGCCTGCGGGGGTGGCAGCTAATTACACTAACCACTACACCACAGAGGCGTTTTTCATCTATTACAAATTTATTTTCTTCCATTACTGTCTTCTTCTTCTTCTTCTTCTCCTTTATCTGTTTACCCTCCGGGGTCGGTTTTCCCTCGGACTCAGCGAGGGTCCCACCACTACCACCTCAAGAGTAGTGTCCTCGAGCTTCAGACACTGGGTAGGGGGATATAACTGGGGAGGATGACCAGTACGTCGCCCAGGCGGCCTCACCTGCTATGCTGAACAGGGGCTTGCTGGGGGATGGGAAGATTGGAAGGCATAGACAAGGAAGAGGGAAGGAAGCGGCTGTGGACTTAAGTTAGGTACCATCCCGGCATTTGCCAGGAGGAGAAGTGGGAGACGACGGAAAACCACTTCCAGGATGGCTGAGGTGGGAATCGAACCCACATCTACTCAGTTCACCACACGAGGCTGAGTGGACCCCGTTCCAGCCCTAGTACCACTTGACAAATTTTGTGGCAGAGCCGGGAATCGAACCCGGGCCTCCGGGGGTGGCAGCTAATCACACTAACCACTACGATGATTCGGCCTCTTCTGTAATCTCTACAGAGTCGACGGGATCCAGTAAGCCATTTATACAAAGAAGGTGCTCGACGTATGCCATGGCCCTTTTCAACTGTTTATTTGTTGTTTGCTCTCCCGGGAACTCGTTTCCACTTAGCGTAGCTTCACATTCAAAAACACTTCCGTTCGAACATAATTCAAAATGCGTGATCTCCATGCCGATCGAACTTATGATGAGCACGTCTGGTCACATCGCACACAACCGTTACACGACACAACGCGGTCAGACAGTGACTAACTGCTGCTCTCATTCGCAACACGAGGAAAAAGGGGATCACAAAATGTCAGAAAAAAATGTTAAGACAAGCGTAACTCGAACTCGCCATCTTCATAACCGACGTAGAGAGCCTTAACCACTCGGCCACCGCGGCACAGTCCATCGCTGAATGGTACGTGGCATGCTAAACCTCTCGTAACTTTTCTCGACCTAATCAAAATAGCTTTGTTCGGAAATTTTTGAGAGTTGCGCGCTACTACATTGATAGTGTGTTTTTGTGATTTAGTACTACTAACCTACATGTTTTGAACAAAGTTGGTGATGCGGACATCGTGACCTCCCCTTGTAAAACATCTGCTAGGGTAAACCTACCTTATTTCGTGATACGCGACATATTATTGATCCTGAAGTAAGGTAGGCGTTTTACACTGAGTTCCAACAGTCCTCAATACATAGCAGGAGTGATTTTCATCATCATCATCATCATCATCATCATCATCATCTGTTTACCCTCCAGGTTCGGTTTTTGCCTCGGACTGAGCGAGGGATCCCACCTCTACCGCCTCAAGGGCAGTGTCCTGGAGCTTCAAACTCTTGGTCGTGGGATACAACTGGGGATAATGACCAGTACCTCGCCCAGGCGGCCTCACCTGCTATGCTGAACAGGGGCCTTGTGGAGGGAGGGGAAGATCGGATGGGATAGGCAAGGAAGAGGGAAGGAAGCGGCCGTGGCCTTAAGTTAGGTACCATCCCGGCATTCGCCTGGAGGAGAAGTGGGGAAACCACGGAAAACCACTTCCAGGATAGCTGAGGTGGGAATCGAACCCACCTCTACTCAGTTGACCTCCCGAGGCTGAGTGGACCCCGTTCCAGCACTCGTACCACTTTTCAAATTTCGTTGCAGAGCCGGGAATCGAACCCGGGCCTTCGGGGGTGGCAGCTAATCACACTAACCACTACACCAGAGGCGGACCACAAAATTCATTCCGTCCTGAAAACATCTGCCTTGCCTGCATGCTCAGACAACACAACCAGATATCTTGGTATTTGCCGCCTCACCATGATAGAACGCCGTAATGTTATACTCGTATTAAACACTGGAAGGCATGCGTTTGTCTTCTAGATCATATGAACCTGGCACGCCGCTGAAACACTAAATTGACGTTGTGACCACAGTATACCTAATACTTGCTATAAGCTTCCCCGGGCGCCTTGCGGAGCCGTAGTGTAGTTGGTAGGGGTGTAGCGGAGCGGGCTTGCAGGTCAGATAGGAGGTTCGAGTCCGGGGCGAAGATTACGAGTTTTTGAAATATTTGTTGAATACGTACCGCACGCAATGAATGTGTTTGTGGCCCTAGCAAAGGCAGATTAGTTAGCAGACCGGACATAATAGGATCACAACTGCCCTGACAAAGTTTCATCGCAGCAAACGCTGCATGTGATGACCGTTTGGTTTATGCACATTCGGGCCCGGTGTCCAATAGATCGCCTTGCTCGCTGAAGCATTCCAGGTGTAATTGCTCGGCAAGGGGCAGTGATGAGTTGCTAGAGCTGGTCGGGGTTTTCCCGCTTTTGATTGTACACGACGTTCTTCAAATGTCCCCACAAGAAGAAGTCTAACGGCGTTAAATCCGGTGATCTGGCGGGCCAAGAAACAGGGCCTTCTCGTCTTATCCATTTCCCTGGTAGTTCCTCGTTCAGATGGTTACGAACGGGCAAAGTCGAATGTGGTGGAGCTCAAACGATTGTGCAAAGGCACATCATCAAGCAGCAGTGGCAGTTCATGACGGATAAAGTGCAGGTAGCGTGGACCCGTCCAATGGCCCTGAAAGAAATAACGTCCAATCAGGCGATCACCCAAAATTCCACGCCATACATTCACTCCCCATCGTACTTGATGGGCCGCCTGTCGCACCCAATGAGGATTGTCCGGACTCCAATAGTGCATGTTGTGGCGATTGACGTTCCCATTATTATGGAAGCGTGATTCGTCCGAGAATAAGGTATGTGATACGAATGGTGCATCATTGTCCAGCCTGCCTAATAGCCACCGACAGAACTCCATTCGAGCTTGGAAATTCCGCCCTTGGAGCTCTCGATGTAGCTCAAGATGGTATGGCTGAAATTTATGTTCATGCAGTATTCGCCAGACGGACGGCTGGCTAGTGTTCACCTGTCGTGCAATCGCCCTTGTACTGATGTATGGATTATTGCGAGCTGCCTCCAGAACGGCCTCTTCTGTCTCGCCCGATGTAATAGGCCTATCGCAGACTGGTGGCTGCTTGGAAATCAGGCCTGTTGTCCTTAGGCATTTTTCAACACGGCGGAATGTCGTAGCAGCTGGGTGTCGCCTGTCGGGATACCGTTTCTGGTACAGACGTAGTGCCTCGCACGCGTTTTGTCTTGCTTCTCCATAAATGAGGAGCATGTTAACGTATTCCTCTGTGGAAAACATGCCGAATGAAAGCAGAGATTACAGTACATTCAGGCTCTAACCAGCGGAGTGTGCGCAGTGCACAAGATGAATAACAGCCTCATTCTACTGTTTGAGTGCGGCAAAGGTGGGCCTGTGTTTACGTATTCAAACATAATGCCGATGCAAAATTACTTGAACGATGCAGGATTCGAACCTCAGCTGGCACATTCCGTTGATCGCTAGGCGAACGCCTAACCAGCTCTGCTACGCCAACCTGCTGGTAAGTTGCTGGTAGTACGGCGAGAGCAGCGTACATGCGCCGTCTGGTTCGGTGTTTAAGACATGATTAACTGCACTGTTACCTAGTTTTATGCATTGATTCCCCTCTTCGTTACATCCGGTCACGGGGCATGACACATTAACATAGTTACATGGTGGAAGGACGTTGCTGAATGATTTCAAGGCGTCATGTTTTGCGAACGGATGATATAACATTTCGCTAGTTTTCAGAATCGTGTGGAATATGTGCTCACTGAACATTACTACTATACAGTACGCCTGCAGGGGAATAGCAACCCTATAATCATGTGCACGTTAGTTGGGCTGCAGCAAACGACAATGGCAGGGACTGCTGAAAAGTCCGCCTCCTTCCCTCTTCCTTGTCTCTCTCTTCCAATCTTCCCATCCCCCCGCAAGGTCCCTGTACAGCATAGCAGGTGAGGCCGCCTGGGCGAGGTACCGGTCATCCTCCCCAGTTGTATCCCCAGACCCAGAGTCTGAAGCTCCAGGACACTGCCCTTGAGGCATCGTTAATTTGTAGTTAATAGCTCACAAAAGAGAAAGAAAAGGAAACATTGTTTTTCATTACGATATAACTAAACATTCTTTCTAATTAAAATATGCCCAAATCTGTTCCTGTTCGTAACCATGTCCTCATAGTTTTTTCAAGGTGTCACTCTGTAGTGTTTACTGTTTTTATCAGATGGCGGTGGTATCGTCTTGTACTTCTACAGAGTGTGCTGCCATGACTAATATTGGTTTTGGTTTAGCCTTTGCCAGTGGTATGTGCAGTGTCTCCGCATATTGAACGGATTTTAAACTTTGTCGAGGAGCAGAGCCTGCGGTGGTAATAGGTGATTGGTAGGGGGTGTTGGCGTGTTGCGTAGAATAATATGGGCGAGCGGGGAGAGGTCCATGGTTTCGAGAGGTTGGGGAAGGTTTTGGGAAGTTACATTTTGAAGGTATCGTAGGCGGAGGGAATGAAGGTGGGGGATCATTTTTGGGGAAGGATATAAGTCGTTAATGGTTTCAATTCTTGTGTCGTTCCGAAGTCGATAAGCGATACGTATGGCATGTCTGTCAATTTTATGAATTTCAAAGTAATGAATAGTGGAGGCGGTAATCTAGGATAAGTATTCATTATTATGCCTACAGGTCGAACAAAGGCTTTGTATGTATTTATAATATGGGAGGCTCTTACTCCCCAGGTTTGTCGTTATACAGGGTGAAGCGTAATTCGCGCACTCGGGCGTCGCAGCGCGACTCCTCACATGCCAGCAATAAAAAAATGTCTCTTACAAAATTTCGTCTTGCGAATATATCCGGCAGAAAAACGACGTTGAAGAGTAGCAATCTGGCAACACTGTAACCACATGTATGGTAACCACCTGTGTCAAGAGGGGTTAGTCGTACTGTACAGTTGGTGCAGTGGATAGAGTTTTGGGTTACCATGCAGGAGGTCGAGTGGTCGATCCTGGGTTCAGGCGTATGTTTTTCCTTTCGTAAATGCAGTACAGGTGGTATGGTATCTGGCATCTTAATCGCCAACAGCGATTGCAGTGGGTCCTCTAGAAACCATTTGCACTTACATACTACGATCCTAGAAATGGACGAACAATCGTTTTCATTGGTCAGCTTTGAAAGGCGCCCTTTCCACGTCGTGAGGGTGAATTTATTCGCACCACTTCATCTACTAGATGTGAAACCTGTTTGTTTCAGCTGTCTATTTCTTATTAGTCTAACCAGGTATTTGTTGTTTAAGCGTTACAAAATGTTGTAAATGTAGGATACATGTCACCTCAGAAACGGTGTCTTACTGTATTACAGTAGGTAATTAATGTCAGATGGAAATTAGCAAATAAAAAATGCGCCTCAACCCAGGATCGAACCATCGACCTCCTGCATGCCAACCAAAAACTCTACCCACTGCACCAACTGTACAGCACGACGAGAAAGTGCTGACAGCGGTAGTTACCGTACATATGGTTACAGTGTTGCCAGATTGCTACTCTTCAACGTCCGTTTTCTACCGGATATACTCGCAAGACGAAATTTTGTAAGAGACATTTTTTTATTGCTGGCAGGTGAGGAGTCGCGCTTCACCCTGTATACATTCCATTGAAGATTATTTTGGAACGTGAAACCTACTTAAGTGAGTATGAAAGTTTCTGTAAGAGCTTCGTTGTTAAGAACGAGGTGAATTTGGTTAGTAAGGCGGTGTCTAAGTTTACGGTTTTTAAATATTATACATAGCGTTGTCCGCCTCTGTGGTGTAGTGGTTAGCTGCCACCCCCGGAGGCCCGGGTTCGATTCCCGGCTCTGCCACGAAATTTTGAAAAGTGGTACGAGGGCTGGAACGGGGTCCACTCAGCCTCGGGAGGTCAACTGAGTAGAAGTGGGTTCGATTCCCACCTCAGCCATCCTCGAAGTGGTTTTCCGTGGTTTCCCACTTCTCCTCCAGGCGAATGCCGGGATGGTACCTAACTTAAGGCCACGGCCGTTTCCTTCCCTCTTCCTTGCCTATCCCTTCCAATCTTCCCATCCCTCCACAAGGCCCCTGTTCAGCATAGCAGGTGAGGCCGCCTGGGCGAGGTACTGGTCATACTCCCCAGTTGTATCCCCCGACCAAGAGTCTGAAGCTCCAGGACACTGCCCTTGAGGCGGTAGAGGTGGGATCCCTCGCCAAGTCCGAGGGAAAAACCGCACCTGGAGGGTAAACAGATGATGATGATGATAAATAGCGTTTTGTTTACGTTAATTTTGATCTGCCAGAGATTTAGCAATTGTTCGAGCTTGTTTAGGAAGGGTTGGAGATTGTTTTTCAGGGAGGTATTATGAGTACTTGAGTACTTAGAGACAGGATTGTTATGTCGTCTGCGAATTGATATATTCTTAAAAGTGGGGAGGGTTGAAGCATGTCTATACAAGAGGGAATGTTAGGAGTGGGGAGAAAGGACTGCCTTGTGGGACGTCGCTTTAATAGTGGAAGTGTAGGATAGAGTATGATGAATAATAATCTGGGCAGAGTACGAGTTGAGAAAGTTGGCGAGTAAACGGATTATTGTGACGTGGAGCGGGAGATAGCACAGTTTAAACATTAGACATGAGATCCATACTTTACCAAATGTATTTTCTACGTCTAGGCTCGTAAGTGCTGCTAGTCACGTTGGAAAGAGATATTTTGTAATGGATGCGGATATGGATGACGTGGTCATATTGAACCCATGACCTTTGTGCCCTAAGAATTTTAAGTATGAAAGTTATTACATGAGGCCCCATGTCAGTTGTGATGAGGAGCTTGAACATGTCTTGATATCACGGAAGTGACACGTGGCAAGGGGGTGGCTACCTTCTGTCCCACACTATGAGATGTGACGTCATCCGCAAGTGTCGAATGTGGAAGGATACAGAAGAAAGTTTATCTTGAAAGTTTATCTTGAATAACTCTAGTATCCAGTAATCGGGAGATTGTAGGTTCGAATCCCACTGTCGGCAGCCCTGAAAATGGTTTTTCGTGGTTTCCCATTTTCACACCAGGCAAATGCTGGGGCTGTACCTTAATTAAGGCCACGGCCGCTTCCTTCCAACTCCTAGCCCTTCCCTGTCCCATCGTCGCCATAAGACCTATCTGTGTCTGTGCGACGTAAAGCAATTAGAAAAAATCTTGAATAACTATATTTAAATGAAAGAATTAGTGGTGAACGCAGTATAATGAGGGTCCTGTATTTATCTATAAGACACTTGGTCTTTAGTACGACGGATTTGAGACGGCTAAGCCATTTCTGGGGATTATTTCAGATGGATGCGCGTGTATAGTTTACCCACGCTAAGTCGACAAAAATAGTGCCTATCAAATGAGGTCATTTAACCAGTTAATTTAATAAGAATAAATTGTAAAGTTTCAGGAACACTACCACTAACAACGTAGCAAGTATGTGGTTACATCAAAAACTCTTTTAAATGCAGTTCATTTAAGTCGAAAAAGTTACGCAAATTTTCTTGGCGGCAAATGGAAAATGCCTGGAGAGAGGGAGTACTGTCTATAAATAAGAAGGGACGCATGTTGAAACCCCTGCATTTGTATCGTTGAGGCTGGAGACAGAGGGTTGAACTGTTCTGTAAATCGATCGACAAGAAGTAGACTAAGTCCAACCAACAGATTTTAGCCGTTGTGGTTGGGGTCTTGACTCCATGTGGAGATAGTTTTTTGAGCAGAAGTAATTGTATAAAAAGGACGGTCAAGATACCGAAGAAGTATTTATAAATTTTTGTGTGGTAAAGAAAGTAATTCGTGTGCGGATATTAAATACAATCAGTCGAGTGAGATCAACAAATTGACAAGTGAAGGGCACTTCTTTTTTATGCTTTATTTCCAGGAAACAGGAAGAAAAATGCTATGTACAGCCAGAAATGTAAAAATGGCTAAATAAATGACAGAGGGTCACAGGTGAGCTCAAAAATGGAAACTGACGTAACCTAAGGTAGGTGACATGCCATCTTACCGTCTACTATATCTTGATTTATGATGTCAAACTTACATGTATTTGAAGTGGGTATTTATGACGCAGTTGGTCACCCATATGTTTCTTTGTGAATGTCAGAAGATGACGAAAAGGTCATTTGTTTTATTTCCTACTTGGATACATTTTTAAAGTATTGCGAATGCCGTGTAACGTTGTAAAAATTTATTAATGAGCGTTTCGAAGTGATATCACGTCCCAAATAGATCGTCGGCATTTCCGTGAATTTATTGCCTTTATTTTGTGATGTCAAATTAAGATGTTTATTCAACGTAAAAAAATTGTTTAAATTTTGATGGAATTGGTGCAAAAAGGATCCGTGGTTACCCATTTTCAATCGGATGGAAGCGCTGTATGAAGTGCTGAGTAATGCAGAAACGGTGAATTTTATCACGAAGAGTAACGTATTCTATGTCCGTTTAAACCGTGTCTGAGTGACAATAATAACAGTAAAATTTGTCAGTCATTTTTTGTGAAAATCTAGTTTTAAAATACGAGATCATTTTGTGCGAAGTTGTTCATTATTAAAGTATTATGCGTTATTAGGCGTCGTGGATTCTAGTAAGGATTTCTATTCCAGTTCTTTTGTCAGTGAGAGTCGTCGAGTTGAAGGCAAGAGTTAGATTTGCCGTATGAGTTGAGATAGGATTTTTGAATCAGGCGATTGGAAGCCTGTAGTGAACTAGGGACTTTGGTGTGAGCCCGAGGAAGAGTTTATACGTTTGGGATGGAAGTTAGAGTGCGAGAACCCACGCCGGTATTAATTTGCGACGAGTACAATTATTGTAGGACATTTAAAAGTAAATCTATTTGCATATTTGTTTGATCAGAATATCGTACTTTTGTTCTATTTTGCGAAGTCAAAAGGGTTCATTCTTAGAAGCCAGTCAAGCCTGACCATAGACATGTGTTTCATGTCAAAGCTGACCCCAGGAGGATCATTTGTGCTCAATGCCGCCAGCTGATCGGAGTTCGCCGCTCGAAGATAACAGGGTTGTGCGCTTGCTACGTGTTAAAAATGAAACTGCGTTCTTGGCAACGGAGATCATTAACTACGGGAACTAGTTGAAAATATCATCCGGAAATAACGTGTAGGTTATTAGATACTGTGAATTTGTTTAATTGAGATCGTAATGAATGTTTGAAGCCCTAAAGTTAGAGTATAATGAGCGAGATTACCCAATTTCAGGGTTGTCCAAAATATAGAGTGGTGGTAGTGATAATTGTTTTGTTTGTGAGGGATGCACAAAATCTTTATGAAATGTTATGACAAGGTATGACATCGTAATCGGCTTACGTTATACGGCGAGTTACTTTTGGTTTGTACTTGTTTATTATGGTTATCCATGTATTAATAATGGTTAGGATTAGATTAAAGGGTGATGTCATGAAACAAGATATAATACTGGAAATAAATGATGTAAATTTTTCCAGCTGCACAATAACAAGAGATGATAAACATTAAACGTGAACTGAATATAACTGCGTCAGGATTTGAGTAGGGACTTGTGAAAGAAATCATTCGTCCGTGGAGATAGAATTTGTTTTTCATTAAGATTTCATTAAATCGTTGTTAATTTATTTAATTAATTATTAAATTCAGGGGGAACCGTATTTGTAAAATAAATTTAAAGCAAGCGAATAACTTGGAGATGCATTCTGGAAATCTTAGTTTATTTTCCTGGGAATATTTAAATGTTAACGTAACGATTAAGGGGACATATCCGAAGGTAATGGATTTTACTGCCACAAAGTATTGTGAGCGTTGTTGTTGTTGCATTATTTGACTTTAATTGATTGAGCAGTAAATGTGCTGGGGTTAGTAAAGTGGAAACTTTGGTCATCAACCGATGTAACTTAATTGTGTTTAGCCTTCAGCTTAGGAACTTGGACGGTCATGGGGTCATCAACCTCAATGACTTAGATTAGGGCATATGCCACTGTAGCATCATTATCATTGCGGTCATCATCCACAATGACTTTAAAGTAACTTAGAAGTTTAGAGGTTGGTCCATGACATAGTCGCAGGTCACATCGATTCAATTAAGGGTCCATGCCGTATAACCACTGTGTGGCACACACCGATTGTACTGCCTTAACATACCCAGAGTCCGAAGTTCGTGTTACGAGGGCTGGACCATCAAGAGTCAGTATGATGGTACATGTAGTCTCACATGGAACCCGAATTTAAGGATTTGCAGACTTTCCTTTCTTTATTTAATAATTGAGACAATGGTTTCTAGTAAGGATGCCCATCAGGCAGTTAAGTCAAAGGCTCAAACCAGCGTTCAGCCCCTCTGTGTAAAAATGATTGTGGTGTTAAGTGGACAAGATAGAGTCCGAATTATACATGGATTTCAAATTATTACTTTCTTCAGTAACTTTTTCCAAAATAAAATACAAATATTTTATGAATAGACCTTTCATTTGAGTAGATAGATTAGAATTACTGAAACCTACCTTTACCTCAGCAAGTGAGGAAGAACCCCAAAACGACCCAAGAGACAGATCTCATGAAATTTTGCTGATAGGTAAGGGAGGTAGGTATCATTCAGAGTGGACCAAAGGGTTCAATATGTAGAGTATTGGGGGCGGAAACCTGCTTGGGAATTGGGAATGACTTTGAAAGAATTTAGAGAGGTGTATATACTACAGACTAGGATTGTCTGTAGAATTTGGGAGATTACTGGGACAAGGCTGATTGGGCTATAAAATATAATTGGGATGGTAACTTTTGTGGTTTGAGGACAAGTAATATTGTTGCATGTCCCCAGTGGGGAGGATAGGAGCCTGTTTTGATTATGATATTGTTAATAGTACTTAATAACTGTAGGAATAGGTGAGGGACTTCTTTAATATGTCTATAGGCGATTTGATCTTTCCCAGGATCTGTGTTCTTTTTGTTCTTCAGTACTTTCTGAATATCTTGAACTATAATGTATTTGTTTAGAGGGTGTCCTAAGCCAGGGGCACGTAGGGACTGAAGGAGGGAGGTTGTGTGATGTCAGTGTATTGGGATAGAATTAGACTATAGGAAGTAGGGCCTGTTGATGTGGAGAAGACTGCTTTAAAATAATCGGCAGAGGTTGGGTTTGGTTTGGGGATCGTTAGGTGCAGTTTTATTATGGACTAGCTGATGTACCCGTGCTTCGTTACGGAATTCTACATTGTATACGGAATTCTAGTGCACACGTTGTGAGCAAGATTGTATTAAATTGCATAGATCTTAACGTTACTCTAGAAACGCGACGGGGAAGTCACCAAACATATTTTCTCATATGAAGACTGAGTTAGGGAATTTTCACTGTAATAGGAGACCCGCTTGCATACCATCAGTCACAATCAGATTGGGGAGTTTTCATTATTATGGTAGGCACTCACTCTCCACCTGCCTTTACATCCTCAGAAAGACTGTCTTAGTAGTTTTTCCAACTGAAATGAACATACATTACAATGACGTCAGTAGGAATGGAGCGATTAAATGCAATGCTTTCATATGAAATACTCGATCAAATGAGACATCACACATTTTATCCCTTTTAACGAACAGGACTACACTGCCGAGCTAACAGTCCAAAGTTCCAGTGCTGGAATGACCAAGCCTCAGACAGCCGTGATTCGTGAACACTATTCGTCTTTATCGGCGGGGGAGAGGGTCGAATAGTGGAGACTCCCAGGGCATAAACTATGCCCTTTTACTAATCTGTTTCCTAGGAGTACCCGATGAGTCCGAAAATATCAATTCACTACACTAGCGGCGGAAAAATCTATCTGACTTGGAGGCAAACTTTTTCCTCCAAGCCAGAGGAGAAACCCCCTCTTCACTGATAATTTGGAATAAAATGAATGTAGAATTTAATAAAAGTGAGGATGAAAAAGTTTTCTTAAGAAACGGCTCTTTTCAGGGTTGAATTTTGAGTTATTTAATGAATTGTGGTGCTATAATTTGGAATAGGCCTAAATTGTTATTCTAGACCAGGCCATACTACTACCGGTACTACTAATACTAAGTCAGCCTCTGCCTTAAGTATGCACGCTGCTCATTCAAAACAGAGCGTCAGAGTAGGGATCGAATAACTGGAATACTATGAAGAGCCAGTGTGTTGCGTACCAGCTGTATCAGAAAATGTATGAACCAAAGGAATGGCATGCTAGAGAAGAAAGTTTTCTAACTCCCCGGCTAGTTCCCGCCAATATTCAGTCAGGCTATTACACTCGGTACGCAGCAGTAATCCCATCTATCGGAGTTGAGAGGCAGCATAAGAGACAAATAACATCACAACAAACAATGGTCAATGTAATGTTATTGTTGATGAATGTTATGCGCTTTCGATATTATAGGCCTTCACATTTAGTTTTCTTCCAACTCGGAAATACCACTCATCATAATCGGTACGGTAAAACTGAATAAAACATAAATGATCGGAAATAGTATCCTCTGGAACTTTTGCTATGTAGTACTTTCGATAGGACCAAAAACATCATCATCATCTGTTTACCCTCCAGGTTCGGTTTTTCCCTCGGACTCAGCGAGGGATACCACCTCTACCGCCTACACTGCAGTGTCCTGGAGCTTCAGACTCTTGGTCAGGGGATACAACTGGGGAGAATGACCAGTACCTCGCCCAGGCGGCCTCACCTGCTATGCTGAACAGGGGCCTTGCGGGGGATGGGGAAGAGTGGAAGGGATAGACAAGGAAGAGGGAAGGAAGCGGCCGTGGCCTTAAGTTAGGTACCATCCCGGCATTTGCCTGGAGGAGAAGTGGGAAACCACGGAAAACCACTTCCAGGATGGCTGAGGTGGGAATCGAACCCACCTCTACTCAGTTGACCTCCCGAGGCTGAGTGGACCCCGTTCCAGCCCTCATACCACTTTTCAAATTTCGTGGCAGAGCCGGGAATCGAACCCGGACCTCCGGGGGTGGCAGCTAATCACGCTAACCACTACACCGCAGAGGCGGACACCAAAAACATAGGTATTTAAAAATTAAATTTCAGGCGCCTTCCCCTAAAGTACAATTTTATCCAGGGTGAATACAATTGTTTATAGCTTACACTGTAGTTTCTTATTCCCCTACTCTACATAGCGATTTTCATTAAATTCTGTTAGCCCATTTTCTCGTGGCTCGTCGTCGATATGGACTTGCAACAAAAATACAAATTCATGAATATCTGTGTTATCATAGCCGGTACGCTTAAAATGTGTAAGACATAAATGGTCGGAAATTTAATTCTCTATAACTTTGGTTATGTATCATTTATCGATACGACCACTAATAATAAAATATTTGAGAATTAATTTTAGGCCTTCCCCTAAACTACCATTTCATTGAGTGTGAATAAAATAATTTATAGCCTTGATTATAGTGGCCCATTCTCCGATTTTGTATACCAGTTTTTAATGAGATACGACCATTAATAACATAAATATTTGAAAATTAAATTTTAGGCCTTCCCCTAAACTACAATTTCTATCAGCGTGAATAAAAGTATTTACATCTCAAATTGTAGCGACTTATTTCCCGACTTTGCATACCGATTTTCATTAAGTTCTCTTCAGCCGTTTTCTAGTGATGCGTGTACAGACAGACAGACAGACAGACAGACAGACAGACATACAGACAGACAGACAGACAGACAGACAGACAGACAGACAGACAGACAGACAGACAGACAGACAGACAGACATTACGGAAAAATAAAAAGTGCATTTCCTTGTTACTGTGGACATGACCGATACAGAAATTCGCGCACTCGGGCGTCGCAGTGTGACTCCTCACATGCCAGCAATAAAAAAATGTCTCTCACAAAAGTTCGTCTTGCGGGTATATCCGGGAGAAAAGAGATACCTACCTTACATGTGGTTACAGTGTTGCCAGATTGCCAGTCTTCAACGTTCTTTTTCTGCCGGATATACTCGCAGGACGAACTTTTGTAAGAGACATTTTTTTTATTGCTGGTATGTGAGAAGTCGCGCAGCGACGCCCGAGTGCGCGAATTACGCTTCACCCCGTATATAGATTATAGGGTAATGGCGGTAAGAGTTTTGATTTGGGTTAGTTGGTTTAGTTTATTCCAATATTTACGGGAGTCACTAGTACATGATAAATCAGTGAACGTATTAGTCCAGGCTATTGCATGTCGGGGGGTAGTTCTGTGCTCATGAAGGGGCTTAGGGCCATGTGTGCCAACGTAGGCTTTGTACAGTTCGGGGGAATACTGTAGGAGTTGAAGGTCTCGGGGAGGGAGCGGAGGTTTTGAGGGGTGAGAAGTATGTCGGGTCATGTTTTGTCAGACTGCGGTGGTTACGATCGTTTCTATTTTTGTAATAAAGTTTTCTAATTCGTGTTTATTTGTTGGAGGTACAGTATTCTGGAGTAAGTGTGTAATGGTGTATCTATATGCTACCCAATTGAATCGATTATATTGTCGCACTGGTGGGGGCCGTTGGTTGCATTGGTGAGGGTTAGTTAACATGTTTTGACGGTTTAGTAGAAAATGAATGTGGTCACTGTCGATAGATGGAAGCACAGACACGTCATTGTTAGTTGCTAAGTTGGGGGAGAGTATGAGGATATCGGGGGTTGTGTTGAATATGGGTCGGGTGGGGGATGGAAGGAATATGAACATCTTGGATGTCATGTAACAGTAGATCATGAACCTGATGTTGAAGAACTTCACATGACGTTGTATTAAAATCGGCGATTAGTGTATAGGTGGTATATTTCCTCCCCTGCGAACCATTTGACCTTGCCGCGGTGGATAAGATTGCGCGTCTCAATGAAGCAGATAGCCGAACCGCAGGTGCAAACATATCGAATGGGTATCTATCGAGAGACCAGACTAACGAGTGGTTCATCGAAATGGCTGTGGCAGACTTTCGGAAATTGCTAGGGCGGCAGTTTAGATGATTGACTGTAATGACCTTGTAGTAATACCAAACATCGCTTGGCTGTGTTGATACTGCCTCGAGGCTGAAAGCAACGGGAAACTACAGCTGATGGGAGAAGATCAGTTTGACTTCGGAAGAAATGTAGGAACACGTGAAGAAATCTTGACTTTACGTCTGATCTTAGAGGATAGAATTAAGAAAGACGAGTCTACGTTCATGGCATTCGTAAATCTAGAAAAGGCATTCAGTAATGTTGATTGGACCAAGCTATTTGAGATTCTGAAGGTGATCGGGATCAGGTACCGAGGAGGAAGAATTATCTACAATCTGCGCTAAAAATCAGTCTGCAGTGATAAGTATCGAAGACTATGAAAAAACCAGCAGCAATCCAGAAAGGACTGAGGCAAAGCTGCAGTTTATCCCCTCTCCTTTTCAATATTTACAAAGAACAGGCAGTAAGGGAAATCAAAGAGGAATTTGGAAACGGAAACACAATCCAAGGAAAGGAAATAAAAAAATCTTACATTTGCCGATAATAGTTATTCTATCTGAGCCTACAAAAAGATCTGGAGGAAATGGTATGGACACAGTCTTGGAGAAGGAGTACAAGATGAAAATAAACTATTACGATACTAAAGTAATGGGTTGCAGTCAAATGAAGTCTGGTGATGCAGGAAACATTTGATGAGGAAATGAAATCTTAAAGGAAATGGATGAATATTGTTGCTAACGTTGGCAAAATTACTGAGAACAAAAAAATGCGGACAGGCACAAGCAAGGAAGGACTTTCTTAAGAAAATAAATTTGCTCACTTCGAACATTGATATAGGATTTAGAAAGATGTTTTTGAAGACTTTCATTTGTAGCATGGCATTGTATAAAAGTGAAACATGGACGATAACTAGCTCAGAAAGAAAGAGAATAGAAGCTTTTGACATGCGGTGTTGCAGGAGAATGCTGAAGGTGAGATAGATTTAGAGAATAACAAATAAAGGGACACTGAATAGAAACTGGTGAGAGGAAATCGATTTGGCAAAATTTGACCAGGAGTAGAGACTGAAAGGTAGACCATATTGAGACACCCAGGTCTTGTTCAGTTAGTTTTGGGGGGAAGTATAAGCAGTAGAAATGACTGCTATAGACCAAACTATGAATGTGACAAACAGATTGTAAGATATACAAGTTACGTAAACATGAAAAATTTAGCACGGTAGTAGGGTAGTATGGAGTTCTGCATCAAAACAGATTATGAACTGATGACTCAAACACCAAAATGAGGCATGTTCTACTTTGTTCCTTTTTTAAGTCATGATAAGATATTGCCTTAGAACTTGTTTTTCCTTTGTATAATTTATTTCCTATAAATTGCTCTATCGATGTATCCTCCTTGGAGTCATCTGAATTGCCAAGCACGTTTCGGTAATGAGTTATGATTGCGCGTTCTGGATTATTCTTGCCATTTTAAGTAATGTTGGTACTTGTGCCACATACCTCTGGATGTTATTACGGATCAGATTGAGAATAGTTGTGGCGTTCGCTGGCTGCTTTTAAGTTAAATGGCATTACTACGTCATCTTGACCTCTATAGGTTTAAATTGAACAAAACTGAATTGAATAAACTTGAATAAAAGCACTTCATCTGCGAAACGTACGGCCCGTGAAAGCATTATTATTATTATTATTATTATTATTATTATTATTGTCATCGGCTTTTCTGCTGTAATTTCCCAAAGGCGTTTCAAAGGCATACACAGTGGGTATGTTTCCTTCAAAGCGTCTGAGATTATAGTTCACGTAGTAGTAGGAGAGAATTCACCGTTAAATGGTCACAGAAAGTAAGGTAAGGGTGTATTCTGACCGAAGGCAGGTCCGAACCTCCGCAGAGGTGTGCCTGAGCCGGAGGGTGGCCAGTTCCTGTCCTCTCCTCCATTCCATTACCACCCACCAACAGCGCGTGGCAACCCATCCGAATCTTGACCACGCCCAATGCTGTTTAACTTCGGAGATCTCACGGGATCCGGTGTTTCAACACAGCTATGGCCGCTGGCTCACAGAAAGTAATATAATTAAAATTAAAATCACGTGGAAGCCCTGGGTGTAGTCATGTTTGGTGTGAATTCCGGCGTTGTCCAGGATGCATTGTTTACAGTTTGTGAAGTTTTTTGTTATCAATTTTACGTCACACCGACCCAGCGATGTGTTATGACTATGATGAGGACAGGAATAGGAAAGAGAAGGAAGCGACAGTGGCCTTAATTGAGGTACAACCCCAGTATTTGCCTGATGTGAAAATGGAAAACTCCGGGCGAGTTGGCCGTGCTGTTAGGGGCGCGTGACTGTGAGCTTGTATCCGGGAGATAGTGGGTTCGAAACCCACTGTCGGCAGCCCTGAAGATGGCTTTCCGTTGGTTTCCACATTTTCACACCAGGCAAATGCTGGGGCTGTATCTTAATCAAGTCTACGGTCACTTTCTTCCGACTCCTAGGCCTTTCCTATCCCATCGTCGTCATAAGACCTATCTGTGTCGGTGCGACATAAAGCCAATAGCAAAAAAATGGGAAACCTTGGACAACCATCATCAGGTCTGCCGACAACGGGGTTTGAACCCTCTAACTCCCAAATGCAAGCTAACTATTACGTGACCCAAACCGCGTAGCCAATTCGTTCGATGTCAAAGAGTTCAGTTCTCTGTTCGTGGCCGTACCTTTTTCAAGCATTGCTATTGATTTTGTGTTATGTACGCTTCATTTACAATTTGGCTTTACGTCGCACCGACACAGATAGGTCCTATGGCGACAGTGGAATAGGGAAAGCCTAGGAGTGGGAAGAAAGCGGCCGTGGCCTTAATTAAGGTAAAGCGCTATAATTTGCCTGGTGTGAAAGTGAGAAACAACGGAGAAACATCTTCTGGGCTGCCGACAGTGGGGTTCGAACCCACTATCTCCCGGATGCAAGCTCACAGCTGCGCGCCCCTAACCGCACGGCCAACTCGCCCGGTATATGTACGCTTTGCATTGATTTTCCCCTGTTGTGTAGCTGATTCATATTAGACAACATTATTGATTAAGTGGAGTCCGGTTGGCTGGAGACTAGAAATTGGGGCTTTCTGCTCTCCGTCTCGCCTACACTACTGCAGATCAAAAGCGGGGTAAGAGTAGATTGCTCAATATCGATCTGAGTGAGACAGCGTCTCCGTGAGAGGTGATGCGTCCCATATCCTCACTATTGGTACGTTCCTATGGCAGAATGACAGGATTGGACTCCCACACTTAGGCCCGGTTTCACAGTTTGAGTTTAAGCCGAAGCTTTAGTAAGCCACGCACGCCGCTCAAGCAAGGCTTACTCTTTGGCTTAAACACTACGAGTTTCACAGTAGGGGGACCATGTGCAGCTTTATTAAGCTGAACATCTCCGAAGTTGTTAATGCTTGCGCATGCGCAGTGATTCAATTCTCATCTTTGTTTACATCCGTAGCCTATGATTGATTGACTTGTAGGTTATACATCGTTTCTAGGGGGCAAACGGTTGGAAATAGGTATATACCATCGCGGACTTTTTTGTAGAGGTTTCTATGCTCTACAATTCGTACACTTACACTTGGGGTCTATCTTTGATGGTTCACGCAGCGTAAGCCAAGAAAGCAAGTGACCGACCGACATTTTTGTCTCTTGAGCCTCGAAATATATTCAGAAATATAAGTTATTTATTAATGTTATTGGTTTTACGTCCCACTAACTATGAATTTGAGCACCTTCACCACAGGACTGAGACAGGATCGAACCTGCCAAGTTGGGCTATAAGAGGGCCAGCGCTCTACCATCTGATCTGAATCCTTAGCTTAAACCTCAGTTTCATACAGCTTAAGCCAGTCACAGATAAGCTCGGCTTACCACTTGCACTCCCCACTGTGAAACTCGTCCAGAGTTTAAGCTCCCGTTTAAGCCCGATCCAAGGCTTAAGCGTATACTGTGAAACCGGGCCTTAATCTAGTTCCTGTAAAGAAAAGTGAGAATAAGGAAAGTCCGCCTATATGGTGTAGTGGTTAGTGTGATTAGCTGTCACCCCCGGAGGCCCGAGTTCGATTCCCGGCTCAGCCACGAAATTTGAAATGTGGTACGAGGGCTGGAACGGGGTCCACTCAGCCTCGGGAGGACAAGTGAGTGGAGATGGGTTTGATTCCCACCTCAGCCATCCTGGAAGTGGTTTGCCGTGGTTTCCCACTTCTCCTCCAGGCAAATGCCGGGATGGTATCTGACTTAAGGCCACGGCCACTTCCTTCCCTCTTCCTTGTCTATCCCATCCAATCTCCCCATCCCCCACCAAGGCCCCTGTTCAGCAAAGCAGATGAGGCCACCTGGGTGAGGTACTGGTCATTCTCCCCAGTTGTATCACCGACCCAATGTCTCACGCTCCAGGACACTGCCCTTGAGGCGGTAGAGGTGGGATCCCTTGCTGAGTCCGAGGGAAAAACCAACCCTGGAAGGTAAACAGATTAAGAAGAAGGAGAAGAAGAAGAAGATAAGGAAAGCAGAATTGAACTTAAAAATTAATATAATTTTGTTTCTATGTCGTACGTAAATTGAAATTCGGAAGAAAACAGAGACATTAAATCGAACTTCACATATGGAATGGGAAATTCAATGATTATTTAAATTTTACAGTACCATTGCCAAGTATATCCGTGGTGTAGGGGTAGCGTGCCTGCCTCTCGCCCGGAGGCCTCGGGTTCGATTCCCGGCCAGGTCAGGGATTTTTCTCTCGACTTGAGGGATGGTTCGAGGTCCACTCAGCCTACGTGATTAGAATTGAGGAGCTATCTGACGGTGAGATGGCGGCTCCGGTCTCGAAAGCCCAGAATAACGGCCGAGAGGATGCGTCGTGCTGACCACACGCTCCCTCGTAATCTGCAGGCCTTCGGGCTGAGCAGCGGTCGCTGGGCAGACCTAAGCCCTTTCAAGGGCGTTAAGTGCCGTGGGGGATTGCCAAGTATATGCGTATGTAGAAGTGGTGACGATATTCACATCAATATTCTGTAGTACATTATTTAGTAAAGAACTGAGTCGATCACGTGTTTTATCGGTTCTAGGCACGTCTGCCCAAATCATTTTACAAGTACTAATGTAATGAAATGTTTGGGTTTACTGTAGAGTTTAATTACGTGTGGGAGGGGGTGCTTTAGTGTTTAGGGTAGGCCTACCTATGGCGATGACGGGAGAGGAAAGGGCTAGGAGTAGGAAAGAAGCGTCCCTAGCCGTGATTAAGTTACAGCCCCCCCAGTATTTGCCTGGTGTGACAATGGGAGATCTTGGATCTTGGAAAACCATCTTGAGGACTACTGACAACGGGGTTCGACTCGTAACATCAAACAAAATATAAATCAACACACAGTATCACTGTGGAGTTCGATATACTTCCAAGCCCTTTAAGACATTTTGGCTGTCACATCTGTTGCTATGGCTGCGAAGAGCGCGCTCTGGGCTGTCGATGCTGTTCGAAGTGAGATTCCAGAAGTCAGCCTTCAAGAAATACCGTACCCTTTGAACCTCTCCTTGTGTGCACGAGTTGTGTTGAGGGTTCTTGGCTCTGCCTCGGCACTGCTCCAGCACTTACCCGTTTCTTCTCTTACTTCACGGCGCAGACCATCCGTTGTATTCGACTTCTTTTTTTGGGGAAGGGGGTACAAAGGTGATTCTATTCCACAAGCTAGGTTACTGAAATAAAGGAGTCCAGACTGATTTGAAAATTACTTAATTTATTGAAACAAGAAAACGGAATTAATTGGAACGAAGTAAAATTAACACCTGAACTGAAGTTAAAATGTACAAGGGTATAAACCAAATTAAAAGAAAAACAAATACCACAGTGAAGTTAAAAGATAAAATATATAATAACAATGGTTAATCATATTCAATATGCCTCTTAACCAGCTCAACTTCTTACCTTGGAAATTCTCCAGTAATTTCTCAGAATTTCTCCAGGAATAACACTTCAACATGATCCTTGAATAAAATCAATGGATAAACGAATGAATTTGGATCAATGTGCATCATAGCCACACAGCTTATTAAAATATCCAACATTGATTAATATAATGAGACACGCATTTCACTTCACAAAGTTCTTGTCATCACAATATTATTATTATCGAATCATGTCCCGTGGGACTTTGATTACCGGATATTTCACTAAATGGATCCCTTTTAAAATGCCATGGCTGAAGGCTTCCATCGGATCTCTCGTATACAAAAGTAATTTCACGAGTCATTTTGCCATGGATGAACAACCCTAATACACAATACACAAGGAATTTTACAATAATTGGAAACTTCATACTTCACCTCGTTTAACTTTGAAAAATTATGTCGACTGAACAGACGCCGCAAACGTTAGCGTACAAACATTTCTCAATTACCCTTTCAACATATGCAATTTTCACCTCGACTCTTCATTCCATTTATTTACCTGGAAATTGTCCGACTCGTTGGCTGAATGGTCAGCGTACTGGCTTTCGGTTCAGAGGGTCCCGGGTTCGATTCCCGGCCGGGTCGGGGATTTTAACCTTCATTGGTTAATTCCAATGGCCCGGGGGCTGGGTGTTTGTGCTGTCCCCAACATCCCTGCAACGCACACACCACACATAACACTATCCTCCACCACAATAACACGCAGTTACCTACAAATGGCAGATGCCGCCCACCCTCATCGGAGGGTCTGCCTTCCAAGGGCTGCACTCGGCTAGAAATAGCCACACGAAATTATTATTACCTGGAAATTCAATCCTTTCTATCTGATTGATTTAAGTTTACAGTCAAATCTAAAATGTACGTCTGTTCAGTGACTTGAAACTGTAGTAACAATGTAACAGTGCCTCCTACTTGTGTGAAGGTTGTTTTTAATTAACTCATAACTAGCGGTCTTCCGATTTCACTAACCTAACATTACACAAAACGAGTAATCGCTAGTGCGTTATCTACAGGATTCAAAACGTGGCATTTCTCTAACGACAAAACAAAAATCACACACTAATACAATTAACTGTATACAAATCAAAACGATGAAAACCTTAAAATAAAGACGTGCAAAACCCCGCGACGCTTTGATATAAAACACATGAAAATACATTAATTACACTATTTAAAAATTACGAGGATTGACGTACTTGATTATTAAATGATTTAGATTCCAAATGACTACTATGATTATTAGTTGGTCTTGTTAATCGTGTGGGAATAGCATGCGAACGAACATCGTCCTTCCTAATACTTCTGACCGTGACTGTCAATAATTATTTGACTGAGACGGCCACTGACCACGTCTTACAATCACTTATCAGGGTCAGATGATTTAATGTCATGAAATATATACCATAAATTTCCTTCACACATGAATAAAAATATCCGTGCACTGATCTACATTCTGGAGTCATACACTACAACTCACATTCAACTAGTAACTGAATGTCATTAATAATTTTGAGAGGAAGTTGGATGAAACCCAGTGTGGTTTCAGACCACAGAGAGGATGTCAGGATCAGATTTTCAGTATACGCCAGGTAATTGAAAAATGCTACGAGAGGAATAGACAATTGTGTTTGTGTTTCGTAGATCTAGAGAAAGCATATGACAGGGTACCGAGGGAAAAGATGTTCACTATACTGGGGGACTATGGAATTAAAGGTAGATTATTAAAATCAATCAAAGGCATTTATGTTGACAACTGGGCTTCGGTGAGAATTGATGGTAGGATGAGTTCATGGTTCAGGGTACTTACAGGGGTTAGACAAGGCTGTAAACTTTCACCTTTGCTGTTCGTAGTTTACATCGATCATCTGCTGAAAGGTATAAAATGGCAGGGAGGGATTCAGTTAGGTGGAAATGTAGTAAGCAGTTTGGCCTATGCTGACGACTTGGTCTTAATGGCAGACTGTGCCGAAAGCCTGCAGTCTAATATCTTGGAACTTGAAAATAGGTGCAATGAGTATGGTATGCAAATTAGCCTCTCGAAGACTAAATTGATGTCAGTAGGTAAGAAATTCAACAGAATTGGCACCGTCAGAGATAGGTCTTATGGTAACGATGAGATAGGAAAGTGCTAGGAGTGGGAAGGAAGCGGCCGTGGCCTCAATTAATGTACATCCCCAGCATTTGCCTGGTGTGAAAATGGGAAACCACGGAAAACCACCTTCAGGGCTGCCGATAGTGAGGTCCCGAATGAAAGGTCATAGCTGCGCGGCCCTAACCGCACGGCCAACTCGCTTGGCTTCCCGCTATTTAAATGGGCACATTGATGTTATTTATTTGAACCAAACAAACCACACTGGTTTACGAATAAAATTTGCACAGGTTGTTGCAATTCACAGCATATCTACTTCGTTGGTCCACGTAGAGCGTTTCATCCTAAAGACATCGACATCTCATGAAAGACATTTCATTTTGGATCGGTATTGACAATTATGCTATATAAGGTGAAAAAAACTAGGATAATTGTTCCACCCAGTCAATACATACAAATTTATTTACAATTCAAAATTGTAAGAACATCACATTAGAACAACAGTACATGTTTCGGCCGCATTAAGCCATCTTCAGCTGTCTAGAAATAACTTTAACTTAAAATTAATGTAGGCTATTAAAAATTGCAAAACATGAGTAAAATTTACATTTATATGATATATTTTAAAAATAAAATAGGTGCGTGCTAAAACATCGTTAGATGAAAGAGTCGCTTGATGTAGTATGATGCAGTCAGAATGAGTCTGTCATAGAACAGTTTTATGTAATAACTAACAATTACCTTCTGTTCCTTAAAATTTGTTTCACGTAAACGTCTTAAGGTACCCGCTTAGTGTCAACTTAGCCAGCGCACAGACATGATATGATGAAAACACAGAACTGTTGAAAATTTCTTATCTCGCAACATGGCTTGACGGCAGATCATTTCCACTCAACTGTCTGGCTGGTATTAAAATTAGTTTAATCTATATTTGTAAACTCAAAAGGTTCTAGGTATTTTTATATGAACTGGAACAATAATTTATTGAATTAACTGTAAATATTTTTACTTGAAACAAATTTTAAAGAACAGAACCTTTTTTTACAAGTTGTATTACGTCGCATCGACACAGACAGGTCTCATGGCGACGATGGGAAAGAAAAGGGCTAGGATTGGGAAGGAAGCGGCCGTGGCCTTAATTAAGGTACAGCCCCAGTGTTTGTATGGTGTGAAAATGGGAAACCACGGAAGACTGTCTTCAGTGGGTTCGAACCGACTATCTCCCGAATACTGGATACTGGCCGCACATAAGCGACTGCAGCTATCGAGCTCGGTACGAACAGAACCATCGACAGGACTGCCGACTATCGGGTTCGAACCCACTATATCCCGAATACGAATTGACAGCTACGTGACCTCAAATATTGCCATTGGACTCAGGGACCATGCTTCAACGGGACAATGTCCGTCCACATACAAATTAAGTATCTATGAAGTGCTTGTGTGATGCCGAGCTGCTCTATTAGTAGTGTGAAATCGCAGCATTTCAAAGGGAAGGTCTGAAATACAGAGTTTTGCCAAGAAGATGTGCCTTGTTTATCATTACGGTGCAGTTCTAGCTATAGCGCATGTCTACCTCAAATTGCTGTCACATGGTGTTGTTTTTTTTTTTTTTTTTTTTTTTTTACAAGATTTCTAGCACCACATATTGGGGCTGGGGATTCAGGAATGGAATTGAACTTCAGAGACACTGAATTCCACATCAACCCATAACGAATTCGTATGTATGATCGGCTTTCAAATCCTTAACCTTTCCACTTGTGTTAGATAAGTATGGCAGCAACGATATTTGTCATCTCGCTCTGTAAATGCAGCTTCATTTCCCATTCTTAGATATTTAAATCCAATGTCGTGAAGAAATCTATGCAAGATGGAACGAGAGAAATCTACCAATGATTCGCCACTGTTAATTTTAACTAAAATTACATGTAAATTGGTGGGGGGAAGAGGGAATATTGGCAATAAAAATGGTGTGAACAGTACGCCGTAACACTCTTTGTAGCAGTGCCGTCGTAGGTTATTTGTTCCTCACTTCATGTTTCCCTTCCCTTTTCGTGTTCTCTCGCATGTGTTCTTAAAACAGCCTGTTTTGGTTTTTTCCCCAATCTTATACATGTTTCTTTCAGAACATCCCGATGCTTATTGCCTTTCCTCGCAGCCTACCAGTATTGCGTATTTTCGTGTTCAATGTTCTTTTAGTAAAAAGTGAAATAGCGTATGGCTTTTAGTGCCGGGAGTGTCCGAGGTCAAGTTCGGCTCGCCAGATACACGTCTTTTGTTTTGACCCCCATAGGCGACCTGCACGTCGTGATGAGGATGAAATGATGATGAAGACGACACATGTACCCAGTCCCCACGTCAGTGAAATTAACCAATTATGGTTATAATTCCCGACTGCCGGGAATGGAACCCGGGATCCCTGTGACCAAAGGCCAGCACGCTAACCATTTAGCCATGGAGCCGGACGTTCTTTTAGTGGTTCTACCGTGCAGATGGATTTTCGGCAACGATAAGATTGGAGAAAGAGTTTGGACGGAGATGGAAGCAGTCGTGGCCTTAGTTAAGGTACAGCGACAGCACTGACCTGGTGTGAAAATGTAAAACCACGGACAACCATCCTCAGATCTGCTGCTTTATGGGGTTCGAACCCACTATCTCCCGAATGCAAGGTTATAGCTATGAGAACCGTACCACGCATCCACCTCACTGTCTATTTAATTCAAATTAAAATGTTGAAAAGAAGACGAATAATTAAGTAGAACAGTATCGAAGATGTAAATTGAAAAAATTGAAAATCCACGGCCTGTTTCCAGTAATGCTATGAGTGAAGCCCTCATCTAGCGGCGAGAACCCGCCTCCGCTTTGTCCAGCATAAATCCCACATGGAGTGACTGGGATTTGAACCACAGAACCCAGCGGTGAGAGGCCGGCGCGCTGCCTCTTGGGCCGCGGAGGCTACGAAGATATCTATTCTGGACTGTAAATAACACTTCTCATACACAAACTGTAACATGTTGTCACACCACAGGGCAACACAACGAACTCGTTGAAACATCTAGTTTCAGATGAAAGTACCTGAGCAAGGGTTCTCCAAACCTCCGGTAAATATAATCTCATGTCCCGTATACATTCCAGTAACTTAATGACCTTAAATAAATATAAACATATCGTTACTGGTACGACAGCAGTACGAAATGAACGCCCGGTTCGATTTTATTTGCAGCATCAGCCTGTACTTATTCATGGCTATACAAGACGCAATAAAAGGTACTGTGTTGGACTTCGTCAGCCTTTGTGGTGTATTATATTGGTTAGTGTGATTAGCTGCCACCCTCGGAGAACCGGGTTTGATTCTCGGCTCTGCCACGAAATTTCGAAAGTGATACGAGGGCTGGAACGGGGTCCACTCAGCCTCGGGAAGTCAACTGAGTAGAGGTGGGTTCGATTCCCACCTCAGTCATCCTGGAAGTCGTTTTCCGTGGTTTCTCACTTCTCCTCCAAACAAATGCCGGGATGGTACCTAATTTAAGGCCACGACCGCTTCCTTCCCTCTTCTTTGTCTATCCGTTACAATCTCCCCCTCCCCCGCAGGGCCCCTGTTCCGCATAGCAGGTGAGGCCGCCTGGGCGAGGTACTTGTTTCCCCAGACCCAGAGTCTGAAGCTCCAGGACACTGCCCTTGAGACGGTGGAGGTGGGATCCCTCGCTGAGTCCCTGGAGGGTGAACAGATAAAGAAGAAATGCTGGAGTTCTTTCTAGAAATAAATTCAAGTCATCCCTAAGTAGCTGTAATACACAGTTTAAACTTTTATGACAATACGTGGGTACTCTATGGCATTTTTCTACAACTATGTATAATTCACTTTTAAAAAAATGTAAATATTTTACCAACTTTATCTATTTTCAAGAGTAATGTAACAAAATAGGGGTAAAATATGTTTCTAGGTGGACGCCCCGAACAAATAGCGTTTAAAAAATGTAACAAAATGCTTAAAGTAGTACAATAATTATGTTCATGAAACTTTGTCCTATCTTAGCTAATAAATCATGTTCAATTATATATTTATGCCGTTTTATTTTGTAATTACAGTATGAACATAGCCTTCATTGTAATTCATCCAGTATTGCATTAACTCAGTTGCCTACATTGAAATGAAAAAAAAGAAAAGAAAAAAGATTGATTGATGAACTCGTTACGGGTAAATAAATAAAACGAACTTCTAACCCGAAGTGCGTTTTTGAATAAACCTGCACTTCAGAAAGTGGTTCTGCTAACCATTTTGTTTTTTGTTTATAGAGTTAGTAGAACATATTAGGTAATTACAATAATTACAATGTGATACGTATTAGGACACGGGAAATAAATTACGTGTGAAATTTCTTTTCTTTAATTCTTGTCACCGCATTGATAGGCCTTTGAAGCTAAAAAATGACTTCATCAGGCGTGCTTTTAGTGTTGTACTGTGTTACAATATTAACCCATATTTAGATACTTCAAACTTTGGAATATTTGACAGCAGGGCGTGAAAAGAGAAGGGAAAGTATATTGGTACAATACTTGTATTGGAAAGGGGAAGTGGATCCCCGTCTGCAATCTAAGGCTGAGACGCCCTTTTTACTTATAGAAGCTTTTCATCATGGCAGTAGTGTGTTCCACTATGGTGTTTAACTTCCACTAAAACGGTGAAGTAATAGATTTCAGTTCGTTGTGCAGATAGATAAAAGGTAACAGATAAAGTAATCGGCTCTCAGAGTGGACCGAGCGTTTTAGCCGTGCTCTTAGAGTCGCGCAGCTGTGAGCTTGCATTCGGCAGATAGTGGTTTCAAACTCCATTCTCGGCAGCTCTGTAGATAGTGTTCTGTGGTTTCCCATTTTCACACTTGGAAAAATAATTCTGGCTGGGGCTGTACCTTAATAAAGGCCAAGGTCGCTTCCTTCCGACTCCTAGCCCTTTCCTATCCTATCATCGCCCATCGTCGGTGCGAAGTAAAGCAAGAAGGAAGGAAAAACAAAAGAAAAAATAGAGTGGATAAGTCAATTACGCCACTCAGTCATCTTAATTAATCATCTATGGATGCTTTTCCCTTCATCAACCACGCATGCCAATTGATGAAGAGCGGGCAGCGTTCCAGTTCTAGTGGGTGGGAAAGACCAAGGTTGCAAGGTGTTTGCTAGGGCGGACTACATTCAGCATGCTAATTTAAATGATAGACATCCGCGTTACTTCATTCTCAACAACGATATTTATTTTAGAAAGAACTTGTCCATTGATGATACGTATTTTTTTCACTACTACATTTTATTTCAAAGATTTGCTTAATGACTGTATTGATATTCGCCGGCTCAGTAGCAGCAAAAAGTATTTGGTATGTTTCGACATAATGAGTCTGGTCTAAGAAGAAAAGTTATGGAAACTTGTTATTCACTTATTTTAACAGTTCCTTCAGTTTTAGGATAGTGGTTGGAACACGTTATTTCACATTTACTTCGCGTGATAAGTACTTTCTTTTGTAGTTTTAGTCCTTCAGTGGTTTTTAATGAGCAGTCTCTTTCCTTAATTCAAGTACACGTCAACAATGCTTCAACATAACATTCATCTTCTTCAACATCGGTGCTAGACATGGGGCATTCTTGAGTGGTTTCGTCGTTTCTTGACCCACCACGAAACTGATAAATCGATCAGATAACATTATTGAACCATAGCAACTTCGAAATAAACTTTAGCTGGTTTTTCAGCATTCATTAATGTCCGATGACATCGATGAGGTAAAAAAAGTTTAGATTTTTTTTTTTTTTTGCTATTTGCTTTACGTCGCACTGACACAGATAGGTCTTATGGCGACGATGGGATAGGAGAGGCCTAGGAAGTGGAAGGAAGCGGCCGTGGCCTTAATTCAGGTACAGCCCCAGCATTTTCCTGGTGTGAAAATGGGAAACCACGGAAAACCATCTTCAGGGCTGCCGACAGTGGGGTTTGAACGTTTAGAATTTTGACCTCAGCAGGTCGTGGGTAACGTTCCCTATACAGGGCATATATTTGAATAGTGTGGTGATTCAATATGCTTTCTTTAGGAGTGGCTATTCTGAATTGCTCACCACACCGGCAATACTCACTTTTTATTCCGATGTAGCGAACTTCGGTGATCAGTAAAGAGACTCGTTCTTTATTCGCTGCTCAAGGTTGAGAGTTAGAAGTCTACGAATTCTGAGGATGATTACTTTGCGAAATGAAACTGTCATCTCCTCGTTTATCGCTCTACACGAAGGTAGGCTTTCCATTGTTCTACTGTGAACAAGGATCTCCATTAGCAGACAATATTATGGATGCGAACTAGACGTCATATGGTGGGTCTTCAATGTTATCAGTAACATTGTGCTTTCCCGATCTCGAAATGGGATAGTTTCCTCGGTAATTCGTACAGTATATCAGCTTAGAAATGAGTACTGAATTTACCACTAGTCGTGGTGAGCTTACGATGAACTAGAGATAATCACTAGTCAAACAACCCGACAAATTTCGGGGACGTTATTTATCTTGATACTTAAAATCTGCTCTTCCTATGCTAATTATTTATTGGAAAAAATAAGAGGAACAATTTTGATAAGTTTGATCGATATGTTTATATTTTACAAGCTAAATGCCACAATGTTTCTTATTGACAATGACACGACACATGCTGCAATTTCAACAAGTTTTGGGGCAGTTTTGTATATGGTAGAGCGCGTAGGTTTAAGAATGAATGACTGCTTTCTCAAGTTGAAGAAACGGAAGAAACATGTTTGTTGTTTCATCATTAGTGTAAGAACTACGCGGACATATTTCCTATATTCAATATTTTATGGTTACAGTTGCTGCTGTTGAGTTGTCGCTCTAGTGTGCAAAACTGTAATTATTGGGATAAAGGTGAATCACAATTTGATATAAATTAAATTTAAATTTCGTGCGGATGTTTCTAGCCGAGTGCAGCCCTCATAAGGCACACCCTCCGATGAGGGTGGGCGGCTTCTGCCATTTGTAGATAACTGCGTGTTATTGTGGTGGAGGATAGTGTTATGTGTGGTGTGTGAGCTGCAAGGATGTTGGGGACAGCACAAACACCCAGCCCTCGGGCCACTGGAATTAACTAATGGAGGTTAAAATCTCCGACCCGGCCGGCAATCGAAACCGGGACCCTCTGAACCGAAGGACACTACGCTGACTATTCAGCCAACGAGTCGGGCACAATTTGATATAAGGTACGATTACACTATGAAAATTTTACTGAACTAACAGTGGGAAAAAATGTACTCAGGTTACCAAGATGCAATAGACTGAGCTTTTTCACTGTATGTATGCGAAGGTAAGGTAGTCTACCAAGAAGTTGGAATATCTTGTTGTGTTGCTCTGGAAGGATTTATTGTACCCTTTGAATCCTCTTCTCGGCATAAGTGGGCAATGTCTCGGGTTCTTTGTTCTGCCTCGGCCCTGCTGGATTACTTGTTATTCTTTTACCTCGGGGTGTGGACCGTTCGTTCATCCGTCTTCTTAGAGTACATAAGGGATCCTACTTTACCACTAGGCTACTTAAGTGAAAGAGACCAGACCGGCTTAAATAACTACTTAATGTTTTAAAATAAACAAATAAAATAAAATTGAATCAAACAGAAATAATACCTGAACTGAAATCACAAGATGCATAAGCCATTTGACCGGCTCCACATCTAACAATCTAAATTTATCCAATAGCAAATTTCATTACAGTTTATTATATAACATTGTCCTTGAAGAAAATTACTGGGTCAAAACTACACTGACTGACAGAGCAAATGCAACACCAAGAAGGAGTGGTTCGAAAGGGATGAAAGTTGGGGAAAAAACAGAGACGGCACGGACGAATAATTGATGTTTATTTCAAACCGATATGCAGGTTACACAATGCGCACGGCATCGAGTCAGTAGGATGTAGGACCACGGCGAGCGGCGATGCACGCAGAAACACGTCGAGGTACAGAGTCAATAAGAGTGCGGATGGTGTCCTGAGGGATGGTTCTCCATTCTCTGTCAACCATTTGCCACAGTTGGTCGTCCGTACGAGGCTGGGGCAGAGTTTGCAAACGGCGTCCAATGAGATCCCACACGTGTTTGATTGGTGAGAGATCCGGAGAGTACGCTGGCCACGGAAGCATCTGTACACCTCGTAGAGCCTGTTGGGAGATGCGAGCAGTGTGTGGGCGGGCATTATCCTGCTGAAACAGAGCATTGGGCAGCCCCTGAAGGTACGGGAGTGCCACCGGCCGCAGCACATGCTGCACGTAGCGGTGGGCATTTAACGTGCCTTGAATACGCACTAGAGGTGACGTGGAATCATACGCAATAGCGCCTCAAACCATGATGCCGCGTTGTCTAGCGGTAGGGCGCTCCACAGTTACTGTCGGATTTGACCTTTCTCCACGCCGACGCCACACTCGTCTGCGGTGACTATAACTGACAGAACAGAAGCGTGACTCATCGGAGAACACGACGTTCCGCCATTCCCTCATCCAAGTCGCTCTAGCCCGGCACCATGCCAGGCGTGCACGTCTATGCTGTGGAGTCAATGGTAGTCTTCTGAGCGGACGCCGGGAGTGCAGGCCTCCTTCAACCAATCGACGGGAAATTGTTCTGGTCGATATTGGAACAGCCAGGGTGTCTTGCACATGCTAAAGAATGGCGGTTGACGTGGCGTGCGGGGCTGCCACCGCTTGGCGGTGGATGCGCCGATCCTCGCGTGCTGACGTCACTCGGGCTGCGCCTGGACCCCTCGCACGTGCCACATGTCCCTGCGCCAACCATCTTCGCCACAGGCGCTGCACCGTGGACACATCCCTATGGGTATCGGCTGCGATTTGACGAAGCGACCAACCTGCCCTTCTCAGCCCGATCACCATACCCATCATAAAGTCGTCTGTCTGCTGGAAATGCCTCCGTTGACGGCGGCCTGGCATTCTTAGCTATACACGTGTCCTGTGGCACACGACAACACGTTCTACAATGACTGTCGGCTGAGAAATCACGGTACGAAGTGGGCCATTCGCCAACGCCGTGTCCCATTTATCGTTCGCTACGTGCGCAGCACAGCGGCGCATTTCACATCATGAGCATACCTCAGTGACGTCAGTCTACCCTGCAATTGGCATAAAGTTCTGACCACTCCTTCTTGGTGTTGCATTTGCTCTGTCAGTCAGTGTATATAAACAAATAAATTCGAGCCAAAAATGCTACGTGGCCACATGGCTGATGTTAATATCCCACATTGATTAAAACAATGAGTGCGCCTCTGTGGTGTAGTGGTTAGTGTGATTAGCTGCCACCCCCGGATGCCCGGGTTCGATTCCCGGCCCTACCATGAAATTTGAAAAAGTGGTACTGAGCCGTATCCTGCCGGCCCATGATAATAATTAGAATATTATTTGACCCAATATGTAAAATGTATTCATAAAAGTTACAGTCTAACATGTTAAAGCATCATATCCCAAGATAGTTGATACCGGATGTTGAGCAAGACAGTGAATCGCTGGATATTGCTTCATATTACCGTATGACCGTGAGAAAGGATAGCGTACCCAAGCGCTGGCAAGGATCGACACGTGTATTAGATGCTGACCAAGCAAGATATTTCAGCCAATGGGAACTTAAGGATTTGGCAAACCTGGAGGCTACACCGCGCCAAATCTTAATTCCAGGATGACCAACGTGCTCAGTTGATAAAGTCAGTTTCTGTAGGAAATCGGTTTTCCACAGTTTCAGAAGTCAGATATATTTGGAAATGTAATATAAAAATTGGTGGAAGAGATTTGCTAGTGTTTGAGCTGTGTTTTGTAAATATATCACAATAAGTATTGTGTCATTATATACGACGAACTCTCTGATTGGTGGTTGGTTCAGACACCCGGTAACCCCAGCATTAATGGCGTCACCGAAGCCTCCTCAGTAACCCTAGCTCTGGAGAGCGTCACTCTGTGTTAAATGCTTGGATAGTGCGGAAGCACAAACTTTCATTGGTGATCGTGATTAACGTGGTGTTATTCCAGTAATAGTAACTGGTTTTCAATGATAATTTAAATTGTGCAGTTGCAATATTCTACTGTACTTGAGTAAATGGAATAGTATAATTTTGGCAGAGTTTACTTTCAATCGATAAAGACGGTGTTTAGTGACCGCTGAGTAACAAGTGTAGTGGAAACGTGCTATTGTTTCACTACTTCGCGACGGGCGCGTTTTCGCGTGGAACTTCCGTAACGAACCGTGTGCTGCTTTTTAAACTGTATTCTCACCCTTTAAGTGAAGTGTGTAACATATGTGAATCAGAGTGTTTAGCTGATCTTGTAAAGAGAAAGGGTATTTCGGTTCGCAGCATTAAGCAGCGAAGATATTATCAACTATAGTCTTCTGTGTTCCAGTGAATTATTTTCCAGCAAGATGATGGATACACCTGCAGAGGAAGGAAGTGCATTCCCACATGTTAATGCTGTGATTAACATGGTGTAGATCCCTAAATCAGTGGGGATGTAAGCTGCTATCCTGGTATCTCGAGAGTCGTCATGTAAAATACAGTAAGGCGCATGTGTTATTTATGGCATGATATGTAAGTTATGTTAAGGTACTAGGGCAGTGTAGATAGAATTTTTAACTTCATGTAAAGTAAGCCTGACGGCATGTGTTTGTTTGATTTTGTGATTATGATAGATTCGGATACGAGAATAATGCATGTTTATTTTATTTTCATTTTGCTTTATGATTAGATGTTTGGGAAAATGAGGGATTGATAGGATCAGTTGTTGTTTATTTGTGTATGTTATTTAGCATAGGATATTTCGAGTTTTCCTTAAATATATACTAGAAGGGTTAGATGGACAGGTTCATTTTTATACAACGTTAAACACGTATTAGTTCATTTTATTTCGGTTATTCAGAGAGACAGGTATAGTTATTTTGCATGATGCATGGTTTTACAGAAGCTGCCAGAAGGAGCTGCAGAACGCCGTTGTTAAAATAAGATCTTTGAAGTTAAGTTGGATTCTGTTTGCCTGATGGTCTGCTAAGGACACGAACTGCGTCTCATTATGTGGAAAGGCCAGTGGGATTCATGAGAAATAATGAGATAAAAATTGCATGCTGAATTATAATGTATTGGTGCAGGCTGATTGTATGCCTGACAAGATAGAGTATTGTGCAGATGTGTGTGCCTGCCTAGTGTCCTCTGAGTGTATATTGTGATCAGAATGGACAGTGTTATTTCCAGATTATTGAGTCTGATGTTGTTAAATGGCCCAAGCATGCTAAGAAGGAATGAATATACGTGAGTTTCCGTGTAGCCGATGAAAGGCGTTATCTCATGGCAAGCTGATTTCTGGCCTGTGTTTATCTGTAAGTGTGAAGGAGACAGTATTTCCTTGTGGCGGCCTCGGGAGACAAAATCCAATCTTTAGCACAGTGGAGTTCAACATTTCTTTTCAGCTCGTAATCTACCCGGAAGTACATGACGGATGACCGCGCTGTTGAGCGCTCAAACGCAGCAGAAGGAGGCAATGTTGCCCATTGCTTTCTTCATGATATCAAGGGTTATTTATATGTTTTTCCCTTACAGGATGATGTTTTACATTGTTTTTCTTTTGTGATTGTATACCTTGTCTCGTTGTTTTTAAAGGGAACAGTCCGAGTGCTGAAGTATTGTTGGTTTATCTAGTTCTGTCTAGATCTTTTGCAGTGAACCGGGATTCACATTAGAATCAGTGTAGCCTTTAAGATTTTACTCGATATCCTATATATATGTTTAGTTTGATTATTTGAATTGTTGTAAATACAGTGTAGGATTTGCCCCTAGTATTTTGCATAACTTACATAGCGTCCATTGCGTCTTAATTATTTTTCTTTCCGTCGTAACTTTTCTTTATAATGTAACTTTTATTTTACGGAAATAGTTTGACGACTCTCGGGATTAACTTAACTTTGAAACCGTATCGTTGGGATGCGATAGTGTGAAACTCCATACGGAAATACCACATGTCAGTGTTTGCGTACACTTGTTGCCATACAATATAAACATTGGACTATAAGAAGAAACTCAGTCTTGATTTATATAAATGTTCTTTGTTGAACTTGTTTTTTTAAATGTCAAATTTTGTATGATCATTCAATTAACGTTTCTTATTTCAATACTTTGAGTTCATTTTTTACAAATTATATTTTTCTTGATTTAATTATTTTCATGTGAGACGATCGGGGATATTTATTAATAAATCCATCTTACCCCCTATGATTGTTTCTCATTCGTGTTATACCTCCATTTCCTGTCATTGATTGCTATTTTAGTGTACAACTTCGACTTTTTATCCTGACCCAATCGACAACCAACCCACACTCTGCCCAACCCTGAGTTAGTCGGATGTTCATACAGGAATGGAGGCATCGTCCTAGAGGGTATTTACCCCTGGGTACGGTACAGTACGAGGGCTGGAACGGGGTCCACTCAGCCTCGGGAGGTCAACTGAGTAGAGTTGGGTTCGATTCCCACCTCAGCCATCCTGGAAGTGGTTTTCCGTGGTTTCCCATTTCTCATCCAGACAAATGGCGGGATGGTACCTAACTTAAGGCCACGGCCGCTTCTTTCCCTCTTCCTTGTCTATCCCTTCCATTCTTCCAATCCCCCCGCAAGGCCCCTGTTCAGCATAGCAGGTGAGGCCGCCTGGGTGAGGCACTTGTCATCCTCACCAGTTTTATCCCCCGACCCAGAGTATGAAGCTCCAGGACACTGCCCTTGAAGTGGTAGAGGTGTTATCTCTCGCTGAGTCCGAGGGAAAAACCGACCCTGGAGGGTAACCAGATAAAGAAGAAGAAGAAAAAGAAGAATATTAAAATAATGAAACGCACTTCATTTTGACGAAGTTCTGGTCATCAAAATATTATCATTACCAAATCGTGTAACTTGGGACTTTGATTATAACATTAATCGTTCCCTTTCACAAATGCCATGGCTGAACATCTCTGTTGGAATTCACGTTCACAAAGTGACCTCACGGATTACTTTGCCATGGACAAACAACTTGAGTGCACATTAGTATTGCATTCTTACACTTGTTCATGTACGTTATATGTACGTTATTTGTGTTAGCTATCAATATCAGTATTGGACAACGGATATATCTAGTTGAGACATTTATGCTAAGGAAGAATGACGGAACCGTTCGCAAATTTCTACGTCTAAGATTTACGTGTCCGATTTTTATTTGTGGGGAACTTCAAAACAGAAAGTGTACAAGAAAAATCCACATATTCCTGAAGGCCTGGAAAATTAAATCAGGCGACTGATATGTGAAATTTCAGAGGTGGAGGTACAATAAGTGTTTCGAAATACTTTTAAGCCGATGCAGCGCTTGTGTCACGAACGATGGTCATAATTTTCAACAGGTGCTTTCTTGAAAGGTAAGATCTACATTAGTTTTCGACTTCACCTCTACTCACAATGGAGTTAGCACAACTTGCGATCGTAATTGCAAGTGATTTGTGGTTTGTATGAATATGTTTGAAGTTCTGATTACAACACTGTATAACTTAAATGCCATCGCCAATTACACTGTAAGATACGAAGATTCGCTATTCCGCTCAAAGTAGACCATATCTAACATGATATCAGGGCTTTAGTTACTTTAGACACCGTAAACGTTTTCTCTAGCTACTTTAGTTATTTTACGTGTATGCTATGGTCGACACACACCGCGCCTTGTCCATGGTCACCCGACACAATTGCCGATGCGACATCTAGGGGAAGCAGACATTCCGCATAAGAGCTAGGGCGCTAGTATAATAGGGACCTCCGTCTGTGTTGTATCTGCTTCCACCGTTTATAAAGTTCCTACTGTTTGTGGTGTTTCCATTTTCGTAGCGAGTCACTGCCACCGTAATCGTGTGATAATGAATCCTGCCAATATATTGAGTATAATTGTTAGCTATTACAAAAACAAACGAAGATCCAGAGAAATTACGGTGAGTGAGAGAACTCTAGCTGCTTCATAATCAGTGTGATAGACGAAACAGTGGCAACCAATGGTAAAAATATACATCAAGAACATATAACAGACTATAATGAAGAATATGAATGCGCAGAGGAAGACGTATTTGACTGTGAAAACATTATGGACGATCCAGAACCTGACTGTGAGGAAGAGTCGTTTATAAAATGTGATGGAAGCCAGTCGTCTGCGTATCTGCCAAGCCCACCAGAGAGGAAGAGGTGGGGTGCTGTATCTTTTGAAATGGCAAAGGAGATAATTTCATTTCAATATTCTGGGAAAACCAGACGATCAAGCTTCAATACAGTACAGAAACGATATCGTATGGTGCAAGACGTACATCATCTACGATATTTACGTCACGTAGTAGAATAAGGGGAGGTAGGCCAGCGCTCAAAACTTCCCCTGCTTGACGATTATGTAGCTGAAAAGTTCAGGGTGGCGAGAACTGTTCTAGGCACTAATGTTCACGACAGGATTATTCGTGCTTGGGGTTTAGAAAAGGCTCGAAAAATAGGACTGACTCGATTCACTGGATCTATCCATGGATGGGTTACACGGTTTAAACAGACACACCGTCTTGGTTCACGGGCAATAACAAAATGTGTAACCACTAAAGCCTGGGATTCAGATAGTGACGTGAAGGAACAATGTGACGTGTTTCGCAAAGAGGTAATGTCCCTAATGAATACCATGGAACGTATACAGATTTATAATACCGATCAAAGTGGTATACGAAAAGAACTTTATTCATCGCGAACTCTGCATTTCAGGGGAAAGAAGTCGGTAAGAATTTCGGTGCGGAGTGATCACGCAACACCTCGTTCTTACACCATCGAACCCGTTACTTCGGCAAGTGGATACGTGTTTCCCACGTTGCTGGTTATTTATCAGAAACCTAATGGTCAGTTTGGAGTACGAGTAGCGCAACACACGCTGAAACCACAAAATCTGGTTCAGGTTGCTTCAAAGTCCGGCCTAATCACGAAACAAATCATGGCGCAAATCTTTCAAGATGTCTACCTCCCATATGCAGTACAGGAGTCTCTTCTTCTGGTTGATTCCCTCGGAACATGCCGTGACAGAACGCATATCGATGCTATCCGACCTCAAAATATGGTGTATACAGTCAAGACCATCCCTCCTGGTTGCACACCTTACATTCAGCCGCTCGATGTGCTATTTTCCGACAGTTCAAGGCGGTGCCGAAGCGGATTGAAGATCACATTATCCTTAACGACCATCAGTTCACACCATCGTTGAGGGATTCCATTTCGTTGCTGATGTGCATTCTACACAATCAGTTCTGTTCTCCAGTCTTTGCTGACTTTGTTTGGTACTCCTGGACTGTAGCTGGATATGATGACTTCAGACCAGAGAGGTTTCAATCACCACCCGAACGTATTATTGATGTTCAAAAGCCGTGTGACTCGGAAGACTGCTGATTCCAAGCATTCATGAAGGGTTCCTACTGTGATAAGCAACTCTGTTTTCAGCACTTTATACTCTGTGGACATGCTCATCCTCGTAATATTTTGCCAAGAGCTACCAGCGACCCATATTATGAACTCGGTGCCTGAACATGCGCATGATTGTGAAGTGCAGTGTAATTGTCGATGGCACATATTGTGCGCATATTTGTAATATACATGTAAAACATTTAAATACCAACCAGAAAGTTTTTGCAATTGCGATCGCAAGTTGTGCTAACTCCCTTGTCAGTTGACCTCCCGAGGCTGAGTGGACCCCATTCCAGCCTTCGTACCACTTTTCAAATTCCGTGGCAGAGCCTACCGAAATGAAACCGAACATCCACTCGCTCCGCTACAGCTTACCGGTGAGTCTATCAATGAATTGTGCGCAGTCTGTTCCCCCGACGTGCCCTGTATTTTGCAGGAACTTTTCTCTGCTTCTCCTTGTAGTATGAGGGTCGTTCGGCTTTAATATGAAATGATAACGGGTGATTACTAAGAGAAATATCACTGGTCCATTTTATGCTGACACCGTACTCCATCCTTTCGTTGTCTCTCTGATGACTAACTTTAACATGAGATGTTTCAGCCGAATATTGCCCGTACACATACGGCATGTATTTCCTAGTAAACGCTCTCCACGACAGCTCAACTTTGCAATTGCCTGCCATGTGTCTGGACCTAATTCAGGCTGAATATATGCCGGGCATAATGGATAAACGACTAATCGAATTTCCTCAGCTACCCCAAACGTTAGAACAACCGACCCTCATACTGCGGTAACATAGGTATATTCTACATAAAGCGATCCAGGTCGTCATTGGCTCGATACTGAAAAGAATTCAGCAATGTACAACGTACAGCAGCACGAAGTGGTCAGCACTGACCTTCACCCAAACAAGACCACAGAGGAACTAGAGCTGGGGCTATAACTCAGTTAAGACCAAGGCCACTCCCTTCCCATTCCTAGCCCTATCCAATCCCATCGCTGCCGTAGGACCTATCCGAGTCGGTGAGACGCAAAAAGAATACAAAAAATGGCACCAGAAAATATTACCATTGCATCACACCAAAAGCCCCTTACTGCATACTCAATTACAACTTTGCTGTCACACTCTCCTTGTGTTATGTTACTATTTTTATTCCTGCATGTGTATACTTTTCTCATCAACTGAGTCAGTTTTGTCCATTCTCACATAGATTTTGTCTGCTGTCTTTGTCTTCTGATATTCCCTTCATTACACTAGCGATTACAAGGGCTGCTATCGTCTCTGCATCTCTAGCTTTAGGTGACGTCACACGCTGCGTAGCCATACAAAGCAGATTTTCATCAGCTACACGCCTCAGTTCAGGTTTGTTTTGACGATTACTAGCACGGTAAGCAACCAACATACAAATACCATGATCACAACACGCTAAGGGATCACTGAGTCGAGTGCCAGATTCACAGTACTGGTAGCCTGGAAGGTTAATCTCAAAGAGAACAAGATCAATACTTTATTGATGAGCTCATGCCGAGCATGCTTCCTCTTTCTCACCACGTCTTACCGCATTTTTCTGCGTCTGCTCGCCGTGATAACTGTTCATAGAAGAAAGTCAGCTCGATATTTTTTAGGTCTGAGGTACAGTTTAATGAATTGGAATATACGACACTGTCTCGCTGAGGGTCTCTTAGCTTCGATGTAGATGACATGTTTGACGCTCCAACACAGCTGTGCCCAAATGCTGCACAGTTCACAATGTGTACACTGCGGTGGCGACTCCTGACTTCTGGTTTAGGGGATGTAACCGGGAAAAAATATGGAAACGTCAACGCAAACAGACCGTCATTCCAAACACATTTTTCAGGAAAAAACAACAAACAGAGCCAACAGAAAAGTTTATTTAAAATCTCACATCTACCAATCCAATGGTCTGTTTCATAAATATTTCAGTTGAAATGAAGAACACACGACTTAAGTTGTGTAGTTACATTCAGAGTTGGCGCGGTTGTCCTTCATTTATAATTCTGCTTTTCTCCTTAAAAGAATGCACACTAAATGTTTCGCTTAATAATCGTTCTATTACGTAGTGGTTAGAATAATTCAATTCGGATTGCGCGGTAGAAACGCGTGGCCCTGACGCTCCAACATCCATGCCTGATGAACTACTCTTTGATCGGTGTGATGTCATTTCAAAATCGCATCTTTCCCGCTTTTTCTTGTCTGATATTTACACTACAAGCACACGAAACTAAATTATTTATAATACTACAGCACACATTTGTCATATATCATCATTTATAGCACAAGAAAAGAACCGCTCACAAGCAAGAACTCCAGTACTTCACGAAATATCAAATAAATCCCGACCACGCGCGATAACTTAAGGATTCCAGCTTGCACCGCCCTCTTGACGGAAGTGGCTGTTCGTTCCGCATTCCACCCCCACGGAGGAGATCAGCAACCAAAAAAGGTTCAGTTCTCGTGCTGCCATCTCTGGAGTAGTTTGGCAATAATTAGTAACAGTCCCTAAACAGCCACGCTCGTTACTTCCATCTCTGAGTATGGATAACTGTGCGTTTGAATGTTATATTCCATGAAAATATGAGCAATGCATATTTATTTTCCGTTGCAAATACAAGGGATGTAATACATCAATCGCATGTATGGAAAATTCTCCACTGGTGTACAGTCACCGCACACTGACTTTGCACGCGTGAAGAGCTTGCTGGGCATGTCCGCTCTCGGGCGGGGGGGGGGGGAGGAGGGAGACGTAATGGGATGGGGAGCACTGATCGTAGAGTTAGCCAGGTGTATTGTATGAGTTTGACGGCTAGGGAATATAACATACACAGTTCAGAATGGCGGTTCGTTGGAAGTGCTGTCGCAAACGCACTGCATTACGGAAATCACATTTTAAAAAACAGAAAACGTGGCGAAAATTTACAATCCTTTAAAACGGACTAGGAATTGCAGTTCTTTTTCACGCCCGACGGACACAATTCCAAATGCTTATTTCGCCATCGGATTATCGGCGGACACCGAAAATTTACTGTCGAGCGTCACTATAACGCTGTCCACAAAGAAGAATATGACACGTAGTAGGCGAAGAATGCGAAGCAAGACTTAGGGGACTGAAAACATATTTTAAGATCCAGTCTTCTGTGGCTCACAATCGCCGTATGTTCAATAGTGTCCTTCTCTCCTATTTTCAGGAAAATTGATCTCGACACGTCGGCATTAAGAGCTAGTTTCAATATAGCGATGAAAATAGCGACAAAGCGTTAATAAGATAACCTTAAGAAATCCGTCTACCTCTGCCGGGCTTGAACCCGCTATCTTGGGATCCGGAGGCCGACACTACCATTGATCCACAGAGGGGGTGGGGAGGGAAGGTAGTATTCCTCTCCCGAATGGCTAGTCGAGTCGGTCACGCTGGGAGTAGACCGAGGACGAGTTTGACTGCGCTAGCGGAAAGACGTACGTGCCTCTCGCTCCGCTGTCCCTCTCCTCACCAGGCGCTCTGTACTTTCTAAGTGCTAGACAGGCAGCTGTACTTGTTAGTACAATTTCGAAAGGGCATTTGTCAGAGCTGAGCACTTCTCAGTGCTCGCTTTCTCTTTCTTTTTCAGGATTTATATTTCAGGAGAACTACGGCAGACAACAAAGAGGGCAGCCAGATGGAACAGTGGACGCCCGAAGTAGTTGCGAAGGAATTCGGGCTCATGGTCCGGAGCCTCTTCAGCCGAGTGCCACCAGCGACGGAGATCAGCACGGAGCCGGAGACCCCGGCACCCGAGCCGGAGCTGGAGCAGGAGGCGTCGGAGATCGAGGTGGGATCTGAGCCGTACAGGGACGGGTGAGATCCCCCTAACGGCTTTTTCTTCTCCGAGGGCTACACGGACCCTAAGTGTGAGGCGCTGCTGGTGTACTACAGGCTGGGGCGCCCTGTATCTTCTGAACAGGGCCTAGTCCTGGACAGAATGCGGCGTCCCCGCCACGGAGGCAGGATTATCTCGACGACCATGTCCGTCGAGAGCTTCATACCAGGAGGCCTCGTCATTAGGCACCACGACCAGGAGCGGATGCGCTACGCGAAGTGGTCTAACCACCGATTCTAGCCGGCAATAAATCGTATCATCTTTCCAGGTTCACGAAAGCCGATGAAAATTCATACTCGGGGGTTTTCGAGGTCGTTGATTATGAGTCCGTTAACGGATTTTCAATTAACGGAGTAGCGGATCCACTACGCGTCCGCTAACTCGCAAAACTTAAGGTAGCCGGATAAAATTTAGTATTCCGCGAATGGATTCATTGCGCGCTACGCTCCCGTTAACTCTTCAATGAAATTATGAACAGGGTTTAGAAAGAAAAACGTATGGAAACCTTGACAAATGCCATGATATTATTTTCACAAGAATCGGTCACTTTACAAAAGAAAATATTTATAAAATCCTCCTATCAATACAAGTCAAGTCATCTGTTAGATGAAGCAAAGTCTATACATGTGTCAGCCTAATCTCAAGGCCATCTTCAGTAGTAAAACAATGATTACATAATATACAAACAAATTAAAAATCGTAATGATGTGAAGTGACAGTGATCATGATTAGTGAGTTAAAAACACATTGAGGTACAAAGTCCTCTCGTCTAATAGATCTTGCTGACTGTTAAATAAAAACACTATGCTGAGGAGTGTAGTGAGACCGTCAATACTACGAATAAAACGTGTATAACATATGTAATGAGAAAAAAGGAATATATGAGTGGATGAAGAACAAGTTAAAAATGATGTACGACAAGAAAACTCATATGACTTACTTGTAACTAAAAGTTGTCGTCTCGAATGGAGATGACCTTGTCGGTCTCAAGTCACATTGACAACTAAGCCTGTGTGTGGCTTACTGTGTATATGTTTCGATGTGGTTGGGTGGGGTAATGGAGGGGGAGGGGCAGGGAGGGAGGGACGTTGTGATTCGCGGAAGGAGGGTGTTGATGGAAGGGCGGGTCTTGTTCTAGAATGTCGGTAGTGAAACTCGTTTTATTAATGAACTGTTCGCAGATGAGCGGGACAAAGGTTTCCAATAAAATATTTTCTTTTCGTTGATTTCATTTAAGTTATAGACGGGATTGTTGTATTGGTCGATATCTATATATATATATTCTCTAGTATATTAAGTAAGGGACCTTTCTGTACGTAATGCAGGATCTTTAAATCTTGATCAATTGTTGTGTATTTATGATTTTTCTCTCTACAATGTTCGCTCATGGCTGAGTAGCGATTATACTTTAGGGCATTAAGATGTTCGGAGTATCTTACATTGAAACTGCGGCCTGTTTGCCCAATATACGTTGACGGACATGATTGGCATTTTAATTTATATATTCCAGAGTTAGAAAATTTTTTGCTGTTGACAGTATGAGAATTAAAAAACATTTTTGTATTGGTGTGAACGGTCTTGAAAGCTACTTTTAACTTGTGTTTTTAAAGATGTTTGAAATAGGATATACAGGGTGTTAGGTGTATACGTACAGATATTAAGCTAGTCGGCAAAGAAAAAGACATCTCACAATATATGCTATGTACTTTTTATCTTGTCCTATTAGTTTGCCCATAACTGAGCCAAATATTTCAGGACCTAATGTGTTTTGAACGGCTGTAGCAGGATATGCCGGTTACGTCATTCTGTCCACGCGTAGTGGAAGTACAGTAGCAGAGTCTAGGGCTTGTTGAACCTGTTTCTTATCGCAGGCCAACACATGTTGTTGTGCACTTCCCCTAAAGGCTTGGCAAGTAGCAGAGGATGACTCACGTGCCAGGCCACTTGCTGTACTCGTAAACCGGTCTAGGGTACTCTGTGTGAAATGTACACAGAATCCTTACAGTGACCTCGAAGATACGCACCAGCACATACGTGCGAATAAAGTATTGTGTAGTTGTGTGTGATTTATAAGACGTCAATGGCATTACTCAGTGCTCCAACCTGACAAAATGAAAGGAAATAGTTAATAAGTAAATGAAAAATGAGCGCAACATTTCTGTGCTGTTATTGCGACAGTCTACGATGAATTTCTGACAATAAACAATGCGAGTTGTCTATGCTTATTCATAAACTTTTCAGGTCAATGAAAGAACGGTGGACACTGAAAGAAAAGGCTGTAAGCATTCAGTCATATTGTTATTAATGAGACAGATTTCAAAAACCGTAGTTGCAGCCATGCGTGAACATTGCTCGAAGGAACAATAGCTACTGTGGATTTCTTTTGCTAGATGCTTTACGTCGCACCGACACAAATAGGTCTTATGGCGACGATGGGACAGGAAAGGGTTAGGAGTGGGAAGGAAGCGGCCGTGGCCTTAATTAAGGTACAGCCCCAGCATTTGCCTGGTGTGAAAATGGGAAACCACGGAAAATCATCTTCACGGCCGCCGACAGTGGGGTTCGAACCTGCTATCTCCCGAATACTGGATACTGGCCGCAGTTAAGCAACTGCAGCTATCGAGCTCGGTCTACTATGGAATTGCCACCGGGCATTTCTAATAGAAGGCTTATTCTTCTTTTTCCTAATCTGTTTACATTCCAGGGTTGGTTTTCCCTCGGACTCAGCGAGGGATCCCACCTCTACCGCCTGAAGGGCAGTGTCCTGGAGCGTGAGACATTGGGTCGGGGATACAACTGGGGAGAATGACCAGTACCTCGCCCAGGCGGCCTCACCTTCTATGCTGAACAGGGGTCTTGTGTAGGCCTTGCGGCGGAATGGGGAGATTGGAAGGGATAGACAAGGAAGAGGGAAGGAAGCGGCCGCGGCCTTAAGTTAGGTACCATCCCGGCATTTGCCTGGAGAAGTGCGAAACTACGGGAAACCACTTTCAGGATGGCTGAGGTGGGAATCGAACCACCTCTACCCACTTGACCTCCCGAGGCTTAGTGGACTCCGTTCCAGCCCTCGTACCACTTTTCAAATTTCGTGGCGGAGCTGGGAATGGAACACGGGCCTCCGGGGGTTGGCAGCTAATCACACTAACCACTATACCACAGAGGTGGACAGAAGGCTAATTACCGGGCAGTAAGTGCCGATAGGTAATGTAATGGACCCGTTTAATTAAAACGTCCGTAATAATAATGTTACTACTACTACTACTACTACTACTACTACTACTACTACTATCTTTACGTTCCACTAACTAATTTTCACGGTTTTCGAAGACACTGAAGTGCCAGAATTTTGTAAAGCAGTACGTTTTTAAATGCAAGTAAATCCACAGACACGAGACTGGCGTATTTCAGCACCTTCAAATACCACCGAACTCAGCCGCCATCGAACCTGCCAAGGTGGGATCAGAAGACCAGCGCTCTATCGTCCGAGCTACGCAGACCGGCATTGGGGCTTAGAGTAAGTTGATCGTGCGGTTAGGGGCGCGCAGCTGTGAGCTTGTATTCTGGTGATAGTGGGTTCGAACTCCACTGTCGGTAGCCGGGAAGATGGTTTTCCGTAGTTTCCCATTTTCACATCAGGGAAATGCTGGAACTGTACCTTTATTAGACTTCGAACGCTTCCTTCCCACTTGTATCCGTTTTCTCTCCCACTGTCGCCGTAAGACCTATTTGTGTCGGTGCGACGTAAAACAATTTGTAAGTACATGCTTCGGTAATTTCGGAGACATGTCTGCAATTATATTATTAATAATAATACGGACATGTTAAAAGTTCACTATTTTCTTTAGTGTTTTCTGACAGATTACGAGCTACGAAGTTTGAGTGGGGCGATTAACTTTTATTTTCATAATAGTCAGTAATAATAGACTAACACAGTTTTTATAATAATATTGTTAGTGGCTTTTCGACGGATGCAAGCTAATCGCACGGCCAACTCGCCCAATAATAATAATAATAATAATAATAATAATAATAATAATAATAATAATAATAATAATAATAATAATAATAATAATAATAATAATAATAATAATAAATCTTCACGTGCCAATGGAGACACGCGGTGTCGGAATTTAGCCCACTGGTATTCTTTAACGTGCCCGTAAATCTACCGATCAGAAGCGGTCGTATTTGAGCACCTTCAAATACCAGCGGACTGAGCCAGGATCGAGCCTGCTAAGTTCATGAAACCAGTGCCACTCAGCCTGGCAACGTTTATTTTGATACGTTGAATAGGCACTGCAAAATCAGCAGTAAGCTAGAAGGTTCTCATTTACATTTAAACATGTTCTCTTCGGTTGGAAGCACGAAAGGAAGGTACGTTTAATTAATTTATGTTTATAACATGTCCCTTACTGGTATGAAGTAAAACGTTCGATGTGTTTTGACATTTCAATTCCGATACTACTCACTTTGAAATTCTATCCCATGCATTCTTTCGTTGACGTAATAAACTTTATTTACGTACACGTCAACACGGGTTGTTTCTGCATACGGCGAGTAGGACTCCCAAAAGACCATGATATTGAAATCGCACTGTGGGAGAATATTCCACGTAAGCAGTTCGACAAAAGCACTAGACCTGTCACATGCTGGTTGTCTGCTGTTCTTAGCGACGGGGATGTCGCTGGACGGGTTCCCCACCCCTACATGAAACCGGTCTGTCTGACCTTGACCTGAATAACAGCTGTCAGAGATGCGAATTATCGTCCGTGCTTTGCGTTTTAAGGGCCGATGACATTAAGACAGCAATTATCATCATCATCATCATCATCGTCACGAATAAATATTCAATAAAATAATAAAATAATCGTTTTATATTCATCATTACTGAAATAGGAACTATAAGTTAACATTTAACTTAAGAAGATTGCCTAGAGTGTTTTGTTAATTTATAAAGGAAAGTTTAACATTTCTTTTAATGCAATCTGTATGTTTTGTTTTCTAAACTGTTGTACTGTAATGTTTAACATAGGTATATTATGTTGTTCACAGGCGTTTTCGTGTACGTTCGTAAATCCGTACTTTTCTATTCGAGATAGTCTTGTTACCGTCCACCTGGAATTACGGAGCCCGTACTGTATGTTAGTTCATTATTTTTCTACAACAGAGTGTTACGAATGCGACTGTAGTACCCGCGACCACGCCACTCTTATGTCTGTGTCACTAATGTGCACTTTGTTCAGCTGTGTGCTGCTTGACTATGTGGCTCTCGTTACCTTCTTCTTCCTCTTCTTCTACTGCAGCCTTATGTCTTAACAGGTATACTGTATTCTACCGACATCATCTCAACACGCAGTAGCGTAATCTGCTGCGATTTACCGAGCTCGATAGCTGCAGTCGCTTAAGTCCGGCTCCATGGCTAAATGGTTAGCGTGCTGGCCTTTGGTCACAGGGGTACCGTGTTCGATTCCCGGGAGGGTCGGAAATTTAACCTTAATTGGTTAAATTTGCTGGCACGGGAACTGGGTGTATGTGCCATCTTCATCATCATTTCATCCTCATCACGACGCGCAGGTCGCCTACGGGAGTCAAATCAAAAGACCTGCATCTGGCGAGCCGAACTTATCCTCGGACACTCCCGGCACTAAAAGCCATACGACATTTCACTTCAGTGTGGCCAGTATCCATTATTCGGGAGATAGTGGGTTCGAACCCCACTCTCGGCAGCCCAGAAGATGGTTTTCCGTGGTTTCCCATTCTCACATCAGACAAATGCTGGTGCTGTACCATTAAGGCCACGGCCGCTTCCTTCCCTGTCCTAGCCCGTTCCAGTCCCATCGTCGCCATAATGCCTATCTGTGTAGGTGCGACGTAAAGCCAATTGCTGCTGCGATTTGTTATTAGCACCATCATAGTAAAATGTAATATAGTTGTGGCGGAATCTTCTTAGATAAGTTCGACATCTGTGGATTGTGTATAATTTGATAACTCATCTGTACTCATGAAAGCGACCGTCGGCCTGGCGTTCAGGTTAATAACTACATGTCTCTAACGTGTAACCTTGTTTATGTTTCTTATATTTGTTGATGTGTATGTTTGATGTTTATACACAATACGAGATTACTGCTGACTCATCCCCACGAGCTTGACCTGGTTCTCGCTTTACGCATAGTAATCTGTAGGTAACTACTGCGACCGATGCTAACTCACGTGACATACATTTCATCTTGTTTCCTCTTAAACCACGCATATTTTACTATTTTCTTCCACGTATTTCAGCTTTTAATGACATAATAATAATAATAATAATAATAATAATAATAATAATAATAATAATAATAACGTTAAGTGCTTTACGTCCCACTAACTACTTCTACGGTTTTCTGAGACGCTGAGGCGCCCGAATTTAGTCCCGCACAGTTCTTTTTATGTACCAGTAAATCTGCCGACACGAGGCTGACCTACAGTATTTGAGCACCTTCAAATACCACCGGACTGGGCCAGGTTCGAACCTGTAAAGTTGGAATCAAAAGGCCTGCACCTCAACCGTCTGAGCAACTCAGCCCGGAAGGAGGCATGAAATGTAGGTACGTTTAATTTATTTAGTTGTATAACATGTCCAATATTCCTTTGAAACTAAAGGTTCGATGTGTTTCGATAATTCAATTCCGATGCTACTCACTTGGGCATCCCATAACTGCTTTCGTTGGCGTAAGGACCTGCCATCTTTCTTGTACCTTTACGCAATGCACAACGGGGATCTACTGTATTTCACGTCCCGGCGCGCCTATACCAACCAATAATTATATCACACGCTCGTACAGGTCCCAAACGGATTCAGGTTTTCAGGTCATTTCCATACTCGCTAGACCACGGGGCTGATGACCACACATATCCCAATCCCGTAAAGGACATAACAGCAAATGAACCAGTATTAACGCTGAGAATTCGGAACATCCAGGGTCCGAAACCGATGACCAGGGTTGTCTGAAGCCCCTAAGACGGAAACTGAATACTGACAACTACGAAACCACTCTGGCGAGAATGTAACGTAACAAGGCATACGCTACTGTAGTAGCCACCTTCAGCTGTTATCGTAGCTCAGTTGCTCTTAAACATAAAACCAGTTTGACAAGTATGTTACGTAACATCTCGTGCACTGCATAGGAAGCGTTCAGCTGTTGTACGTAAACATAAACAGAAACCAGTTTGGCACGCATGGCGCGTGACTCGCCTGTTCTCAAAGGGAAGCTATTCATTCACAAGAACAAGGCATACTACCTATTCTAAAAACATCGTGTCTCTTTGCTCTCGAAAATAACTTCCGAGAATTTCTAAAAGTTTGATATATAGTGGTTCGTCACATCGTTCTCTATTGCTAGAAGAAATATCTGCAGGTATACACCTAACACCCTGTATATTATTATTAAAGGTAAATGTGGTGAACTTCTCTTTATGGGAAGATTGTTTTTCTAAGGTGGTCTTGGGTTTATTTCTAAATTTATTGAGAATTTTATTCACGAAAGCTTTACTGAAACCATTACCTTCGGCTATTGCATAAATGGTGTTGATTTCCTTTCTAAAATTCTTACGGGATAAAGGAACATTAAGAGCTCTGAAAATCATACTATTGTAAGCTGTCTTCTTCTGTGTCCCTGGGTGTAGAGAAGTTTGGTGGATTGTGTTTATTGTGTGAGTGGGCTTCCTGTAAATATTAAAAGAAATGGTTTTATTCTGATTGCGAGTAATAGCTAAATCGAGATAATTAAGGGAATTGTTGTTCTCGGATTCTATCGTAAACTTTATGTGTGGATCCGGGTTTTTAAGTAATTCTGTTTTTGCTAGGGGCTTTACGTCGCACCGACACAGATAGGTCTTATGGCGACGATGGGATAGGCAAAGCCTAGGAGTTGGAAGGAAGCGGCCGTGGCCTTAATTAAGGTACAGCCCCAGCATTTGCCTGGTGTGAAAATGGGAAACCACGGAAATTAAGTAATTCAAAAACGGTGTTGCTGTCAGTAATGTGAGAATCCAGGATAATAAAAGTATCATCCACATACCGAGTCCAATATTTGAGCCCATTAATTTTACCTATAATGTGAGTGTATTCGAGGAAATCTACGTAAATATCAGCGAGGATTCTAGAGGCCGGTGACCCCATAGGAAGCCCCTTCTGTCGGTATATGATGTTATTAAAAGTAAAGAAGCCATTATTTAATGTAAACTTATGGATCTGAATAAACTCTTCTATCTCTCCTATAGTCAATTTACTGAATTTGAAAAGATTGTTTTTTACTATTTCGATGGTTTTACTGACGGGTACATTCGCGTACATATTTACTATGTCAAAGGAGTGAAGGGTGTAATGTTTCGGTAACGTGAGATTTTTTATTCTATTACAGAATTCCAGGGAATTTTTAACTGACGTGTTAGCTTGAAAGGAATGATGTGTTTTAAGAAAATTGTGAATAAATTGGGATATTTTGTACGTCGGACTACTTCTGAAGTTAATGACGGGCCTTATGGGGACATCAGCCTTGTGAATCTTCGGTAACGCTTTCGCCGTAGGTAACTTGGGATTCATGATGATCAATTTTGATTTTTCTACGTCATTAAACAAAAATAAAATGTTCTTATTTAAAGCTTTCAGCTCTCTTTTTATTCTATTAGTAGGATCTTTTTTTACTGCGCTAAAGTTATTGTTAGTAAAGAAGAATTGTGCTTTATTTACGTAGTCACTTTTCTCCATAACTACAGTAGCATTACCTTTATCTGCTTTAGTTACTATTAAATCGTTATCTTTAATTTTCTTTTTGAGATTGCGTATGTTGGTGACTTGTTCTTTATTGGGTTTGCCAGAACCGGTATGTTTCTCATCGAAAGATGAAAGTAACTATCTTTTAACTTCATATCTAACCTCATTTTGAACGTCTGTAGGTAACCTATTAACCGCTAATTCAGATTCAGCCAACGTAATGATTAAATCGTCGTGGTTGAAGGACGTGTCCCAGTTATGTTTTGGTCCCGGCAGGTGAAAAATGTTCGATTCCGCGTGATTCTGCGTGTTTGGGGTATTGTGGGAAGCTTTTATTAAGTTATTCCACTTCTTGTCAAGAGTGCTTTCTTTTTTCAATAAAACCTTATCGAGTCTATTGGTGACGTGAGCCTGAAAAGAAGTCCATTCGAGAGGACATAATAAGGTCGAAACTTCTAAATGAGTGTCGTAAAGATTATTGTTAAGAAGAGCTTTTTTCTTTTGAAGGAATTTAATTTCCTCTCTTATCCAAATTTTATCTGTTTTTCGTTGAGTCGCGCGGGTTTTAGCCGTGTCTCTATGAGTTTTCTTAGTAAATTTTAAGAAATTAGGTATGACGTCATTTTTAAGCATTTTCTTAAAAAAACATAAATCTTTACCTAATTTGGCAACCTTTACCTTCAAATTACAATATAGGTTTGCTTTCTTACTAGCCTGGATGGCATTACCATTGCAAGTTATGAATCTCATTCCGTATTGACGGTTATCACTTTACAAAAGAAAATATTTATAAAATCCTCCTATCAGTACAAGTCAAGTCATCTGTTAGATGAAGCAAAGTCTATACATGTTTCAGCCTAATCTCAAGGCCATCTTCAGTAGTAAAACAATGATTACATAATATACAAACAAATTAAAAATCGTAATGATGTGAAGTGACAGTGATCGGTCATCTAAATCCATGATGTAATCATATCAACGATAGTAAAAATTAGGCCAGTTTGGCGAGGAAGGTGACCTGAAAAGGAATAAGAATATATTACGTTATATTTGAAATGTTTCGATTTTTAGCGCCATGTTACTTATTTCTTTAAATGCTACTTGTCCGGGGCGTGGGCCCATGTGGATATTTTGGCCCTATGTTAATTATTAGTAAGACTACTTACGAGTCATGTCTTGGGTTCACTATCTGTATTTGATATTTCAATGTCCTCTTCTTCTGTTTTGAAGTCTCTTTTTCGGAAGTCTCTTCATCAGAAGCCTCCTCTTCATCTGTGTCCTCATCGAAAGCGTGTATTTCAGGGGCCAGTTCATTCCAGTGAATTTCGACTTTGATGAGGTGCCTTGTAACTACTACGTCCGACGAAAACAGGATACTGTGTATTAGATCAGTTGTGTCCCTTGTGGAGGACTTCCGGGTTTGGTGCTCCCAGAAGAACCTGTAATCCTTGTTTCAGAATTCTTGGGCCTCCTCGGACAGTTTTATGATTGGCAGTAGGGCGTGTCTGATCGCCTGAGCACCATGAATTAAGACTTTGTGGACGGTCGGAGGCATAGGATACCAATTATATAAGGACACATACAATTTTGCAGTGTCTAAAACGTACGCGCTGAAAGACTCATCGTTCACCTGATGAACACTGGACAAAACCTAAAATATCGTGAAGCGAAGGAACTAAGTCCAAATATAGTTGAATTGGGTTTTGTTGTCGTACCTGCAATATAACAGTAAATCTGATGATTAATTCTTCGCTGATTCCGGTTGCTTCCGCTGCCTTTTTCGGATTGCGATAGAACCTTCTCGAGATGTTGCCGGTGTTCGAGGTGCCAGTCCCTTGAAGAGCCCTGTCAACTTTTAGGCCCAGCTCTTTCCACAAAGCATCCTGAATAGTGGATTTTCGATCTTAAACATCTTGCTTTTGTTCATCCGTGGTGTTTCGTAAACTGCCTTTAAACAATAAATTTCAGTGCAAAGAAATACAGTCAGATCCATGGTATAGAAAGGCTCGGAGAGCGGTAGGCCATGAGTTAGACAGTGGGTGTTGCGTTGCGGGTAGAGGGTGGGAGGGGAATGACACTGATAAGAAAAAGTAGCGCGGAGAAATTTTATCGGGTTGCTTATAAGCAAATACCGCCAGCAAAAAAAAAAGAAGTTGCAAGAAGTGGCAGTTGATTTTTGGTGGAAAATCTTTAGTGTAGTGTATAATATCGATTAAATCAATTAGTAACTCATAACTACCTGTAACTTCGGTTTCCGGCACTGGAAACGCCGTAAAATCGGAGTACAGTGCAGCCTGAAATATGGAGAAGTTAACTGGTTGATACGGTCCTTTTAGCACGTGCAGAAAGACTTATCCTTGTGAATTTACTCAACAAATACCCTCCAAAAAGGAGTTCTTCAATATCCGGGTTGGTCTCAATAAGATACAAATGATTAATTGTTTCCAAGTTTTTAAACTTGTCATGTTTGTGCTTCATTTTCCGCCACTTACACACTCCAAGCACATTATGTAGGACAAATATGAGGTGCATGGGATGTCTAGAATGAGTTCCCAAACATTTTTTACACCCTTCCGGGCCTCGAATGGACGACCCACGCATAAGAATGCCTCCGCGTAACCTGGTAAACAACTACGGATGAGACTATAGTGAAGAGCGGCTCGGGATACCTAACGAGCTTCGAATCGCTCCCCTCCTACTTTCTGTGCTGGCCTCGGCAGCTCGAGCACTTGGGGGTGGTACGTTCACAAGAAGAAAAACAAATACTTACGATGGAGCCTCATATAATATGAAAGTAGGATCTCTGGGTTCAACTGTCTACTGGATACTGCTTAGCACTACTACAAATGACAAGAATCATATAATGGGGGTTACGAAGACTAATTTATTCAGAATTATGATATAAAATAAAAAACAACCTTATCCAATGAATTCTCCGCATACGAGAGGAAAAGAAAATAATTAACACTTTAAATTGACTCGCCTGAGGGCGTCGTCTGCACAAAGGTATAATTGAGGTTTTGCGACCACAATCGTCTATCTTTCCCTCATTAGTTCGTACCTTTGTCGTTAAATTTTATTATTCTGTCGATCACACCGTGTTAATCTCAGCTGATGTCCCCCTACATAATACATTCTATGCTTAGTACGTAATTAACCGGTTCCTATACTACCTGATTGCCATATTAAAAATATATTTACATAATACACAGACAAAAACAAACATACTTTGAGCTAAACCCCCGGACTTCCTTATCTGTCACCAAGAAAACAACGTTGAACATCGGTTCTGTTTGAACTCAAAGTAATGCACACTAAACACTAAACACAATCATATGTACACATCATGTATAAATTGGGCCATTTCTGTAAGAAAAACATGGTTATCAATATCTTCTGCCCCAGCGCAAGCTTAATGGAAGCTCCCACAAGGTGGCCCACTCTGACCTGGGCTAGAACTGGACGCCTTCAGGTTGAGAGGTACATTTCTGAAATCCCTAAATTATCTACGGTCTCATGCTACCGGTTATTGGGGGGACCCATAATCATTTATTAATTACCTTCTAAATCACCGTGATATTATCATTTACACAAGCGTTCTTAGCCGAACCATTTAAAACAAACAGGCACGGTGTGAAACCCAGAGCCCCGAGTCTTACTACAGTAGCACGGCAGGGCCGCTTTGTTGCGAAGGGAGAGAACCAAACACACACAAAAAGGAAGGGAAGGTCATTCGCTTTACTACTACCATCACTCATTCATTGGCTACGCCGGATTCCTAACCCCTCTCAATTACAACGGCTAGCCGTCCTTTCTCGGAGACACATATTTCTGGCCCACTTCATTTGTTTATTCATCTTACCGCAGAATTCCCAAGAAATACTCATTTATTCTCTACCTTCTCCTTCTTAGCGTTGAGCGCCGACTGTGGGCACCATCACTTCCCAATTATCTCATCTTAAAACTATCTGGGCATTCGGCCTTCTTATTGCGTCTCATATCACGTATCTTATTTTTTTTGGGCATAGGACTCTCATGATTCCCCTGTTCCACGCTTCTCATTCTCTTCTCTCATCGCCCAAAAAGTTATGTATTTTTTTATTTTGACCATACATTAAAGACTCCGGCCTCCCTGGGTCACATCCCGGTTACAGACAAGAAAAAAATCCAGACAATTCTGGTCAAATAATCAAGAATCACGGGAAACTCGCAAATTGTCCCTCACAATTACCTAAATAACATAGTATGTACCTCTCTTAGCCGGGACTTCTCTCTTGCTGCACATGTCATAATCATATGTGTGAGTTACCATGGATCGTCTGACTGACCCATGAGTTTCCCCAGCATATACGATAGCCATATTACCCTGCTCATCAACACAATTGTTCCAACCACCCCTAGGAGAACTCAAATATTCTTCTATCCTTGTTTTCCATACTTGCTAGGATATTCTACATATTACTAATAGTAACCCCTCACAAAAAACTAATCACTAACGGAAAATGGGTCGTCTGAGAGGTAGCTCCCTTGAATTTACGTTATCATGATAAAGAACTGTTACGGAGTTATCCGTGGAAGGCAGAGGTGAAAGAAGGTGCGAGCTGGAATGGGTCTAACTACAAGTTCGAAAGATGAATTAAAATTTCAACAAAGGTTATATTTTGAAAACTTAAAAATGGTGACATAGAATTTGAAAACTTAACAAGTCAACAACAAGCCAAAATCAGATACAAAGAAATTACAAGTGTTAGGGGATTATTACAAGGTCTGGGCTTCGAGCCCCACAATCACAATCCTTGAGGTATTAGCCCAACTTTACCAAGGTACAAAATTGAACAAAGGGGCAGAAAACCCCATCATGCCAAGGAGCACTTGCTCCTAATTACAATGTTAAGCCTCCTAGAGGCACACAGAGATCAAATTTAGGAAAGAGCAGACCCGCTCTCAAAGTTCAAGCCTGTCAGGAGGCCATAAGCAGACTTCACACTAACTGCCCTCGAGGCACACATATAATGGTACAGGGGTACCTCGTACTCAATCTACTGGGCCTTCTCAGGAAGGAAAACAAAACGACTTAAATAAATGGCCAAAATACAAAATTGAATGGAGGCGATTACTTGCACTCCTACACAAAAGTTTTTTTTAAACCTATGTGGCGCCAGGCCGATAATACAGGGGCTAATCCCAAGCTAGGGAGGTGACTCGTATGAGAAAACTTTAATACATTAAGGAAGAGAAGAAACGGTTATGAAAACGTAGTCACCTCAATTTCAAAATGAAGGGGAGCTCGAGAGGGTAAAGCACTCTCTATCCCCGCTTTACAGTAAAAGAGATTTGTTGTTTTCACATAGACAGAAGAGGAATTTACATTTTAAAGTGGTAGGTTACATATTAAAGGTTTCGAACCTTCCCCGCGAGTTAAACTGCTGAGCTAGCAAGAAATAAAGATGTTAAAAGGCCATTACCTTGTTGAAGATCTGCTGACTGAAGAACGAGGCGCTTCCTGCCCCCTGCTACATATCCACACACTGAGTTAGATGTTATACTAGTGGCATCGAGGCAAGAAAATCAGCAGTTTTATACTCTCGTGGAAAATTCGAGACCTTTCAAGAATGAGTAGACACACCCCCTCGACTTTATTGGATAGCTTAGAGCTACATATCCATATCGAAGAAGACATACATGATTGGCTGAAAATTAATTAAATAAATTCGGGATTGGCTAAATTCAAAACAGGCGGATAGAAAGGATTAATATTGCCAACCCAAAGATAACAGAACAAAATATAGTAAAGACAAAACTTATGAATAAAAAATGTCTCCCGGAAAGTTCATTCCTTCGCACCAGAGTGCATAATCGTAGTTTTTATGTAGAGACATCTGGTAGAGAACGTCCACACTTCTTGATCAATGACAAACAAAAACACTTCAAAATTCACACAGAGCCATCTTCGGAGAAACTGTTGAGTTAATACAGTTTTTCAAGGTTCAGGCTTTCTCCTGTAGAGGAGTTTCAATTGGCGCAATATTTGAACAAGCGGCGTGGAGGTGTCCCGCCCGGTACAAGAACAATAAAATTTCCATATTAGTCATGCATAATTTTACAACATTTAGGTATTACAAAGGAAAAGCTCGTCCTATGACCCGGTTATACCTTAACGTGCTTAGAAGATTATATTTTGACATCAACTCATCTGTTTGGTGGCCGTGGTTTTTCCGTCCACGGGAGACCCATGGCGGAGCTTACTGCTGCATGGCCTCGGCGCTGGAAACGAGCGTGTTGTCCTTCGACCCTGGTCCACACAAGTACGTCATCCTAGTTGGCTCGTTCACTGCTGCAGTCTTAAAGTAATCCAAAGGGGTAACACTCCACAACTCTTCACACGGTCCTCTGTTTACCGCGATACACATACAGAATTTACACAATAAACAGGCAGGTCATTATAATCACATGCGAGTACATTCACAGCATGAATCGGGTGGCTGACAGTACTTGAGGACGCTGACTCAGAGTAGCGATTTGGATGATACCAATTTATTGATATCACGTACTCATTTAGGCCGGCATTGTCCATAGCCGACTCCCGCTACTCGTTAATAAATTATGCTCGCCGCTTAATTAATTGACACGCGGCACTGAGACATTTGCCTAGGCTCGCTTGGCTGTTACTTGACTTCCCATCTACACTTTACAAGGCTTTTATAATCCACGGCCGCGACGGACACAATAACACTGTCTTAGTATGCGGTCAATAGGTTTCGGACTGTAAAAACTGGAACACAATGTAACACACTGTCCTCTCTCAACGACCCGCTAGGAACTGTCTCCAGCGAGGGCCGGCCCGGCCTTTATTATCTTCACACCGGAAGACTGGGGGCGTTGATTTTCACGGTTCATTAAGGACAACAGCTCCTTTCATCCTAGGAATTAAATACAGTTAAGTGGTGCGTATTGTAGCCCTCTCTTTCCTCTTCTATTTGAACCAGGTGCGATCTTCCGACGATCGGCAGTTCTCACGTAATTTGATTCCCGCCTTCAATCATTTCACTAGCGTCCTTTGGTGGGTGGAGTCATCTTTGAGCGCGATTCTTAGTTTGGGGGACGCTTTACATTCACATGTGTTTGCAATACGTTACAGCTGGACATCTGGTGACCTCCTTTCGCCCCTTGAAGAAAATATTCCATATTTTCAGCCTGGGATACGCTGAAAATTCAGCTCTATACATTGGTGTGCCTCCCATAATTTTCCCATGTCTGGATCAAAATATCCTATAAATTTTACACGCCAAAATTCGACGTTGGCATCCGTGGACCGTGAATAAAAACCGGAAGTTCCTTCTGTTAGTTTGGAACCCTGGGAAACTAGGCCACACCTCGGGGCGTATTTGAATACCGTAGCGTCGCGTCGTGTCTCCATCTCTGTCTGCAAGTTGAGAGGGCTTTTTCACGAAGGCTTGGCTCCAGCCCAACCTTTCCTTTGTCTTCCAGGCGATCTGTTGCGGGTTTCGTTCTGGCCACACGCCGCTCGATCCCCTTCGCCCATCATCCTACAAAGACGCGACTTTTAGAAATGATTTTAATAGGGTAGAAAGGCGCCTATGATTTATATGGGCTGTACAGGACACTGTACGGCTTCAATGGAATGTCTAGAATGAGTTCCCAAACATTTTTCAGTGATTTCTTGACTTCGATTTTATTTTATCGATATTTTGCCGGCTGTAATCGGTGTTTAGACCACTGTGCGACGCGGAGAAGGAGCTCTCTACTCTGTTCCAGGTCATTCGTCTACCAGGGACGAACGGCGTGCCAGCGACGAACGCCGGCGCCCTCAGGAGGATGGCCTAGTCGGAGACCAGGGAGGCCATCACCCAGACACCGAGGATGGTACGGCATAGGGCGGTTAACACCGACCTAGTCCAGCCCACCCAGCCGTATACCAACGACGCCACCACCCAGGTGGTGTGCGCCACCCCGCGGAGCCGCGACTGTGCGATCCAGGCTGAGTGGTTCGGCTCTGCCAGGTGGACGCAGACGGAGGTCCCGAGCCCGCCAGTGGTGATGTGGTCGAAGTGGACGCAGATCAAGGCCTACCAGGAAGGGATTGTCACCCGGGCGCAATCCAGAAAGGCGCCCCGGACGGCAGATGGAAGCACAGCAGTCGAGAACGACGCCCCCTGGCGTTCTTAGACTGCTGTCCAGGCCCGGCCTCCCAGCGTGTTGGTCGAGATGCAGACATCGATGTTGCGCCCCACAGGACAGGGAACGCAGTCAGGTGTCAGCACAGACCGACGCCACCGCCGCCAGCCAGGAAGAGTGAGAAGACGGAGATGCAGCAAGGCCACCCGTTACCCTGGGGTCACCAGGCCGGGAGGAGGGCCACCAGGATGAAGCCTCTTCCCCTGCCGATAAGAGATCCCCGAGATGAAGACACTGCCCCAGGACTAGGAGGAAGAAGAAAACGCCGGTCCACCAGGTGAGGGCCGCCCAGCTGCAAGCCAGGTCTGCACCCAGGACAGCAGCCGAGCGAGAAGCCAATCAGGAGAGGACCTCAGCGGGTAGCGGCAATCAGGTGATATTGAAACGTCCCCCTCAACAGCTCTTGCAGTGTTTCCGCTGTTTGAGGTGGGGCCACCGGCGGGAGAGGTGTGGGCTCCAAGTGAGGCGCAACCGCTGTGGTGATGATCACCACTACACGGCCTGCACAACACTTAACGAGGCGCTGGTGTGCACCAACTGCGTGGGGGACCACCCGGCCTCCCATCGCAGTTGCCCTGTGTACCGGGCCATGGCGCGGGCAGAGAGGAAGGAGGCCCGGCGTCATGACCCACCTCCTTCCAGGAGGTCCCTACCTCGGCGGGCTTGGCCTCATTCTCCGGGTTCGCTGTACGGCGAGCCCTAGTGGTACTCGACGCATGGCTCCGCAAACGGCAAGGCCCGCGCTATTCACGACAGTGCCCAGACAGACTGATCCCTTGACAGATGGAACGGTGAGACTACGGTTGATGGCTGGTACATGACACCTCTTCTCAAATAACACTACCACTGGACCTTTCCAGCCCACATCTTTGCATGTGCTATCACAAGATGTCATGTTTTACATGTAGGCTATTTCTCTTTTCTGCCTATGTGGTTTTCCCTGACCCTTCAATACCATACTTTAACATTATCCTACCAACACAAACTCGCCTGGTAACGTGTCTAACATGGAAACATGCAGATACTCCTTGTATCACTTCCCACTCTTCCCTGCGATCTCTTTCTTCTTAGAAATAATAGCATGTCGGAAGCCATGTAGATTGAGTCGATGGTCGCGCGGGAGGAGCGGGCTTCGGGGGCCCCCGAAAAAAAAGCTGGGAGGAGCAGTTTCGGAGGGATGTTAAAGTAATGTGCAAGCTCGAGGACAGCTCATCGCACGGCATATCAGCCATCAGTCTGCTGCTCAGTTGTGACATTCCTGGCCACCACTGCTCCAACAGAACAGGATCTTGCATTTACTCACGGGGCACTTTCTCCCAGATCTTCTTTGCGGCATTCGCAGCTACATGCCTTTGGTAATGCATTCAACTCAGAAATGAAGCTTCCACGGTGTGAAGAATTATTTAATTTAATTTCCGGATGTACAGACAACTACAACACGGTTCAACCCGGAAATTAAATTAAATAAATCATTCAATTCCTGTTCAGTAAAAATGTTCCTTATTGCAAACAAAACTTTGCGATCACCTTTCTAATAGCGTTACATTTTGTATCAGGTAGAAATAGCATGCTGTCTTCACTGATGGAAACAACTTTTGAACACTGCAGCATACGTATTCGGCTGACCTCCAAGCATGCATTGCGGCACAAACAATCAAATAGCGTACACGCATGGAGTAAAGTTTGTTTCAATCGTTTCTACAGTATTGTTCTTGAGAAGCGTTTTTAATTATGGATATCCTAATTCATGCAGCTCGATAATTTCACATGCTAGTTAGATACTCATGCAACCATTTCTTCTTTTTATAACCATTCTCAAACACTAGATCTGTTCCTGACAAATAATGACCGTTCATGGTCATAGCTAGAATGTACAAGGAATACTTTTTTCTTCCCACCGCGGTCCCAGATTCTTTTTAATCCATTGCGTCTGCCTTTTATCTCCATCAGCTGCAGAGAGTAAGGAAAGGCGGGCTAAATATTAAACTAACAACTTTTGGTGCACACAGCGCAGTACAATTAAACACATCTAGCTGTTCGAACACAAATTTGTTCTTTTTCTCTTCAAAGCCTTGAATATAAACTATCAATGTTATTGTCGCGATAAAATAAAAAGCTCACAACTCTCTAGCTCAGTATTTTATCAATCAAGTAAAATATCTTACTCATAGGGTGTTAAAAGACTTGAGTTGACGAGAGCATGATAACGACAAGACTCAAAATTGTCTGACCGTGTCTACGTGATCACTGCATGTCAAAACATCGTGGTATTAGTACGTCACATGATCTGCACCACCATCTTGTCTTACGCGTTAGACTTAACTGACTCAGTAAATTACAATTTCGGGCGTGTTATGAACACAGGTGTTTGATATCTGAGTGATGTATTATGTACTGTAGGCTATTAGAAGTCTCTAAATTTCAAATCTATAAGCTCGAAGTTTAAAATTATAAATTGTATGTTCAGTCACCAAAAGGCATAGAGTCACGCGTAAGATCAACTCAGATACTAGCGTAGCAGGCCACTTGATCACTGCAAGAGTTTGCTCTGAGCGTTAAGAAACAGGTGCATAGTCAAGTCACGACCTGTTATTAGCTCCGAAACACACACTCAGACGTTTTTCTTCAATAATACGAGTGTAAGGAGGAAGAGGTGGTGGAGGTAGATATGGAGGTGATGGTAGAGGAAGGATGGGGAGGAGGTGGATAGGAAGAGGGAAAGGAGCAGGAAGAGGAGGAGAACGTGCAGGATAGAGCTCCTACAGTAGCATAATTCGCTGAAGCCTACAATAATCGAACACTTGAACGCTAGCTCATGAAGCGCACACTAATTCCTCCGGTGACAAAATCGGGCTTGTAAGGTTTAGGTTAGCCAAGGAGTCGAACTCGAGTCTGCGAGTTAAATGGGGAGACGATCTTAGAACTGTGAGGTTAGTGTAAGTCCAGGAGTTAATCTCCAGTCTGCGAGGTTAGCTAAGGTGTCGTACTGGAAGTTAAAACTTGTGAGCCCCTGAGGTGGCTCTCAGAGTTAGCCCCGTAAGAATAATGTATAGTAGCCATCTTGCCCAGTAGCCTTTGCATCATCTCCAGAGAGTTAATCTGATAAGACAAATAAGTCTTAAGTTGTTTGAGGTAGCTTTCAATAGTCCATAAGAACAATGTATAGCAGTCACCTTACCTGGTAGCCCTTACGTCAGTTCGTGACAGTTATTTTTCCAATTGGCTACTACAGGTACCGGTAAGTTTTATGGTGAAGATGGCACAGGAAAGGGAAGGGAGCGATCGTGGTCTTAATTAAGGTACATCCCTAGCATTTTCCTGGTGTGAAAATGGGAAACCACGGAAAACCATTTTCAAGGTTGCCAACAGTGTGGTTCAAACCTATGAACTCCTGAATGCAAGCTCGCAGGTGGGCGCGTAACTGCACGGCCAATTCACTTGGTCCGACAGTTAGTCCGAAAAGTCCAATATGTCCTAAGTTATAAATTGTGAACCCCTGAGATACCTCTCCTCATTTAGACCCGTATGAGTAATGTATATCAGCCTAGTATCCCTTGCACCATATCTTCATAATTAGTCTGATAAGATCACTAGGTCCTATGTTACAAATAATGAACCTCTGAGGTAGCCCTCCAGACTTAGCCCTATTAGAGTAATATACAGCAGCCATCTTGCCTAGTAGTCCTTGTGTCAGCTCCCGAGTTATTCCGATAAGAACAATAAGTGCTAAAACATGTTGTGAGCCCCTGAGGTAGCTCTCCAAAGTTAGTCCGGTAAGGCCAATAGGTGCTAAGTTTCATGTTGTGATTCCCTGAGGTAACTTTCCTCAGTTAGTGCCATAAGATTATTGCCCAGTATGGCAGTTAGGTTAAGCGTGGGGAGGAATCTAAGCCTGTAAAGTTAAGCTTGCACTTTTCTGCGGTTAGCCCAGGCATCTAACTAAGATCTATAAAGTAGCGCCCTTGAGAGTTTAAGCCTGGGGTCAAATCCAAGCTTGTAAAGTTAAGCTTGCACACTTAGCCAGTCACCCAATTTTCAAATCGCCCACCAAGTGACGTCAAACAACATGTCGCCGCGTAATATTCAAATATCCCGCGCTGTCATATCACACGCCCAATAGCCACTCAGCCCTTGATCTGGCTCTCTCACAGCCCTTCTATTCATGTGTCCTGAATTGGCATTAAACAGTACAGCTAAAGGTACGCTGTCTTCAGAAACACCGGAAGAGGTCATAACTAAAGAACAGAATAATGTCTTAGCTACTTTAGCAAGCTTCCCACATGTATTTCTACAAACGGTGATGGTTGGAATAAAGGAGTCAGGAAGCGAAATGAGTGTAACTGCAGCATGTGATTCTAGATATCAAAATATCATATTCGAGAGACTTTGGCAACAAAAATGTCTTATGAACCTTTGGGAGGGGAAACGATAGTGCATTCTTTATTTGGTTGTGTAAGTTCAGAAGAACGTAAACATGAGCGGTATCGAATTCATCTTGCCAGCATGGATGATTCTTATAGGTGTAATTCTGAAGTGCTAGATTAGCCAATTATATGTGGTGGTATTTCTCCATTGACGTCTGGACATTGGCTGGAGGAGCTATCTAAGTAGGGCTGTGTTTTGTCAGACTTGGAAGACCAACCTGCTCCTATCAGTGTTTTAATTGATGTTGATCTAGGAGGGAAGTTGCTCAAAGGGCACCGAATGTTGTTGTCTTGGGGCCTGGTTGCTGTCGAGACACTTCTAGGTTGTACTTCAATGGGGAAAGTACCTGAACGGTCCGTCAATACGAACTTGGCCGTAATGGGGACCGCCATGTTAGTTCAAGACGCTGATGTATCACTGTTGTGTCGAGTGGACCCAATAGGCATTTCAGAAACTTGTGAGAAAAGGTCAAAAGAGAAGGCTCTAGCGACAAAAAGACACTTCCTACAGTCTTTTGCTGTTAATAACCATGGACGATATGAGGTTAATCTGCCATGTGTTGTTGCAAACCCTCCTCTGTCTAAAAATAAGATTATGACTGAGAAAAATTATCTTCTGTTACTAGAAGGTTAGAGGTACAAAGTTTACTTTAAGGTTATGATGACGTCACTAGAGAATTGCAGGCAGATGGTATAGTGGGGGCAGTACCAAATAATATTATAATTTCGTTACCTGCTACATCCTGCAGTTGTGAAGGAGAGGAGCACAGCCTGTCTTTGACGCATCAGATAGAGAAAAGGGAATACTTTCACTAAACGATTGCTTCGAGATTGGGCCCATTTTAATAGAGATCTTAGCTGCTATGGTGGGAGCTCCTTTGACAGCTTCAGTATTAGATGTATTTAATCCAGATTCAATACCTGTTTATTACTGGAACGATTCTACCAAAGTTTTAGCATGGGTACGAAGAGAACTAGAGCGGGAAGGTCTGGAATAGAGTAGCCGAAATCAGAAAATTATTCCGCACAGAGAATTGGCGGTACGTACGAGGGATACTGCTCAATGAAATACCTCGAGAGTTGTTGCAATCCTTCCTGTTCCCTTATTATAGATAGATAGGTGCAGTTATTCCTTTCGTCTAATCAGAAGATAACTTACTAACATTCCATGCTGATCTTGTTACTCTATGAAGCTATTTCACCCCTTTCTTCCTACTGTATTTCACCATTTCAGGTCTAATTTCATCTATTCCTGCAGCTTTATATCGATGGATTTTATTTCCCATTTTTACCACTTCCTCAAGCGTTCTTTCACCAACACCACTGACCTCCTCTCCGTGAGATCGGTTGTTCGCGACGTCGCCAGAAATATTTCCATTTACGTTGAGAAGATTTTCAAAATATTTCTTCCATCTGTTCAGTGTTTCTCTGGGATCTGTTATGAGTTCACCTGATTTCCACAAAACACTATTCAATTCATTTTCCCCTCCCTTTCTAAGGTTCTTTAATACTGTCCAGGAAGGTTTTCCTGCCGCTTGACCTAGCCGTTTCAAGTTATTACGAAATATTCCCACGCCTTCTTCTTGGATTCAACAATTATTTGTTTCGTTATATTTCTTTCATCTGCGTACATTTCTCTGTCTGAATCAGTCCTTGTTTGGAGCCATGTCTGACACGCCTTCTTTCTACGTTTTTACAAGCTGCGCTCTCTTCATCATTCCACCAAGATGTTCATTTTTTCCCAACGTTTCACACAGTTGAGGAGTGCCTGTTCAAAAGGTGCTATTTCCACTTCATTTTTTAAAAATATTTCGTCGACATGCATTGCAGTAGTTGAATACTATCGAATGCCGTGAGCAAACTAGACCGGACAGATGTAAATTCCTTAAAGGTAGAACCATACCCGATCATGGGTACGTTCCAGGTACCTATTATTATACGTTTCCTTGCGTTTTTCTACAACTTTCTTAGGGTGGAAATAGCACCTTTTCAACAGACACTCTTCAGTTGTTCGTAGGCATTTCTTTGCTGTCTATACTGCAGCATCCCCCTATGCCATCCATTCCCAGTCTACGTCCTGAACCTGCTTACTGTCTATTATTTGGAACTTTTCATTATCATATCCATGCCATGTACCTCTGTCCATTTTCCTAGTCCTAGGGATCTTCTACCCTTTTTCGTCTTCAGACAGATTTCACTTTCTCTATCCTAGGCCTAGAGATACATAGTTCACTAGGAAACTTCGTTCAGCCGACTAGACAACAAGATCAAGTCTGGCGTCAAAGTTGCCTTGAATCCCCCACAACAGGTGGCGCAGGTCTTCCACAGCTGGCTGGCGTCTCCGATCTGGCAGCCTTTAACTACGGAGTAGGCTGCTAGCATCACCTGACGCCAGTATAGCCTCGCTTGCGCAAAAGGGACTCCGGGCCGCCGTGAAGAAGAGGATCCGTCGCTATATTCGACGCCATGGGACATGGCAACCTACCTCTCCGGGTCCATGGAGGAACTTTCGACAGGGACTCAGGGGACGTGGGGATACGTCTCACGTCAGATCAGCGCCGTGTCGGCTCCAGGCGAAGACACCCAGAATTACATGGGGATGGTCTGTACCATTAAAATATCCCCTGAATACCCGCACTTTCCTGACAGATTTCCTGAATTCGAAGTCGGCTTTGATATGATCTATTATGGATCTGGTGCCGCTACCTCCCATGTGTAGTGGTAAATAACATTATCCTTGAAGAATGTATTCGTAACTGCTAATCCAATAGTAACACGGAAGTCGAGTAAATGCTTCCAATTCCTATTAACGTCCATATCTTACCCACATTTACCCACGAACTCTTCGAATCCTTCAGTTCTATTTCCAACTCTCTCATTGGAATCGCCCATTAGCACTATCCTATCCTTTCTCTTTACTTTGATTACGATGTCACTCAGTGCTTCATAAAACTTGTCAACTTCATCCTCATCTGGATCCTCACATGGCGAGTAGACTCAGGTATTTCTCGTTCTAATTACTCCAACAGATCCAGTGAATTGGTATTGCGGCTAGGGTTGCGTAGCTGTGAGCTTGAATTCGGGAGATGGTGGGTTCAAATTCCACGGTAGGCAGCCCTGCAGAGAGTTTCCCGTGCTTTCCCATTTGCACACATATAAAATGCGAGGGCTGTACTTTAATTAAGGCCACGGTCGCTTCCTTCCCAATCCTAGCCCTTTCCCATTCTGGCATCGCCGAAAACCTTCAATGTGTTGGTGCGACTTTAAACCACTAACAAAATGAACCTTCCAACAGCTAAATCTTCCCGTATTATTTGCTCATTACGTGCCTAACAGAATGCAATAGTCGCTTGCAATAGTATTCCTGATGAAAAGTCCTATCCCTCACTCTGCCCTTCCGTTCCTGACACCCGTGAAGAACGATTCATGATCTCTCTTTTCCTCGTTTTCTCCCCTTACTCGAATATCATTAACTCCTAACATATCCAGACACATCCTCTTTGCTACTACAGCCAACACTACTTTATTTCTTCCATATGCTAAAATATTATTGATAGTCCCCCATCAAATTGCATTTCTTTCACCAAGTTTCTTCCAAGGAGTCCCACGCCTGTGAAATGGAAGTGTGATTCCGTTACTCCCATACGTCCGAGGCATGCTTAATATGTTCTGAGTTCGGTAAAGTCTCTGAGTCCCTCTGAGATTTTCTCTTCTGGAGGGTTAGGGACCACGGTTGATTGTATAGTCCTAGCCGCCTAAACCCAAGGAGGGCCATAGCTCAGAATTCCTCTGAAATGCCCAATCCTATTACTTAGCAACTGGTATCCGGACTCTCCGGACCACTTATTAGGCCACTCAGCCGTTGCCCATGGTTCACAAACTAGGATATGAGTACAGTGACCCACACCACGAACCAATATACAGTGATAAAATAGACACAAATCACCTATACCGTCACACCCGAGGATTACCTTCAGTGTGAGAAACACATGCCAAGATTGTTCCAAAAGTGATAACTTAGATGCTGTGACCACAAAGGAAACAGCATGAGTTGAAAAGTGTTAAGGTCGAGATATGTATTAGGAAACTAAATTGAATTTTGTGCAGTAGACTTGAGGCCATTTTCAACTGCTACCGGGGATGATTTTATCAGTATTCCTCAGCGTTGGTGCCTCTCATGGGGAAGTTTACTCCAAACGTTTGCTGCACAATCCGATCACAATTTCTCGTCGCACGGTGGAGAGGGCTGATTTTCAGCGTGAATACATACGTATTAGAGATGTTAGATTCCCTGCATTATCGTGAATTGTCTTTCACAACGGACATGTGGACGGATGACATGCGAAAACGCTTGTAACTACAAGAAGACTTTAGTACGGTATAGGCTGGCAGCTTATCAGTTGGGTTCCCTTCCCTTGCGGTCTTCAAATGATTTTCCTCCATAGGCATCACGGTAGACGATTTGAAAATTCAGCTTTTGTTCCCGATCAAGGCAGAAATATTATAATTGCTTTAGAGAAAAGTAGCCTTACAATTGCGCGTATTTAGCATAGAATCCCCACAATGTAAAACAGCGTATTATTGAAACATCCAAGGTACCCCGGAACCTCGAAAGATCTGGCATTATCGCTTGTTGTCTTCAAACATTTCATCAAGAGTTTGAGTCCAGGTAGAACTCCAATTTCATTGCGATGAGATCTTGGCACTCTCATGTTGAAGCAAACCGGCAGTAGCTAGAGTAAACCAGTGACGATCGTCGCCTAGATGAGCTACACGTACATTTGTATAAGATGTAATACGTTTCCTTGGTAATTTATTTTTAGCAACGAAAGTCTTAGAATATGATCATATAGTCACTACACATTTTTGCCAATTGCTTTGCGTCGCACTGACACAGATAGGTCTTATGGCGACGATGGGACAAGAAAGACCTGGGAATGGGAAGGAAGTGTCCGTGGCCATAATTAAGGTACAGCCCCAGCATTTGCCTAGTGTGAAAATGGGAAACCACGGAAAACCCTCTTCAGGGCTGTCGACAGTGGGGTTCGAACCCACTATCTCCCGGATGCGAGCTCACAGCTGCGCGCCCCTAACCGCACGGCCAACTCGCCCGGTCACTACACATTTAATATTGCCTTGGGCACATACTGGACCCGTTACTTCAGTGGCTGAAGTAAGCCCGTCGTCATTGTTCTCTGTGATGCATCATTATCCTTCCCCTTATGTTTGTAAGTGATTGATAATCTCAAGAACACTAGGTTTTTGAGGTTCCAATTAGTGATGGGACATTCGATTCATTTTACTGAATCGATTCATTTGATTCCGTTCACGTTAGTGAATCGATACAGTGATCCGATTCACGGCTCATTGGTCACCGCTCCTACTGCATCTGTGTAGTATGTGCTGGTAAGACAGCAGCAACAGCATTCAGTGCTCGCAGCTGTCATCTGGTCTTCATACTATGAACTCCTTTCTTAGAAAAAATGCTAGTTACTCTAATACATCGAAGGTTTCCGGCGACGCAGGGTGGGAAAGGTTAGAATTAGGAAGGTAGCAGCCATGGCCTGAATTAAGGTACAGTCCCAGCATTTCCTGGTGTGAAAATGGGGAAACTACGGAAAAACCATCTTAACGGCTGCCGACGGTGGGATTCGAACCCACCATCCCCCGAATGCAAGCGCATAGCCACGCGATATTAACCGCACGACAACTCGCTCAGTCATTTTTTTAAAAAGTATTTTTCTATCAGCTGAGAATGTTTTTAATAGTCATATTTTGTATAGGCTACCCGAGATGTACAGTAGCCCGCTGGTTTTCTGATTCAACATACTGTTATTGCGGCTGTCCACATATGATTGAAGTCTTGTGCAACGATGTGACATATGAAATATAAAACAGGTACTTTAGAAAGGTCATGAGCATGACTCTTAGTCATAGGGCAGGCTAGAGTCGAGTTTAATTGTCAAATGTCAACTAAGTTATAATACTAAGATTCATTAAACTAATAAATAGAATAACCTAATAGACTACCTACTTACTAGCTACTTCAGAATTATGTTGTGACTACCTTTTTAACACTGCAAATAAATCCATCTATTATTTAAACCTCCCTGTAAGAAGAGGACAGTGAATGCAAATGGGTATTATTTTCAAATGAGCTGAGCTCGAGAGTCCATTATAGCATACGATTCTTTCAGTGTAGCATGGCTCACTGTATGTCTCGCTGCAGTGAGCCGATAAGGAGCCGTGTGTATCTTGTGTCTCACTGAGCCGCGCTCGTTCACGATTCTTTCGATGTGCCATGGCTCACTGTATGTCTCGCTGCAGCGGAAGCTCGGCTCTCCGCGTGTCCAGTGAGCCGATAAGGAGCCGTGTGTATCATGTGTCTCACTGAGCCGCGCTCGTTCACGATTCGTTCGATGTACCATGATTCACTGTCTCGCTGCAGCGGAAGCTCGGCTCTCCGCGTGTCCAGTGAGCCGATAAGGAGCCGTGTGTATCATGTGTCTCACTGAGCCGCGCTCGTTCACGATTCTTTCGATGTGCCATGATTCACTGTCTCGCTGCAGCGGAAGCTCGGCTCCCCGTCAACGTCCAGTGAGTGCGCCACTCAGCACTGTCCGCTGGGAGTAAGCTGAATCGTGTGCCGTGAGCTCGCCGTTCCTGTGAATCGATTCACTCGGACACTTGAATGAATCGGTACACTGCTTCGAATCATACATTCAGTAGCCAACACTAGTTCCAATTGAGGTTGACAGATGAAGCTATGAGGGAGTGTTATCTCTTTGCAGAGCGAACAGCTTCGGGAATTTCATCTCCATGTCCGTGACGACAAAATGCTTCGTAATTTGTCGTTCTTCGGAAGGAGCGTTCACTCAGCCTACGCCAAAAATGAGTACCAGGTTATTTCCTTGGGACAAATTCGGTCGGGCGTAGAGCTAACCACTCCACCCCACCAAATGCCGACGTTACTTTCCACCCTTCCCAGGGACTTCATAGCCTGTAAGGAGATGACCTTGCCTATTCTAGATAAGTTCATATCTTCCGTATAGAAAGTATCTGTACCGAGCTCGATAGCTCCAGTCGCTTAATTGCGGCCAGTATCCAGTATTCGGGAGATAGTGGGTTCGAATCCCACTGTCGGCAGCCCTGAAGATGGTTTTCCGTGGTTTCCCATTTTCACACCAGGCAAATGCTGGGTCTGTACCTTAATTAAGGCCACGGCCGCTTCCTTCCCATTCCTAGCCCTTTCCTGTCCATCGTCGCCGTAAGACCTATCTGTGTCGGTGCGACGTAAAGCAACTTGCAATAAAAAAAAAGTATCTGTTAAGGCGCCTTATAGAAAACAAGCATTTAAAGCAGCCGCGTCGAATTTTACACTTCCACCAGAACCAGTTTTAACGTGATGTAATTGCCTGAAATTTTTGCAGTAGCCTACTTTGAATACAAATTTAAAATCTCCGCGAATTCAGAAGATGCAGGTTCAGAGGTGTTACTATTGCACCGTATATCATCACAGGTTAGCGTGGATATACAGGGTAAAGCGAAATTCGCGCACTCGGGCGTCGCAGCGTGACTCCTCACATGCCAGCAATAAAAACATGTCTGTCACAAAACTTCGTCCTGCGAGTATATCCGGCAGAAAAAGGACGTTGAAAAGTGGCAGTCTGGCAACACTGTAAACACGTGTAAGGTAACTACCTATGTCAGCACACATTAGGTGTGCTGTACAGTTGGTGCAGTGGATAAAGTTGGGGTTAGCATCCATGGGGTCGAGATGTTTTTTATTTCGTAGATGTAGTCCAGGTGGTATGATATCTGGCATCTTAATCGTCAACAGAGAATAAATTCACGCCTACGACATGGAAAGGGCGTCTTTCAAGGCTGACCAATGAAAACGACTGTTCGTCCATTTCTAGGATCGTAGTATGTAAGTGCAAATGGTTTCTAGACGATCCGCTGCAATCGCTGTTGACGATTAAGATGCCAGATACCATACCACTTGGACTACATTTCATCATCATCATCATCATCTGTTTACCCTCCAGGTTCGGTTTTTCCCTCGGACTCAGCGAGGGATCCCACCTCTACCGCCTCAAGGGCAGTGTCCTGGAGCTTCAGACTCTTGGTCGGGGGATACAACTGGGGATAATAGCCAGTACCTCGCCCAGGCGGCCTCACCTGCTATGCTGAACAGGGACCTTGTGGAGGGAGGGGAAGATCGGATGGGATAGGCAAGGAAGAGGGAAGGAAGCGGCCGTGGCCTTAAGTTAGGTACCATCCCGGCATTCGCCTGGAGGTGAAGTGGGAAACCACGGAAAACCACTTCGAGGATGGCTGAGGTGGGAATTGAACCCACCTCTACTCAGTTGACCTCCCGAGGCTGAGTGGACCCTGTTCCAGCCCTCGTACCACTTTTCAAATTTCGTGGCAGAGCCGGGATTCGAACCTGGACCTCCGGGGAGTGGCAGCTTATCACGCTAACCACTACACCACAGAGGCGGACTTGGACTACATTTCATCATCATCATCATCTGTTTACCCTCCAGGTTCGGTTGTTCCCTCAGACTTAGCGAGGGATCCCACCTCTACCGCCTCAAGGGCAGTGTCCTGGAGCTTCAGACTCTTGGTCGGGGGATACAACTGGGGAGTATGACCAGTACCTCGCCCAGGCGGCCTCACCTGCTATGCTGAACAGGGGCCTTGTGGAGGGATGGGAAGATGGGAAGGGATAGGCAAGGAAGAGGGAAGGAAGCGGCCGTGGCCTTAAGTTAGGTACCATCCCGGCATTCGCCTGGAGAAGAAGTGGGAAACCACGGAAAACCACTTCCAGGATGGCTGAGATGGGAATCGAACCCACCTCTACTCAGTTGACCTCCCGAGGCTGAGTGGACCCCGTTCCAGCCCTCGTACCACTTTTCAAATTTCGTGGCAGAGCCGGGAATCGAACCCGGGCCTCCGGGGGTGGCAGCTAATCACGCTAACCACTACACCACAGAGGCGGACTTGGACTACATTTACAAAATTAAAAAAAACATACGCCTCAACCCAGGATCGACTCCTCGACCTCCTGCATGCTAACGCAAAACTCTATCCACTGCACCAACAGTACAGCACGGCTAATATATGCTGACAGAGGTAGTTACCCTACATGTGGTTACAGTGTTGCCAGAGTGCCACTTTTCAACGTCCTTTTTCTGCCGGATATACTCGCAGGACGACCTTTTGTGAGAGACATTTTTTTTATTGCTGGCATGCGAGGAGTCGCGCTGCGACGCCCGAGTGCGCGAATTTCGCTTCATCCTGTATAATGCAAATGTGGGGGACAAACAGCGTCATTTCCTTTCGATTGATTGGAGCAGTATTCAGGGTACATTCGGGAGTGATATACGGGTCGTGAGGACTCTACTCTTAATTTAGTCATATGTCTACTACATTTTGGACTCAAGCTGAATTCGTAAGGAGTTCTTGAAACACTTGTAAATTTCAACTTTCCGAGTGTCGAGATTCTATTTATTCAAGCAGTAAGGCACGGACTTATTCATTTCCTGCGAATGTCTCAAAGGACTAAACAGGTTATCCTCTTGGTATTCCACAGTTAACGTCTCTGCAATAAGGTTGGCGAAAATCAACAGTGACTTTCATTTAGTTGGGACATCGATGTGTGAGAATGTAACATTTGTTTCTTTCATCCATAAACAACAAGGTGTCAATATTTGTTTAGACTGAGCTCAACAAGGAAACTTTCGCTTTATAGAAGTTTTCAATGCATAAATGCATACAATTTAAAGGGATTACTAGAGCATACAAATCCTCTCCCCTACTTATTACATATTAATAGATGCGTACAGCCAAAGGTTAAGCATCCTTTATTAATTTCTTTTACGAGTTAATTTATACTTAAGTGATTAAATCACACCTTCCATATCTCAGTTATTCATACTGAAGTTTGAGCGTTATTCTTGGTTGAGGAGCACATTTGATTTCATTAAATGATAGCTTATTAATTTCAAGAATTGTCCAAGTTGGATTGGTGGTCATTGTACCTCAGAATAAGAGTCCACTTGACGTGTAAGCAATCGTGTGAGATATTTGTTCGGTGGACAAACTTATACAAAGTGGAAAGTCCGGAGATCGTTCGCGAGATTAAGCTTTCCCGAGTAAACGATTTCACCTACGGTTTTACTTGAAATACGTCTTTTCAGCTTTCAGGTCTGTCTAAGAAAAGGTCTGGAAAGCAAAAGTACGAGGGAACCAATATAGTCATCGTGAAATATTGATAGTGTTTAATCTACTTTGTTTCTTGTTTTCGTGTTTTAAAATTACCAGTAAATTCAGTGTAAAAATTATTTTCATTTGTTAATATCTTTCTAATTTTCAATGCCCTTTTCAATAAATATAAGTCATTAAAGCCCTATTCCTTCATTTAATTAGTTATGATTTCTTTCGTACTCTGTCGATCACTTGATGAAATAACTACAACGGATGCACCACCCCTGAGATTAAGAAGATCTAGTGAGTATGCCTCAGTCCTGAAATAAAATTAAATTGGTACCATGTATAATTGCTTTCATTAAAGCTAAATGTAATGTACCGAGCTCGATAGCTGCAGTCGCTTAAGTGCGGCCAGTATCCAGTATTCGGGAGATAGTAGGTTCGAACCCCACTGTCGGCAGTCCTGAAAATGGTTTTCCGTGGTTTCCCATTTTCTCACCAGGCGAATGTTGGGACTGTACCTTAATTAAGGCCACGGCCGCTTCCTTCCCATTCCTAGCCCTTCCTTCTCCCATCGTCGCTATAAGACCTATCTGTGTCGGTGCGACGTAAAGCAATTAGCAAAAAAAAAAAAAATGTAATGCTGAAAGTATCAAGAGATAGAGATTTAAAGGGAAGAAGTGGGTGACTGGTAGTGAGAGAGTTTTCCATTGTACCCACGACTTTCAGAGTAAATTTTAATGTACTTTTACGGAGTTGTTTAGAACACAGAAGAAATAAATCTAGCATTTTTCCGAATAATGACGTTAAATTTCTTTCTTCATACTTCGTGCCCCTGTTCGCTTCACGAAGAGGTGGTGGGGTTGGTCGTAGTATAGCTTCAGTGATCGACAGACGTCAGACATTTTCCGTTTCTTTCAGATGAGTTTGTTCCTGATTACCAGTCTTTCCTATTATCGCACACCTGAGTACATCGAGGTCTATCGCTGCCAGAGGAAGCGTGCCCAAGAAGCTAATGAAAGGCTCCGGATTGTACGAAGTGTAATCAGTACAATACGAGTGAATCAGTCACGAGCACTTATCAGCTGAGTCATGTTGTGTTGTAACCAGTCATCCGTGCCGCCAGTCTTGAAGCCCCTACAGCAAGGTAGGGTATATCTATTGTTTTACTACACTCTCTAGCACCTATGATGTTTATAGTGCACAATATATTGAGGCATAAGCTAAAACAATTTTGTTACTTGGTTTCAAGCGACTGAGGTGGAAGTAATCCTAATAACGCCATTCCTTATGCTACTAGACCCTGTGATGGAAACTATGAAGGTATGGGTTGTTGGGTTGGTAAATGACTTCGGTGGCCTTAGCGGCCTGACACGTAATAACACTTCCTGGCTCAGTGAGGAGCGAGCCACCTCATTTTTCAGTACCCTTTCCGGTTTCCCACGCCAGCTGGCAGTGAAACTTGGTTCTTTTGACTCACCAAACGTAATATACCGATTGAATAGGCACGTAAACTGGATTTAAGGTCTTTTATTCATAAACTGGGGATAACAAGCAAGGACTGCCTAGTCAAGGTGGTAGAGGTGCGCTTGGTTCACACGGAAGGACGTGGCTTCGATTCTCGGTCAGGAAGTCGAAACATTTAAGAAACGAGATTTTCACTTCCGGAAGAGCACATGACCCTGAGGTTCACTCAGCCTACGCCAAAAATGAGTAACAGGTTAATTCCTGGGGGCAAAGGCGGTCCTACCAAGTGTTATGGTTCACTCAGCCTACACCAAAATGGGCAAAGGTGGCCGAGCGTAGAGCTAATCTTTCTACCCCACCAAGTCCCGAGGTTACGGATTATAGAAGTCTTTACCTTCCACCCCTCCTCGGGCCTTTTGGCCTGTGCGCAGATGACTTGGCTTTGCTTTCGGAGATAACACGCATTGGGAAAGGTTAAATATGAGCTCTCTGGATAAAATTGAACCATATGTGGTGCGAATGAATGAAGTTAGATTACATAGAAACCCTTTCGTTCTTTCTTTCTTTCTTTCTTTCTTTCTTTCTTTCTTTCTTTCTTTCTTAATCTATTTACCCTCCAGGGTCGGTTTTTCCTTCGGACTCAGCAAGGGATTCCACCTCTACCGCCTCAAGAGTAGTGTCCTGGAGCGTGAGACTTTGGGTCGGGGAATACAACTGGGGAGGATAACCCGTACCTTGCCCAGGCGGCCTTACCTGCTATGCGGAACAGGGGCCTTATGGGGGAGGGGAAGATTGGAAGGGATAGACAAGGACGAGGGAATTAAGCGGCCGTGGCCTTAAGTTAGGTTCCATCCCGACATTTTTCTGGAGGAGAAGTGGAAAACCAAGGAAAACCACTTCCAGGATGGCTGAGATGGGAATCGAATCCCCTCTACTCAGTTGACCTCCCGAAGATGAATGGACTCCGTTCCAGCCCTCGTACCACTTTTCAAATTTCGTGGCAGAGCCGGAAATCAAGCCTGGGCCTCTGGGGGTGGTAGCTAATCACAATCACGCTAACCACTACACCACAGAGGCGGACGCATAGAAACCTAACAGATAATCATGTGTAGGATAAGAGGGACAGAGGATGTGTGAACAGAGGGTGATCTGGTGTAAAAGCAGAAGGGATCACTGCTGCTAGTCTTTTGAGGAGCATCGAGGCACTTAGTTCGTTAAAATAATAATAATAATAATAATAATAATAATAATAATAATAATAATAATAATAATAATAATAATAATAATAATAATAATGTCAGGCTGAGTACTTCAGAGAGCCGGCCCCGTGGTGTAGGGGTAGCGTGCCTGCCCCTCTTACCCGGAGGCCTCGGGTTCAATTCCCGGCCAGGTCAGGGATTTTTACCTGGATCTGAGGGCTGGTTCAACGTCCACTCAGTCTACGTGGTTACAATTGAGGAGCTATCTGACGGTGAGATAGCGGCTCCGGTCTAGAAAGCCAAGAATTACGGCCGAGAGGATTCGTCGTGCTGACCACACGACACCTAATGATCTTCAGGCTTTCAGGATGAGCAGCGGTCGCTTGATAGGGGTTAGGTTATGTTTGAGTACTTCAGATGGTAGAGCGCTGGCCTTCTGAGTTCAAGTTGGCAGGTTCGAATCCGACTCAGTCCGGTAATATTTGAAGGTGTTCAAGTACGTCACCCTCGAGTCTGTAAATTTACTGGAACATAAAGGAACTCCTGCAGGAGAAAATTCAGGCACTTTGGAGTGTACGAAAACCGTAAGTATTCAGTGGCGCCTCGTGAGGTACGAATTTATTTATTACAGGGCGGTTAGGAGCGCGCAGCTGTGAGTTCGCATCCGGGAGATAGTGGGTTCGAACCACACTGTCGGCAGCCCTGAAGATGGTTTTCCGTGGTTTCCCATTTTCACACCAGGCAAATGCTGGGGTTGTACCTTAATTATGGCCACGACCGCTTCCTTCCCATTCCTAGGCCTTTCCTGTTCCATCGTCGCCATAAGACCTATCTGTGTCAGTGCGACGTAAAACAAATAGCAATATATATAATTAGTTTAGTTCTGTTCTCGTCTGTGTGACCTCCACAATTCATATCTGACGAGTCGCCGCTGATGCTATGGTTCTGACAGTTACAAGCAATTATTCTTGCTAATTTCCTGCTTTATTTTTCTCTGTTTTACTCATAAGGATGCAACCGCTTCAAATTCTAATCCGGTTGAAAATCTATTCTTCATTCTGAGACGCGCCTTGTTGATGTGACTTTTTAGACTTGTGAAGAGTGGCCGGTGGGAAATACGTACATTCTAATGCATGGTAATTGATTTGAAGGTCTCTGCGTGCGTATGCAGCTCCCATGTGATGTGGAAGTCAAGTGTATAACAAGAAATTAAATGTTTGGCACGTTCGAGCAGTATGGGCTGTATAACTCCAAAATTCCTAATGTTGCCTCCTTGCAATCTGCTATCCTTGGGTGTCAAAAAAAAAAAAGGGCAGGTGGAGAGCCGTGTATAGGAACATCGTATTAAATTCAAGTTCAAGCCTTTATGATAACCTCTGAGTGTTGGCAATCCGGTTAATGTCCACCTTTGCCAATTATCTCTGCATAGCATCCTAGTTCGGACTTCACGGAGAAGTCGTTGACTGTCCCATTTTACAGTGTGTGTATAATTGGAATACGCGTTCATTGCCTCTTTAAAGAAAGAGGTTTACTGACGCAACAAAGGTGAAATCAAATTTACCTTTATGAAGAACAGAAGGGTATTGTCCATTCTCCTCCCAGAGAATAGTCAATGTATGACCTTGTGTCAATCACTCTGGTACAGCACAGAGAAGCTCCATGACTCTGAATTCCGAGCAGTGTTAACTGACGGAAATGAAATGTCGTATGGCTTTTAGTGCCGGGATATCCCAGGACGGGTTCGGCTCGCCAGGTGCAGGTCTTTCTATTTGACACCCGTAGGCAACCTGCGTTTCGTGATGAGGATGAAATGATGACGAAGACAACACATACACAAAGCCCCCATGCCATTGGAATTAACCAATTAAGGTTAAAATCCCCGACACGGCCGGGAATCGAACCCGGGGCCTTCTGAACCGAATGCAAGTACGCTGACCGTTCAGCCAACGAGTCGGACAACTGACGGAAAGCGTTCGGGGACACCAGCACACTCACTAAACCTCGCCTCTCAAGATTAACATTAAAGTTAGACTTCGAGGGTATACTTGTAAATCAGGGACACTTTTCATGGGACTTTCCAAAGACAAATATGAGCGGACATGAAACAAGTAGCTTCTCACCAAGGTGGTTACGGTTCCAGTCTTGGTCATTGGCTAGGATTCTACTTGGATATCTGCAATTCCCGAGCTTTATGAGACCAATATTCGAAGCTGCGTGAAAGCAGTGGATTATTTTAATCCGTCGAAAAAGCATTATATGGGAGTCACTTTATGGAAAGAAGACTTACAATTAGTACCTGAGTGAATTTTGGGGATGTTCCTTATTACCGGCATCCCTGAAGATGTTTTTCTGTGGTTTCTCACATTCATACCAGGCAAACGCTGGGGTTGTGTCCTAATTAAGGCCACGACATCTTCCTTCCTAATTCTGACCCTTTCCCATGTCTGTGTCGTAAAAAACGTTCCATACGTTTGTGCGACGTTAAACCACTAGCAAAAGGAAACTTGTAGTAGCACTGCTTGGTTTGTCGTGTTAAAAATACGACGGGTGATAGAGCCAGGAAAGAACAGCCGTAATGGGACAAATAAAGGGTTATATGTTTAAAGTCATACCGTTAAGTACATATGCTTGTACTCTTATGTCTTCACTATATATTCTTTGTGTTAAGTTTATAGAATTGAGGCCCTTGCCTGAATGTGTTTATTTTTGTCAACAGGAAGATGCAAATCTCCATGAAATTGCTCTTCAAGTCTCCTAGAACGTCACTTTGCAAATAAGAGCATTTAAGTCCCTTCAAGTGAACCTGAGGGTGCGAAATAGTATTTAGTTTCAGCAGTAGAGGGAATGTAGAGGATTTCCAACCGGTAAGTTCATCCCCTTCAACAGCAGCTTTAGCGGAGAAAGTTGAAAGTAAATTGTTTATCGGGACAATGCACATTTCGGTATTTTCTCATTGAACGACACTACTAATTTTTTTTTCAGGGACGAACTGTTGAAGATAGTGCCAATGGAATAGACCGATACAGATTTGATCATATTTACATTTCTGGAGGAGAGAGCTGCAACAGCTAGGGTTACGGTGTGGGAAGAATGTGAGAATGGTAGGACTCCTTGAAACTAAACTAAACACATAATTATATTATTGATTTTACGTTCCACTAACTACTTTTACGGTTTTTGGAGAAGCCAAAGTGCCGTAATTTTGACTCGTGTGATTTTTTTAGTGGCATTAAATCAACTGGCAATAGGCTGGCGTATTTGAGTACCTACAAAAATACCAGCGGACTGAGCTGGGACTGAAAGCGCCTACTTGGGCTCAGAAGTTCAGCGCTCTACCCTCTGAACCACTCGCACGGTTTGACATTAAACAGAAACAACGAAATTCGACATGGCCCTATAGTACTGCACTACAAGACCAAGAAATATTATTTGCAAAGCAGTTTCAGATCGGAATTGTGATGAACGTAGCTACTGAAACTAGATCAACGGGACTTTTTTTGTTGCTATTTTGCTTTACGTCGCACCGACACAGATAGGTCTTATGGGGACGATGGGACAAGAAAGGCCTAGGAATGGGAAGGAAGCAGCCGTGGCCCCTAGCATTTTCCTGATGTGAAAATGGGAAACCACGGAAAAACATCATCAGGGCTGCCGACAGTAGGATTCGAACGTACTATCTCCCGGATGCGAGCTCACAGCTACGCGCCCCTAACCGCACGGCCAACTAGCCCGGTGATCAACGGTACTCAGACATCGCAAATTTCGGAACTTTCTCAAATATATCCAGAGTGGTATATTGATATCCTCTACCATACAAAGGTGCGGTGGCTAAGTCGAGGGGAATATGCTACGCGATTTTATGTTCGGAAATAAAGTGTAGCCATGTTGGTAATTCAGTAGTAGCCTACAACTACCAAACCAAAGATGGACATGCGATGACGGGTATGTATTATGTCCACTGAGCAAAATTTTATCAGAGAAACGTGTACAAAAGATTATAGTCAAATCAGGTACGAAATAACGAAGCAGTAAATGTGTACTTGTCCCACGTTACACATGCATTCGTGAACCACGGAAAATTAAATCATTTCAGAATTATATTTTACAAAAATCGGAAAAACATGTCGGAAGTAATACGATATTTTACAATTACATTGAATTACTTAAATTACGGAACTTCATTTTAACTGAAGGAAACTGCCGCTTTTACAAGAAATACCGTACATGACAGATAACAATGTATGTAAAACGACATTCAGGGAAACGGGATGGCCTAGGGAGCGGTGATAAGGGAACAGGGAACTGGAAATCGAGTAAGGATGACATAAAATTGTTAGTGTTGAACTGTAGAAGTATTGTAAAAAAAGGAATAGAATTAAGTAATTTAATAGATTTATAATTACCAGATATTGTAATAGGAGTTGAATCATGGCTGAGAAATGATATAATGGATGCAGAAATTTTCTCACGGCACTGGAGTGTGTATCGTAGGGATAGGATAGGAAAGGTGGGAGGGGGAGTTTTCATTCTGGTGAAAGAAGAATTTGTAAGCTACGAAAAAGTTAAAGATGAGACACATGAAATTCTAGGTGTAAGGCTCATTTCTAAAGATAATAGGCAACTTGATATATTTGGAGTGTACAGATCGGGAAAGGGTAGCACTGATGCGGATTCGGAATTATTTGATAGGATAGTCAGCTATGTGGGAAACGACATGGAAAGAAATGTGATTGTAGCGGGAGATCTGAATTTGCCAGATGTCAATTGGGAAGGAAATGCGAACGACAGGAAGCATGACCAACAAATGGCAAATAAGTTAATATGGGAAGGACAGCTGATTCAGAAAGTGATGGAACCAACCAGAGGGAAAAATATTTTGGATGTGGTGCTGATAAAACCAGATGAGCTCTATAGGGAAACTGAAGTAATAGATGGTATTAGTGATCATGAAGCTGTTTTTGTGGTAGTTAAAAACAAATGTGATAGAAAGGAAGGTCTTAAAAGTAGGACTGTTAGGCAGTACCATATGGCTGATAAAGCAGGTATGAGGCAGTTTCTAAAACGTAACTATGATTGGTGGAAAACGGTAAATAAAAATGTAAACAGACTCTGGGATGGGTTTAAAGAAATTGTTGAGGAATGCGAAAACAGGTTTGTACCTTTAAGGGTGGTAAGGAATGGTAAAGACCCACCTTATTATAATAGAGAAATAAAGAGACTAAGAAGGAGGTGCAGACTGGAAAGAAATAGAGTTAGAAATGGCTGTGGAAGTAAGGAGAAATTGAAGGAACTTACTAGAAAATTGAATCTAGCAAAGAAGGCAGCTAAGGATAACATGATGGCAAGCATAATTGGCAGTCATACAAATTTTAGTGAAAAATGGAAGGGTATGTACAGGTATTTTAAGGCAAAAACAGGTTCCAAGAAGGACATTCCAGGAATAATTAATGAACAAGGGGAGTGTGTATGTCAGGATCTTCAAAAGGCAGAAGTATTCAGTCAGCAGTATGTAAAGATTGTTGGTTACAAGGATAATGTCGAGATAGAGGAAGAGACTAAGGCCAAAGAAGTAATAAAATTTACGTATGATAACAATGACATTTACAATAAGATACAAAAGTTGAAAACTAGAAAAGCGGCTGGAATTGATCAGATTTCTGGGGATATACTAAAGACAATGGGTTGGGATATAGTACCATATCTGAAGTACTTATTTGATTATTGTTTGGCCGAAGGAGCTATACCAGATGAATGGAGAGTTGCTATAGTAGCCCCTGTGTATAAAGGAAAGGGTGATAGACATAAAGCTGAAAATTACAGGCCAGTAAGTTTGACATGCATTGTATGTAAGCTTTGGGAAGGCATTCTTTCTGATTATATTAGACATGTTAGTGAAATTAATAACTGGTTCGATAGAAGGCAATTCGGTTTTAGGAAAGGTTATTCCACTGAAGCTCAACTTGTAGGATTCCAGCAAGATATAGCAGATATCTTAGATTCTGGAGGTCAAATGGACTGTATCGCGATTGACATGTCTAAAGCATTTGATAGGGTGGATCATGGGAGACTACTGGCAAAAATGAGTGCAATTGGACTAGACAAAAGAGTGACTGAATGGGTTGCTATATTTCTAGAAAATAGATCTCAGAGAGTTAGAGTAGGTGAAGCTTTGTCTGACCCTGTAATAGTTGAGAGGGGAGTTCCTCAGGGCAGTGTTATCGGACCTTTATGTTTTCTTATATATATAAATGATATGAGTAAAGGAGTGGAATCGGAGGTAAGGCTTTTTGCGGATGATGTTATTCTCTATAGAGTGATAAATAAGTTACAAGATTGTGAGCAACTGCAACGTGACCTCGAAAATATTGTGAGATGGACAGCAGGCAATGGTATGTTGATAAACGGGGCTAAAAGTCAGGTTGTGAGTTTTACAAATAGGAAAAGTCCTCTCAGTTTTAATTACTGCGTTGATGGGGTGAAAGTTCCTTTTGGGGATCATTGTAAGTATCTAGGTGTTAATATAAGGAAAGATCATCACTGGGGTAATCACATAAATGGGATTGTAAATAAAGGGTACCGATCTCTGCACATGGTTATGAGGGTGTTTAGGGGTTGTAGTAAGGATGTAAAGGAGAGTGCATATAAGTCTCTGGTAAGACCCCAACTAGAGTATGGTTCCAGTGTATGGGACCCTCACCAGGATTACCTGATTCAAGAACTGGAAAAAATCCAAAGAAAAGCAGCTCGATTTGTTCTGGGTGATTTCCGACAAAAGAGTAGCGTTACAAAAATGTTGCAATGTTTGGGTTGGGAAGAATTGAGAGAAAGAAGAAGAGCTGCTCGACTAAGTGGTATGTTCCGAGCTGTCAGCAGAGAGATGGCGTGGAATGACATTAGTAGACGAATAGGTTTGAATGGCGTCTATAAAAGTAGGAAAGATCACAATATGAAGATAAAGTTGGAATTCAAGAGGACAAACTGGGGCAAATATTCATTTATAGGAAGGGGAGTTAGGGATTGGAATAACTTACCAAGGGAGATGTTCAATAAATTTCCAATTTCTTTGAAATCATTTCGGAAAAGGCTAGGAAAGCAACAGATAGGGAATCTGCCACCTGGGCGACTGCCCTAAATGCAGATCAGTATTGATTGATTGTATTGATTGATTGACAGTTTTTCATGTTTAACGCTGACATTTTGCTTCATTATCACACTGCAACTGAAGCCAGATTGTCCAGTGTTGTGAGCGAATGGCGCTTGAAAGCCAGAATATCCAACATAAGAATGCGATGAACTTCCATCGTACCCAGCGCATTAAAATATATCCGTGGGCATAACACGGTTTGTTCCGGTCACTTCGGTGGCAAAATGCAATTTGAAATGGCAGTCACTTTTCAAGTTTCATTTACACTAGGAAAAGATACGGTTTGGCACAATTTGATTTCACAACAAGAAGCAGCACTTGAAAAACTACACGAAACAGTATCAAACTCAATTCTATCCGTGGGTGGACATACGGTAATACGTTTTCCAACAATACTCCTCAATTATGCATTGGAGTCTTATGAGGCAATTAATTGTAAATCACAGAACACTCAGTTTAACATGGAATTCAATAATCCGAACTTGACTTTCCATGTCGAAACTTTCACTTGCATTGACTGTGATTCAAACGAAGGCCACCTTCTCGGAGAGAAGTGGGAACGACGTCATTCAGCTATAGCGCTGCTCATGCAATCTGACAACCTGGTAGATCGCACTGGCCGCCTCAGTAGCTGAAATTCGGCTCTGCCAAACAGAGGTCACGCAGTTTGAGTTGTTCAGCTCACTGTAAGGTTTAAGCAAGAAAGGAAAGAAAATCGAAAACAGCAAGGATGTGGTATATTTCACAAGTTTAATTGCGTAGATCAGAGAGAGAAAAAGATTATTTTTTTTTGCTTTACGTCACACCGACACAGATATGTCTTATGGCGACGATGGGATAGGAAAGGCCTAGGAAGTGGAAGGAAGCAGCCGTGGACTTAATTAAGGTACAGCCCCGGCATTTGCCTGGTGTGAAAATGGGAAACCACGGAAAACCATCTTCAGGGCTGCCGACAGTGGGGCTCGAACCCACTATCTCCCGATTACTGGATACTGGCCGCACTTAAGCGACTGCAGCTATCGAGCTCGGTGAGAGAAAAAGAGAGTAAAAGAACATTTCAAGTATTTAGAACAGCATTTTCAGCGAAAATCCAGTTTTAAGTCTATACTGTATATTGCTATTTGTTTAACGCCCTTTCAATAGCTATGTATCTCAGGGAGTCTCAGATAAGAGCTTCATCTCCGCTCCATGTCCAGGAGAGCTAAACTCCTCCAGATTGCTTATAAATGAAAGTAGTAGTACGCGTTTCCAACCCAACTTCCGGATAAATGTGGAATTGTTCTCCAAAGGATGGGGCTTTAAAGAGCCGTAGACCACAAGCGCCGTAGCCCTGAAAGCAGTAGATAACGTTGATAATGTGGTTCAAGGAAATGACGCAGAAAGCGTGGAAAAGCACGGTAATTCTCACTGCCAACATTCAGGAGTAAGTAGCTTGTGTATGAGGAAACAGGAGTTGAAAAATAACACACTCCTACACGATGTGAAGAATCTATGGAAAGAAAATCGACTACTCTCATTGGCGCACGGCAGTGAACTGTCATGTCATCTACATAACAAAGAAGGCTAATCCGCCAGGGCGCAAAACTCACAAAACGTCTAAAGGTCCCCGGTGGTAGAAAGTACCGAGCGAGTTGGCCGTGCGGGTAAGGGCGCGCAGCTGCGAGCTTGCATTCGGGAGATAGTGGGTTCGAACCTCACTGTCGGCAACCCTGTAAATGCTTTTCCATGGTTTCCCCATTTTCACACCAGGCAAATGCTGGGACTGTACTTTAATTAAGGCCACAGCCACTTCCTTCCCACTCCTACTCCTTTCCTATCCCATCGACGCCATAAGACCTATCTGTGTCGGTGGGACGTAAAGCAACTTGTAAAGAAAGTAGAAAGTTTACAAGCAACTCCTCCAAGTTAGCAGATAAAATCCCCGCAGATATCGAAATTCCAGATTCTTAATTGGACTGAAATCTGTAGACTTTTGAAGTTAGAGAAACATCGGTCCGCCTCTGTGGTGTAGTGGTTAGTGTGATTAGCTGCCACCCCCAGAGGCCCGGGTTCGATTCCCGGCTCTGTCACGAAACTTGAAAAAGTGGTACGAGGGCTAGAACGGGGTCCACTCAGCCTCGGGAGGTCAACTGAGTAGAGGGGGGTTCGATTCCCTCCTCAGCCATCTTGGAAGTGGTTTTCCGTGGTTTCCCACTTCCCTTCCAGGCAAACGGCGGGATGGTGTCTAACTTAAGGCCACGGCCGCTTCCTTCCCTCTTCCTTGTCTATCCCTTCCAATCTTCCCATCCCCCGCAAGGCTCCTGTTCAGCATAGCAGATGAGGCCGCCTGGGCAAGGTACTGGCCATCCTCCCCAGTTTTATCCCCTGACCTAGAGTCTGAAGCTCCAGGACACAACCCCTGAGGCGGTAGAGGTGGGATCCCTCGCTGAGTCTGAGGGAAAATCCGACCCTGGAGGGTAAACGGAAGGAGGAGAAGAAGAAGAAGAGGAACATCGTATACTCTAATCACGATACAAAAATCAATGTCAAGTCAAACAATCCGAGCATGGTCATAGGCCACATTGTCCTTATGAATGTAATTTCCAAGAAGAGCCGTGAAGAAAATATGTTCGTAAGCCATGTCGTAAAGAAGTATGCTGCAGTTCAAGCATATGCATAACCTGTCCTCGTAGATGGGAACTTAGGGAAAATATTTCTCGAACAACGGGTTTATAAATAATCCAGATATTTTCTATTAATTTCGATTAACGGCCGTTTTCTAGGCCAGAAGTCTAGCTAATATTTGTAAGTGCTCCATCCTCGCGGTTGCTCTTGTTCGTGACGTGTTCTTCAGATGAACTACTCTTTTGACATTTTAACATGTAGTAAAATATAACTTGCAGCATAATCGTTTGGAATTTGTGAAAAGATTCTTTGCTAATTTGTATCACAAAAACACTTCATAGTGGCACTGAAAATAATAATAAATTTGTTCGATAAAACGAATCTTGAAAATTGTATTCTTCTTCCCCGTATGTCGAAAGAAGGATGTAATAATAATAATAATAATAATAATAATAATAATAATAATAATAATAATAATAATAATAATAATAATAATAATAATAGCCCGCCTGGTGGCCTGATCGTTATGGTGTTGAAGTCTAAATTGTCTCACACCATGGTTAGCCGGTTCGAGTCCCACTGGTCGAAAAAAATGTCACCACCAGAATGTTGGCCGGCAGGGTAAAGGAGTTGGTGATATACAATTTGTATTCACTAGATTGCGTGCCAAAAGCCTGGATTAAATTCCAAACCTCTCCGCAGTGCTCATATGGAGTGAGGGCATATGCTGCTGTTGATGGCGATTCGTCCGTCGGATGGGGACGTTAAGCCTTGAATAGGCCCCTTGCTCTATTCGACAGGAGTAGGTTATGTGCCGGCACGTGCTTTCACCCTCTCCCTTCCAATTTTCATATATCACGTCATTCATTTCATCTCATTAACTCCTGTGATGAGGTTGACGTCAGGAAGGGTACCCGGTCATAAAAAACCGACACGACAGATTCATCTCACTTCATACCCGACCCTGTAGAGAAACGCGACAAAGGTTGCACAAACAAAAAACAAAATAATAATAATAATAATAATAATAGTCGAGCAAGTTGGCCGTGCGGTTAGGGTCCCGCGCCTGTGAGCTTGGATTCGGGAGATAGTGGGTTCGAACCACTCTGTCGGCAGCCCTGAAGATTGTTCTCCGTGGTTTTCTATTTTCACACCAGGCAATTGCTGGGGCTGTAACTTAATTAAGGCCATGACCATTTGAATCGTTTGTTTCAGAAACGACACTTCCCCAACGAACCAAATTGTTCAGAAAACAGAAAAACTGTTTGTAGTGTGTAATGTCATATCTATCCTTCCGATATTTATTATGCTTATTCTACTGTTGAAATGACTATGACAGATAGGTTATTTGTATGAATTAGTCCAATACGTTCCTTTACAGACTTTGTTGAATGTGGTGGAGACGTGCTGTTTCTGCAACAAACACCATTATTGAGAATATAAGGAAATGTAACATTGATTTTTACGTCATTTCAATTTCAAAAGGAACTTTATTTGCACTGAGGAAATACAGTGTTTAAACCCATTATTTAATAGTTATTTGTAAGACTTACTTATTTGCACATATTATGATTAGACCACATTGTATAGAAAAATAAACAGAAGAATACTCCTTTTATGTCTCTTTCCAAAGTTCGTAAAACAAAACAACACAATATAATACAAGTAACATGTAAGTCTCTTATCTTTGAACAATGCTTCTCACTTCTATTGCGCTGATGTTGTCCATTCAAACAGTTCATTATAAAACTCATGGTGTTCTTCTGGTATGTAAGATTCCAACTTCTTTATGTCTGCTAATTTCTTTTCATTCAATGGAACACAGCCTTGTGGATAAGCAAGTCTAGTTGGTGACACAGGGAGACGGGTTGCAGAAATAAGCAACTTGAAAGTATGAACGCACAGTCCATCAATACAGTATTTTCCTAGGACATGATTTGCCTCATACTGAAATTCCATAAATTGATTTATATGAAACGCGACTTTTGCATCTCTTTTCACACCTCTTCCTAGCGACTCAAGCTAAGTTAAAGCAACACCTCTCCAGGATAAGTGTTCTTTCTGCACAAAACGGAAACTTTCATTCGCGACTGAAATGCAGAGATATATGGTAGAAGTGTTTTTCTGCACAAAATGGTAGCCCTTCGTGCATTAATCATGGTAGTATTAATAACTCATGTAGTGTCAAAAAGTGGAGAAGTGCTGTTTCTGCAACAAACGATTCATTTCCATCCCACTCCTAGCCCATTCCTCTCTCATCGTCGTCATAAGACCTATCTGTGTCAGTGTGACGTAAAGCAATTTGTAAAAAGTAAATAAAAAGCAATCATTAGTTTGCGGGAGCAGCGATGTGGTCTCTGTCACCATTGTGTAAGACTGAAAAAATAGTTAAAATACCTTCGGTACTGACCACAGTTTAACTAATTAATTTATTTATTTATTAATGTAATTAAATGATAATGAATTTATTATAGAGGGAATTAATTAAAGTAGTTCAATAAGACTGTATAATGAATTGAATCTTTACTATAAAATAACTAGTGGCAAAAGTATTTCGTTGGAAGTACACATGTTTCCATTTTTGTGTCATATTTGGCTATGTTTTAAGAGCATATTTGGGCGAATTTTAGGTCCTAACTATTCGAACAACAACAACAACAACAACAACAACAACAACAAGAACAAGAACAAGAACAAGAACAAGAACAAGAACAAGAACAACAACAACAACAATAATAATAATTGTACCGGGCGGTACACCTCCACGCCGCTAATTTAAAATTTGCGCCAGTTGAAACTCCTCTGCTGGAGGAAGTCTGAACTTTATATACGCTATTAATTCGCTACCTTCTCAAAAGATGTCACCACGTGGAAAATTTTGAGTTTTTGAACTGTGTCATTTTTGATGTGTTTTGTTTTGCTTGAAGTAAGAAGTGTGAACTTTCTCTTCTAGAGGACACTACTGAAGATCAACAATAGTGCACCCTAGTGCGAAGTCAAAGAACTATTTTGTTGGAGAAATTTTTATTTCAAATGTTTGTCTTTGCTAAAAAAAAATTTCAGTCATTGTTTAAGTTGGCTGTATACCCCTCTCTTTCCCCTTGTTTTGCATTTAACCAATCCCGAATTTCTGTTATTAATTTCTGACCAATCGTAGGTATCTTCCCCCAACTTGAATATGTTGCTGTATCCTACCTAATAAAAAGTTTGTGGGAGGGTGTTTTCATTCCCCTGACACCTAGAACCTTCCGCGAGAGGATATAAACTGCTGATTTTAGGGTCTCCGGGCCACTTCTGTTCCATCTTTCAGTGTGTAAAGTACATAGCAGGGGGCGGGAAGCGCCTCTTTCTTCTCCAGCTGTTCAACACCAGGTAATGGCCTCTTAATAACTTCTTTTCTTGCTAGGTCGGCAGTTTAACTCTCGGAGCGGGTTCGAAGCGTTTCCACCATGTAACCTTTTCCTAAAAATGTAACCAATCTTTTCGTCTATTCTCTTTTAAAGCTGCATATTGGGATAGAGAGTGCTAACCCTCTCGAGCTCCCACTCACATTGTTTTGAGGTGAACTTATTTTCTCAACCTATTCTTCGTTAATGTAAAACAAATCGCTCTTTTCTAAAGTCACCTCTGTAGTATGGGATTAGCCCTTGCATTAGTGGCCTAGAGCCAGATTAGGTTTTAAAAACAAGTGTATTAGGAGTGCAGATCGCCTCCTCTCAAATTGTTATTTTAGAGGTCATGTAATTGCCCCTTTTCATTTAATAGACCTCAGTAGGTTGGGTATTTTACCCCTGTGTCTATGTCCAGTGAGGACAACTCGAAGGTGGAGTTTGGTGTGGCCTTTGAGAGGCTTAAAGTTGAGAGCGTGTGGCTCTTTTGAAAATTGAGTGTTGTATGCCTCGTGGAGGCTTTTCAGTGTAATTTGGAGCAAGGACTCCTAGGTATGAATGGGGTTTTCTGCCCCTCCGTTGAAACTTGTGTTTGGGGTAAAACTGAGCTGAAGTCAGGGCGTGAAGCCCAAATCCTGTAAATATTGTAACTACCCTTTGGACTTGCTACTTTGTACCTGCCATGCTTGTTATTTCTTTGTTTTTGAAAAGAAAATATAACCTTGTTAAATTTTACATTAACTCTGATTCCGTAGTTTGAGACCCGTTCACGCCCGCACCTTCTTTCACCTCTACCTACCACTAAAACACGGTAACAATAATAATAATAATAATAATAATAATAATAATAATAATAATAATAATAATAATAATAATAATAATAATAATAATAATAATAATGTTCGAACCCCACTGTCGGCAGCCCTGAAAATGTTTTTCCGTGGTTTCCAATTTTCACACCAGGCAAATGCAGGGGCTGTACCTTAAGTAAGGCCGCGGCCGCCTCCTTCCCACTCCTAGCCCTTCCCTGTCCCATCGTCGCCATAAAACCTATCTGTGTCGGTGCGACGTAAAACAACTAGCATAATAATAATAATAATAATAATAATAATAATAATAATAATAATAATAATAATAATAATAATAATAATAACAATAATGCTCGAACCCCACTGTCGGCAGCCCTGAAAATGGTTTTCCGTGGTTTCCCATTTTCACACCAGGCAAATGCAGGGGCTGTACCTTAATTAAGGCCGCGGCCGCCTCCTTCCCACTCCTAGCCCTTCCCTGTCCCATGGTCGCCATAAGACCTATCTGTGTCGGTGCGACGTAAAACAACTAGCATAATAATAATAATAATAATAATAATAATAATAATAATAATAATAATAATAATAATAATAATAATAATAATAATAATACCGGTCGAGTTGGCGGTGCTTTTAGGGGCGTGCAGCTGTGAGCTTGCATCCGGGAGATAATGGGTTCGAACCCCACTGTCGGCAACCCTGAAGATTGTTTTCCGTGGCTTTCCATTTTCACACCATGCAAATGCTGGGGCTGTACCTTAATTAAGGCCACGACCGCTTCCTTCCAACTCCTAAACCTTTCCTATCCCATCGTCGCCATAAGACCTATCTGTGTCGGTGCGACGTAAAGCAAATAGCAAAATAATAATAATAATAATAATAATAATAATAATAATAATAATAATAATAATAATAATAATAATAATAATACATTAATCTTTACATTAAAGTGACAGTAATCAAGGCCATTAGTCACGATGAAAGAAGAATCAGTGACGCTTCCTCGAAGAGTGAGGGTCACTGGAGAAAGGATAGGTCACGATATTCAGAATAATGAAGGTCCCACTAGTCTTCGCAAACCTAATAACATAATGATAGGAAGAGCATTAAAGTTTATCCTGGAAGAACGGGTGGGAAGAAAAAGGGAGGCCTAGCTCAAGTGAGAATAATCCTGGTCATCTCACCTCTACTCCCGTGACACCAGTTATCAACCTATCGGAGAATAATAATAATAATAATAATAATAATAATAATAATAATAATAATAATAATAATAATAATACAGACATTTCCATTATGGACTGCCATGTCTTTCAGCGTTCAGTCTTCAAGCTTCTGTGTATTAATTATGCGCCTCCACAATCCTCTATTTTCAACTAACTTCATGGCCTTATGGCCTCGTTTAGTTCTACATCTCTTATCTTGAAATCATTAAAACTGTGTCTATCCATCATCACCTTTGTCTTCCTCTGCTTCTCTTACTCTCCATTGTCAAATCAATTGTTCTGGAAGGTAACCTTTCCTCCTCTATTCGTCACTCATGATTCTACCACAGAAATCAGTTTATAAGCATGGAGTTCATTCCGAACTTAACCTTCGTCTCGTCATTTCGAATGCCTTTCTGCCATTGTTCCCGCCTGGTTGTACCAGCAATCATTCTCCCTAAATTCATGTCTGTTACATATAATTTATGAATAAGATATTCTGAGTCCACCCAGCTTTCATTTCCATACAGCGAAGTCAGACCGGTGTTAAGATAATTTCGTGAGTGCTCAATTCTTCCGTGCAGAGCGTCGTTGATCGCAACCTCTTAGGTTTCTTCCCAACTGACATCACTTAAGTTTTCGAAATGGAAATCATCATACCATATTCGCTGTGCCGCTGCTCCAAGATATCAGACTGCAGGTTTTTAGCGTAGTCAGCTATGAATAATAATAATAATAATAATAATAATAATAATAATAATAATAATAATAATAATAATAATAATAATAATAATACAATCTATTTATGTATAACTTATTTGCCTGTGGGCTTCTAAAATCCCTTCGTTCCGACGTGATACTTTCCCACACTTACTCCATTGCGATTCATAAGAAACAGACACCCGTACCCACCGACTAACTTCAATCACTTGTCGGAGGTCCCACACGGGGAGAGTTTCGCAAAGGCTGATACAGCAGTCAGTTTCAGCTATTGCCCAGTGTAGTAAATCGGTCATATATCGGGCCTAAAATTCATTCATAATTGTAGCAATAAAAGACAGATTATGAATGCAATACAACACGATGGTAGGGGGAGCAGTGTTTGTGGAATATGGCAACCACCTTGGAGGATGATTGATGAAGAGTTTCTCAGATCGAGTAAACGTGAAATAGAATCTTTGTTTTATTTTCTCTTTCCGCTCCTATCTCAGAGTACATGATTGCCTCTTGAATATGCTCACGGTGAACTAAGCTCGAACCTATTATCTTTAACGCCGAAGACTTGTTAAGCCACTCACCTAACGGGACGTTTAATCAGTCGTTTGAGCGATGCACATTTCTAGCTGCTGTAAGCCGCACATTGTCGAACAGTTCCAGAAGGAGAGATCAATCAATCAATCAATCAATCAATCATGATCTGCATTTAGGGTTGTTGCCCAGGTGGCAGACTCCCAATCAATTGTTTTCTGAAATTATTTCAAAGAACTTGGAATATATAGAACACGTCCCTTGATAAATTATTCCAATCCCTAATTCCTCTTCCTGTAAATGAATATTTGCCCCAATCTGTCCTCTTGAATTCTAATTATATCTTCATATTATGATCTTTCCTACCTTTTAAAGCTCCGCTCATGCTTATTCGTCCACTAATGTCATTCCACGCCATTTTTCCAATGACAGCTCGGAACATACCGCTTAGTCGAATAGCTCGTCTCCTTACTCCCAATTCTCCCCAGCCCGAAGTTTGCGACATTTTCGTAACACTATTCTTTTGTCGTAAATCAACAAGAACAAATCGTGCTACTTTCGTTCGGATCTTTTCCAGTTTACGTGTCAAGTAATCCCATACACTGGAATCGTACTTCAAGTGGGTTCTTACCAGATACTTAAACGCTCTGTCCTTTACATTCTTACTGAAAATGAAAATCCACAGCCTGTTTCCGGTCATTCGACCTACTACTACCCCTAAATACTCTCATAACTACATGAAGAGATGTGTAACCTGTATTTACATCCTCATTAATCCGATTACCCCTGTGAAGACATTTCCCTAAATTAATGCCTAGGTACTTGTAGTGATCCCCATGAGGTTTTATTGATAATTGTAGTAATACGAGCTGTGTTTAAGATTTCCAAACAATTGTTTCACTCAGATGTTTTATGTTTTTGATTTGTTTGTTTAAATGTTTCATCGAGACCGTACAGGCGTGCTCGGTTCACTCGTAAGGACAAGGTTTCGATAACCCGCCATGAAGTTGAAAAACTTAGAAAATGAGGTCTCTGCTCATGAAGAGACACATGGCGCTGAGGTTCACACAATTTAACGAGTACCAGGTTAATTTCCGGGGGCAGAGGTGGCCGGATCTAGAGTTAATCACTCTATCTCACTCAGTGTCGAAATTCCGGCTAGTAGAAATCTTTACCTTCCCCTCCTCAAGGGCCTCTCGAGACCTGTATGTACCTGGCTTTCTTTTGTTTCTATGTTTAAGTATGTTAGGCAAAAATAAGGCTTGAATTAAGCGTTAAATAAACGCTTTGTTCTACCGTTCAACGAGTATCACTGTTATATTCCAGTGACTTTACTAATTAGAACTGCGAATGTAAATCCCAATAAATAAACAATGATTGTTGTAGGAAAGGGGCACTGACGCAGTTCGAATATCGGTGAATTTCGGTGGGATTTTCAACAGGACCAGACCGGTGCTGAGGACAGGGGCCCTATAGCAACATATTCTAAATATTATGTTCCAAGCTTTGAGTAGAGATACGTACCTAAAGTTGTCCACGAATACGCAAACAAAGTACTGTGAATGCTGACCGTGGGAAGTATCATAAATGGGCATGTGCCTTTTACTAACAGTCAAAATGTTGCCTTTATACTACTTGCACACTTTCGACCTCCTGATATCTTCTTACAGAATAAAATTTTGCTAGAAGTTACAAAGTTTTACTCAGTGTTGGAGCGAAGGAAATTGTTTTACTTGCTATATTATTTAATAATAAGTACAATTAGACTTACATACTTCTTCCCGAATGCCAGAGAATTATTTATATTCCAACATACCCTGAAAGTATGACAACAGATAAGTATCACGATAAAAACATAATAAGAGATAAAATTCCTAGAATTCCAACTCAGAGGCTTCTGATACATCTGCCATTCTACCTCTTGATTTCGCTTCCTATTACTTGCTGGCACTAAGGTTGCCAGATTTCCAGATGGCGATAAGGAACACTTCAATTTCTTTGCTAGGAAGCGCTAAAATAAAACAACATAGTAGTTAATGAAAGCGAGAAGAGACCAGTGATCGCTTGACTGATACATACCGGTAATAATGCACCAGCGTGAAGTATTTCTTATATTATTACAAACTAATAATCCGTTAGTCTTTAGATTGAAATGTACATTTCGAAAGTGCTTGTCATTTGAGGATGCAATTTGCAACAATTCCTTATTGAAGTAAACGTTCTCGTGAAATTCCTTACAATTCTCATCACAATTGAAGTAGGCCTATACACGCAGTTCATTTTTATTACATCTTCAGAGCTTCTGTTTCTGTCGTCTCTCCATTTTATTGCTATTAGTCAAAATACTCTTACAGTGTATGCATTTGATGGAAATATAATTACGAGTAACACAAACTTAAGTACCATCAAAATATTTTTGAGTATTTTCTGGGCTAATTAAACCTGAAATATATACTCACCTTCTCGGTATTGTTTTACCGGCACCCAGAAAAGAAATTACTATTTCAACAACATCTGAACACATGTCATCCATATTCAGATTCATCCATATTCAGATTTTCAACTAAACCTAGTGTTTGCACAAACTTTAAAAATTACGTGCTTAACTGAGGCGAGGTTTCTAAAGTTATACAGTTCATCAACGCAAAAAACTACATACATACATTATCATTATAGACTGTTATGCCTTTCAGCGTTCAGTCTGCAAGCCTCTGTGAATTTACTAAACGTCGCCACAGTCCTGTATTTGCAACTAGTGCTGTGGCCTCATTTAGTTCTATACCTCTTATCTTTAAATCGTTAGAAACTGAGTCTAGCCATCGTCGCCTTGGTCTCCTTCTACTTCTCTTACCCTCCATAGCAGAGTTCATTATTCTCCTAGGTAACCTCTCCTCCTCCATTCGCCTCATATGACCCCACCAGGGAAGCCGGTTTATGCGTACAGCTTCATCCATTGAGTTCGTTCCTAAATTAGCCTTTATCTCCTCATTTCGAGTACCCTACTGCCATTGTTCCCACCTGTATCTACCAGCAATCATTCTCGCTACTTTCATGTCCGTTACTTCTAACTTATGAATAAGATATCCTGAGTCCGCCCAGCTTTCGCTCCCGTAAAGCAAAGTTGGTCTGAAAACAGACCGATGTAGATAGTTTCGTCTGCGAGATGACTTCCTTGTTACAGAATAGGTCCGAGGCTTGCTTAAAATGTTCTGAGCTCGGTCAATTCATGAAGCAGGATTCTACCCTACTTACACATAGTCCAACTGAGGATCTCTCCTCTAACGGGTTATGGACCACCGGTGGATTGTATAGTCCTAGCTGCCTGAGCAGTGAGCACAACCCGACTCTCAGGACCACTTACTAGGCCCTCAGGACCACTTACTAGGCCACTCAGCCGTTGCCCATGGTTCACGAACTAGGACGTGACTACAGTAACCCACACCATGAACCATGCAAAAACACTAGAATCGCTAAAATCAAACCATTCACCGAGATAATTAACGCAAACCTCAAAAACTTTCACAGACCTTCACTTTTCCAGTAAATGAACTATTCAATTTATGAGTCACTTTGTTACCAAAAAATGACTACCCATTCTGGTACCGCTAGCCCACTGCCAGACGCACTGTTCTTAAATGTGGTGACTGATATTCGGTCAGAATACAGAATATTTTGCACTCGATCATAACCGCGCCCTTTTTCGGTGTCTAAACAGTGACATTAAAAAATAAAGCGGGACATTCGACCTAAGATTTAAAGGGTCCGTACGTGGAACAAAATAAGGAAGAAACGTAATGTTCCGGGAAAAACCGTACATCTGGCAACCCTAGCTAGCACCTTTTCTCTTTTACGCCCAGATGCACATATTTTTCTTTGATGATGAGTATTCCAAGAAAATTGTATCAAATGAAGTACAGTGGAACCTCGATTCTCCGGACTAAACGGAACCGAAAGTGAACGAAAATCCGGACTGTAGCAAAATAATGGGAAAAATACCATTGTACAATATATTTTTGAAACTTACTATTTATCTTTACAGGAATAATAGCTGAGCCACTTCGGATAGTTTAAGGTTACCGTACTTCACATAATTAATAAACGGACAATACAGAATACAAAGCAATGCAGACAGTACAGTATTTGTGTCACTTATTAATAACTTCACTTAAACACGAAATTTAAACACTGGGCCGACGAACTTCGATATTAGGCCCCTTAAAACAACAAGCATCATCATCATCATCATCATCATCGAAATTGAAACACGTTATTCCTTAATACAATATTTGGCAAGTGTCAGCTGCGTCAACAAGACCCACCGGTGCAGTATGCAGCGAATTTCGAAGGAAACAAATACGTCACTTAAGTCTGTTGACCTGTTTTGTCTCCGCCCAAGATATTATATACTAGTATACTATTTAATTTAGGCTAATGCAGTAATTGGTCTTGATTTGATTTGTTTATTTATTATCAACAGAGTTAGTAATTCTCCAATTACAGATAATATAATACATTCAATAATAACAATATTAACAGCACTTACTACTACTACTAATTATAACTAAGCAATATATAATACATACATATATATACAAAAACATAATGATTAAAAAAATACATGAAAACAGAAAAGTGTTTATACATTTGAAATGACCGAAGGAAGGAAGTGTAACTTTCAGTTACCAAATGCGCAGAACAAGATACAAGGAACACACTGTCTATGAAGCGTCCATAAGATGTCTGCGAATTTCACTAGCTGACGAGTGAAATATATCCACTATCCCGCTAATTTCGTTCAGGGATCTTAGGGCCTGCATAAACCAAAAGTTCCTGTGTGATTCCGCTCTGCACCTGGGTAAGTGAAAGGTGACAGCCTGTTGGGTACTGCGGGAAGGAACATGAATTGATAGCAACTGGACCGGGCGAGTTGGCCGTGCGCGTAGAGGCGCGCGGCTGTGAGCTTGCATCCGGGAGGTGGTAGGTTCGAATCCCACTATCGGCAGCCCTGAAAATGGTTTTCCGTGGTTTCCCATTTTCACACCAGGCAAATGCTGGGGCTGTACCTTAATTGGGAACATGCATCATTTTCAAAAATATTTTTTTTGAAAAGTACACCAATGAAATAGTATGTAAACGTATTACATTGTGGTATGTTGCCTTGTTTTCTACCATTAAAAAAATATTTAATAGTGCCTTTCCGCAAGGCGAGTGAAACGGCCTCTGACGTAAGCGGCGCGCTGTGACGTCACGATCCAGTACCGCATGGAGCTCTACCAGCCGTTGTGCATCAGCCGTTGCTAAAAGCCGATTGTTTATTATTCATGATCGCGAATAACTTCAAAATGACAGAAGGAAGGTTCAAAACAGCACAATCAGACAATCTATCATGTGTAGATGTCATCATTCTTGAAAAATAGTGACTTTTGTGGCCGCAGAATTTCGCGGATAAAAAACAAGTTTGTAAGTGGCATCTTTTATATACGTGCAATGTACTGTTACCCATAGTATTAGGATAACAACTGAACCTGGATAGATATCACATCACTTTCAACATGTCCTTCTAGACTGATTCCCCTATTAAAGAATAACGTTACATTTTCGGGCTTTCAGCATTAGTAAAGTAAGAAATCGGATTTCAGCACTAACATAAACATATAGGTAGCATTATAGTACTAGTCCGCTTCTGTGGTGTAGTGGTTAATGTGTGCCACTCCCGGAGGCCCGGTTTCGATTCCCGGCTCTGCCATGAAAGTTGAAAACAAATAGTACGAGGGCTGGAACGGGGTCTACTCAGCCTCGGGAGGTCAACTGAGTAGAAGGGTTTCGAATCCCACCTCAGCCATCCTCGAAGTGGTTTTTCGTATTTTCCTACTTCTCCTCCAGGCACCTAAGGCCACGGCCGTTTCCTTCCCTCTTCCTTGTCTATCCCTTCCGATCCTCCCATCCTCCAACAAGGCCCCTGTTGAGCATAACAGGTGAGGCCTCCTGGGCGAGGTAATGGCCCTCCTCACCAGTTTCATCACCATACTCAAAGTCTCACGTTCCAGGACACTGCCCTTGAAGTGGTAGAGGTGAAATCCCTCGCTGAGTCCGAGAGAAAACCGACCCTGAAGGATAAACTGATTAAGAAAGAAAGAAAGAAGGAAAGAAAGAAAGATCATAGTACTATAGGGCTATAATCTATCATTCCCAAAAATATATATATTTATGGTTGGGACAACTGGCCTACCCACTTCCGGGGCCCATGAAAGAGAATTAAATATCTTTGTGGAGGGAAAAAGTTAAACATGATAAAGGTAAATATGACTTCATCTAGTTTTCACAAGTCGGGCTGAGTGGTTCAGACGGTTGAGGTGCTGGCCTTCTGACCCCAACTTGGCAGGTTCGATCCTGGTTCAGTCCGGTGGTAGTTGAAGGTGCTCAAATACGTCAGCCTCGTGTCGGTAGATTTACTGGCACGTAAAAGAACTCCTGCAGGACAAAATTCCTGCACATCGGCGTCTCCGAAAATCGTAGAAGTAGTTAGCGGGGCGTGAAGCCAGTAACATTAATTACATTTGGCTTTTAACAAGCTGAGCATATCAGGAAAGAAAAGTGTCCTGGTGACATTTTAGTCGCTCAATACAGGAATGTCTTTGGGTGCTGTGACTTTAATTATTTTTGCTGTTTGCTTTACGTCACACCGTCACATAATGGCGACGATGGGACAGGAAAGGCCTAGGAATGGGAACAAAGCGGCCGTGGCCTTAGGTACAGCCTCAGCATTTGCCTGGTGTGAAAATGGGAAACCACGGAAAACCATCTTCAGGGCTGCCGGCAGTGGGGTTCAAAACCCACTATCTCCCGGATGCGAGCTCGCAGCTGCGCGTTCCTAACCGCACGGCCAACTCGCGCGGTATTTTTACCCTTCGGTTTATTGACTTGGCTTGTATAACCTAAAACTTAGGCTAAGTTGGATTATATTTTAAACACCTACATCACTATTTTCACCTGTGTGCAATTATGTTATTTATTTCATTAATATTATGTTAACTATTATAATTGAGCATTGTTAACTTATAAGACTCCAACAGACAAGCATTGGTTTTGTGTAGAGTTATACATTTGTTAAATTCACGTCGTTTCCTTTCATGATGTACACGCCTATTCTTTGTTACATTATAGGGTATTTAGATATAGCCTAAATTTCTTTACCAATTAAGCTCTTCAATAAAGACATACATAACTGTCCCATGCCAAGATATATTGGTAGAATTAGAGCTGTCAAAATGGTTCATAACCCCTTTGATTTATTATCTTGACATGGATCACCCAAAACATAGGTTAGGTTTGGAGAATACTTTAATAATCAGTATAATTTAATGCACCGTTTATTACTTTCATATTCCAAGATGTAATTGAAGCATTTAAATAAAGCATCATATATTAAAATTTAAAGTTTTACCACTAGAACAGCTAACGTGGAAAAGTGATTTGAAAATTCAAACAAATTCATCTTACGTTAAAATCTTCAAAAAAATAAACTGTAGACTTTTCCGATATATCACCAGCATTTCTCCAGCTCGCCAAAATCCATTTCTCCCTAGTTTTAGCGTCTTTGGAACGTTTATAAACAATTTGTTTGGGATGGTATGCGATGTGCTATTGCACATCGGAACTCTACACCATTTATAAGTTTTCTGCCTCACTGTCTGCGCAGGATTCATTTTAAGTCTAAAATATACCACTCAGATTATTATCCAATGTATAGACCTCGAATTTAACCATACTAGACACTAACGTAAAGTAGAAATTCGCGAAGTGTATCCTGCTTCTCACAGCACACTACGTGTTATTTCGTCTGCTAATTCAGTCAACCTGTACGATGACGTCAGGCCAATGAGATCGCGTACTTGCGTGACATGACATTTTCGTAGATTTTTATCATGTTTGGAGTTATTATTTGTACATTCTGATCACATTTTTGAATTCTGCATGCAATTTTGTATCAGATTAGCATATTTTTAATTAAAACCCCGGATCATGCATGTTCCCTATTAAGTCTACGGCCGCTTCCTTCCAACTCCTAAGCCTTTCCTATCCCATCGTTGCCATAAGACCTATCTGTGTCGGTGCGACGTAAAAGCCCTTAGCTAGATAGCAACTGGAGTAAATTGGGACAGTCAAGGAAATTACCGATACATTTGTGTATGAAACGTGCATTGACATACCTGCGCCTAGTCCTAAGCGACTCAATACACATGTTTGTACAAAACAAATCATAATCTGTCGATGACAGCTTGATACCCAAACACTTTTTACTGATCCATTTCGAGAGTCTGGTCTGTACTCGCTCTAACGCATTAACTAAGTATTGCTGTGAGGGGATCCACACTTCAGAGCAGTATTCTAGACTAGATCGTATAAGTGAGAAATACAGGGTTTTTAATGGGACAACAGATTTAAACTTTGCAATTTCTTTTGAGGAAGCCTAACGTTTTGAACCCTTTAGGTCCATATTGAGGGATACCTACCTTCCTTACCTATCAGCAAAGTTCATGAGATCTGTCTCTTGGGTCGTTTCGGGTTCTTCGTCACTTGCTGAGGTAAAGGTAGGGTTCATTAATTCTAATCTATCTACTGGAATGAAAGGTCTATTTAAAGGATTCCTATTTATTCAGGAAAATTCTGAAGTAATTTACTATGTCAACGGTGTCATAGTCAATTGTGTCCACTGGACACCACAATCATTTTTACATAAATGTCAGAACACTGGTGTGAGACTTTAACATAACTGCCTGATGGGCATTCTTACTAGAAACCATTGTCTCAATTATTAATCATTTAAGAAAGGAAAGTCTGGAAATCCTTAAATTCGGCTTCCATGTGAGATCACATGTACCATCATAGTGATTCGTTATGGTCCAGCCCTCGTAACACGAACTCTGGACTCTGAGTATAATTAAGGCCGTCCAATCGGTGTGTGCCACACAGTGGTTCTACGGCATGGACCCTTAATTGAATCGATGTGACCTGCGTCTATGTCATGGACCGACCTCTAATCTTTTAAGTTACTTTAAAGTCATTGTGGATGATGACCGCAAGGAAATGATGCTACAATGGCATATGGCCCTAATCTAAGTCACTGAGGTTGATGACCCCCTGACCATCCAAGTTTCTAGGCTGAAGGCTAAACACAATTAAGTTACATCGGTTGATGACCAAAGTTTCCACTTTACTATCCCCAGCACATTCACTGCTCAATCAATCAAAGTTCAATAATTACAACAATAGCAATGCTCACAAACTTTGTGGCAGTAAAATCCATTTCCTTCGGATATGTCCCTTTAATCTTTACTTTATTTTTAATATTCCCCAGACAACAAACTAAAATTTCCAGAATGCATCTCCAAGTTATTCGCTTGATTAAAGTTATTTCAAAATGCGGTTTCACTGAATTTAATAATTTAATAAATTTAAATGATTTAACGAAATATTAACAAACAACAAATTTCATCTCCGCGGACTCTGGTTTCCTCACAAATTTCTACGCAGCTGTGATGTGAATTCAATATTGCGATGTTTATCTGGCTGGAAAAGAATTTGTTACATCATTCATGTCCAGCTATATATCTCGTATCGTGATATCACACTTTAAAATCTAATCTAATCCTAACCGTTATTAACACTTGGATATCCTAATAATCTACGTACAAACCAAACAACTCGCCATATAATTACGATGTCATATCTCGTCATTACCGAATTTTGCACACCCCTCGCAGACAAACCGATCAATCACGACCATCGCTCTATATTTTGGACAACCCTGAAATTGGGTTACTCTGTTCCTTATACTCAAAGTTCATGGTTTCCAATGTTCATTACGTCCCCAATTACAGTATTTCACAATACTTAGATCATTACCGGTTATGAATTTTCAACTAAATCCAGCATTTTAACATATCCCCTGGCCGAGAATACAGTACAATCTCAACTCCACTCCTATTCCCGTTATTATCCCCGCTGTCCGCCTAGGTCTCTCACCCCATGCTCGCTTGGCAGTTACAGGAACCACCTGGTTTATTCACAGATGACTGACTTCTCAAAATGCTCCCTTTAAACTCTGCCGACATGATTCAACAAATACGATATTCTACCCAACAAAATGCACAGATATGCTTCAAGATGCCCACACTAATTATACGCGTCGCCAATTATACCGCTATGGATTTCTATGAATTTCTTTCCATTCTCAACATTATAAATATTCCTCGGGCTATCATATCCCGGCTTCAATGACAGGACTCTAACCTGATTCGCACATCTCATCTCAACTCATATAAAACACTCCTCGGGCTCTGTATCCCAGCTTCAATGACAGGTCCAACCTGATCCACAAAACTAACCTCTGTTTCCCAGCTCCACAATTATCATCGACCAAGAACTGGAATAAAATCCCCACTAGAAATCCCAACATCTAATATCGCACAATGCATTACTCATGAATAACTTCGCATAAATGATATCGTATTTAATAACTTGATTTTTACGAGAAATGACTGAAACATTCTACTAGATCTTTTATTGTCAGTCAGACACAGTTTAAAATGGGCATTAAAAAGGAACGTTTCTCTCCGTGACCAAATTCATCACCCTAGGTTCTTATCCGACAGCGCGCTTCCACTCGATTGAAAATGAGTAACCGTGGATTATTATTATTAACGTCAAATTGCAGACAGAAGAATATTACGTCGAATGAACATCTTACTTTGACATCACAAAATATAGGCAGTACACTCACACGGATGACGATCTACATTGGACGTGATATCACTTCAGAACCCTATTCAATAACTTTTTACAACATTATACGGCCCTCGCAAGACTTCAAAAATTTATCCAAGTGGAAAATAAAACAAATGACTCTTTCAGTCGTACTCTCACATTTACCAAAACTTAGTAGGGCGACCACTGCGTCGTATATCCCCATTCAAATACACTTTTAGAAATCACGATACGAGATATAAGAGGTAGTAAGATGGAAAGTCACATTACCTTATGTAGTCACACCATTGTTCGTCATAGGGCTCACCTGCGACCCTGGCATTTTATTTAGCCATTTTTACATTCATGGCTGTACATATCATTGTGTTTCTTCAGGTTTCCTGGAATAAAGCATAAAAAAAAAGAAAATACCCTTCACTTGTTTGCTGAGCGCACACGATGGATTGCAATTATTCCCGCACACGAATTACTCAATCACATTAGAATATTTCAGTACTTTGACCGTCCTATCTGATACACTTATTTCTCTCAAGAAAACTATCTCCCCATGGAGTCAAGACTTAGCCACACTGGCTAAAATCTGCAGTCGAACTCAGTCTACTTTCGTTGATTTGATTTCGCGGAGCAACTCAACAATTTCGTCCGCTTTGTATCACAAATGCCGGAGAAGGAAGCTTCGTCATGGCGTCCCTTCATATTTATACCTCTCTTCAGGTCTCTCCCTTTGCCGCCAAGAAAAATTTTATAAATTTTCTGACTTACCTAAACTGTAATTTCAAGAGTTTTGAAAGTGACTACATGCTTGCTACATTTCTGATGGTAGTGTTCATGGACATTTAAAAATTTTACGGGTTCGATTTGTGAGATGATTGACCTCCTTTGATAGGCACTATATTTTTTTGACTTGGCGTGGTCACGCCGTGTACACGCGCTTTGAAATAGTTCATAAAAATTACTTGAGATTCTTCCGCCGTCGACACGTGTGGTTGACGTCACGTACCCCAGAGCGTGGGACCGAAGGTAATCACCCCCTCGTCACGTGTCAAATCCATGCTATCAAGAATCCAGCTTTTAATTATTTTGTTACACTATGCATAATGTTCTTAGGGCACAAAGGTCATGGGTTCATATTTCCCCCAAGACACGAATTCCTTTCGCGCAGTGACAAGGAATTTCCTTTAAATACTCCAGATGGCGAAATTTCTAATTTTGACGTCTGATGAAACATGACCTTTGAATGTAAATTCCTTTCCTCTCTCTTATGTAGTTGTTCATCTTCTGGTGTACGGATACTGGTTGATGCCTTCAGCTTCCTGGTAGTTCTTGGTAGCTTGGAGAGTTCGGGGTTGCGGGGTAGATCTCCAGTGAATGGTAGTTGACTTATTGGAAGTTAGGTGGTTTGTCCTTCCAACTTCTCGACGAACTTGCATTCACATCAAAATGCGAAGTTTCTGGGTTCAAATCCCTGTCCTGGTGGTAGGTCTTTCGGATAGCTCCAGCATGGGACATGTCTTGAGCTCCTACACAGTCAGTGTTGACTTCCCTTCGTTGGATGCTGTCCTTCCATTTGTCCTGTCCGGTACCTGACCTCAGCTCTCTCAAATACTGGTCCCCTTCTCTCCTTCTCTCTTCAGGCCCGTGCCAACGGTCAGAACGTCTGGAATTTTCGTAACCGTCCCCTCTTCTGCTGCCTTCATTCCCGCGTGGGTTCCTTCGTCTTAGATCTGAGTTCCCCTGGTATCGACCCTGGTTTCTTCTCCACTGTTCTCGGCGTCTGTCCCACTCTTCGTGATGGTATCTGGGCTGTTCCCAGTTCTTCCTACCTTGGTATGGCCTGGTGTCGAACCGCCGCCCCTCATTCTCATATCTCGGTGCTCGTGAAACTTCCCTATCTGGCGCGCTCTCCTGGCTGTGACTTACGACATTCACCTGGGGCTCTGAATGCCTGACTATTCGCGGGGCTGATTGATGCGAATGGGTCTGGTCCAGCTGTCGCAATATCAATTCTGCCTGCATCGGGGTTTCGACCTTCGCAGCAATTAATATTCTCTGGATATCCGGTGGGAACTGTTTCTGGATAGCCTGAACCAGTTCTTGCTGACTTGGGGCTGATTCCAGTTCCTTGAACTTAACTAATTGTTCGGTAAAGTAAAGCGAAAATTTCGGCGGTCCTGCTGTGTTATACCGGCGACTATATAACTCTAGCCTTAGGTTCTGCTGAATCTCAGAATTCCAAAATTTGCCCAAAAATGCGGTCTGAAATTCCTCGAACGTGTCAAAGCTATATCGGAAACCTTTGAACCACAGCGACGCAACTCCGTCTAGGTACCGTTCCACAGCCCTTAGTTGCCTCTCTTCAGGTATCCTATTATCGCGAATATACTCTCTAAGTTCTCTAAGAAAACCCTTTGGCGTCTGGGTACCACTGCCATCGAATTTCTTAGGCTGATCTTCCTTAAGACGAATCATGTTTATAACATTAGTGACGTTTTGCCCCTGAGAATGGGTAGAATTGTCAAAGTGTCCGTTCCCTGCAGGATGTATGGGACTACTAGCGTTGCTAGGGCAACTGAACGACATATCTGAGGCGCGGCGAGATTTACTAACCACTTCCTCTATCTTGGCCTGGACTCCTACGATATTGTTCACTAACCCATCCAGTTCCAATTTCCGGGCACTAACTTCCCCCTTAAGAGCCTCATGAACAGATGTCAACTCATCGCTCAGTGTTATGACCTTATCTTGGGTATCTTTAAGTTGTTTCGATAGGTCTACCCTTGTATCGCCTAAATCATTTCCTAGTTCCTCAATATCTGCTTGTACCTCCTCAATACTCCTAGCCGTTTCTTCCTGAGTTGTACCTAATTTTCTCATATCCTCTTTATTCATCTGGATTAATTTACAGTCAATGGCCTCAATACGCTGGTCTACAGTTGCCTTGACGTCTTCGGCTACCTGGTCTACTTTGTCATTTACGACGGCTATCTCTTTACACAACATTTCCTTATGTTCATTCATTGCTGTGAAGACCTTTGACTTATCGTCTTCACGCATGATGTTGAACTTCTCTACCTCTGTCTTCAGATCGGCCTTAAGCCCAGCTTGATCTGACATCAACTGCTGATGTAGTTCCCTACTTTCGTTGACGTGCCTATCGAGGTCTCCTCTAATTATGTCCTGATTTTCACTGAGAACACGATGTAGCTCGCGAGTTTCCTTGAACTGCTGATTTATTTCATGTTTAAAGTCAACCTGTGCTTTAGTGTTCTGCTCCACCTTCACATTTATGTCACCAATGTCCTTCCTAATATCCCCACTAGCTTCTTTACAACTATCCTGCGTGTCCTGTACGACCTCCTTCATACCTTTTAATTCTACATCTGCACTATCTAATTTATTGTCCACTGTTTCCAACCTTACACTCATAGATTTAATACTCTCACTTAAGTCCTTCCTATCGGCTTCCGCAACCTTCCTATCGGCCTCCATTTTCTCCATAAAGTCCTTCATCATTTGGACCACCTGCCCTTGGGCCAATTCTCCCTCCTGCATAAACATACTGTATTTAACAGAAAACGATAGGTCATCGGTGAGCCCGAGACTTCAACGGCGTATAATAAGACTACAACGATAAACATCACAACATCCTCCTATCTAACACATCACACTGTTAATGCAATATTCTCTAAAATTTTATTTAATGAAATGTGAAATTCAATGTTCACTCGATCAAAGTGATCAGCCAAAACACTCAAACCAGTATTCAAAAATTTGGGAAATTACTCTAACACACTTAAATTATACCTTTCATTCAGTAGATAAATTATTCTTATAGTGGTATCTCCTAGACTTACTCATCGGGCGTTTATCTATTTCTTCGAGTTCACTCTCAACTCTGGCGCACGATTTTATCATCCATAATGTGGCATAGCCTCAACATTATTTCTCTTTTCCTCTAGTACACGATTTTTCCAAAATATCGTTATCGTTATCGTGACTTAGGTTCCCTCATCGTTATCGTGACTAATGCCCCATCGTTGGTGCGACATTTTACTGTCGTTACTTGCTGAGGTAAAGGTAGGGTTCATTAATTCTAATCTATCTACTGGAATGAAAGGTCTATTTAAAGGATTCCTATTTATTCAGGAAAATTCTGAAGTAATTTACTATGTCAACGGTGTCATAGTCAATTGTGTCCACTGGACACCACAATCATTTTTACATAAATGTCAGAACACTGGTGTGAGACTTTAACATAACTGCCTGATGGGCATTCTTACTAGAAACCATTGTCTCAATTATTAATCATTTAAGAAAGGAAAGTCTGGAAATCCTTAAATTCGGCTTCCATGTGAGATCACATGTACCATCATAGTGATTCGTTATGGTCCAGCCCTCGTAACACGAACTCTGGACTCTGAGTATAATTAAGGCCGTCCAATCGGTGTGTGCCACACAGTGGTTCTACGGCATGGACCCTTAATTGAATCGATGTGACCTGCGTCTATGTCATGGACCGACCTCTAAACTTTTAAGTTACTTTAAAGTCATTGTGGGTGATGACCGCAAGGAAATGATGCTACAATGGCATATGGCCCTAATCTAAGTCACTGAGGTTGATGACCCCCTGACCATCCAAGTTTCTAGGCTGAAGGCTAAACACAATTAAGTTACATCGGTTGATGACCAAAGTTTCCACTTTACTATCCCCAGCACATTCACTGCTCAATCAATCAAAGTTCAATAATTACAACAATAGCAATGCTCACAAACTTTGTGGCAGTAAAATCCATTTCCTTCGGATATGTCCCTTTAATCTTTACTTTATTTTTAATATTCCCCAGACAACAAACTAAAATTTCCAGAATGCATCTCCAAGTTATTCGCTTGATTAAAGTTATTTCAAAATGCGGTTTCACTGAATTTAATAATTTAATAAATTTAAATGATTTAACGAAATATTAACAAACAACAAATTTCATCTCCGCGGACTCTGGTTTCCTCACAAATTTCTACGCAGCTGTGATGTGAATTCAATATTGCGATGTTTATCTGGCTGGAAAAGAATTTGTTACATCATTCATGTCCAGCTATATATCTCGTATCGTGATATCACACTTTAAAATCTAATCTAATCCTAACCGTTATTAACACTTGGATATCCTAATAATCTACGTACAAACCAAACAACTCGCCATATAATTACGATGTCATATCTCGTCATTACCGAATTTTGCACACCCCTCGCAGACAAACCGATCAATCACGACCATCGCTCTATATTTTGGACAACCCTGAAATTGGGTTACTCTGTTCCTTATACTCAAAGTTCATGGTTTCCAATGTTCATTACGTCCCCAATTACAGTATTTCACAATACTTAGATCATTACCGGTTATGAATTTTCAACTAAATCCAGCATTTTAACATATCCCCTGGCCGAGAATACAGTACAATCTCAACTCCACTCCTATTCCCGTTATTATCCCCGCTGTCCGCCTAGGTCTCTCACCCCATGCTCGCTTGGCAGTTACAGGAACCACCTGGTTTATTCACAGATGACTGACTTCTCAAAATGCTCCCTTTAAACTCTGCCGACATGATTCAACAAATACGATATTCTACCCAACAAAATGCACAGATATGCTTCAAGATGCCCACACTAATTATACGCGTCGCCAATTATACCGCTATGGATTTCTATGAATTTCTTTCCATTCTCAACATTATAAATATTCCTCGGGCTATCATATCCCGGCTTCAATGACAGGACTCTAACCTGATTCGCACATCTCATCTCAACTCATATAAAACACTCCTCGGGCTCTGTATCCCGGCTTCAATGACAGGTCCAACCTGATCCACAAAACTAACCTCTGTTTCCCAGCTCCACAATTATCATCGACCAAGAACTGGAATAAAATCCCCACTAGAAATCCCAACATCTAATATCGCACAATGCATTACTCATGAATAACTTCGCATAAATGATATCGTATTTAATAACTTGATTTTTACGAGAAATGACTGAAACATTCTACTAGATCTTTTATTGTCAGTCAGACACAGTTTAAAATGGGCATTAAAAAGGAACGTTTCTCTCCGTGACCAAATTCATCACCCTAGGTTCTTATCCGACAGCGCGCTTCCACTCGATTGAAAATGAGTAACCGTGGATTATTATTATTAACGTCAAATTGCAGACAGAAGAATATTACGTCGAATGAACATCTTACTTTGACATCACAAAATATAGGCAGTACACTCACACGGATGACGATCTACATTGGACGTGATATCACTTCAGAACCCTATTCAATAACTTTTTACAACATTATACGGCCCTCGCAAGACTTCAAAAATTTATCCAAGTGGAAAATAAAACAAATGACTCTTTCAGTCGTACTCTCACATTTACCAAAACTTAGTAGGGCGACCACTGCGTCGTATATCCCCATTCAAATACACTTTTAGAAATCACGATACGAGATATAAGAGGTAGTAAGATGGAAAGTCACATTACCTTATGTAGTCACACCATTGTTCGTCATAGGGCTCACCTGCGACCCTGGCATTTTATTTAGCCATTTTTACATTCATGGCTGTACATATCATTGTGTTTCTTCAGGTTTCCTGGAATAAAGCATAAAAAAAAAGAAAATACCCTTCACTTGTTTGCTGAGCGCACACGATGGATTGCAATTATTCCCGCACACGAATTACTCAATCACATTAGAATATTTCAGTACTTTGACCGTCCTATCTGATACACTTATTTCTCTCAAGAAAACTATCTCCCCATGGAGTCAAGACTTAGCCACACTGGCTAAAATCTGCAGTCGAACTCAGTCTACTTTCGTTGATTTGATTTCGCGGAGCAACTCAACAATTTCGTCCGCTTTGTATCACAAATGCCGGAGAAGGAAGCTTCGTCATGGCGTCCCTTCATATTTATACCTCTCTTCAGGTCTCTCCCTTTGCCGCCAAGAAAAATTTTATAAATTTTCTGACTTACCTAAACTGTAATTTCAAGAGTTTTGAAAGTGACTACATGCTTGCTACATTTCTGATGGTAGTGTTCATGGACATTTAAAAATTTTACGGGTTCGATTTGTGAGATGATTGACCTCCTTTGATAGGCACTATATTTTTTTGACTTGGCGTGGTCACGCCGTGTACACGCGCTTTGAAATAGTTCATAAAAATTACTTGAGATTCTTCCGCCGTCGACACGTGTGGTTGACGTCACGTACCCCAGAGCGTGGGACCGAAGGTAATCACCCCCTCGTCACGTGTCAAATCCATGCTATCAAGAATCCAGCTTTTAATTATTTTGTTACACTATGCATAATGTTCTTAGGGCACAAAGGTCATGGGTTCATATTTCCCCCAAGACACGAATTCCTTTCGCGCAGTGACAAGGAATTTCCTTTAAATACTCCAGATGGCGAAATTTCTAATTTTGACGTCTGATGAAACATGACCTTTGAATGTAAATTCCTTTCCTCTCTCTTATGTAGTTGTTCATCTTCTGGTGTACGGATACTGGTTGATGCCTTCAGCTTCCTGGTAGTTCTTGGTAGCTTGGAGAGTTCGGGGTTGCGGGGTAGATCTCCAGTGAATGGTAGTTGACTTATTGGAAGTTAGGTGGTTTGTCCTTCCAACTTCTCGACGAACTTGCATTCACATCAAAATGCGAAGTTTCTGGGTTCAAATCCCTGTCCTGGTGGTAGGTCTTTCGGATAGCTCCAGCATGGGACATGTCTTGAGCTCCTACACAGTCAGTGTTGACTTCCCTTCGTTGGATGCTGTCCTTCCATTTGTCCTGTCCGGTACCTGACCTCAGCTCTCTCAAATACTGGTCCCCTTCTCTCCTTCTCTCTTCAGGCCCGTGCCAACGGTCAGAACGTCTGGAATTTTCGTAACCGTCCCCTCTTCTGCTGCCTTCATTCCCGCGTGGGTTCCTTCGTCTTAGATCTGAGTTCCCCTGGTATCGACCCTGGTTTCTTCTCCACTGTTCTCGGCGTCTGTCCCACTCTTCGTGATGGTATCTGGGCTGTTCCCAGTTCTTCCTACCTTGGTATGGCCTGGTGTCGAACCGCCGCCCCTCATTCTCATATCTCGGTGCTCGTGAAACTTCCCTATCTGGCGCGCTCTCCTGGCTGTGACTTACGACATTCACCTGGGGCTCTGAATGCCTGACTATTCGCGGGGCTGATTGATGCGAATGGGTCTGGTCCAGCTGTCGCAATATCAATTCTGCCTGCATCGGGGTTTCGACCTTCGCAGCAATTAATATTCTCTGGATATCCGGTGGGAACTGTTTCTGGATAGCCTGAACCAGTTCTTGCTGACTTGGGGCTGATTCCAGTTCCTTGAACTTAACTAATTGTTCGGTAAAGTAAAGCGAAAATTTCGGCGGTCCTGCTGTGTTATACCGGCGACTATATAACTCTAGCCTTAGGTTCTGCTGAATCTCAGAATTCCAAAATTTGCCCAAAAATGCGGTCTGAAATTCCTCGAACGTGTCAAAGCTATATCGGAAACCTTTGAACCACAGCGACGCAACTCCGTCTAGGTACCGTTCCACAGCCCTTAGTTGCCTCTCTTCAGGTATCCTATTATCGCGAATATACTCTCTAAGTTCTCTAAGAAAACCCTTTGGCGTCTGGGTACCACTGCCATCGAATTTCTTAGGCTGATCTTCCTTAAGACGAATCATGTTTATAACATTAGTGACGTTTTGCCCCTGAGAATGGGTAGAATTGTCAAAGTGTCCGTTCCCTGCAGGATGTATGGGACTACTAGCGTTGCTAGGGCAACTGAACGACATATCTGAGGCGCGGCGAGATTTACTAACCACTTCCTCTATCTTGGCCTGGACTCCTACGATATTGTTCACTAACCCATCCAGTTCCAATTTCCGGGCACTAACTTCCCCCTTAAGAGCCTCATGAACAGATGTCAACTCATCGCTCAGTGTTATGACCTTATCTTGGGTATCTTTAAGTTGTTTCGATAGGTCTACCCTTGTATCGCCTAAATCCTTTCCTAGTTCCTCAATATCTGCTTGTACCTCCTCAATACTCCTAGCCGTTTCTTCCTGAGTTGTACCTAATTTTCTCATATCCTCTTTATTCATCTGGATTAATTTACAGTCAATGGCCTCAATACGCTGGTCTACAGTTGCCTTGACGTCTTCGGCTACCTGGTCTACTTTGTCATTTACGACGGCTATCTCTTTACACAACATTTCCTTATGTTCATTCATTGCTGTGAAGACCTTTGACTTATCGTCTTCACGCATGATGTTGAACTTCTCTACCTCTGTCTTCAGATCGGCCTTAAGCCCAGCTTGATCTGACATCAACTGCTGATGTAGTTCCCTACTTTCGTTGACGTGCCTATCGAGGTCTCCTCTAATTATGTCCTGATTTTCACTGAGAACACGATGTAGCTCGCGAGTTTCCTTGAACTGCTGATTTATTTCATGTTTAAAGTCAACCTGTGCTTTAGTGTTCTGCTCCACCTTCACATTTATGTCACCAATGTCCTTCCTAATATCCCCACTAGCTTCTTTACAACTATCCTGCGTGTCCTGTACGACCTCCTTCATACCTTTTAATTCTACATCTGCACTATCTAATTTATTGTCCACTGTTTCCAACCTTACACTCATAGATTTAATACTCTCACTTAAGTCCTTCCTATCGGCTTCCGCAACCTTCCTATCGGCCTCCATTTTCTCCATAAAGTCCTTCATCATTTGGACCACCTGCCCTTGGGCCAATTCTCCCTCCTGCATAAACATACTGTATTTAACAGAAAACGATAGGTCATCGGTGAGCCCGAGACTTCAACGGCGTATAATAAGACTACAACGATAAACATCACAACATCCTCCTATCTAACACATCACACTGTTAATGCAATATTCTCTAAAATTTTATTTAATGAAATGTGAAATTCAATGTTCACTCGATCAAAGTGATCAGCCAAAACACTCAAACCAGTATTCAAAAATTTGGGAAATTACTCTAACACACTTAAATTATACCTTTCATTCAGTAGATAAATTATTCTTATAGTGGTATCTCCTAGCCTTACTCATCGGGCGTTTATCTATTTCTTCGAGTTCACTCTCAACTCTGGCGCACGATTTTATCATCCATAATGTGGCATAGCCTCAACATTATTTCTCTTTTCCTCTAGTACACGATTTTTCCAAAATATCGTTATCGTTATCGTGACTTAGGTTCCCTCATCGTTATCGTGACTAATGCCCCATCGTTGGTGCGACATTTTACTGTCGTTACTTGCTGAGGTAAAGGTAGGGTTCATTAATTCTAATCTATCTACTGGAATGAAAGGTCTATTTAAAGGATTCCTATTTATTCAGGAAAATTCTGAAGTAATTTACTATGTCAACGGTGTCATAGTCAATTGTGTCCACTGGACACCACAATCATTTTTACATAAATGTCAGAACACTGGTGTGAGACTTTAACATAACTGCCTGATGGGCATTCTTACTAGAAACCATTGTCTCAATTATTAATCATTTAAGAAAGGAAAGTCTGGAAATCCTTAAATTCGGCTTCCATGTGAGATCACATGTACCATCATAGTGATTCGTTATGGTCCAGCCCTCGTAACACGAACTCTGGACTCTGAGTATAATTAAGGCCGTCCAATCGGTGTGTGCCACACAGTGGTTCTACGGCATGGACCCTTAATTGAATCGATGTGACCTGCGTCTATGTCATGGACCGACCTCTAATCTTTTAAGTTACTTTAAAGTCATTGTGGATGATGACCGCAAGGAAATGATGCTACAATGGCATATGGCCCTAATCTAAGTCACTGAGGTTGATGACCCCCTGACCATCCAAGTTTCTAGGCTGAAGGCTAAACACAATTAAGTTACATCGGTTGATGACCAAAGTTTCCACTTTACTATCCCCAGCACATTCACTGCTCAATCAATCAAAGTTCAATAATTACAACAATAGCAATGCTCACAAACTTTGTGGCAGTAAAATCCATTTCCTTCGGATATGTCCCTTTAATCTTTACTTTATTTTTAATATTCCCCAGACAACAAACTAAAATTTCCAGAATGCATCTCCAAGTTATTCGCTTGATTAAAGTTATTTCAAAATGCGGTTTCACTGAATTTAATAATTTAATAAATTTAAATGATTTAACGAAATATTAACAAACAACAAATTTCATCTCCGCGGACTCTGGTTTCCTCACAAATTTCTACGCAGCTGTGATGTGAATTCAATATTGCGATGTTTATCTGGCTGGAAAAGAATTTGTTACATCATTCATGTCCAGCTATATATCTCGTATCGTGATATCACACTTTAAAATCTAATCTAATCCTAACCGTTATTAACACTTGGATATCCTAATAATCTACGTACAAACCAAACAACTCGCCATATAATTACGATGTCATATCTCGTCATTACCGAATTTTGCACACCCCTCGCAGACAAACCGATCAATCACGACCATCGCTCTATATTTTGGACAACCCTGAAATTGGGTTACTCTGTTCCTTATACTCAAAGTTCATGGTTTCCAATGTTCATTACGTCCCCAATTACAGTATTTCACAATACTTAGATCATTACCGGTTATGAATTTTCAACTAAATCCAGCATTTTAACATATCCCCTGGCCGAGAATACAGTACAATCTCAACTCCACTCCTATTCCCGTTATTATCCCCGCTGTCCGCCTAGGTCTCTCACCCCATGCTCGCTTGGCAGTTACAGGAACCACCTGGTTTATTCACAGATGACTGACTTCTCAAAATGCTCCCTTTAAACTCTGCCGACATGATTCAACAAATACGATATTCTACCCAACAAAATGCACAGATATGCTTCAAGATGCCCACACTAATTATACGCGTCGCCAATTATACCGCTATGGATTTCTATGAATTTCTTTCCATTCTCAACATTATAAATATTCCTCGGGCTATCATATCCCGGCTTCAATGACAGGACTCTAACCTGATTCGCACATCTCATCTCAACTCATATAAAACACTCCTCGGGCTCTGTATCCCGGCTTCAATGACAGGTCCAACCTGATCCACAAAACTAACCTCTGTTTCCCAGCTCCACAATTATCATCGACCAAGAACTGGAATAAAATCCCCACTAGAAATCCCAACATCTAATATCGCACAATGCATTACTCATGAATAACTTCGCATAAATGATATCGTATTTAATAACTTGATTTTTACGAGAAATGACTGAAACATTCTACTAGATCTTTTATTGTCAGTCAGACACAGTTTAAAATGGGCATTAAAAAGGAACGTTTCTCTCCGTGACCAAATTCATCACCCTAGGTTCTTATCCGACAGCGCGCTTCCACTCGATTGAAAATGAGTAACCGTGGATTATTATTATTAACGTCAAATTGCAGACAGAAGAATATTACGTCGAATGAACATCTTACTTTGACATCACAAAATATAGGCAGTACACTCACACGGATGACGATCTACATTGGACGTGATATCACTTCAGAACCCTATTCAATAACTTTTTACAACATTATACGGCCCTCGCAAGACTTCAAAAATTTATCCAAGTGGAAAATAAAACAAATGACTCTTTCAGTCGTACTCTCACATTTACCAAAACTTAGTAGGGCGACCACTGCGTCGTATATCCCCATTCAAATACACTTTTAGAAATCACGATACGAGATATAAGAGGTAGTAAGATGGAAAGTCACATTACCTTATGTAGTCACACCATTGTTCGTCATAGGGCTCACCTGCGACCCTGGCATTTTATTTAGCCATTTTTACATTCATGGCTGTACATATCATTGTGTTTCTTCAGGTTTCCTGGAATAAAGCATAAAAAAAAAGAAAATACCCTTCACTTGTTTGCTGAGCGCACACGATGGATTGCAATTATTCCCGCACACGAATTACTCAATCACATTAGAATATTTCAGTACTTTGACCGTCCTATCTGATACACTTATTTCTCTCAAGAAAACTATCTCCCCATGGAGTCAAGACTTAGCCACACTGGCTAAAATCTGCAGTCGAACTCAGTCTACTTTCGTTGATTTGATTTCGCGGAGCAACTCAACAATTTCGTCCGCTTTGTATCACAAATGCCGGAGAAGGAAGCTTCGTCATGGCGTCCCTTCATATTTATACCTCTCTTCAGGTCTCTCCCTTTGCCGCCAAGAAAAATTTTATAAATTTTCTGACTTACCTAAACTGTAATTTCAAGAGTTTTGAAAGTGACTACATGCTTGCTACATTTCTGATGGTAGTGTTCATGGACATTTAAAAATTTTACGGGTTCGATTTGTGAGATGATTGACCTCCTTTGATAGGCACTATATTTTTTTGACTTGGCGTGGTCACGCCGTGTACACGCGCTTTGAAATAGTTCATAAAAATTACTTGAGATTCTTCCGCCGTCGACACGTGTGGTTGACGTCACGTACCCCAGAGCGTGGGACCGAAGGTAATCACCCCCTCGTCACGTGTCAAATCCATGCTATCAAGAATCCAGCTTTTAATTATTTTGTTACACTATGCATAATGTTCTTAGGGCACAAAGGTCATGGGTTCAGTTTTAAATGCCTTGTTAACGATATTTAACACATGCTCATTGAGAGATAGACCATTTTGATTACTAAAAATAACACCGTCCGCCTCTGTGGTGTAGTGGTTAGCGTGATTAGCTCCCACCCCCGGAGGTCCGGGTTCGATTCCCGGCTCTGCCACGAAATTTGAAAAGTGGTACGAGGGCTGGAGCGGGGTCCACTCAGCCTCGGGAGGTCAACTGAGTAGAGGTGCGTTCGATTCCCACCTCAGCCATCCTCGAAGTGGTTTTCCGTGGTTTCCCACTTCTCCTCCAGGCGAATGCCGGGATGGTACCTAACTTAAGGCCACGGCCGCTTCCTTCCCTCTTCCTTGCCTATCCCATCCGATCTTCCCATCCCTGCACAAGGCCCCTGATCAGCATAGCAGGTGTGGCCGCCTGGGCGAGGTACTGGTCATTCTCCCCAGTTGTATCCCACGACCAAGAGTCTGGAGCTCCAGGACACTGCCCTTGAGGCGGTAGAGGTGGGATCCCTCGCTGAGTCCGGGGGAAAAACCGAACCTGGAGGATAAACAGATGATGATTATGATGAAAAATAACACCAAGATCGTTAATTTTATTAACACGCTTCACTTCTTGATCCTTTTATATGATAATTGAATACATTAACTTGCAATTTTCTCGTGAAGGATATTGCACTGCACTTTGAAATATGTAGGGTTAAATGCCACTTTTTGTACCAGTCACTAATATTTATATCAGACTGTAACAATTCACAGTCGCTCATCTTTTCAATCACCCTGTAGATTTTAAGGTCATCAGCATAGAGCAGGTAGTTGCTCGAATGGATTTGTGATGGCAGATCATTAACAAATAGAAGGAAACATAAAGGTCCCAGTAGTGAACCTTGTGGAACGACATACATAGGCTGATAAGGACAAGAAATTATACCCTCGTATTTTACTGAATACCTCCTGTCGTAAAGATAGCATTTAAACCATTCAAGCAAGCTTCCATGAATGCCATATGCTGACAACTTAGTCAGAAGGGCATTATACTGCACAGAGTCGAAAGCCTTGGAAAAATCCGTGTACACGGCATCAACCTGCTTGCAATTGTCCAGAGCGCTAGATATGAAGTGGGAGTACAGAGCAAGATTGGCGGTAGTTGAGCGTATCTGGACAAAACCATGCTGGTTAATATTAATTAAACCACTGACTGCACTGTACAAGGCTTTGTATACGACTCTTTCCGCTACTTTGGAAATGAGTGAAAGAAGAACTACTGGTCTGTAATTGACAAATAAAGATCTGTCACCATTCTTAAAGACTGGAATAACATATCCTTTCTTCCATTCGGACAGGAAATTGCCTGTACGAAGAGACCAGTTGATTATCGTGGCTAGTGGGGTTGCCAGCTCCTCAGCACACTCACGTAACACAATTCCTGGAATGTGATCTGGACCACAAGACTTCTTTGTATCCATCGACTTCAAGATGTTGCAGACTTCCGATGCCGAAGTTGCCACTGATGACAAATTAATTTCCCCGAATTGTTCGGTGTGAGAATTACAGGGAACACTGGCTGGATGGAATTTTTTGAAAGTGTTAGCAAAATTATCCAGAATTTCTTTCTTTGAGCTAATTTACTTGTCTTCATTAATCATCATAGAGGGTAGCCGCCTAGATTTTTATTTGGAATTAATACATTTCCAAAATCTCTGTGGATGTCTGATAATATCCTCAACATACCCGACATAATCCCTGTACTTTCTTCGCTGGATTTGTTTGTATTCCTTTCTTAGCATCGCGAATTCGATGTAATGTGAGGGAGGTGAAGACCTTGCAGCTCGTTTCGTTGTTCTTTCCTATGCCCGTTATTTTGTCTGTAAGTTCGGAATCATACCAAGAGGGAAGATGCCTAGTCTTCATTATGCGGGAAGGTACGGCGTACTTAAGAGCACTGTGCAGTAAGTCATAAAACAAGTCAACTTCGGCATCAAGAGATGGACAGGATTCAAGCAAGTTCCACGGACAGCGGGATAAAATATTTCGTAGATGAGGAAAGTCTGCTTTTGTCCTAACGAATAATGATTTTGTAGTCTGTGATAAACGAGAAACACGGGAAATATGAAGTCTGAGCTCAAGCGCAGAATGATCTGATTGTACTAACTGTTCTGTTGCTTCACACGGGGTATTATTAGCAACTTTTTCAGACACGAAAGCAAGATCCAGGAAGTTATCTCCTCGTGTTGGAAAACCGCAAACTTGGCGAAGGTTATATTCATTGGTGATCTCTAAAAGAAAGCAGGCTTCCTCATTGACATGGGTGAGGATAGGATTAATAGATGCCGAATCGTCTGAGGACCAGGCTAATTGGCTTATATTGAAATCACCGCACACGATAATAGTGTCATTTTGTTTTGCTACGCGATTGATTCGAGCCAGAGTTTCTCGGAAGTCTGTGAGCTGTACTTTCACCTCTTCCGGGGCCAGTAACAGTAGACTATGTACAGCGCTCGGCCAGGGTATGGGGTGGCTTTCACAACAACACATTCCCAGTCAGGCCGTTGCACTGGACCGTACGCAGAGTTCACTGCTATTGAAACCCCACCTCCCTTGTTCTTACTAGTAATGATATTTTGCCTATCTTGGCGGAAAATGACATAATTGTCGTGCAGTATTTCACTATTGTCGATTGAAGAGTCGAGCCAGGACTCCGCTAAACACACGCAGTTGTAATGCATATTCGGAAATAAAGTTCTTTACTGTAATTCATGTTAAATAATTTGTTCTGTATACCGAATGAACAATAACGATCGCGCAAAATAAAATTTATTACCGTCTTTGTTAAATTTGATCCGGTGTTAAAGGGGGACGAACAACGAGGTGTTATTGCCTGTCTTTCATTCCGTGATCTAACTTGTGCAGGTATTTGAATGTAGCACTGTAAATTAAATATCCGAGTACAGTACATACTTAATCAGGTGACTGTAAACATTATTAAGTGTGAATTTTTACGCTATAAAAAATAGCGGTCATAAGCAAAGCGCTGAGCTAGAAGGAAGCTTCGAGCCTAGCTCAATAGAGTTTGGAGTAGTTTCTCGAACACAGCTTTTAATACAGGGAATTTAATAATTTAATTTTGTGTGGCTATTCCTAGCCGAGTGCAGCCCTTGTAAGGCAGACCCTCCGATGAGGGTGGGTGGCATCTGCCATGTGAAGGTAACTGCGTGTTATTGTGGTGGAGGATAGTGTTATGTGTGGTGTGTGAGTTGCAGGGATGTTGGGGCAGCACAAACACCCAGCCCCGAGCCCATGGAATTAACCAATGAAGGTTAAAATCCCCAACCCGGCCGGGAATCGAATCCGGGACCCTCTGATCCGAAGGCCAGTACGCTGACCATTCAGCCAACGAGTCGGACTTTAATACAGGGAGACAATGTAAGTCAGATGCCGATATTCTGTATGTGGCCTTTGTGGTTCTGAAAGCAAATTTTCAACCTCTGCTCTGTTCCGTTTCCTATGGTGGTTCAAATTATGGGTTGTTTTGCAATTCAGACATCCAAGATTCGTATCCTAACACTGAAAATAACTGTCATGAACATGATTTACCGACGATTGTACCCACAACCACCATGGAAAATGCTGAGATTCCCCGTTACACGTACTCCAGTAGCATGAGTATGATTTTCCGGCGATTGTACCCACAACCACCATGGAAAATGCTGAAAGAGTCCCCGTTACACGTACTCCAGTAGCATGAGTATGATTTTCCGGCGATTGTACCCACAACCACCATGGAAAATGCTGAAAGAGTCCCCGTACACCTACTCCAGTAGTAGGCGCAATTACGTGATCGTTTGAAGAATAATGACTGAGATACCAATTCTGGACATAAATATAGTCACACAACACTGTAGACGTCATAGTAACACAGGTTATCAGACAGAGAATCCACACCCTCAAGTTCACGATGTTAATGAAGAAGGATTCGAAGTTCCTACGTAATCAACGGCAATTCTTCTGCTAATGTTTCGAGAATCCATGTCTTTAATACACAGTAGTCACTTGTAAATGTTGAGACATGTTAAAGGACAAAACAAACAAGGCATGTTAGTGCGTAAGTGAGTTTGTACCGAAATTCTAGGGAGGACTACATACTATATATTTGAACTTCACTTCGTGGCTCATAATTTTCTTGTTTTGAAACATTGGAAGGCAATTACAACATAGTAAGTAATAAACATGTTTATAATTAAAAGTCTCCATTGTAATTGTGTGTATCACAAATACCTGTCGTGAGTTGCACATTAAGACTTGATTGTTCTGTGAACTTTGACATGGCCATAATTACATATGCAAACTGTTGAGGTTGTCTGACTGGAATTAGAAAGGCACAGCATACTGTTAGAACTGATTACAATCTCGTGTGACTCTACCTGGTCGGTGAAATTACTCTCTTACGTCTTCGAACTCCCAGCTTGGCAACTGAACCTATCAAATTACCTTAAACACAGCTGACAATCATTCTAAACATTTCTCTCTTCACGTATTTTAGAAAGTAGCGATAAACTTAAATAATGCATTAACAAAACGTGCTTTTTGAGAACTAAGTACACATAGTTACTAAGACGATGAGAAATCTGGTGGTGCCAGAAGTTCTTAGCTAGTTTTTTGCTCATGACGGAAATTATAGACTTATCAATACTGTACCCAGGTACAGAATACCAGACAATGGAAGTATACTGTAGGTCCTAATTCCAAAGTAGTGAACTCCAAGTCACTTCCCCTTTCCTTCAAAACACATACATTCTTCTACTAACTGGATCTACAGCGAGTTCGCCTGCATAATAAAAAAAAGCACTATTCATTTACTGTTGTCCCACTTTTCTTTTACGAAAAAGAAAAACCGCCTGCAGATTACGAAGTGTCGTGTTGTCAGCACGGCGAATACTCTCGACCGTTATTCTTGGCTTTCTAGATCGGAGCCGCTATCTCATCGTCAGATAGGTTACGTTTCAAAACTCACGAGTTTCAAAACTCACGGGCTAAAATTAGTTACAAATAGTATCAAAACTCACGACTACAAACTGGTAGCTAAAAAAATTGAAATGGCGTATGGCCTTTAGTGCCGGGAGTGTCCGAGGACATGTTCGGCTCGCCAGGTGCAGGTATTTTGATTTGACTCCCGTAGGCGACCTGCGCGTTTTGATGAGTATGAAATGATGATGAAGACGACACATCCACCCAGCCATCGTGCCAGCGAAATTAACCAATGATGGTTAAAATCCCGACCTTGCCGGGAATCGAACACGGGACCCCTGTGACCAAAGGCCAGCATACTAACCATTTAGCCACGGAGCCGGACTGGTAGCTAAAATAAACGTTCTAATGAGTCTCAAAATTCACGGCTCCGAACAGCAGGTGCTTGCGATGACCTCAGGAGAAACTCACGCTTTCCTTACGACAGGCAGGGGACACTGTGGATGTTATTCTGCCACCCCAACCCACAGGGGAAAAATAATGGCTGGTGAATGAAAGAGACCAAGGTGTATTATTATTATTATTAAAATATTTACCTGTTGTCTTAAAGCTAATATAATGCTTTTTTCCCTTTCACATAAATTTATAATAATGATGTGTGGCCTCCGGGGAGGTCTCTTGCAGATCTTTAGAGTTGACGCCGTATAGGCGACCTGCACGCCTGTGAGGATGAGGCCCTACCTAAGATGAAGTCAAATGTTGAAAACGGCACGAATACCCAGTCCCTGAGCCATAAGAATTAACTAATGAAAGTTAAAATCTCCGACCCGACCGGAAATCAAACCCGGGACCCCCTGGACCCCTTGGACCAAAGGTCAGCAAGCTAACAATTTATGCATACAGCCAGACAACATAAAATTAAAGTAGGTATATTGCCTGCTGCTAGTTAAAAGAAACTGTCAGTTGGTTGTACTGGGGCTTAGTTCCATTATGCGCCTAAAAGGCGGTATTTACTTGAATAAGGAATTTTATTTAGAGAAATTAAAGATCAAGACAGTTAATTCACTCATTTAGTTTCAACACTTGAAGATTCATTTGGGAAAAAGTCGTATTTCTATTTTTCGTAAGAGTTCATCTATTCGCACATTTCAATAGATTGTCTACCCGACACACTTAAACCGAAAAAAATCATTCATGACCCATCCGATTATTCTGTGCGATATAACTGATTGACATTTGAAACTCATTCGATTATTTAAATTGATTATTCATTCGATTATTTAAATAATCGGAGGGAAGTTATTCGATTATTAAAAGTATTCCATTATCCCATCACTAATAGGGTGGTCATTTATCCATTCAAAGAAGAACTGGCTCTGCATGTGAGTTTTGAGACTGGCCCAGGCAGAGAAACCTGTTCTTACTAATCCTCTTTTTGGAATTCGTGAGTTTTGAGATGACACGGTCAGATAGCTGAGTGGACCTCGAAGCAGTCCTCAGATTAAGGTAAAAATTCCTCACCGGGTCGGGAATCGCACCTGGAACTTTCGACTAAGGGGCAGGCACACTGACCTTACACCACGGGGAATGCGATTTTTCATCTATGTGACCTAATATTTGTACATTCTTTTCAAAAATTTTCTGCAACTTTCTCTCGGATTTCACAATAATTCACTTGGATCTATTACTTTCCTCTATATTATAATCATCTGAAGTTTGTTTTTATTTAGAATCTATTTTTTAGTCCTTCCTGCTTACGTTTACATGCTGCGCTGACTATGTCACTACACCATATGTACGTTTTCCCCTCATCTTTAAATACAGCTGCTCAAGACGTAACCTTAATGTCTGTAATAACGCGTTCTTGCAGTCTACTTATTCCCTCTCAGTATCTCAGGCTTGCTTACCGTCCATTCTTTGGAACGTTCCCATATACTTCATTTAGGAAAAGGCTAGGAAAGCAACAGATAAGGAATCTGCCACCTGGGCGACTGCCCTAAATGCAGATCAGTATTGATTGATTGATTGATTGATTGATTGATTGATTGATTGATTGATTGATTGATTGATTGATTGATATCCCTGCCTATATGCAACTACAGGTAGATATCACTATCTGTCTCTTAGGCCTAACAGCACTAAATTTATTGTAAAGTGTATTATTTTAGAAAGTTACTTTCCAAATGCAACAATGCCTAATGAATGAATGAATGAATTAGCCTGTAGTGCCCCATGGAGGACAAAGGTCTCCCTCGAGAGGAGGAGCTCTGTTCGATTGATCTCGCGTGGTGAGCTAGTCACCTGAGATGGTTGTTTTGTCATTTTGTTAGTATTTTCCACTAGTTTAGCTTATACCTACTTTTAACATTTCAACTTCCCTTGTGTGAGCTTTTCTTTTCTAATTGTATATTTAGTACTTATTTTGACACTATTATCTACACTCATGTAAGTTTTCTGTCTATAAATCTATTTCCAAACTCCTATTTAACCACTTTTCAGATTTTCACTTTCACTTTCCAGATTTTACTTGAACCACTGTGTTTCCATCCCTTCCCAATCGGTTCTGGATCGCGCTGTCCTGGTCCAGAGTGCTCCTAGTAGCTGCCTTAAGTCGTCTGCCCGTCTTCTTCTTGGTCTGCCGCGGCTTCTCTTGCCTGTGTAGGGATCTCACATGGTTGTCCTTTGTGCCCATCTGTCCTGACATCAACAAATTAAAACTAGAGTAAGTTAGATTGTCAATTGTGTCCTTTTCAAGATTCTAGCACAAGTAGTTTACAAGGTATCGTAGTTTGAAAATTGTAAATGCCGACAGTCGTCTGCTCTGTTCAACTTATTATTTGCAGTACACTGATTGCATTGTGTCTTTCTTGTCAGTTACTTTGTGATAGCTCAAGAGAAGTAGTACGTCGTGGAAGATGGTATTTCCCCCACGGCCCTTAACGCCCTTGAAAGGGCTTTGGCCTGTCCAGCGACCGCTGCTCAGCCCGAAGGCCTGCAGATTACGAGGGGCCGTATGGTCAGCACGACGCATCCTCTCGGCCGTTATTCTGGGCTTTCGAGACCGGGGCCGCCATCTCACCGTTAGATAGCTCCTCAATTCTAATCACGTAGGCTGAATGGACCTCGAACCAGCCCTCAGGACGAGAGAAAAATCCCTGACCTGGCCGGGAATCGAACCCGGGGCCTCCGGGCGAGATGCAGGTACGATACCCCTACACCACGGGGCCGGCGAAGATGGTATTTACCAGTGCTGAAAATATCCTCATGTTAATGGTGTATGGAGAATGTAGGAAGAATGCCGTTCGTTCTTGTGCTCTGTGCGCGGAACGATATCCCAATAGACGTCACCCACACGAAACTTTTATTACTTGTGAACCTCTTCAACCAATTACGTGAAACTCGAAGTGTATCACCTAGAAAACCTAACAGAAACAAACGAGTGACTGGAGAGGAGTGTGAAATAAATATTCTAGCTGGTAACATGAAATGAAATGTCGTATGGCTTTTAGTGCCGGGATATCCCCTAAGCTTATGGCCGGCTTGACAGCACCAATAGAAGAAATAAAACTTCTCCTCGGGAAGGACTTGAACAAGCACCTCCCTGCTGACAGGTTCGGCCCACAGCAAGCACGCCACGGTGGTTTTAGTTGAAACCCACGGTGTGTTAGTGTTTGGTGCTCATTTCTCGGCATGGCTCTCAAGCCCGACCAAGCCACATACAGATTTAGCAACACCGACTCGAATTCGCCCGCGAAGCGGTCAGATAGGCTAACTTCAGCAGCTGATAAAATGACGACGGTGCGAGATATCGACGTAATATTTTCAGATTACTTATCAGTATGACCATCGGGCTAACTAGTGCACGTTGTTTTCGACCACCCTGTATTTTTCTGTCATTTGAAGTTTGAGATTTATTAGCAGTTTATTCCTGTAGGCTCCGTGCGCTGCGAGTGGCGAACACTGTAAGTTAATGCGATCACCGCGTACTATCTCTGTCGTCCGACAGCGTGCTGCCACGGCCGACTAAATAATAACAGTGGGATTTCAGAGTGTTTTATGCAACAACAAGCGGCCAAAGTATTCCGAACTTCCAGAAAGTGGTCATGTATTACATTTTAAAGAAAAACTGTTCGCCGGAAATAGCAACAGAGCGAATAACTGCAAATATGATAAGAGAAAAAAGTTGGTTCACTAGATACACTACCATTTCATGATAGAGGCAATATAGTAATTTATGTATTATTTGTGGTGATAACGAGATTAATGTTCATGTACACATTCAACAACGCTGCCTTCAGAAAAATATATTTGTTCTAATTCTAATACGTTATCATGTTAGAGTAGGTTAATGTTGCTAGGGAGGCTTTGGCAAAAGAATATTTCTGCTCTTATTTATACAGTTTACTCAGAACATGTCACCTCACGTACTGATCAAACCTGTGAATGGTCTCGACCTCGCACTTCAAAAGCGGGGAAAGAGAAATAAAACAAGGAGAAGAGCTTAGGGGACCTTTTTCTGATAAAAAGGCAAAGGTTTGATGTTGGACCAATTGAAATTCCAGACTTTGAAATCGAATGTACACTATCAAAAAATGTTGCGGGAGGAGAAAATATCAGAATATCTTAACGTTGCCAATAAATGGTTGTGTCTGTATTTGGAATATGATCACGACCACCTTAACGGTTAGCGCCACTACTTTCCTTCGTCAGGGGCCCGGGCTCGATTCCCGATACAGACAGAAATTTAAGATTGACATGAGGGTACATGCAGCTCATGTTCATTAGGGGTTGTTTGAGAAGAGTTGTACCACCTGGGGGTGAGGACAGAACTTTACGTATGTAAAATACAGAATATCTGTGAATTATTGATATTGTGTAATGGAGGCCTATTTCTGTAATTATATTTATCTACTACCATTTTAAATCCATTTCGTGAGGTTGTGACAAAACACTATAAAATGTCACATTGTGGTCGGTAGTACAATGCGGTATGTTGTTATTATTATTATTTATTTTGCACACTTTTGTGGTAATGATATTCAAGCAATTGTACAGATTTTAGGAAATCAAAGCACAAAAAAACTTAATTTACACTACATTTTTACGTAGAATATGAACCCATAAATTTCCATACAATTCCAGTCGTGGCAATGACCACAGTCTTCTGCATGGTCTTGTAGAAGTTGGTGTTGACATCCAACTTCTTCAGTCTTCGTCTTCTTCTTCTCATTATTATTATTATTATTATTATTATTATTATTATTATTATTATTATTATTATTATTATTATTATTATTATTATTATGGCTATGCCAACGGCCGTAGCCGTGTTGAAACACCGGATCCCGTGAGATCTCCGAAGTTAAGCAACATTGGGCGTGGTCGAGAAGTGGATGGGTTGCCACGCGCTGTTGGGGGGGGGGGGTAAGGGAATGGAGGAGCGGAAAGGAACTGGCCACCCTACCGTACGTAAACTCCGGCTCAGGCACACCTCTGTGGAGGTTCGGACCTGCCTTCGGGCAGAACACACCCTTACCTTACTTACTATAGCTATCATTAAGACTATGTTAATAGAATACATGTCCTGACTGACTGACTGACTGACTGAGCCAAAACTACTAGACATAAAAAACTTTGAGGATACATTTATATTACAATGTAGGTGCTCGCTAAGAGAGTATTTTTGGATATTCCGTCGCTAAGGGGGTGAATTTTTAAAATGAGCGTATCTATAACTCAAAACTTTAAAAGTTTACACATGTAAAAATTGGTATTTAAAAATTAAGAAACATGTATTTTTTGTTTTCGGAAAATCCCAATAGGAGGGGTGAAAAAGGGTGAAAAAGGGTGAAAAAGGGGTTGAATGCCTTTAATGAGGATACTTGTAATCTAAGAAACTGAAGACATTACAGACCTGAAAATTGGTATTTGGGATCTCCTTTAAAAATAAAGAAACACGTATTTTTTGTTTTTGGAAAATTCAATTAATTGGGGGGGGGGTGAAAAGGAGGGTGAATTTTTAAAATGAGGATATCTATATCTTAAAACTTTAAAAGCTTGCACATGTAAAATTGGTATTTAGAATCTCCTTAAAAAATGAAGAAAAATGTATTTTTTTTGTTTTCGGAACATCCCAATATGACGGTTGAAAAATGGGTTGAATGCCTTTAATGAGGATACCTATATCTCTGAAACTGAAGACATTACAGACCCGAAAGTTGGTATTTGGGATCTTCTTTAAAAAGAAACACTTTTTTTGTTTTTGGAAAATCAAATTAATGGGTTTTAAACAGGAGTGACAATTTGGGGTGAATTTTTAGAAAGACTATATCTACATTATATCTCAGACACGTAAAATGTTACAGACGTAAAAATTGGTATTTGGGATCTCCTGTAAAAGTAAAGAAACATAGCTGTTTTGTTTTTGGAAACTCCACTTAAGGGTGAAATTTTAAATGGGCATTTCTACGGTATATCTCAAAAAACTTGGCATGTTACAGAAGTGAAAAATTGTAGTTTTATCCCTATTAAAAATAATGAAACATGCACTTGTAGTTTTCAGTAAAACCAATTGGGGGGGGGTGTTTAAAGTGCCTGAAAATGGGGTTGAATTTTTTTTAAGTAGGACGCTGATATCTCAAAAGCTGACGATGTTACAGACTTGAAATTTAGTATTTGGAATCTCCTTTAAACATTAAGAAATACGTATTTTTGGTTTTCGGAAATCCACTTAAAGGGGGGGGAATTGAAAAATTAGTTGAATTATTTGTATGAAGATACTATTATCTAAAAAACTAAAGATTTTTCAGACGTGAAAATTGGTATTTGGAGTCTGCTTTAAAAGTATGGAAACACGTATTCTAGGAAAATCCAATGAAGGGGGGGGGGGGGGAATGAAAAAATTGAAAAATGAATTGAACTAACTATATGAGGATACCTACATCTAATAAAAACTAAAGTTGTTACACACGTGAAAATTGGTATTTGAATCTACTTTAAAAACAAAACCAAAACGCGTTTTTTGCTGGAAATCATCTTGGGGTGGGGGGCTGGGGTGAACAGGAGTTAAATTCCTTTTATGAGGACACATATCTCAAAAACTGAAGATGTTAGAGTCGTAATAAATGGTATTTAGAAGAACTTTACTATTAAAGAAACAAGTATTTTTTGCCGGAAAATTCACTTAAGGGAGTGGGGTGAAAGGAAAAGCAAAAATGTAAATTCCTTTCATGGGGATACTTATATCTCAAAACTGAAGGTAACAGACGTGAACAATGGTATCTGGAATCTCTTTTAAACATAAAGAAATACGCTTTCTTTTTTTTCGGGGGGGGGGATCAACTTAACGGCGGTGGGGTGAAAAAGGAGTGGAGACCAATAAGTTTACTGTTCATAGTGTAATTATTCTGATCATAAACCGATCATTTTTAATCTTTCCTGGGTTCGTTTTCAAGAACGATATTTTCCTTTGGAGAACTTAAAGTTAGATTACAGTAGATACTCCTGGCATATAAACAAAAATTTAAACATATTTGAAATAAACGATAGGAATGGCATTGCAGTGCAATTGTTCACCTCTATAATAAGGTCAATAATGCACGGAAGTATATCATTCGTATCGCCAGAAATCCTACGCACTTGCCTACGCGCGAAAATGGTGAATGTTACATTGTCAGCAATGACAATAGCAACAGTAGCGGTCTTAATAATACCAATAATAATAATAGTAATAATAATAACCTAAATTAAATAACACCACCCATCCCAATAATAATAATAATAGTAATAATAAGGTTCTGGACCGTCGTTAAAATACGCGGACCTCGCTGGAAACGGGTCCTGGCCGGGTAATGACTACGAGTGCAGTCCGGCCGCGGGTTCAGTACCGTCAAGGCACCCAAGACGACAACAAGCCGGATACCCTCAAGGATTTGGTCCATATTAAAGATGCTTATAGGAAAAGATGTCAAAGATTTAGGGACCCAACTGACCGGGTAGAATACCTGTACCTAGCCCGGGAAGTGCGAAATCAATTGCTAGAAGGAAAGATTGAAAAATGGGAGGAACTTTGCCGTAATCTCTCAGAAAAAGAGCCAGATCACGAATTTTGGCGGATTCCCTCAGAAAACGAGTCAGGTCGCGAATTTCGGCGGATTATACATAAAACGTTAAGCATTCAATTATAAATTTCAGTATAATACCGTAGCGAAGCACGGGTATCTTACTAGTCTATCTCTATACATAAAATAACATGTCCTGACTGACTGACTGACTGACTGACTGACTGACTGACTGACTGACTGACTGACTGACTGACTGACTGACTGATTCATCATCGCCGAGCCAAAAGTACTGGACATAATGAAATGAAATTTAGAGGATACATTTATAGTAGAATGTAGGTGCTCGCTAAAGGGGGATTTTTGGATATTCTGCCGCTAAGGGGGTGAAAAGGGGGGAGAAATTTTAAAATGACAGTACCTGTAGCTCAAAACTTTAAAAGTTTACAGATGTAAAAACTGGTATTTAGAATCTCCTTTAAAAATAAGGAAACACGTATTTTTTTGTTTTCGGAAAATCCCAATAGGAGAGGTGAGAAGGGGTGAAAAACGGGTTGACTACCTTTAACGAGGATACTTATATCTCAGAAACTGAAGATATTACAGACCTGAAAATTGGTATTTGGGATCTCCTTTAAAAATAAAGAAACACGTATCTTTTTTTTTGGAAAATCCAATTAATGGAAGGGTGAAAAGGGAGGTGAATTTTAAAAATGAGTGTATCTATATCTCAAAACTTTAAAAGATTACAATTGTAAAAATCAGTATATAGAATCTCCTTTGAATATAAAGGAACATAGGTGATTTCTTTTTGGAAACTCCACTTAAGGGGAACTGAAAAGGGGGTGAAATTTTAAAATTAGCATTTCTACAGTATATCTAAAAATTTAACATATTAGAGAAGTGAGAAAGGGTATTTTTATCTCTGTTAAAATTAAAGAAACATGTATTTTTTTCGCAAATAACACTTGGGGGGTGGTTAAATGTGATTGAAAATGACGTTGAATTCTTTAAATTTGGATACTGATATCTCAAAAACTGAAGATGTTACAGACTTGAAATTTGGTATTTGGTATCTCCTTTAAAAATAAAGAAATGCGTAACTTCGTTTTCGGAAATCTACTTAAAGGGGAGGGAGATTGAAAAATTAGTTGAATTATTTGAATGAAGATACTATTATGTCAAAAACGAAAGATTTTTTCAGACGTGAAAATTGGTATTTGGAATCTGCTTTAAAAGCAAAGAACACATATTCTCGGAAAATCCAATGAAGGGGTGGGGAGGTGAAAGAATTGGTAAATTTATTGAATTAATTGTATGAGGATACTTCCATCTAATAAAAACTAAAGTTTATACAGGCGTGAAAATTGGTATTTGGATCTCCTTTATAAACACAGACAAATGTGTTTTGGGGGGAAATCATCTTGGGGGTGGGGTGAAAAGGAGTTGAATTCCTTTCATGAGGACACATATCTCAAAAACTGAAATGTTAGAGTCGTGATAATTGGCATTTAGAAGATCCTTCACTATTAAAGAAAATAGTATTCTTTGCCGGAAAATTCACAAAAGGGGGGAGGGAGTGTGAAAGGAAGTGAAAAAAGTGAATTCTTTTTACGAGGATGTTATATCTCAAAACTGAAAATAACAGACGTGAATATTGGTATTTGGAATCTCCTTTAATCATAAAGAAACACGCCTTCTGTCCTTGGGGGTGAGGGGTTAATAAAATTAACGGCAGTGGGGTGAAAGAGGAGTTCAGACCATTTGATTTTACTGTTCATAATTTATTTATTCTAATCATAAAGCGATCATTTTAAATCTTTCCAGGGTTCGCTTTCAAGTACCATCTTTTCCTTTGGAGTACATAAAGTTAGATTACAGTAGATTCTCCTGGCATATAAATGAAAATTTAAACATATTGGAAATAAACGATATGAATGATATTGACCGTGCAATTGTTCACCTCTATAATAAGGTCAATAATTCAGAGAAGTACACTGACTGACAGAGCAAATGCAACACCAAGAAGGAGTGGTCAGAACTTTATGCCAATTGCAGGGTAGACTGACGTCACTGAGGTATGCTCATGATGTGAAATGCGCCGCTGTGCTGCGCACGTAGCGAACGATAAATGGGACACGGCGTTGGCGAATGGCCCACTTCGTACTGTGATTTCTCAGCCGACAGTCATTGTAGAACGTGTTGTCGTGTGCCACAGGACACGTGTATAGCTAAGAATGCCAGGCCGCCGTCAACGGAGGCATTTCCAGCAGACAGACGACTTTACGAGGGGTATGGTGATCGGGCTGAGAAGGGCAGGTTGGTCGCTTCGTCAAATCGCAGCCGATACCCATAGGGATGCGTCCACGGTGCAGCGCCTGTGGCGAAGATGGTTGGCGCAGGGACATGTGGCACGTGCGAGGGGTCCAGGCGCAGCCCGAGTGACGTCAGCACGCGAGGATCGGCGCATCCGCCGCCAAGCGGTGGCAGCCCCGCACGCCACGTCAACCGCCATTCTTCAGCATGTGCAAGACACCCTGGCTGTTCCAATATCGACCAGAACAATTTCCCGTCGATTGGTTGAAGGAGGCCTGCACTCCCGGCGTCCGCTCAGAAGACTACCATTGACTCCACAGCATAGACGTGCACGCCTGGCATGGTGCCGGGCTAGAGCGACTTGGATGAGGGAATGGCGGAACGTCGTGTTCTCCGATGAGTCACGCTTCTGTTCTGTCAGTGATAGTCACCGCAGACGAGTGTGGCGTCGGCGTGGAGAAAGGTCAAATCCGGCAGTAACTGTGGAGCGCCCTACCGTTAGACAACGCGGCATCGTGGTTTGGGGCGCTATTGCGTATGATTCCACGTCACCTCTAGTGCGTATTCAAGGCACGTTAAATGCCCACCGCTACGTGCAGCATGTGCTGCGGCCGGTGGCACTCCCGTACCTTCAGGGGCTGCCCAATGCTCTGTTTCAGCAGGATAATGCCCGCCCACACACTGCTCGCATCTCCCAATAGGCTCTACGAGGTGTACAGATGCTTCCGTGGCCAGCGTACTCTCCGGATCTCTCACCAATCGAACACGTGTGGGATCTCATTGGACGCCGTTTGCAAACTCTGCCCCAGCCTCGTACGGACGACCAACTGTGGCAAATGGTTGACAGAGAATGGAGAACCATCCCTCAGGACACCATCCGCACTCTTATTGACTCTGTACCTCGACGTGTTTCTGCGTGCATCGCCGCTCGCGGTGGTCCTACATCCTACTGAGTCGATTCCGTGCGCATTGTGTAACCTGCATATCGGTTTGAAATAAACATCAATTATTCATCCGTGCCGTCTCTGTTTTTTCCCCAACTTGCATCCCTTTCGAACCACTCCTCCTTGGTGTTGCATTGTCACTGTCAGTCAGTGTATATCAATCGCGTCACCAGAAATCTCGCGCAATTGCCCACGCGCGATGATGGTGCTGGTCACATTGTCAGCAATGACAATGGCAGAGAATGTAATTTGCCGCCAAGTAGCGGTCTTGCATCTTGCTGTGGATTCCAGACCATCGATAATAATAATAATAATAATAATAATAATAATAATAATAATAATAATAATAATAATAATGTTCTGGACCGTCGTCAAAATGTGCGGACCGCGCTGGAAACGGGTCGTGGGCTGGTAATGACTAGGATTGCAGTCCGGGCGCGGGTTCAGTACCGCCAAGGCGCCCAAGACAACACTACTTCGGATCTCCTCAAGGATTTGACCCATATTAAAATGCTTATAGGATAAGATGGCAAAGATTTAGGGACCCAACTGGCCGGGTGGAATACCTGGACCTAGCCCGGGAAATACGAAATCGATTGCTGGAAAGAAAGATTGAAAAATGGGAGGAACTTTGCCGTAATCTCTCAGAAAACGAGTCAGATCACGAATTTTGGTGGATTCACTCAGAAAACGAGTTAGATCGCGAATCCGGTGGATTATATGTAAAATGTTAAGCATTCAATTACAAATTTCATTATAATACCGTAGCGAAGCTCGGGTATCTTACTAGTATATATATAAAATAACTTGTCCTGACTGACTGACTGACTGACTGACTGGCTGACGGATTCATCATCGCCGAGCCAAAACTAATAGACATAAAGAAATGAAATTTTGGGGATACATTCATATTAACATGTAGGTGCTCGCTAAGAGAGGATTTTTGGATATTGCGTCGCTAAGGGGGTGAAAAGGGGGGTGAATTTTTAAAATGAAAATATCTATATCTCGAAAATTTAAAAGTTTACAGACGTAAACATTGGTATTTGGGATCTTCTTAAAAATAAAGAAACATATTTTTTGTTTTCAGAAAATTCCATTAAGGGGGATGAAAAAGGGGGAAAAATGGTTGAACACCTTTTTTGAGGAGACTTATATCTCAAAAACTGAAGATGTTATAGATAGAAAATTTAAATTTGGTATCTCCTTTGAAAATAAAGAAACACGTATTTTTGCGTTTTTGGATAATCCGAAGAAAAGGGGGTGAACAAGAGTGACAAGCATGATGAATTTTAATAAATGACTATATCTGCAAATTATCTCAGACACGTAACATATTACAGATTTGAAAACTGGTATTTTGAATTTGCTGTAAAGATAAAAAACATATTTTTTTCGAAAAATCCAGTTAAGTGGAACGGAAAAATGGGGTGAAATTTTAAAATTAGCGTATCCACAGTATATCTCAAATCTCAAGGTGTTGCAGACGTGAACATTGGTATTTGGAATTTTTTTATAAATAAAGAAACACGCATTTGCCGGGAAACCAACGTGATGGGGGTGGGGATGAAAACGGAGACGAATTCCTTTTACGATGATACATATATTTCAAAAACTGAAGATGTTACAGTCGCGATCATTTGTATTTTGAAGCTCTTTTAAGAAACGGGTACTGTTTGTTTTTGGAAAATTCACTTGAATGGGGAATGTGAAAGGAAGTAAAAAACAATCTTTCCCTGGCAAAACTTATATCTCAAAACTGAAGGTTACAGACGCGGAAGTTGGTATTTGGAATCCCCTTTAAAAATAAAGAAACACGCATGGTGGGGCGAAACCAACTTAACGGGCGGGGGTGGAGTAAAAAAAGGAGTTGAATTCTTTTCATGAGGATACTTCTACCTCAAAACTGAAGATGTTACAGACATGAAAATTTGTATTTGGAATTTTCATTCAAAGTAACGACACACGTAATCATTTGTCTTTGGAAAATCCACTTAAGGGGGGGTAAATTAATTGAAAAATTGCTTGAATTCTTTGTATGAGGATACTTATATCTCAAAAACTAAAAATGTTACCGACGTGAAAATTAGTGTTTGGAATCCCCTTTAAAAATAAAGAAACATGTATTTATTTTTCGACTTGAGAGAAGACTGTTTCTCACATGTACAGTTCTATGTCGCATGGTCGTCTTAGCCCGAAAAGGTAATACCACAATCATGGTTTACAAAGAATTCCTGGGGTAAATGTAACTTAGTTTTTGGGTGAGCTTTTATACTTTAGGAATTTTTAGATAATGTCTTAGTACAATCCCGAGGAACGATTACTTTGATCAAATTACGAAATCCACGCGAGCGAAGCCGCGGGTAATTGCTAGTTGTTAAATAAATGAGTGGAGTAACGTGTCCGGGTCCGTAAGTGCCTGTGGAATTAGATAAGTCAAGACGTGCTGAATGCCCCTGAAAAATGTGTGAATGAATTCCGGGATGATCTGATGCCCCGCGGAAATAATGTGTTAGAATGCCAAGAAAGGAATCTGCAATGTCCAGGGTCGAAAACCGTTTGGTTCGAGGAATTATGTGATCTCAGAGTGTTAGATGTTACGAGAAATAATTTCATCTCAAAGGAGTATATACATCTGGCTTGTTTCAAAGTGATGCCCCATGTATAAATTTTACCGCAGTTGAGCGAGGATAACAGGTGTGATGTCGACCGGGAGCGAGGGTAAAATAATCCATTAGTGGAAGGGGTGTGTATTTAGAACACTTCTCGTTTTCCGTGGTTTCCCACCAAGCAAGTGCTCGGGCTCAGGGTCGTAGCGAATGTGATACGGGCCCGCTTGAACAAATTAAATTCGGCCCCTCAAATAAAATTAAAACGTACGAATAAAACCAAACCAAACCCCACGGCGCAACAGCCCCGAAGGGCCATGGCCTACCAAGCAACCGCTGTTCAGTCCGAAGGCAAACCTATGAATAACTAATACCAATTCAGTCACAGCAGGAAGACATAATGCAGTATATTGCCAATTTATATAAATAAAGGGATTATTCAATATTGTAAGATTTACAAATTATTTAATAAGTCTTGACTGTCTGTGTGGTGTAACGGCCAAGCTGCTGAACTGCCAACTATGAGGTTTCGGCTCTTTCAAAACTGAGTTTGATTCGTTGATTGTCCTGTACTCCTTCAGAAGTGAGATTTGGTTTGATAGATTAACTGCTGATGAGAAGAACGGAGAACAGCATGCAAGTAGTACAGTTAATTGGGAAGTGTTCACACTCTAGGTACCAGTTAATTTACGATGTAGGCATGTTCGATTGTAAGTGTAATTCTGTGTATGAAATAATCCCCATGAGGCTTTTAATTACATGCGATAGTTGATGCTGATGTGATCAAAACATCGAAATGTTGTCATCAACTCATCAACGAAATCACAGGGAAATTAAAATTTCCTATCTCCCTTCCCTTGCAGGACGTGTGTGCGTGGGACGGTCGGTCTCTCATAAGCCTTCCAAAAAAAAAAAAATATATGAACTCACGCTCCGCATGTGTGAATGAGTCATGCACTCAAATGCCATTGGTTAGCAAATGCATAGATTAATGTATTGCATCACGGGATTACGCAAAGCGCTATGGTAGTGTTTACTTGGCTCACCAAATTTATCATGTCATAAATTAAAATCCACCAGATTTTTGCAAGGAGTATGCGGGGCCCCCTAAAGACTCTGGCCCGCCTGCATTGCAGACCCTGCAGGCCCTAACTGTACGCCCCTGTACCTTAACTAAGGCCACGACCACATCCTTCCACTCCTAGCCCGGGTAGCCCCTGTGTATAGAGGAAAGGGTGATAGAAATAAACCTGAAAAATATGGGGCAGGCAGCTTGACATGCAGTGCATGTAAGCCTTGGGGAAGTATTCATTCTGATTATATAAGACACTAGCTGATGTACCCGTGCTTCGCTACGGTATTCTCAGAAAGACTGGCTTGGTGGTTTTCCTAACTGAATTCAACATGGGTCGTTACAAAAACGTCAGTAGGAATGTAGCGATTGAAAGCAATGTTACCATATAAAATACTCGATCAAATGAAAAACTGCACACTTTCTCACTTTCAACGAACAGTACTACGGTGCCGATCTAACAGTCCAAAGTTCAAGAGCTGGATTAACCAGGTCGCAGACTGCCGTGAACACTTCTCTGTCATTATTCCGTTAAATATGCACACTACTCATTCCAACCAGTGCCTCAGAGTAGGGACTGAATAGCTCGAATGCTATGATGAACTAGTGTATTACGTACCAGTAATATCAGAAAATGTATGAACCTTAGGAATGGCATGCTAAAGAAGAAAGTTATCTAACTCCCCAGCTACTTCCCGGCAATATACAGGCGGGCTGTTACACTCGGTACGACCAGGCGAGTTGGCCGAGTGGTTAGAGGCGCGCAGCTGTGAGCTTGCATCCGGGAGTTAGTGGATTCGAAACCCACTGCCGGCATCCCTGAAGATGGTATTCCGTGGTTTCCCATTTCACACCAGTCACACCAGACTGTACCTTAATTAAAGCCTAGGCCGCTTCCTTCACACCCCTATTCCTTTCGTATCCCATCGTCGCCATAAGACCTACCTGTGTCGGTGCGACGTAAATCAAATTTTAAAAACCTCGGTACGCTGCAATAATCCTATCTATCGGTGATGAGTGGAAACAGAAGACAAAAAGCACATCACAACAAAAAATGGTCAATGTAATGTTATTGTTGATAAAGTTTATGAGCTTTCTATATTGCAGGCCTTCACATTAGTTTTCTTTCGACTCTGTGATATTAGGGCGTCTAACAAAATTATTTATATCGTAGACTGTAGTTACTTATTCTCAGACTTTACATACCTATTTTCACTAAATTCTGTTTACCCATTTTCTCGTGACTCGGCGCTGATATGACTTAGTAACAAAAATCCAAATTCATTAAATATCTCTGTGATTATATGCGGTACGATAACAATGTATAAGACATAAGTGATCGGAAATTTAATAACTTCTTACATAACTACTACTAAATTACGACATAACTAAAATTATGTTAGATCGATACCTTCCTACCAGGTATCCCTTGAGAACCTTATTTGAGAAATAAATAAGATAAATAACTTATTTGAGAATTACATTTTAAGGCCTTCCCCTAAACTACCATTTCACTCAGCGTGAATAAAATAATTTATAGCATAGAGTGTAGTGGTTCATCGCCCGACTTTACATACAGATTTTCATTAAATTTTCTTCAGCCGTTTTCTCGTGATGCGTGTACATACACACAGACGGACAGACAGACAGAAATTACGGAAAAGTAAAAATGCATTCCATTGTTACTGTGCACATGACAGATACAGAAATACCATTATTTTCAATTTCTGAGCAATGTACAGACAAAACTCTTATTTTATATATAGATTACATTTCGGGCCTTCCCCTAAACTACCATTTCAATCAGAGTGAATAAAATTATTGATGGCCTAGATTATAGTGACTTATTCCCCGATTTTGCATACCAATTTTCGTGAAGATACGACCAATAATATAAATAATATTTGAGAATTAAATGTTATGCCTTCCCCTTAAACTACCATCTTTCTCAGCGTGAATACAATTATTTATGGCCTATATTATATCGACTTATTACCCCGATCTTGCATACCGATTTTCATTAAGACACGGCCACTAATAACATAAATATTTGAGAATTAAATTTCAGGCCTTCCCCTAAACTACCATTTCACTCGGCGAGAATAAAATAATTTATAGCCTAGATTGTAGCGGTTCATCACCCGACTTTACATTCCGATTTTCATTAAATTCTCTTAAGCCGTTTTCTCGTGATGCGTGTACAGACAGACAGACAGACAGACAGACAGACAGACAGACAGACAGACAGACAGACAGACAGACAGACAGACAGACAGACAGACAGACAGACAGACAGACAGACAGACAGACAGACAGACAGACAGACAGACAGACATTACGGAAAAGAAAAAAATGCATTTCCTTGTTACTGTGGACATGACCGATACAGAAATACCATTCTTTTCAAATTTTGAGCAATGTACAGACAAAACTCTTATTTTATATATATATAGATGTTTGCGAAATTAATAACTGGTTCGATAGAAGGCAGTTCGGGTTTAGGGAAGGTTATGTGAAAATAGATTTGTACCATTAAAGGTGGTAAGGAATGGTAAAGATCCACTATATTATAACAGAGAAGTAGACTAAGAAAGAGGTGCAGATTGGAAAGAAATAGAGTTAGAAATGGCTGTGGAAGTAAGGAGAAATTGAAGGAACTTACTAGGAAATTGAATCTAACAAAGTAGTCAGCTAAGGATAACATGATGGCAAGCATAATTGGCGGTCATACAAATTTTAGTGAAAAATGGAAGAGTATGTATAGGTACTTTAAGGCAGAAACAGGTTCCAAGAAGGACATTCCAGGAATCATTAATGAACAAGGGGAGTGTGTATGCCAGGATCTTCAAAAGGCAGATGTATTCAATCAGCAGTATGTAAAGATTGTTTGTTACAAGGATAATGTCCAGATAGAGGAGGTGACTAATACTAAAGAAGTATGGAAATTTACCTATGACCACAATGGCATTTACAGTAAGATACAAAGTTGAAAACTAGAAAAGCAGCTGGAATTGATAAGGTTTCGGGGGATATACTACCATATCTGAAGTACTTATTTGATTACGGTTTGCATGAAGGAGCTGTACCAAATGCATCGAGAGTTGCTATAGTAGCCCCTGCGTATAAAGAAAAGGGTGATAGACATAAAGCTGAAAATTACAGGCCAGTCAGTTTGACATGAATTGCATGCAAGCTTTGGTAAATCATTCTTTCTGATTATATTAGACACTAGCAATTACCCGCGCCATGCTCGCGCGGATTTCGTAATTTGATCAAAGCAATCTTTCCTCGGCATTGTACTAAGACATTATCTGAAAATTCCTAAAGTATAAAAAATCACCCAAAAAATTGAGTTTCATTTACTCCAGAAATTCTTTGTAATTCATGCCTGTGGTATTACTTTTGGGGCTAAGACGACCATGCGACATGCAACGTAGAACTGTACATATGAGAAACAGTCTTCTCTCAAGTCGAAAAATAAAAGCACGTTTTTTTTTTAATTTTTAAAGAGATTCCAAATACCTATTCCCACATCTGTAACATCTTCAGTTTTTGAGATATATGTAAGTATCCCCATAAAAAGAATTCAACCCCTTGATCAGATGTGTTTCTTTACTTTTAAAGGAGATTTCAAATACCAATTTTCACGAACACCTTCAGTTTTTAAGATATAGGCCTAAGGATCCTCATAAAACATTATTCAACTACTTTTCACTTCTTTTCACCCCAAAGACAAAGAGGTACATGTTCATGTATTTTAAAGGACTTTCCAAATACCAAGTTTCTTGTCTGTCACATGTTAAGTGTTTGACATATAATGTAGATATACCGGTACTCATTTTAAAAATTCACCCGCTTTTCCAATTCTTTTCAGCCCCTTAACTGGAATTGGAATCACATGTAGGCCTTCTTGCGGATGACGATATAATGTATAGAGTAATTAATAAGATACAGGATTATAAGCAAATACCAGTTGACCTCGACAATGTATGATGGTAAAAGAGGTTGAAAAGTCATGTTGTAAGTTACACCAAGAGAATATACCTCTCAGTTTAAATGTTTTAATGGGTTGATAGTACGTACCTATCTAAGATCTTCATTGGGGTAATCACATTAACGAGGTTGTGAGTTAAAGGTTGTATATCTCGTCATATGGTTCTTGAGGGTATTTATGGGTTGTAGTAAGGATGCCAATCTGAGGGCATATACGTCTTTGGTAAGATCTCGAGGAGTATGGTTCCACAGTATGGGATCCTCTGAAGAAATACTTGATTCGAGAACTAGGAAAGATCAAAAGTACAGAAGCACGGTTTGTTCTGGGTGATTTGCGACTAAAGAAAAGTGTTAAGAAAATGTTGCAAACTTTGGGCTGGGTAGACTTGGGAGTAAGGAGACGAGCTGCTCGAATAAGCGGTATGTTCCGAACTATCAGCGGAGAGCTAGCGTGGAGTGGCGTTAGTAGACGAATACACTTGAACAGAGTTTTAAAGAGTTGGAAGGATCATAATATGAAGATAAAATTTGAATTCACGACGGTAATCAGGGCAAATATTCGTTTATAGGAAAATAAAATATACAGTAGATGGGAATAATTTACCAACTAAAAAGTTCGATAAATTTCTTTGAAATCATTCAAGGAGAGTCTAGGTAAACAACTAATGGAGAATCGGTTACGTGCCAGATGCGACCGTGCCGGATGCGACCCGGCCATTATCGTGCCAATAGCGACCGAGCGGATAAGCATCGTTCCGCATGCGACCCATCAATCACTTAGTTGATCTGCATTAAGGGCTGTCACCAAGTGGCAGATTGCTTAAAAGTAGCTAACTTGGTCTTTACTAAAATAAAGGTCTGACACCATTGTTAGCAGCTTCGAGTGCCATTGGTCGAAGGAAAAATATAATAATGTTGCTGGCTTTACGTCCCAGTAACTACTTTTATGGTTTAAGGAGACGCCGAGGTGCCGGAATTTAGTCCTGCAGGAGTTATTTTACGTGCCAGTAAATCCACCGACACAAAGCTGACGTATGAGCACGTTCAAACGGCACCGGACAGAGCTAGGATCGAACCTGCCAAGTTGGAGTCGGAAGACCAGCATCTCAACCGTCTGAGCCGTCTGAGCCACTTAGCCTGGATGAAAAAAAATCTCCATCAGAATATTGGCCGGCAGGGTAGGAAAGTTGATGGTAGACAGTTTCTAATCACTAGATTGCATGCCAAAAGCCGGGATTCAGATCCAAATCTTTTCGCAGTGTTCAAATGGAGTGAGGCGATATGATGCTGTTGATGGTGATTCGGCCGTCGGATGGCGACGTAAAGCATTGAGCAGACCCCTTGGTATTATTCGAGAGGAGTAGGCTACGTGCCGAAACCGGGTTACATCTCTCCCTACTTCATTATCATAATCCCACATCCAGACGCGCAGGCCGCCCAAGGGAGTCAGGTAGAAAGACCTGCACCAGACAAGGAATGGGAATGGGAAGGAAGCGGCCCTGGTCTGAAAGTACAGCCCCAGCATTTGCCTGGTGTGAAAATGGGAAACCACGGAAAACCATCTTCAGGGCTGCCGACAGTGGGATTCGAACCCACTATCTCCCGGATGCAAGCTCAGGGCCGCGCGCCTCTAACCGCACGGCCAACTCGCCCGGTGGGAAAAGACGTAAACGCATCACCGTGTTTCGTATTGTAAAACTAGTTTCCCCCAGAAGTGTTATGTAAAGTAGGGGCAGTTACTGCTTATAGGACATATTGAAATGGCATCGCACTTCGTTTAGCTTACCTTATCTTGTGTGATGACACAACGTATCAAATGACAATTTGCTTGTCAACGCCGGTCGCATCCGGCACGGTTACAGATTATGCGGTCGCTAGTGGCACGGGTCGCATGCGGCACGGTCGCATCTGGCACGCCACCGGAGAATCTGTCACCTGGGGTGCAGCCCTAAATGTAGATGAGTGGTGACTGATTGATTGAGGCATATTTTATTTCCGTCGTGATTAATACAGCTTTAACTCAGGTTGTCTTTGCTCATCTGAATGCAGTTAATTCGTAGTAGAAGGGTAGAAAAGAAGTTTTAGACTTTGCGAAATAAGCTTCTGAAATCCTCAGCTACCAACCTGAAACCAGGCTGTACTTCATTGTTTTTGTGTGTAAATGTGTCCGAACACCGCTCACCGCTTTGCTGTCAGTAGGTACTTTTGGCATGTAACCTTGTTAAAACTGTAGCTACACTTCATTATACTTTATAGATGACGCCCACAATAACTGTGCATTTCTTTTCGCAAACAATGGATTAAATCGCTAAGCAAGTAATAGGGCGTTCCAGACAATGACAGAATTCCTCGCTTAACAAACCACGATCACTCGATCTACTGCTCAAGCTTGGCGATAAGCAAGAGATTAATATAAACAAAGATGAAATCTTAATTCTTATACCTCTGACGGCGACGTTTCTTACAGCTGTCGGCGGCAAGTGAAAGATCACGAAAGGCCGATAAGAATAAAAAAAATTGAAATATTTCTCTGTAATTGTATTGGCCGGGCGCTACACCGGCACCTAGGCGATGTTGATGTCAGGTGCGTCCTATGTTTCCCACTGAGTGATAGTTTTCAGCCATCGGCGATTGAAGTTACCTCATTTATACATGAGTCGATGGGTTATTTGAAGGTGGTAACACAGTTGGAACTATGTTTCTGGCGATTACTGTTTGTTTCAACTGCTACCGACAATTAATTTTATAATAAATATTTTGCCTTTATATAACTTAAATCCCGTCCTATTACTAAATAAAGTAATAATAACAATAGTTCCCTACATAGAAATAAATATGTCGTTGACAATAATATGTTTACGATCTCCGTGTCCACGGCTAGAATTCAAACACAATCACGTGCATCTCCAGGAGCTAGGCGAGTCACGTGCCTCCAATCTCCCATATTATTTCGTCATAATTTCACATATTGAAGTGATTACAGTGTGTACCTTCCCTTTCCCGATAGTTACGATAATATAAGAAACAACGGAAGGTGCTTATTATTATTATTATTATCTATATATTAATTTTTTTTAAATGAAAACTGAAGTCAGTAAGTCCGGCCATTCTATTCGGTCGATTTCCTTCGTTTTTTAAACTGAAATGAAATGACGTATGGCTTTTTTTTAGTGCCGGGAGTGTCCGAGGACAAGTTCGGCTCGCCTGGTGCAGGTCTTTTGAATTGACACCCGTAGGCGACCTGCGCGTCGTGATGAGGATGAAATGATAATGAAGACGACACATACACCCAGCCCCCGTGCCAGTGAAATTAACCAATTATGGTTAAAATTCCCGACCTTCCTGGAATCGAACCCGGGACCCCTGTGACCAAAGGCCAGCACGCTAACCATTTAGCCATGGAGGAATGAAAGGTATTCATGCACAGATTTGTCGTCAGGTACTATAAATCACTCAACTTCCGCCTTCCTCAAATTATTTAATTTGTTCAATTTTTTGTCTATTTGAAGCAATCATACCTTTGGTTCTAATTGAGGTACGGAGTTCGTTTTGACCTAAAAACACTCAGTGGATCATGTTCTTTCATTTCATCTCTGAACTATTAAAATCGGTTGATTCTGAGGAATGTTATGAGTGCACATTCAATTTGACGTCTCATTTCTTCAACATTTTTTCTCATTGAAGCAATCATATCTTTGGTTCCAATTGAGGTACACAGTTTGTTTTGGTCTAAAACACCCATTGGATCAAGGGCTTTCTTTTCAGGTATTAACTACTTAAATTGGTATATTCTGAGGAAAGTTGAGTACATTATTCTCTCCATGGCGAAGATCTTTGAAGGACTTTTTAACAGTTCGGCGCGTAGTGTTGTTCCAAGGAACGTTTAATTCAATTTCTTTGTGTGATGTATTTTCAAGTGTTTTGATGACATAATATTACATTCTATTACCACAGCAGATCATGTGCTTTATTTCATTACCTCGAAACTTTGCAAATACATCCGTGAGGATAGTAACGAACAACACACCATACATTGCGGGCGGAGCCAGCGGGAAACTGCTAGTTATTATTATTATTATTATTATTATTATTATTATTATTATTATTATTATTATTATTATTATTATTATTGTTCCGGGTTTTCCGTGGATCACAAAGGGACAAGAAGCGCCTGGGGTGAATGGGAGGACAAGGAATTAACTAGAGCAGAACTTAACGCAACAAATTTTGAAATTTTCTTTCCTTTTTTTCTGAGTTTAAATAAAATTGGAGAAATGGAAAATATGAATGACTAACAACCGTATAATGAGCTCGTCAGCTCTAACAATATAGTGGACTTAGAAGTCCGAATATCAGGTACAAAACTTGAGAGAAATACAAATGTTAATTTACACAGAAAAGAGCTGAATTGCTCTTGGCGGGTACAAAATGTACAAGAGCACGATTTGCTCCTATCATTTACACTACAGGGGATTCTGCGCTCCAAATATAGTCCAGCCTCGCAGAGGCATCAGTTTCATATGGCGTACATAAGTTCCACCTAACAGCCTATAAGTTGTCCTCCATTACATAATTTACATACTGTTGCCCCGATGTGAGCTTATCTACTGCTCAACAGTTATATAATTCACTGTTCCCAAAGGGAACTAACACCAGAAACAATTGCAGAATAAAGGGGGGCATGATTTCCCATACTAAATGGACTTAATGATAAAGTAAAGTGGATGGTTGTAACCGGCCATGAACAAAATGCAAGGAGGCGAAACACCTGCACTCCTTCTAGAAATAGTTAAAATCCTAAGTGGGCTATTGGCTCAGAGGCTAGTCCTATACGACACCGGGGTGACTAAATGAGAAGCGTTAATGCCAAATACCTATTAAGAAATTTAGAGGTTTAGGCACTTTAGTCAGCCCATGCCAAGTTTAATGGGAACCAACAGAGGGTAATCACTCTTTGTTTCCTTACATTCCATATTTTCCAGTAGGGTATAGGATAGCGTCCTCAGACTCGCTAAAAATCCTACATTTAAACCACCAAATTTAGAAACTGACATTAAATAAAAGAGATTGAAACCTTCCCCTCAAACTATCCGCAGGAGCTATCACATGTTTATGAAAATTCTGTCATTACCTTGAGTCGCTGGACCTTCCTCACGCAGGCCGCGCCTCTGCCATCAGGTTCACGTCAATTCACCCTTCTCTCACTGGAGCAATTCAGACAATACGGCCCTAAAGCGCCCAGCTTTTATAGTATTTTTAAGGGGAAGATTCCAGAACACTTTACTGATAGGCTGGATTCCGGTACACATCCCCAATTTTAATTGGCTAGAGAAAATATTTACAAGTTTCTGATAGGTTGACAAATAAACAAAACAATCCTGAAAACCTAAGGTCTGCCAACTGCAAAAATAAACATTCCTTTAAAAAATAATTAGAGTTCGCCCCGCTAGAGGGAGCAATTAAAGCGATGATAGAGACATCTAACAGTTGAATACCAAAGTACCCTCTAGTACACCAGTTCAATTTTGTTTTCATAGATGGCCTTATAGAAGGTGCGAAGTTAAACTGGCCGGTGAAAGTGTTCCCCTGGTACAGACCTCCACCCCCTAAAGTTTTACAATGGGATGAACAGCTTTGAAATCTTGAAATCTTGAGATACATTAATTTAGAGAAAAACATAGGGGCCTATATAAGTCGGAGTATATTTGACAGAGATTCCATTCTTGTTTGTTTGTTTGTTTCGGATTATTGAAGTAGAGTGGTATTCATAGCGTTGCTGAAGTAGTCAAACTTCGGGCCGCAGTGCCCAGGGTTAACGGCAAGAGCGGCCGCCGCTGCCGATGTTTGGATGGGGTTGCTCGGACCCCTTAGGTACCCAGAGATACCAATCTCCCGATATATTGAGGGCTCCCTTAGGTAACTTGAGATACCATCCTCCCGATATATTGAGGGCTGAAGCCAAGGGAATGACAGCCAAGGACAAATTAGCTCAGTCCCGCCCAAGGATAGGCAGGGAGGTTTAGTTCAGCCTCCCGGCATCTCCCAATGATGGCAGTCCCAAAGGAGGCAGTTTATCTGGAGTCTTAGTCGGAACGAGGCTGGCCCTTACCCCACACCGGCGTCTCTCCCAAGTTGATGTGACATGGCCTCGGACGAAAGTTGGGTACTATAACATGCAGTTTTTCGGCGACAGTAACTGTTTTTCAAACGGTGCTACATATAGTGTAGATAAGGTTGGCGACTTTGGAGGAAGAGCACATGGAGTTTCTGACTTAGGTTTGGAGGCAGGGGCGTTAATGGCAGATTATGTATAACTTATAGAAGGGGAGGTTTTTACAAAAGAACGTTAACAGCTAACCAAAGTTAACTTAGGATGTAACTAAAACATGTGAATAAATTCTAGTTTACATACATAACTTTTGATAACCAAAAGGAGTAGAAGGCCTATTTCACTTTACTTCCCATAATAAACCCCATAGCACTACAGCCCTTGAAGGGCCTTGGCCTAGCAAGCGACCGCTGCTCAGCCCGAACGCCTGCAGATTGCGAGGTGTCGTGTGGTCAGCACGACGAATTCTCTCGGTCGTTATTCTTGGCTTTCGAGACATTACCTTCCCATAATTCTAGAACTAATAAATAAGCTAAGGAAAGAAGTATAATTAATTCAGCAACAAATCACTCGGTGGCATTTAATGAACAAAGCTAAGGCCTTCACACAGCTTTTACAGGAGACAGGTGAACAAGAATAATCCTTTCAGTCTCCGGATTACTCACCAAAAGGGTGACAGGAGAAAGAAAATCTAGAATGATACAAGGTCCATGAAATCTGTGGGCAAGCTTGCCCGCGGGAACATTTCTTTTATCATGACCTGATCTCCAACTTTTAAATTAGTGGTTTTCGTCCACAAACATACTGCACCCTTTAGGTCCATATAGAGGGATACCTACCTTTCTTACCTATCAGCAAAGTTCATGAGATCTGTTTCTTGGGTCGTATCGGGTTCTTCGATACTTGCTGAGGTAAAGGTAGGGTTCAGTAATTCTAATCTATCTACTGGAATGAAAGGTCTATTTAAAAGATTCCTATTTATTCAGGAAAATTCTGAAGCAATCTGATATGTCAACGGTGTCATAGAAGTCAATTGTGTCCACTGGACACCACAATCATTTTACATAAAGGTCAGAACACTGGTGTGAGACTTTAACGTAACTGCCTGACGGGCATTCTTACTAGAAACCATTGTCTCAATTATTAATCATTTAAGAAAGGAAAGTCTGGAAATCCTTAAATTCGGCTTCCATGTGAGACCACATGTACCATCATAGTGATTCGTTATGGTCCAGCCCTCGTAACACGAACTCTGGACTCTGGGTATAATTAAGGCCGTCCAATTCGTGTGTGCCACACAGTGGTTCTACGGCATGGACCCTTAATTGAATCGATGTGACCTGCGTCTATGTCATGGGCCGACATCTAATCTTCTAAGTTACTTTAAAGTCATTGTGGATGATGACCGCAAGGAAATGAGGCTACAATGGCATACGGCCCTAATCTAAGTCACTGAGGTTGATGACCCCCTGACCATCCAAGTTTCTAGGCTGAAGGCTAAACACAATTAAGTTACATCGGTTGATGACAAAAGTTTCCACTTTACTATCCCAGCACATTCACTGCTCAGTCAATCAAAGTTCAATAATTACAACAATAGCAATGCTCACAAACTTTGTGGCAGTAAAATCCATTTCCTTCGGATATGTCCCTTTAATCGTTACTTTATATTTAAATATTCCCCCAGAAAAACAAACTAAAATTTCCAGAATGCATCTCCAAGTTATTCGCTTGATTAAAGTTATTTCAAATGCGGTTTCACTGAATTTAATAATTAAATAAATGTAAATGATTTAACGAAATGTTAAAGAACAGTAAATTTTATCTCCGCGGACTCTGGTTTCTTCACAAATTCCTACGCAGCTGTGATGTGAATTCAATCTTGTGATGTTTGTCTGGCTGGAAAAGAATTGTTACATAATTCATGTCCAGTTATATATCTTGTCTCATGATTTCACACTTTAAAATCTAATCTAGTCCTAACCGTTATTAACACTTGGATATCCTAATAATCTACGTACAAACCAAACAACTCGCCATATAATTACGATGTCATATCTCGTCATACCATTTACGAATTTTGCACACCCCTCACAGACAAACCAATCATCACGATGATCGCTCTATATTTTGGACAACCCTGAATTTGGTTACTCTGTTCCTTATACTCAAAGTTCGTGATTTCAAATGTTCATTACGTCCCCAATTACAGTATTTCACAATACTCAGATCATTACCGGCTACGAATTTCAACTAAATCCAGCATTTTAACGTTTTCCCCGGTCGAGAATACAGTACAATCTCAATTCCACGCCTGTCCCGTTATATCCCCGCTGTTTTCCCCCGATCAGCTGAGGCCACTCACCCCCAAGTTCGCTTGTCAGTGATGTGAAACACCCGGTTCGTTCTACCTGACTGACTTCTCAAAATGCTCCCTTTTAAACTCCGCCGACATAATTTTACAAATAAGATATTCTAACCAACAAAATGCACAGATTATGCTTCAAGATGCCCACACTAATTAAACGCGTCGCCAATTAATACCGCTATGGATTTCTATGAATTTCTTTCCATCCCCAACATTATAAAATATACCTCGGGCTATCGTGTCCCGGCTTCAATGACAGGACTCTAACCTGATTCGTACATCTCATCTCAACTCATATAAAACATTCCTCGGGCTTCCATGTCCCGGCTTCAATGACAGGTCCAACCTGATTCACAAATCTCATATCAACAAAACTAACCTCTGTTTCCCAGCTCCACAATTATCATCGACAAAGAACTGGAATAAAATCCTCACTAGAAATCTCGACGTCTAATATCGCACAATGCATTAATCATGAATAACTTCGCATAAAGGATATCGTATTTAATAACTTGATTTTTACGATAAATGACTGAAACATTCTACTAGATCTTTTATTGTCAGTCAGACACAGTTTAAAATGGGCCTAGAAAAACGTTTCTCTCCGTGACCAAATTCATCACCCTAGGTTCTCACCCGACAGCGCGCTTCCACTCGATTGAAAATGAGTGACCATGGATTTCTACATTATTAACTCAAATTGCAGACAGAAAAAATTTACGTCGAATGAACATCTTAATTTGACATCACAAAATATAGGCAGTACACTCACACGGATGACGATCTACATTGGACGTGATATCACTTCGAAACCCTATTCAATAACTTTTACAACATTATACGGCACTCGCAAGACTTCAAAAATTTATCCAAGTGGGAAATAAAACAAATGACTCTTTTAGTCGTACTCTCACATTTACAAAACTTAGTAGGGGTGACCACTGCGTCGTATATCCCCATTCAAATACACTTTTAGAGATCATGAGACAAGATATAAGAGGTAGTAAGATGGAAAGTCACCTACCTCATGTCGTCACGCCAGTGTTCGTCATAGGGCTCACCTGCGACCCTGGCATTTTATTTAGCCATTTTTACATTCATGGCTTTACAAACCATTATGTTTCTTCAGGTTTCCTGGAATAAAGCATTAAAAAAAAAGAAAATACCCTTCACTTGTTTGCTGAGCTCACACGATGGACTATAATTATTTCCGCACACGAATTACTTAATCACATTAGAATTATTCAGTACTTTGACCGTCCTATCTGGTACAATTATTTCACTCAAGAAAACTATCTCCTCATGGAGACAAGACCTAGCCACAATGGCTAAAATCTGCAGTTGAACTCAGTCTACTTTCGTTGTTTGATTTCGCAGAGCAGCTCAACAATTTTTCGTCCGCTTTGTATCACAAATGCCGGAGAAGGGGACTTCGTCATTGCGTCCCTTCATATTTATAGCAGTTACCCCCTCTCTTTGGATATCTCCCTTTGCCGCCAAGAAAATTTCTATAAATTTTCTGACTTAACTAAACTGAGTTTTGAAAGTGACTACATGCTTGCTACATTTCTGGCGGTAGTGTTCATGGACATTTAAAATTTATACGGGTTCGATTTGTGAGATGATTGACCTCCTTTGATAGGCACTATATTTTTGACTTGGCTTGGTTCACGCCATGTACACGCGCTTTGAAGTAGTTCACAAAAATGACTTGAGATTCTTCCGCCGTTGACACGTGTGGCTGACGTCACGTACTCCAGAGCGTGGGACCGAAGGTAATCACCCCCTCGTCACGTGTCAAATCAATGCTATCAAGAATCCAACTTTGAGTTTAATTGTTAATTTATGCATAATATTCTTAGGGCACAAAAGTCATGGGTTCAATACCACACTTTTGCTCTCTTATGAGATTCCTTAAGATTATTTCTAGCGTTTCTCCATAGATCCCGGATGTTCTCTGGATCTATTGTCTCTGGTAAGAGTTCATTCATCGACCAAATTTGACAAAGGAGTGTTTGGGACAAAATTAAACATAAGAGATAATGGAGAAAACTTGTGAGACTCATGAACGGCCGAGTTAAAGGCTAATAATGACCAATGTAAGGACGTGTCCCAACGAGAATGATCTTCGTGGTGGAACGCAATAAGGGCTCATCGAAGATTTCGATTAACCTACTCAGCTAGAGATGCCGAAGTAGCGACATGTGAAAGAGAGAGATCAAAACAGAACTTACGAAATAAATTGGAAGTGAACGCCTTAGCGTTATCGGAAACAATATATTGACATGGTCCAAGAGATGCAAATATTAAACTGAGACAAGAAGTAGTAGTTTGTGCAATGGCAAGCCTAGTAGAAAAGAGCCATGAGAATCGTGTAGAACCATCCACACACACAAGAATGAATTTATTCCCGCTCGCTTTAGATTGCGGGAAAGGTCCCACATAATCGACATACATTCGCTTCATAGGGTGAGAGGCTTGGTGTGATGACAATAGCCCTACTTTGGTAGAAAACGAGGGCTTGCAAATCAAACTAGTTTTACATGCTTTCACCAGTTCCTTAATTTCGCCTTCCATACTCTTCCAGATCCCTTATCTTCTATCTTATTTTAAAGGTGCCCAGACGTCCCCCTAATGGAGTCTCATGGTAATATTTGAAAATCATAAGTACTAGAACTAGTGGAATTTTTATCTTTTGATCGTTCCTTGAGTGGCAACAAAAGACTCCATTCCTGAAAACTTTAGGGACGACATGTTCCCCAGAAGAAAGGGTTTCCGTAATGGGAGCCAGCATTGGATCTTTACGTTGGTATTTCGTTATGTGATGATATAGCCTAGGAGCATCAGTCAGAATGGCACTTATACCAGAAGGAGTGGAGAAAGAAGGCGGAGGCCCTTCCTCCGTGTCAAAACAAACAGGATCACTGGAAAACATTCTGCTTAACACATCTGCGACAACCTTCTCAGATCTCCGAATGTGTCGCACGTCAGCTAGAAAGCTGAAATTCTAATAGCCCAGCGGGAGATGTGCCCGGTACGACGAGGCCTAGCTAACACCCAGCCTAGGGCCTGATTGTCGGTCTCTAATTCAAACTTGACATGCTCTAGAATTTTTCTAAGGCAAAGAGAACGCCAAGCCTTCTAAATCGTATATAGTGTATTTGGCCTCTTGAGATGACGATGTCCGAGACGCATAGGCGATGGGCCGCCTTCCGAGTTCAGATTCCTGAAGAATAACCACAGCGACAGCCGATGCAGACGCGTCGTACAATAAATTGCTAGAAAAATCCGGCATAGCCAAGACAGGGGCGTTGCAGGGGGCTAATTTTAGATCCTCGAAAGCGGCTTGTTGAGAAGGGCTCCATTCGAATTTGACACCTTCCCTGCGAAGAAGATTCAGGGGTGTCACCCAATTAGCGAAGTTGGGGATGAATTTTCCAAAGAAATTTACCATATCGATGAACCTAGCAAGCCCTTTAACATCTTTGGGAGGCCTGAACTTACGGATGGCTTGAGTTCTGGAATAATCTACCGAAACTCCATCAGGTGAAACAATGTCCCAAGAAAAACATAGATTATACAGCAAAATATACTTTTGACAGGTTGGCCGTCAAAGCTGCGTTACGAAGGCGTTTTAGTGCTTCCTCTAGATGAGCTAGATATTCTTCGAAGGTCTCAAAGAAAATAACATCATCTAAATAATATCCGAGAAAACCCTATATAGCAGGTTAGTATGAACCTCTGCGCCCGGGGGCGAAAATCACGCGGTTTTATTCGTACAGGTTCCAGTCGGTAGCGAAAGCAGTCAGATGTTTCAATTCTTCCGCCGGAGGTGTCTGATTATAGGCTTGGTTGAGATCTAAGAGGTGAATGCAAGTCGGGAAGGGGTACTGACTGTAGAACAATCTTACGATTCAACGCCCTGTAATCAACTAGTGGCCTGAAGCCTCATTGTGGTATTGGCACCAGTAAAATAGGTGAAGAATATGACGACATGGAGGGTCGAATGATACTATCACTCAACATCTTGTCAATAATTTCCTTCAGGGCCTTCATTTTGGGCGGAGACAACCTATAAGGAGGAAATCTTACGGGGATCGATTCTGTAACCTCTACCTTGTATTCAATTAAGTCCGTTACACCGAGATTTTCCGATAACACATCGGGAAACGACTGACATCATATACGAATGCTGATCACCTGATCCTAGGATAGACGCGTAATGTCTAACGCCATCTGTCTCTGAGAAGGCGAAATAAGCGAACATAAAGCAGAATTACACGTTAGAATGGGCATATGGACATTATTATCAAACTTGAATGTGCATGACTTCTTTTGAAGATCAAGCACCAGACCGGAGTGTGACAAAACCGGCCCCTAATATTATAGGGCATGACAAATTTTTAGAAAAAAGTAACAAATTTCATGAAAAATTTGAAATACGAATTTCAATAGGGATGAATCCTAAAATTTCTAAAGGGGAAGAGTTGGCCGAAACACATTTTACACCGGTAGAAACATATTCAGGAAATTTACAACAGAACTTTAACTTTCTGCCATTGCATTTTCTGCTAAGTTAAAAATTTCGCCAAGTTAAATGAATAAATTACGCGAGATGAAATTTATGTAAAGCAAACATTGATTCAGAAGTCCACAGGGGGCCGAACTTGGAGCATGATCGCTAAGGCAGTGCAAGAAAAGAACATGAAATACTAAGTAGATTGTTTAGAAAACGAAAAAACAAATATATATAATTATCACAACTTACTGCCAAAAATAATAAATGGAGGACAAGGTCGTCAAGTGCAGCTAATCGAAAGAAAGCGAAGTAAATATATTTATATATATTTTGTTCTTCAAACAGGGGAAGAAAATAGAAAGCACAAGAGAACGTAATATATTTATTATAAAGGAACAGTGTTCTTGCGTAGAAAGAAGAGAAAAACTCAGTAAACGAAGACCAAAGTAGTAATTACCGACAGGATACCAGGATTGCCGAGTGAATTTCAGACGATAAATTCGCAAATGGAAAAGAATAAAGGAAATAAAACGGCAGAAAACGAGCAGATTATACGAATTTATCTTTCATATAAATAGAATAGAGACTGAAGCAGTATTGAAACTGTAATCAAAAACTATCAAATCCTGCCAGAGACATAACAGTGAACTCACGCCGCGACTTCGCGAGTTACTGTAAATAAATGACTACTAGATCCTGCTACAGACATAAACAGGGGGGGGGGAATAGCTAGTGCGCGTGTGCGCATGCACATCAGCTTGAGGTACACTCTGACGGCGAGTTTGCAAGTTACTGTAAAACGGATTACTCACGCACTCACAGGCTCTTTGCCCATCTGCCCCTTGGTGTAGTGACGGAGCTGTGACGTTATATGCGCGGGAGATTTAAACGTGCATGCTAACCGAACGCGCAGAGCTTCTCCTGACAGAGCTTTAACGTCACAGCGTGGGTGATTTGAAATGCGGACTGCTGGCTAAGGGTGCGCAACGTTATAACATGACGTTATAACCGAACATGTGTCCATTCGCTGTCCCGTTTCTCTACGGTGTCGGGTTTGTGGTGAGATGAATCTTTCAAGGTGGATTTTTATAACCGGATGCCCTTCCTGACGCCAACCTCATCAGGGAAGATAATAAGATGAAATGAATGACGTGATATATGATAGTAGGAAGGGAGAAGGTAAACGCCGGTAATGGCACATAGCTTTCTCCTGTCGAACAGCATCTAGATGTCTGCTCAAGGTTTTACGTCTACATCCGACGGGCAAATTTCTGCCAACACTCCTCATCTTCTTCCTCTTCCTCCTCATAAAACGCTTCTCTACTTCATTGAGCACCTGTGCCAGAGTTAACTCCATTTCAGACCTTGTACCACTTTTCAAATTTCGTAACAGAACTGCGAATCAAACACATTGTACATATTTATGTGTAGTTCTATAATAGCGGGACTGAGCATGTGCCATACTAAAGTCACACTGTTTTAACATGCAGCAATCACCTCAGTATGGTTATGCATGTTTAGACGTGTTCGTTATCAAGGCCACTTTCTAGAAATCCCAAGCCTATATGTATGCTATAGTTGAGAATATATTTTTAGTCTCTGAGATACTGTGATAGAGAGTAGGACACTTTATTCGATCACGACAAGAATATTAATAGTTGATGTACAAGGCTTTAATGTGAGCGGCAAAAAATTTGTGTTCAGAGAGGTGGCTGTGTTGGATTAGTTTAGTCTTTAACCCAACTTTAACCTTACTGTTTGCAAACAGATGAAGACAAAAATCAGACACAATAGATAGAAGAAATTTTTGTCTGCAATGTGGAGAAAAGGTAATACCTTATCGCTTTCTAGTTATGATCATGAACGCTCATTAGTCAAGAGCTGATCTTGTTTTTTTAAAGGGCTGTGAAAAGAAGGAATGGTTGCGTGAGTATCTATCATCAACATGTGAAATTATCGACATGCATGATTTATGATGTCCATCATTTACAACTCTTTTCAAGGAGCATAGTGGAAAAACAATTAAACAGTTTTCACGCCATGTGTGCATGCTCTTTGATTGGTTTTATCGCAGTGTATGCCGGGGGTGAACAACATATGTAAATTGCAGTGTCGAAATGACAACAGTGTGAAAGAAACATTTGTAGAGTAAAGAAATCATGCCATTTCTATCTCATGCTAAGTGTAACGCAGTTGAAAAGGCAATCGTAAATTTTAACCTTGCAAAAAGAAACTAAACACTTTTACCGAAGAAGAGTTGAATGCATTACCAAAGGCATTTTTGGTCAATGTAGCTGCGAATGCAGTAAAGAAGATCTGAGAAAAGGTGGCTCGTGAGTGGACTCAAGATCCTCTTTTGTCAGAGCTTCAAACGTGTAGTTTACGTCATGAACGAAGGAATACAGCTACGAGACCTTCAGTGAGTCAGTGCCGTACATTTTAACTCATTAAACAGTATTACGGACCTAAAACTATCGAGTTGTCTTCGCTTATGAACACTTAACATGGCTGCGAAAAGACTAAGCAAGTTGTCGCAGAAAAAGGTGAAGAAACGTGCTGGGAGAAAGGCGAGGAAGCATGCTGGGCATGGATTCACCAATAAGGTGATTGAACTTCTTCCTTTTGAGCTTCATCTTCCTAGTTACCAGTACTGTGGCCCTGCAACTCGACATGTCGTCCACTTGGTATGTGGTGATCCTGGTATTAATATGTTAGATGCTGCCTGCAAAGGGCATGGCATTGCTTATCGTCAAAACAAACCTGAACTAAGACGTGTAGGTGATGAAAATCTACTTCGTAAAGCTGTGCATTGTGTGACGTCACCTAAAGCTACAGTTGATGTGAAGATAGCAGCACTTGTTGTTGCCGCTGCAATGAAAGGAAAACTGTTACTGGGTGGTGGCATTAAACAACGAAGATAGTAGAAATAATCTACATAAGAAAGAACAGAACAGATTTACCTAAAGAAAGGAAATTGTATATATACTACAATAAATACGATTTGTGAAACATAATGCAGGTGTTGTGTGATTTTTAGTATTACTCCTACCCTACACCATGTCCTAAATTAACTAGTAGTAATAACGTTGACTTGCAAGTTTAAACTTGTCTTATGACGTAGAAGAAAGGAGAGGTAGAGTTTCTAGAATAAAAAATTCAAGTTTTAAAGTACATCCTCTTTATTAATCCATGAATTGAAGTTGTTATTAAAACCAAGCCATTTGACATACAGTTTATTTCCACAACGACGAATAACAGGTTCGATTAATAGTGATCAGGATATTTTGTTTTCTGCTGTTCTTCGATGTAGAATCCTCCTTGAGTAGGTTGTCCTGAAAGATCGCGAATAAATACGTAACTGGATTAGTAAGCTTAACACTCCTGATTTTAAAAATGTAGTTAGGTGTGTATCCTTTTGCAAATAGAGACTGGTGTTTATTGATGCGAACGAAATCACATTTTTTAAACGATCGCGGTGAGGATCAGCCGTTTTGATTACAAGATAAATAGCATCTAAGCGTGGCATATTCTTAGTAACAAGACGTGGCTTTGTGCCGATAGTGCGATGAGGTGTATCGTTGTAGCTAGACACGGGCCTAGGTAGCAGTTCAATCCAACGATAAGAACCTTGAGCTGTAATTTCTCGCCACGTTATTGCCTTGAGTGTACGATTAAAGCGTTCTACAACACTTGCCTTGAGATTGCTGTACGTAGAGCAGTGATAAATGCCAAGTAACTTGAGGTAAGAAGAAAAATCTTTGTTGCAAAACTCTTTAACTTGATCGGTTTGAAGAAGCCTTGGGCAGATTCTTGATTGTTCAACAATATGTTTAAATGCGTCTTTTACTGGAGCTGCTGTCTTAGAACGCACAGGTTGTGCAAACGCAAACTTAGAGTACACATCGATGACAGTAATTAGACACTTATACCCCTTATTGCTAGAGGAATATGGAATCATTTCTACTAAGTCTGCTTGCCAGAAATCATATTTTCCGCGTGTAATTACGCGTCTACGAAAGTAGGTGCGACGAGCTCGTTTATGTAACTCTTTTGCGATGCTTGTCTTTACGGGTGAGGTCATATCTTGACGAGCTATTACTGAATAATACCCGCATGAGGTAATTCTCTCTCTAATTCTAGAATTTCTGATTCGTGACCTGTGTGACCAGCATCTTGCAAAGCTCTTAGAAGTTGTAATCGTTCTGCGAGTAAGTTAGGGTCATTCCAGTATCTTACGTCTACATACAGCAACAAAGGCTTGTAGATAGCATTAAGCCCACGTGCAGTCGGTTGATGTGAGGGAAAAGGATTAGAAATAACCTCTCGATACTTGCGACTCTTATTTCCATTTACAGATTCTGTCCTCTTGTGATTACGTCATGTTGCGTCAGTAGCAAAAAGTATTGCTTTATATTTTTTAAATGTAACAAAGGCTTTTCAGTCTCTCAAATACACCGTCTACTGTGTGTTTGACAGACTGAAAAGCCTTTGTTACATTTAACCAAGTCAACACTGGAAAACATGGCTTCATTCTTAACAAATTATATTTCTTAAGATCATCTTGTGAAATTGCTTCCTTCTCAGTATTCGTGAGGAAAGAAGCCCTAAGAGTCCTTTAGTAGGTTTAGAGGTAACACCTTTTGAGATAACACTGTTGCCATTAATCTTAACATTTGCATTACCTGTCCAGAAAGAGTCGTCTTTATAGCGAATAACGTAGGTTGTGCCAGTTTGTCCTGTAAAGGGTTTTTTTCTATATAAGGAGCAAAGAGAGATCCATTGGTAATTTGAATAAATGTCTTAAACTGATTTCGATACTCTGGTGTGATCATAACCTCAGACAAAGCAGGTAGATCTTGTGTTGATGCAGTAGGTGTTCCAGCAATAACATCTGTAGTTAAAAACTTAACTCGCTTAGATGGTGAAGTATCGTTACTTTCTTTTTCCTCATCCCCTTCTTCATCCCTATCCTGCTCCTCCTCTTCCTCATCCTGCTTCTCTTCTTCTTGTTGTTCAGGCTTTTTTGTTATTGCTTCTCTTCATCATGTGATGTTTGCATAGAAACAGAACTTGTAGTAGACTTGGGCAATGAAGTAGAATTAAACATTTCTTTCAGTTGCGTTTTCAAAAATAAATCAGTGTGTGCTTGAATGCGTTCAAGCTCTTTAAATTTTCAACGAATATTGTTTCGAGTACGGATTATATGTGGTGTAATCCTTTTGCTGGATGTTGTCATGATGGCGGTTTTGATAAAGTGGATTCTGTAACTCTGTGATGATGCATATACAGTGATCAAAACTCATGCGATACCGTCCATTATGAACAAGACTTTCTTTATCAATAACTAAAAAACCGTAACGATGTCATGACGAGCATGTAGCACACATACATTTAAAGTTATTGAATGTCATATCAGTGTTAATATGATCACCATTCATATGTCGCATGTTGCGATCATCTTGCCGAAAAAGCACAATATTTCCGTTGTCGCGTATCAACTCCTTAGGCACGTGAGTATAAGTTTGGCACAAATAGATGCGATCTACACATTTATGTCTTGCCATACTAAAGTATACAAGAATAACGTTTTGCTGTTCTGTAGCGACATCGTCGATGATCATAAAAGAATTGGGCAGCATATCATCCGTTGATGGTACTTGCTCATGTGCATTAAACTGAAAATATGTCAAACTACCTTTAACCAGATCGTGCATTACAATTTGCAGAATAGTGTATAGTGGTTGATAGAGTGAATTTGCGAAAGCCTGAATATTCTCGAAGCGTATGCCATTAAGAGAGGTAATGAGTGTGAGTAAGGATTTGTCTTCCCGCATCCCGATTGACCAGTTATAATACATCGAATAGTAAAAACGAAATAACGTCTTTGTGTAGTTGTACTAGAACTAGGTAAGAAATGTGGCACTATGTCACTAACAGGTAGAGTGTCCTGCTGCTTTATAATCTTCATAGTAAGTGAATGACAAAGTAGCTCACTACGCGCAGCAAGAACAAGAATTTCTCCAAAGTGCAGAGCAATGTTTTGTAAACGTGCACGAATTATTCCTGTATATATCAAAAGAAACAACCGAAACAAGTAGTTGTCAGTTCGTAAATCGCTTTTGACGAGTAAAGTCGTGTACAGAATGGTGAAACAACGATATCCAAACGATATGGAGAAGAAAACTAAAACTGTTGGATGGAAATAAGTTATAAAGGCTGCACAAAAAGCTACTCGAGGGGAGTAGCCATTACTAGGCACTACGCGCAGAAAGAGCGAGAATTTCTCCAAAGTGCAAAGCAATGTTATGCAAACGTGCAAAAAGCTTTCCTGTATCAAAATTAGGAGGATTTCTTCCTGCGTTGTTTGCTGGACTAGTAGCTTTATGGTCTTTGCTGGGTGGTGCTAGTGCTGTACCAAGAAATGTTAAGGCTGTAGAGGAAGCGAAGCAACAGTTGAAAGCGTGTGGACGTCATAACAAGACAATGGAGGCAATTGCATTGCGAGGCAAGGACGTACACATGAAGCTACCGCCATACACAAAAGGGGTTGGCATCTTCATATCACCGAAAACGGCTACTGAGTACACTGCATATCGAGCTCTAACCCACGGAGAAGTTTTTGCGTTTGCTCATTAACAATGAATTCATTATTTTCGCGGTGTGTATATGCGCGATCAACTACCAGCATGTCCATGTGAACGTGAGAGTGCTGTAATTAACTTAGACAACAGTCGCGGACCTGGAACTCTTTACGTTGCCTACGTAAAACGTAAATATAAATTATGGTATTTCGATTTGAGCTCATGCTTTATATCGGAAGCAGTGCAGACATTGATTAGCCTGCAATAAAAACAGTGTAAACAAATTCAATACACGCATGTGTGGACGATTATGTCTTATGTTCCTATATCGCAAACAGTAGACAAAAATCATAAGTGTGCACGTGATGGCCAACGGTGTAAGTCCGCTCGCTGTACGCGGAGAAGGACCTGAAACAACCGTCTACTTTAATCCACCGATCGAACTAGATCATAAGCCACACAGTCTTCGACTTGTGTGATTTGAAAGCTACAATAAAATATATAATGAGTACCGGTATGTGCTAACGCTACCGTCAGGCAGATATTCTGTGGACGATATTCATTGAAACTGTTTTAACTGAACGGTATGCTGTTGAGAGTAATAACAATTACAAGTTCTCAATTACTGTGAGCAACATCACACACAAATGTGTTATTGAGTCTTCGTTCAAGATTGACTTCAAATCACAACCTGATTCCATTGGACCATTTTGCTTGGATTTTTACCAAGAGAGCTCATACTAAACGTACGTTGTGAATCTGACCCACCTATAACACTCTTCGATGATCATCATGTGAACATCACTTGTAATATTATTACAGACTTGTATAGCAATCAACAAACTTCACACGTGATGCACGACTTTGTTATTACAGAGGAAAGTGGTTATACTATTCGTGGGAATCCGTCAGTAGTTCTTTATCATCCTGTGTCTGTATAACACATTAGTAATATCATCCTTAGGCTTGGGAATGAATATAATCAGCTCATTAATTTGGATCGGCACACGTACGAAGCTTACAAACTTCATCTTAAAACAGTCTTAAAAATCTATAAAACACGGTGTACATTCAGGAGACATACTACATGCATAGCGCATCGAAGAGGAAGTGCGACATCTCCACGAGTTACCGTGGACCGCACAGATGGCACTGCCATCCACAGTGATGACTGAGCGCGAGGATAACAGAGGCATCATCGGGACTACTATTACAAAATCTACTAAGAAACGCAAGCATGCGACTTACGTTTGAAAATGATTTCATCTGCTGGACACTTTGGAATATTTCATGGATGATTTCGCTGCCTTCGAAGTAACCAGCTCCCTTCTTATCTCCTTCGTGCGAAAGAAGAATCGACATTTCAAGTAGTGAAATACGAGGTTTGGTAGCAAACACAGCACATGATCTTCACAGCACCCCATCTGAGATGACTTCACTTTAATAACATCTAATTTATCCAAGCACTCGAAGAAAGTAACACCCCATAAACTATCCATACACGACAGCTTTTCCGCAACAACATTTTCCACTCGCAACAACACATTATAAACACTTTCCGAGGTATACGTGAGATATGTGGCGCTCTTCATTGAGCGGTAATCATTAATTAGTGTTAGATTAGAAGGCACATTATCAGTCGGTTTGCCGAAAAGGAGAGGACGACATAAATCACACTAAATCACTTTTGAAATATACGGCACTAGGTATCCGGCCAAATGATACACTAAGTGTGACGAACCCACTCTTGCCCACAGATGTGTGACAAAATTGTAACTTGTCGGGTCACATTAATGTTAATATAAATTAGTAATATATAATGGTTTCTCCATAAACAATTTCCCATGGGCGCCAGCCTTCAAGCTTGTGGCTTTAAAACGATAGTTGATAATTAATACTGATAATAATAATAATAATAATAATAATAATAATAATAATAATAATACGTAATGGGACTCTAAAAACTCCCAGGTGTGGAGTGACGGAACACTAGTACACTAACTAGGAAGTTAAGGATCATTAATAATAATTTCAGAAAATACTAATTAAAATAGCTGTTTATTAGGATGAAAAACGTGACGTAACGGCGTATTAACGGAATCTGAACTTACGGAAACCAAAGAAAAATTGAATGAAATAAACTCTAAGAACATGACTTGTCCCGCGGAGACTTGCAGTGATTTATGCCATTAGCTCACCATTTGTAGACTCTGTTATCTGGATACAGCCTATGTAGCAGCTGATGTTTGATGGATCTCTCGTACAGGCGGCGTCATCTCTTGTTGTGGAATCCACTCCTACCCCTGCTTTGTGCATAGTACACTAGCTGTACTATGACTTTCCTGTCTTTAACACTTCCTACTGTACTCCTTACATAAAGTCGTAATGAGTCCTAATTTTAATAGCAAAACCACCATGAGTTACGTTCATGGAGAGAATACACTTGTATTCTTCCGTATTACGGAACTGTAGCGTAACTAAATTTATAACAAAATCTCTCCTGCCCTATGCCAGTCAAAACCGGTCTCACATTGACTTTAATTCTCGTCATTGAGATAACAGGTCCCAATGACAGTAACTGTTGAGTAGTACACTACTCAGGTGCGAAGTGAACTAAGTTAAGAACTTCTCCGATGGCAAGACGTACAGACCTCCTCCGATGAGAGATTAGAATCGTCCTTCTAAGCAGTTGTAAGTCAGAGTGTCCTTCCAAGTGCGAGTGTCCTCTCCTGCCCTAGTCGTCGAAGTATATAGATTCCAAAGTCTCCCACCATGAACCATATCACATGGTCCAGTATGATTTGAAATCTTATACCTTCAGCTATGTATTGCTGTGAATCCATCATGTGGCTTCATTACGTCCATTCACATAGGTTGAACTTTCCCGCGGAATTAAAGCGTCAGGTTGCGAACTTCGAAAAGTAGACGTTAACGAGATTTTAACTGTCTCCTCAGAGTATCGAAGGGGTACGGTCTCTCGTAAGCTTGATGACATATATTTCCTGGTAATGGGCTGAAATTAGCCTGGTGACTCCGGTCGCATGACCTCGGCTATTGGAAAAATTACTGCAAGCTATTAATACGAATGATGTTGAAATACTTTACACAATAAGTCGTTCGTTCAGAATACGTTATAGCCGCGATATAATTATATAATTTAAAAATGACCTACCAGTGATTAAATATATACATCTTTTCAATGAATTATACGGTTTGATAATTTATTAAATGCAGTGATGTCCCAAACATCACATTCGCCCCTCTGAGCACGAAACAAGTGACACTTCCGTTGAGGGTTCACACCTGCACACTGCCACTAACGTTTCACTTGTTTTCAAAGCAGCTCTACATTCACTCATTATACAACATAACAATATTTTACAAAATTGCATCCTGGTCTCTTCTGCGATCAACTGTTTGTCACCTTCATGATTCCACATACAACTTAATTACAACAGATAATATTTAACACTTCAAAATTTCGTAAACATACACAATGTTATAACTTAGCGAGTTTCTGATGGCTCACTTTCTTAAATGTTCATCATCTCTTGCTGATTTCATGAATCCAGTGTATGCAACACTTGACAATTCAATTTATATCTGTACAAAATTAACACAAACAAAATATATCGTATTACTCTTTCAAGTGTTTTATACGTTCTTGCTGTATGACTGTTCCTTCACACACGCTAACACATTCACGTGGTTTTAGCCTGGGGTAAAATTATTGCAAGTCTTTAGGATGACTTCGTATAGTCTACGGGGAATCTACAAATCTTAATCTGTAATATTAATGATCCTCGTTATAGTAAATCAAATACTAGATTACCATACACGGCATTACATAAGGAGAACAGACGTAACCTCGGTAATGAACTCCTGTCAATAGTATACACACACACACTGTCTAGACAGCAAAACAAAACTTGGGAAACTCCACGGCACCGGACTCCCCGCGACAGGTACATTATATAAAAAATAAGTATGGCCTGGTATACTGACCTATATTCATCTCTACGGAAAATCAACCGGACTCGTAATATATTTACGTAGACTCCTAATGTTGTACGATCCCAATAAAATGCTATCGCCGTCAGCCAACTTATAAGCACAAGGTGCTAGTTTCTTATGTATGTGATAAGGTCCTTGATATACAACTCCAGCCAGATCATCAATAAAAACCGTGGCGAAATCCCCTGTGTCATCATCTAATGCAATATTTAATGCTCTAATTAAGGCTGCAGAACTTGCCTTCGTCCCGAAGGGAACGCGCTGAAACTGATACAAGCTGTGCTTATGACTAAATGCTGTAAGAGGCCTGTCCTCTACTCTCAAAGGAATCTGCCAAAATCTACTTAAATCAACAGATGAAAACAATTTGTTACCCTGAAAACCCTGAATTAACACTTCAATTGTCTGCGATTTTAACTGGTCAGCACAAATACGTCTATTCATATCTCTCCCATCAATACAAAAATCTGACGCTCCCATCACTCTTAGGCACAACGATTAAAGAATTTAAATACTGGCTATTAGACACTTCAATAATCCCATCGGCTAACATTGTTTGTATCTGATCGTCAACTGCCTTGGCATATTTGTGTGGGGCCCGCTGAAAGGACTGTCATCCAGCACTGAAAAAGAATGTTCATAAACATGTGTTCTACCGGCTTTCTCAGAAAAAATCTCAGCGTGTTCACATAACACTGCCAACAATTCGTCCCTCTGGACTTCCTCTAATTTACCGTTACTCGCAGCTTCAAATAAGGCATCCTTCTGATCCTTTTTCAACCACAACTGGCATAAATTAAGCCCTTCACTGGGTTTCTCCTCATCTCTAGAAACCTCAACAACACTCCACATAGCACAAAACATTCGTTTTCCTCTGAATTCCATTTCTCAGTTCGAGTTTGACATACTTACTATCCCACTTCAGATTTACCATTGCTTCTTTGTAATCTAATTGAGGCGATTTCAAGGTCAGCCAATCACATCCCAAGATGAGATCAAATACCAGGTGAGGAATAACCAAACATAACTGTACTGAAATTAAACCCTCTATACAAATCGGCACCGCTACTTGCTTGCAGATTTGTTTCGACTTTTTACCAACAGTTGTAATAATGAATGTTGACTTAATACCCTGTTTAACTAAAGAATCATACCATTCTGAGCTAATACATGATTTCTGACTTCCTGTACACATCAACGCATTAACATACCCCCCCCCCAAAACTTCTAATTGAACCCCAGGATTAACTACGTAAATCAAAATAATTATGATCTGGTTCACACATAAGATCTTCCTTGACATCTAGGTCATATGATAATAGTTTCATAACACAATTTCTAACTATTTCCTGGTAAGGCTGGAATTCTGACCCTTCATTACAGCCTGCATTTAGTTTAAAGGTCACTCTCATGTACGTACACTTGGCTCATTAGTAACTTGTCCTATGTCTGCTTGGGCATTTCCAGTTTTATTTTCAGGTGCTCCAACCCTACCGTTATTCCTTGGCTGAAACTGATTACGATTCTCGTAGTTTTGCTGTCTCCTATTTTCCCTTGACTCACTATGAGGAACAAAATTATGTGAGTTTCCTGTTCTATGCCCAATGTTTCCTGATGCATCAAAACTCCCTAGTAACTGCTCCATTTCCTGGATAGTTTTAATACTTTTCATACACGCTGCTTCGCGTACACTGTCCGGAAAATGTAGTAACAGTAATCTGACTACATCTGAATCAGCCGTGATTCCGTCTAAATTCTGGCAAATCATAACACGTGACAGGAAATACTCAGTCATAGAGACGCATTCATTATGTTTGAACTACCCGTTCTCTTTCCCAGCTTTGAACGTGCTCGTTCCAGTATTTGTCTGTGAACGTCGTCTTAAATTCCTTCAGACTTTTCATGTTGCTTTTATAGACTGAAAACCAGGAACGCGTCTCTCCCACAAAAGCATGATCAATAATCTCGATCGCCTCTTCCCCTTCCATAAACCCCTCCTCAATCTGTTTCCCAAACCGTTTTTCTACTATCTTAAGAAATTCTAGTGGGTTAGTTTGTTTCCCATTGAAGTTCAGTAATTCGATTTCCTTACTGTAAATCCCTCCATGACTTTGCCTCTCAATGATACCCTGTCTTTCTCTTACTTCTCGTCGTATGCGTGTTTATGCCATCGCTATGCGGTTATCTACATCTTTATCTCTTCTTTCAGTTTCATTCACTACAGTGTTCTGTTTATCTTTCAACGTCTTAATTTACACTGTATTGCCTTCTACCATCGTAAACTTTTCTCTTTGTTCCCAGGTGTTGTCTTCTATTATACACTTAACCGTATCGATATTGTTTTGTACCTGTTCCATAAAATCTCTTATTTCTTCCTTCTGAGTCTCAACTTTATTATTGATACTTGTCACCTGTGTCTCTAATTCCTTTCTGGTGTTGTTGCTTTCTTTTTCCATTAATCCCAACAACTCACTCCTCTGCTCTACAAATTTCTTTCATACCTCTTGTTTGTTTTACTTAGTTTTCTCTTTCTGTTCCTCTATCTGTTTGTTACATCTTTCATACTGTTTAAATAATTCTTTGTCAAAGTAAATAGTTTTCATTTAACTGACTGAAAGATCTGGGTCCTGACGATCCAATCTGAAATATTAACAATGAGAAAAATAAAATTAAATTCTGTGCGATAATTATATCACATTCTCAATTATTTACCCAAAATTTCAATCTATTGTTACAAAATTTGATGCCATAATTTCCCTTTAATCTTAATCGACTCAACGAAATAACTATCTTTTCAGTTACCAGTCCCTTACTGGATTATCGAAATTAAACAATAAACTAAAGTCTGAGAGTATCATTTCAATCATTTTAAGTGGTCTGCCTAACACAAAATCTAACTCCTGAAACGCCACATCATAATCTTGGATGCGAATATCAAAGAAAATAACACTGCCCACATAGCACAATAACATCTGAGACGATAAAATACAAGATGAACTCAATGTACGATAACCATGACCATAATTCTATGGTACACTAATATCTACAAAATATATTGCAATATCTACACACTTGGCAACACGGAAGATGATCCTAACGTCCGAATACCGTCGAATATTCCTATCATAGTTAAGTGTACCTCAAGGTTTCTAATATTCAGGTAGATGACCCGGATGAAAGTCCTCGACATTCGGGAAAGGTCTTGAATTCGGGAAAGATCTCGAAGATTGATCCAGAACCACTGTGAGTTAACGCAAATATTAAATGTTACAAATTACGGAGAACTCGGGATAGAACCAAGTTAGACATAATTCATCGAAGACGTAGTCAAAATCAAATATACGCGGACCCTAATTATCCGAAATCAAGCAAATATTTAACATATTACAATACCTGTCATATGCATCAATAATCTTATATAATCATGGCGTGACTTTACTCTCGAAGACATAATACATCTATTATGCACTACAATTTAATATCTCTCGAAGACGCAAAATTATCACGTTAACAATGGTGAAATTTACTGTAATGACCCATATCACACGACGGTACATTTGTGATCCGCCCCGGGATGTCACAAATTCATCATAATAGCCTCACGCAACAAGTCCTACGCGTATACAATTATCTTCGAATTCTCGAAGATCCAATCCATCTACCGGTTCACGTGTCTCGATTTAACTATTGTTATAATGCATTTACATTAACGAGTTCTGATTCAAAGTAACGGAATCATTTTTCAAGACTTAAGTTCAAAGATCACACACCATTATATTCCAACAGATACCATTTGAAATTATGATCCGCTTCAGTGCGACGACTGTACACCCGAGAAAATCTAATTTACGTACTCGAAGATTCTGACATCATTCTACACCAGTCATGTCTGTAGCGAATTTACAAAGTGGAATCATGAGAATTATTACCAACTGATTCGTCGAGCATAATTCAAAAATCACATATACCATTCAATATTATATTAAGCCTATCTAACGGAAATAAGTATGTGAAGATCATCTACTGATGCTACTATATGGCAAAGTACTACAACTACACAACTATACCAAAATGCAAGACCATTTACCAATTATAACTACATAACTATCCCATAACGACTGCGTCGACTTAGCTTTACGATGTCTTCATGATGCTGGACGGCTGGTAGTCCTCAATAGTACAATTATATGTGCCTTCTTCTCAACCCATCGCTGTCAGCTACGGACTCATGGTTTACGCCTCCATCTCAGCACTCACACACACGGCGTTAGGTAAGATCACCATGGTGAAATTTGTAGCTGTCCTTTTCTTGGATTTCAAGCTGAAACTTGTACAATAATAATTAGTAAATTTGTCACACCACCAATTCCTGGAAATGTAGTCCAAAGAATACTGTATGTACTGTAGGAAACTCGACTTATCTTGACGTCTGTTATATTATGTGCGTTGACAAACAGAATAGCCCAAGTGATATATATTTGCGAGGCACACAGTTACTTCAAATCAAAGTTCTCCGTGCGCGTAGAGGCGCGCGGCTGTGAGCTTGCATCCGGGACATAGTAGGTTCGAATCCCACTATCGGCAGCCCTGAAGATGGTTTTCCGTGGTTTCCCATTTTCACACCAGGAAAATGCTGGGGCTGTACCTTAATTAAGGCCACGGCCGCTTCCTTCGAACTTCTAGGCTTTTCCTATCCCATCGTCGCCATAAGACCTACCTGTGTCGGTGCGACGTAAAGCCCCTAGCAAAAAAATATCAAAGTTCTACTTCTTCAGATCCCGCAGAAGGTATAACTGTCCGCTATCGAACCAAGTCCTTCTCCTGAACGGCGTGTCGAAGAAGACTAACGTTCAGCGAATCACTGACCCAGTAACCTACTTCCACATCAGCTGGCGAGCTAGAGTCCTTGAAGCCTTGCGCACGCTTGCTCAAACCGGAAACCTCGTCAAATTCACAATTGTGTTAATAATATCCCACACTTGTTTTGCTTGCCAGATAATATTCAGAAATGTTATTATTATTATTATTATTATTATTATTATTATTATTATTATTATTATTATTATTATTATTATTATTATCATCATCATCATCTGTTTATCCTCCAGGGTCGGCTTTTCCCTCGGACACAGCGAGGGATCCCACCTCTACCACCTCAAGGGCAGTGTCCTGGAGCTTCAGACTCTTGGTCGGGGATACAACTGGGGAGAATGACCAGTACCTCGACCAGGCGGCCTCACCTGCTATGCTGAACAGGGGCCTTGTGGAGGGATGGGAAGATTGGAAGGGGTAGGCAAGGAAGAGGGAAGGAAGCGGCCGTGGCCTTATGTTAGGTACTATCCCGGCATTCGCCTGGAGGAGAAGTGGGAAACCACGGAAAACCACTTCCAGGATGGCTGAGGTGGGAATCGAACCCGCCTCTACTCAGTTGACCTCCCGAGGCTGAGTGGACCCCGTTCCAGCCCTCATACCACTTTTCAAATTTCGTGGCAGAGCCGGGAATCGAACCCGGGCCTCCGGGGGTGGCAGCTAATCACACTAACCACTAAACCACAGAGGCGGACATTATTATTATTATTATTATTATTATTATTATTATTATTATTATTATTATTATTATTATTATTATTATTGGAATACATATTGTCTCTCCAACACGCTGTTTAATAGTATCATTAGTCATTTGCTAAGTTGGACAGAGCCGGTGACAGCCTTCAGGTTTATCGTACGCTCGCGAGGCGCGTTTCCCTTTCTTTCTTTTTTCTTTCTTTCTTCCTTTCTTTCTTTCTTTCTTTCTTTCTTTCACGAACGGATTCATTCCTAACCGCCGACACCAGTATGAAGTTTTATGGCTTAATCAACTAATTAGAAGAGTACAAAGTCCACAGGTGAAATCAATATGAATGCAAAGAGCACTAACTTCAATATATGCCACTCGGTCTCACATATTCGAGTCATCCGGTCTATGGAAACTGTCACAATACTAATACTAATAGATGTAAACAACTTCATAGCTACACCTCACACGTCATAATAATAACCAGAATAATAATAATAGTCGAACTCGATATTTCCACTATTTACCCATGGGTTAGAAAATTGTTTCCAATTTATACTAGTCCATTACACTTGCTTCAATATGAAGAAAGATCTTCATTGGGGTAATCATATAAATAAGATTGTAAATAAAGGGTACAGATCTCTGCACTTGGTTATGAGGGTGTTTAGGAGTCGTAGTAAGGATGTAAAGGAGAGGGCATACAAGTCTCTGGTAAGACCCCAACTAGAGTATGGTTCCCTCCCAGGATTACTTGATTCAAGACCTGGAAAAATCTAAAGAGTAGCAGTTCAATTTCTTCTGGGTGATTTCCGACAAATGAGTAGCGTTACAAAAATGTTGCAAAGTTTGGGCTGGGAAGAATTGAGAGAAAGAAAACGAGCTGCTCGACTAAGTGGTATGTTTCGAGCTGTCAGTGGAAATATGGCGTGGAATGACATTAGTAGAGGAATAAGTTTGAGTGGTGTCTTTAAAAGTAGGAAAGATCACAATATGAAGATAAATTTGGAATTCAAGACGACAAATTGGGGCAAATATTCGTTTATTGGTAGGGGAGTTCAGGAATGGAATAAGTTACCAAGGGAAATGTTCAATAAATTTCCAATTTCTTTGCAATCATTTAAGAAAAGGCTAGGAACACAACAGAAAGGGAATCTGCCACCTGGGCGACTGCCCTAAATGTAGATCAGTAGTGATTGATTGATTGATTGATTGATTGATTGATTGATTGATTGATTGATTGATTGATTGATTGATTGATTGATTGATTGACAGTGCGAGGGTGTGATATATGTACCATCACAAAATGTCCACTAGGTTGTACGAAATTCGTGGTTCTGGGGTTAATAATATTTTTATGATTCTGTTGTTAACTTTTATTATTGCTTTCGACTGTTTGTAATGGTCCTTATCGTTTAGTCGTTTACGTTGAAAGAGCTAATTAGTAAAATATTTTTATGGCCGAGAGAACACGTTGTACCCTCGAAAAGAACTCGGCACGTCACAGTAGCATACAGGCCTAACATTATAGCAGTGAAAAACAAGGCTACAGTGATCTGACGGCCGATAGTTCTGTGTATTTGTGCAGCTTGGCAGCTTCCCTGTCTGGCGGTGGGCCAGGCGGCCTACGTTCTGGGGAAGTCCAATACGTTGCGCGGGGTAATGAAGAGTCCTATTGCAAATTCATGCAATCTTCCCTTTACTTCCGGCTCTATCGTAGCTGAAGCGTTAAATGTAGCGTTCGTTGAAAATTTCTTCTGTGTTCTCATCAAATGGGTGGGCAGTTCTCTGCAATAGAACACACAAAATTACGATTTCGAACACATTATTTTAACCAAAGTGGCTAAATTTTTGTGCATGTTTACACGCTGAAGGTAAGGTGTTTGAATTCCGACGCTTGAGTCCGATTCTGAAGTTATTGCAGTGAAATGTGATAGGCAATGGCTTTAACAGTCTGGTTCCACGTGAGCTGGCTGCGTGAATCAGACGGAGCAGCAGTAAACTTGCGTAAGGGAGATGTTTGGTCCGAACTTGACAATCGTCAGTCCTGAAGATAGTTTTCGGTGATTTTCCTTTTTCGAATCGAACCTACAATCGCAAGTGAAATATTTTACTGTCACTGTCGCTTAATCATGTCATAATTATGGTTCGGATGTTTAGGACCTAAAAATCGCCCAAATATGCTCTTAAACATTGCTAAATATGTCCCAAAAATAGAAAATATGACGAAACGTATGTACCTTCAGAGAATAATTTTTGCGACTAGTTATTATATATTATTATTAATCTCATTGCACTACTTCCTGATTAGTTGTAATTTAATTCAAACTACCGAATGTATTTTTTATTTATATTACGTAATGGTGACAGAGACCACATCGCTGCTGCTGCAAACCAATGAAAGCTGGATTACTTATTGGAATTTATTGGAATTTTGAATGCGCAGACAGTCATCGGGCGAGTTGGCCCTGCGGTTTGGAGCGCGCAACTGTGAGCTCGCATCCGGGAGATAGTGGGTTCGAACCCCACTGTCGGCAGCCCTGAAGATGGTTTTCCGTGGTTTCCCATTTCCACACCAGGCAAAATGCTGGGGCTGTACCTTACTTAAGGCCACGACCGCTTCCTCTCCATTGCTAAGCCTTTCCTGTCCCATCGTTGCCGTAAGACCTATCTGTGTCGGTGCGACGTAAAGCAACTAGCAAAGAAAAAAGACAGTCGCCATGGGCGCAAAGTGTTTATTTGAAGTTAAATATCGAAGTCATTTTTTTATACCTCTCAGCATATTCCCCTCTTGTTGCCATTTCTTGATGGATGCAGTATTATACTTTTGCATGTATCTCTCGGCACATGCCAGAGCAAAGTGTAGCTTCACCAAGTGTTCCAGTCTCATCCATGGCTGTGATAATATGGAAGCTGCTGGGGTATGGGTAGTGCTGAGTAATTACATTCAGAGCACGACCAGTGTGTCTGATTGTTATGGAACGTGTTGCTCATAGGGTCAGTCGTACCGCAATAGCATTTTCTAGCTCAGTGAGGAATGCAATGGCAAATTATGTCATTCCTCATCTCGCCTATACTGAAAGTCAACTCAAGAGCTGAGGAAAAGTATCCTTCCGCATGTGACCACGTCCCCTGTTCCCCCTTCCCGTCTCGGTTCTCCTTCTCCGCCACAGCTACCTTATTGTTAACGTCGTGCGTCTATCTGACAAGTACTTCATTCTCAAATAGTGTAGCATCAAACGAAATCACTTCCTTTCACATAGTTGTACTTTGATTGCGTACCATGCCTATTTATTCCTTTATTGACCATGTAAAACCTACAGATTACTGGCGAATAACGAGGCAAGAGAAGCAAGGTTTAATTTTTTTTCATAATAATGTAATTTGTGTGAGGCACATGGGGACTTACCAACGAAAAGTATGACGATATAAGTATACGATTCCTCTCTCGCGCAACAACTGTCAGTGGCAGTTTCTCACAGTTCAAAAAGCTGAAAACCCACCTATGAGTGGGATTGCAAAATACAGTGTTTCCAGGAATGTTGTAAATATTGTAGTCTCTTCATTCGGAGTCCGACTCCATGGCTAAATGGTTAGCGTGCTGGCCTTTGGTAACAGGGGTCCCGGGTTCGATTCCCGGCAGAGTCGGGAATTTTAGCCATAATTGGTCAATTTCGCTGGCATGTGTCGTCTTCATTATCATTTCATCCTCATCACGACACGCAGGTCGCCTATGGGAGTCAAATGGAAAGACCTGCATCTGGCGAGCCGAACTTGTCCTCGGACACTCCCGGCACTAAAAGCCATACAGCATTTCATTTTCTTCATTCGGAAGGTAAAAATCAACTCATGATCCCCTCATGACAACAGTTCTGTAGATAGAGGACAATTACGAAATTGAAGTACAAATTATTACTTTTATTTTTATTCCGAGTACGCTAAAGATCCTATACCCATACCTTCCTGTTTTACTTACGGCCATTGCACAGTTCAGGGGCTGCATGGCTGAGGAGGTAAAGGCGTGTTCGGTTCTCCCGGAAGGACGTGGGCTCGAATCCCAGTCACGAAGTCGTGAAATTTAAGAAACAAGATTTCCACTTTCGGAGGTGCACATGGCCCTGAGGTTCACTCAGCGTGCACCAAGAATGAGCAGCAGTGCGCCCGGACGTAGAGCTAACCACTCTACCCCATCAAAGATGATTTTGCCTTTGCCTTGAGTGCATAGTTCGAACTGAACTGACGCACAGGCCTACTGACGAACAGTCAAACGAACAAACGTTTTCTGTCACATAAATCTGGCATGTAGCTTAATTGAGTTACGTTTTGTTTCACTTTCCTTAGCGCCTTGATTGCTTGTTACATAATTTAGACACTTCCTTAAAACTAAATTTTCAGCGACTTTAGGGAGACCTATCGTCAGAAACACTCACGACATATATAAACAACCACAGGTCAGCATATACGATAAGGTACCACAAGAAAACGTACGAATTCCTTTAAATTCCGTGCGAACCATGTAAACACTGTACGTAGAAACGCCAGTCAGCTACGTAGTTTTATTTTACCACTTCTTCCACAGTCCACAGTGGATTCTCATCTCGTAGGCTACTGTAAACGTTCATAACAATTTGTTTAGACTTCCTACTTAACCCCCCCCCCCACCTTCCTCACTTTTTTATTAGCTTTAAAGTATTTCACTTGTAACTCAAGCGTCACACCATCACCCACGTGTTGCTCACGGCTGGCAGCCATTATGAATATTGAGCATGCTATTGCGGCCAGTACTGCCAACAGTTTTCTTGGATCCATCTTCAACGCCGAAAAATTTATGCGAGCTATACAGCAATGGAATGAACTCGAACAAAGCTTAAAAGTACACAATGCAATAAGACATCAAACTCATGATAAATAATTATTTATTTTGTTACATACACTACCGAGAACAATAACTATTCACAGCCGTCTACGTATGAAATATAAGAGTTGGTAACGAACCCGAATAACATACAACTTGTGAAATATTTTCCATATTTTCACAGCGCAATCATTTTTTATTGGTCAAGTCAGTTCACCCCCGCCCCCCCCCCCCCACACACACACACACAAATATAACCTGATACTTATTTTTGGTGTAGGCTGAGTGAATCTCAGGGCCATGTGAAACCCCCGGAAGTGGAAATCTTGTTTCTTAAATTTTCGAATTCCTGATGGCGAATAGAACGCGGTTCCGTGTGAACCGATCACGCCTTCACCACCTCGGCCAGGAAGCCCCTAATTTAATTTGAACAGTGTTTCTTTAATTTTAAGGAACGTTAAAGTGACAAAATAGAAGAGTATGCACACTTCTTTTTCAGACCAAGAAGTTAACAATGAATCCATGCTAAACAAATCAATTACTAGCTTGTCGTTCACTGTAAATTTATCGTGAATTATATCAGGTGCTTATTTAAGCAATTTCACTTGAAGTATTCGGAGATTTATTTATTTATTTATTTATTTATTTATTTCATACCACCAACAGAGATGTTTCTCCAATTACAGGTGGCTTAGTCACTATGCATTAATTATTAAAAATAACAAATGTCAGAAAGAACTTAATATCTAAAAATAAAAATATACAACATTATTAATAAGTAGAGTAGCAAACGGAATTTACAACACATTAATACTTTTTCAAGTTTGAATATACTTAATATCTAAAAATTAATTAAAAAGTAGACTTTTTCAGGTTCGAAGTGGACTTATGACGTAAAATACTTAATATCTAAAAATGAATTAAAAAGTAGAAATACAGAAAATTAAAATAAATTAGGAATTAGTATCTACAAAAGAAATAACTCCAATCTTAGACTGACACCCGTTAAAGCAACTGACATATAAAAAGATTTCAGTTTTCCCTACATTTTCTTTATCTATCTTTAAATCATATAAATTTAAATAAAATAAAACACTAAAATGAAACACAAATTAACCAAGAAATAAGTATAAATATAGTATAGTACATATATACACCTATAGGGTAAACCTTCAGAAATAGTGAACTGAACTTACAGTAACGTGCCCAGCATTGTGCGACCATTACTTTAACTGTGTGCCTTCTTCAATAATTTTACATAATAATTGTATCTAACAGCAAAGTCTAGATCAATATCCGGAAATTTATGGACTGTGACGTTATAAGTAGTGCACATTCTGAACAGTGGTGAGCTTCTATAAAATACTGTTTTAGAAATCGGAAGAAACAAGAGATGTCTGTGTCTTAAACTTCCTTTCCGGGTATTGAACGAGAATTGTTGCAGAAAGTAACTGTTATCTACCACATTATTGATAACTCTATGGAGGTATTTTTGATCATTTATTATACGTCTGTTTAATAATGAAGTGAAGTTAAATTCTTTCAGGAGATCGTTATATTGAATTATGCCGCTAGGAACAAACCTGTTATATTTTTTAAAGTAAAGATAACGTAAGAAAGGTTTTTGAACTTTATCCACATGGTTTTGATAAGATTTATAAATGGGAGACCAAATTACCGACGCGAACTCAAGTTTGGACCTCACAAGTGTGTTGAACAAAAGTGTGAGGGCTTGGATATTATTCAGGTTTCTGGTGTGTCGGATTAAGAAGCCAAGTTTTTTGTAGGCATCATTAATTGTGTCATAAATGTGTGGGTTAAACGACAAATTGTTTGTGATGCGTACTCCTAGATAATTAATTGAATTAACCTGCGTTAGTAATTCGTTGTTGGTAGAGTACACGTGTTCTTTAGGGAATTTTCCGTGTGTAATTTTCATGAAGCAACATTTCTTTATATTGAAATATAAATTATTTTCTATACTCCATTCGTATAATTGATTTAAATCGCTTTGTAGTTTGTCGATGTCTCCATCACATTTTATTTCTTTGTAAAGTTTTACATCATCCGCATATAAAAGGCAGTTTGAAAACTTAACCTTAGATGGGAGATCGTTGTCATAAACGTTAAACAGCAACGGACCCAGGTTTGAACCCTGTGGAACACCAGAATAGGCAGAAAAAATGTCTGAATTACAATTGCGATATGCCACATACTGTTGCCTGTCTCTAAGGTGACAGCATTGGCGAAGTCATTCCAAATTCAGAGAGCTTTTTCAATAAAATATCGTGATCAATTTTGTCAAAGGCTTTCGAAAAATCCAAGTAAATTACATCAACGTTTCCCTGCCTATGTAGAACATTAAAAGAATACTGCGCAAAATTAACAAGATTGCTTATTGTTGATCTACCAGGCATAAAGCCATGCTGATATTCACTTATAGCCCTCTTTACATGAGCGAAAATACGACAATATAAAATTTGTTCTAGGATTTTGCACGGAGCGCATAAAATACAGACAGGTCGATAATTCTCAATCATCTTATTGTCCCCAGATTTAAAGATTGGACGAACTCTCGATATTTTCCAGGCTTTGGGAAATGTCTGCTTCTTAAGTATCAAATTATACACTCTCAGAAGAGGAATGAGTAACACTTCAGAACATGCTTTTAGGATGTAGGGAGGTATCCCACCAGGGCCACATGATTTTTTGGGCTTTAATTTCATAATAGCTGCTTTATATTCACTTGTGGTTATAAACTCTACTCCTAGGGAATCGTTTATCAGTAATCGCGGTGTATCAGGAATAGCGTAAGAAGGTGGAGAAGAAGAGTAAACAGATTTAAAGAACGTTGCAAAACCATTGGAGATACATTGACTATTATCTAACGTTATATTATTAAGTTTCATACTCTGTAAGGGTGGATCTTTTCGAGTTCGCTTATTTTTAATAAAATTCCAGAATGATTTAGTATCTTTCGTGATGTTGTTTTGAATTTCAGAGATATAACGATTGTACGCTTTGTTGATTAAGGTTTTAACATATTTCCTGAGTTGTTTATATATATATGTTTACTATGATCAGAAAATTTTTGTCGTCTTCTATGCAATTCTTTCAACTTAATATTATGGATGATTTCCGAAGTAAACCAAACCGGGTATTTAGTTCTCCAAAAAAATGCTCTTCTGGGGACCGCGGCTTCAAATACAGAATTTACTTTCACGTAAAAATGTTCTACTGCTTCATCTACATCTTCAATTTTTTCCAACTCAGACCAGTCCGTTTCTCGAAACATGTTATATATACCAAGAAAATTTGCTTTCTGAAAATCATACGCTATAGTACGAGTTTGCTTTATTCGATCACGTTCACCTCTTGGTTCTAGAAGAATTGTTAGTGCAGGGTGGTGCGGATCTTCTGGGACTAACGGATATTGCTCTCTACTCACAGTAACACCACTTACATTAGTTAAAACGAGATCAAGAGTTCTATCATTAACATTCAAAACATTATTGAGAGATTTCAATTGATACAGAGACATAAAATTAGCTAGGGACTTGTATGCGATTCCACCATTTAACATATCATAATCTGAAAAAACTATTAATGGAAGGTTGAAATCGCCTACAAGTATGATATCCTGGCTTTGAAGTTTTTCATTAGTTTCCAATAAATTATAAAATGTTAAGTATGTTTCTAGATCACTGGCAGGTGGAAAGTATACAGATACAATGTAGTATGTATGATGGTGCAACACTATTTTAACACATACTGCCTCAATATCCTTACATTTTAAATCTAGTTGCTGTGACATGATCTCCTGATTGACAGCAATAAGTACCCCTCCTCCCTTCTTGGTACCCATTCTATCTCTACGATATACATTATACCTATTATCCAAGAGTTCACTATTGCTGACGTCACTACTTAACCATGTCTCGGAAATTAAAAATACATCATGTTCTGAATCGGTACTATTTACGCAAAATTCATTTAGTTTGGTGTTGAGTCGTCTTACATTCTGATAATAAATAGAAATTATATTAGAGTCCATTATGAGTTTGAGAGATAAGTCATTTTAGTTTAACCTACTGACGTCTTCAAGTGTTTTCAGATTATACACGTACTGGTCCTCTTCCCGCTTGCGAAGCTTTATGTTGCCTGAAGGATCAACCCACAAATACGCGTAGTTCTTCTCATTCTTCAATCTGCGCGCACGTCCAAGAATCTTCTTACGATAAGGAGTTAAGTTCTGGTTTATGTAGATTATTCCATTACTTGGAAAGCCAAGCTGGGATGCGTTCAGATTCCTCTTCACTTTACGTCTCCGAATAAAGTTTTCTTTATCTGTTCTCCGCACAAACTTCACGATGATTCCCGCTGAAGACTGATGGGGTTGTTTCTTTAATCTGTGGCAGGTGTCGATCATTTCGTTGTTCACTTCAATGCCCAATGCTCGACCTAACACCTTCACTAATTCCAGCGTGTCTTCTGTTTTCGTTAATGGAATTCCATGAATTTCTATGGAATTCCTCCTACCATACTGGTCTAAACCGTCAAGCTGCAATGTTACATTATTAAGCTGCGTTTTAAGTTGAAGATTCTCCTCTTTCAGTTTGTCAATGTTTTCTAAGCACAGCGCTATTTCTTTTGATTGTTGCTTAATTAGCTCCGCGGCGGTGTCAAGTTTCTCATGAGTTAATTCTAAACTCTTGCTCAGTTCCCGTTCGGTTTCCATGTTCTTTAATTTTCACGTTCTCTAGTTCCGTCTTTACACTTTTCATCTCTGTTTTTACTTTCGCTACTTCATTCTTCAACTCAGCTAGTAGTTGGTAGATATCACTAACAGATGGCGCCTGGGCTTTATCACCACTGGCTACAACCTGACATGTCTTACACTTCCATAACCGTCCCTCCGATTCTATAATGTCCACATCCTGTTCTGTTAAATCAACACATTTGCTGTGGTACCAACCCTGACATGCTCTGCACTTAATTTTCTGTGAACTATTCCGTTTGCCAATAGTTTTACCACATTTTACACATGTATTCATAGCGGAGAACTTGCGAAACGGTGAATCGATAGTTCAACGGCGATAGTACTCCCTTCGTTTGATATTGTCTGTTGGTAACAGTGCATTCACTACTCTTTGTTTACATCTAACCTACACAATCCGTACTCACTTTATTTGGAATTTTACTGTTCTTTCAGAATTTCGATGCACACGTATTTATCAGTCTGATAGTAAAATGCTAATTGTTAAAAGTACATACCTTTCTAGCTGCATACACAAGGTATAACACACTGAAATTACACAGTTTGAGGGAGCTTCACCGCCACACAACTACCTACCACCACATATCACTACTGAAAGTTAATTTATTTATTTCAACTTTATTTTAAGGGTAACTTATCGTGTTTCTTAACCTTTTTAGCAGTTCACCTGAACATATTCAGTTTGTGTACGTATGTAAGTACTGTTTATATTTGACATATTCGTGATTTCAATTCAATTAAAGGTCCATTCAGTGCTTCCATTGTGCCCTGCCTTGTAATTTAATCATTGAATAACCTTGCATTGAACACAAGTTTGGAGCTTGCTTACGAGAGACTGAACTGAATGGTTCCACTTGAAAAAACAAATTTAGTTTTCGGGTTTTTCTTTTATTAATGGTGGTTTTCAACCAGGATAACCTCAGAAATGTTAACCATAAGGAAGCAATGCATTTATTTACAATCATTTCCAGATAATTATAATCTTTGCTTATTTTCTCGTTTTATATTACCTTACTTAAATTTCTTTAATTTTTTATATTTTCTTTAGTCTAAATAAATATGCAAAAGCAAAGCAAAGTCATCTCCGTACAGGCCGTGAAGGCCCTTGGAAGGGTGGAAGGTAAAGGCTTCGAATATCCGTAACCTCAGCACTTGATGAGGTAGAGTGGTTAGCTCTACAGCCGGCTGCCTTTGCCCCAGGAATTACTAAATAAATATGAGTCAATAAAATTCTCATCTTTCATTTCAAGTATTTATATCTCACTTAGTTCCCCGTCGATCAATCGACGAATCAAGAACAGGAGAAACTCCCTGAAATATATAAGAATCTGTGAGTATTTGTCGTCGCTGCAGCCGTGCAGGAAAGCAGACCGAGCAAATATACTGTAGGGTACAATACATAACACCTGTAGCATTGTCAGGTTGCATAACTGCTAGGGACAGCATCAGGTTGTTGAATAATAATCTAGTTTCAAGGGCCTTCAATGACCTATGTCGCGGATTACATTCCTCCTGATATTTGCTGCAGTTGACGTGTTGACCTCATTCCTGTCTCCAGTAACGTTGGTAATTCGGTTTTTTTTCAAACCCCAATGTCGGCAGCCCGGAGATGGTTTTCCGTAGTTTCCTATTTTCACACCAGGCAAATGCTGGGGCTGTACCTTAATTAAGGCCACGGCCGCTCCCTTTCCACTTCTTGGCCTTTCCTCTCCCATCGTCGCCATAAGACAGATTATCTGTGTCGGTGCTACGTAAAGCAAAGTGTAAACAAATCAAGTTTATCATCTTACTAGTGTTTCGCAATATTGTGAACGACAAAAAGAAGCCAAGCTTGCTTTAACGTGATTGATGATATGATCACAGCCGAACCAAACTACGAATACTTGGATTTTCACTCCTAAAATCCTACACGCATTAGCCGGAATTCGAATTGCGTCCGGATTGGTGAGAAATCAGTTGTACAAGAGAATGGAAACAATGAGCTTGAGTATTTCATATAGACCTAAAGGTGTTCTTTGTATTGCAGCATTATACAAAGTGATCCACCAACCATTTAAAATGTAGTTTTATGCAACTCGCAGTTTACTGACAACCTTAAGATATCAGAATCGTTACTGCCAATGCCAATTTAATTATAGAAACTTTAATGAATACATAAAACGATCACAGCTGCAAATAACACATATGATCGTACATGAACTATTCATTAATCCTATGAACATATATATATTTATTGAACGAATCAACGACTTCCCGCAATTACGGGTTGCCACAATGGACAAAGTAAAGCATATCAGGATAGAGAAAGTTTTTATCACATAGAAATATAGTGATAATAAGGATTTCTTAGATTATGGAGGTCCGAACAGGTGAGATTTCAGGATTTGTACAGATCCACGTATGGTGGTGGTAACTATTCTTTCAATCCTGTTGATGGGCAGGTCGAACTTTTTCCAGAATTCTACGAACAAGGCAGGTATTGTGCCACGAGCACCAGTCATTAGGCCGATAATCTCTACTTCATTCAGCTGGTATTTATTTTTGTAGAACGGAATGGTGGGCGCGTAGATGTTCTGCTTTTCAAGATGAACTTCAGTAGACTGGCCGACATGGTGCTCGAATCGGATAGTCGGATCGATAATGAAGCCTTTCGTGTCGTTATCTTTAAAGGCAATTATGTCAATTCGTCTTGTGCTCCCTGTCGTAGACAAACCGTGGACTTCTTCATATACACGGAAGTTTTTGCTACGGAGTTCTTCTGCAATCAGTGATCTTATCTTGTGGTGACGTGAGTTTCTCAGTACTTCGCCGTAGGGGCAAGAACCCAGGACGTGAGCCAGTGTTTCTTTCTCTCTGACGCAGAGGTTTCCGTCCTGAGTTCTGCCCGGGATAGTTCGTACTGCAGAAACATTCGATGTCATCTTGATTGCCTCTCGCCATTCGCTACAAGAAAGTCCCTGGTGATCCCTAATCCAATTATTGGCCTGTGTGTACTCTTTATACAACTCTACACCGATCCCCTTCTGAGGCAAAGAGCACCAAGTTGCCATTTTACGACTTCTTAGTTCTTGGCGGATTTTTCTTGGATTTGGAAGGTCACTGCCTTTATTGGAGAATCGGTTAATATCTGTGATGTTGAGGGCCTGTAGACAATGCGTCGTTTCGGATGTCAGATCACGCACCTTTAAAACGTAGCTATTGCTGGCTCGGCGAAGAGCGTTGCATGCGCTTATTTGTTGCAGGTGTACTTCCCAGGTTGCTTTGAAAAGTCCGAGGCCTTTGAATCTTAAATCAGAATACAGAGAACTATCGGGTGTATCCGTGGGTAATTGCAAAATTTCATTTAGGGAGTTCTTTACCATTTTGTCGGGGATTTTTAGGAAGCTAAGCGGTACTTGTCTAATTTCAGCGGTCTGAAAAGCATACACGAGAGTGGGACTGACTGCTTTGTTCAAAACAGTGAACTTTTGATCTGCCTTTAACAAAGGTGAGGCTGTAAGAGCATCTAACTTCTTGTGCAAGGTTTTTAAAGAAGTGTTTGAATCAAAGGTGAGTGCTTCGTTAAAAGTGACACCAAGATATCGAATTTCTTCTCTTTCTTTAACAGTACTGGCCTTAAAATTGTCGTGAATATCGAGCACTCCGTCCACGAGTTTCCCCTTTTCAATACATATGCCCACACATTTGTTGGCATTTATCTGTAGACCGATTTCCTGGAACAACGCGATAGCGATGCGTGTCAACTCAAGAGCCGCTTCCTTATTTTTGCTAACAATAACTGTGTCATCGGCGAAACCTATAATACTAAGAGGGGGCAATTCTGCAGAAACTGATTTGCCATATGCTTGTAGTAGGTTTTCTTCTGTTATCTCATCAAAAATGAAATCTGTGGCCAAGTTATACAATGCTGGCGATAATGGTGATCCCTGCATAAGTCCTCTCAACAAGCGAATTATCTTCGTTTTACCCTTAGTGGTTTCGATCTGTGTTGTATTGTCAGTCTGTAGATTGATGATTAGTTCCTTCAGTTTAGATGGAAGTGGCTCGGCAGCTAGTGTTAGATTTAGGTGCTGATGTCCGATGTTGTCAAAGGCTTTTGATATGTCTAGAAAGATCACAGTAACATCCTGCTTATCTGTATTTGCTGTCTTGAGGAGTCCTCTGAGAATGGAAGTATTTATAAGGCATCCTGGCTGGTCGTTAAAGCCTCTTTGGTGTTCGCTGAAAGTTACAAAGGAGCGCAAATGCTGATCTAATACCCTTTCAATAACACGTCTAATTACCGAACAGATCGTTACCCGTCTCCAGTTTGACAGACATTCGACATCGACTTTCTTATGTATCAACACGGTTCTAGCACTCTTTAGACACTGGGGTATTTTGCCTGTTGAAAGCATTCTAGTCGCAATGATTGCTATGATTTCGCATACCGTGTCGTCCCTGATGACACGTACTGACACGGTCAGGACCAGGAGCGGTATCTACTGCAATTCGACGTGTTGCGGCGGAGATTTCTTCTTTTGTGATTCTGGGACTGTACGTTTCATCTAGCTCTACACGGTCTACGTCGCTGATTTTGGAGCAGTAATCATGCCTTATATTGGAATTTTCAATGGAAAATAAATCGGAGTAAGTGGCAGATATTTTGGAAATATCGACGTTGCAATATTCGGATTTTGGATTAAGTACCCTCCGCACGGCTTTCCTTCGCTGATTGTAGAACTGAAACTGAGTGAGCTGATAGTCATATTTACGTTTTCTTTCTTGGCGTTCTCTCTTGGTCGCACGTTGTGGATTCGAGGACTTGCTATATGTTTTACCTTGATGTCCGAGATGTTGTTTTCTCCTGGCTTCGTAATATTTCGTAGCGGGGTGTTTTGGACCAGGTAAGAGATGGATAGAGTTACTCAGAAATTCCGACATCTCCCACACGAGTGTGTCGAACTCAGAATCGTTTTCACTGGAGAACTGAATGAATGTGGTCTTCCATTCCTTTAATTCTGACTGGAAAGTAGTCTCCTCTTGAACATGATATTGCTGCTGAATGGGAATAATATCATCTTCTGACTGAGATACGCGTTGACTGAAGTTGGTTAACAAGATAGTTCGATGTATTTGTGGATGAGAGCGACTAATGTGAATGTTTACACCTCTCGCTCCTTGAAAATATCCACCACAGTGAGGGCATTGGGTTCTTCGTGTATCGGAATTATCTTCCGGTCTGTTCACAGTATCCTCGTTTTGTTCATCTTGTACATCTTCACTTTTTGTCTCGGAGTCCGAATATTTATATTGTGGTCTAAAATTTCTTCCTAACGAAGACAATATTGCCGTGGAGCCCGTAGTAGTAGTAGGTCGTTCCGTCAGGGCGTAGTACTGATTCTCATTCTGGCGTAACCTATCTTTATGCTTCTTTCCCATGTGGACAAGCAAGCCTTTATGAGAAAAGGTTTTATCACAGTGAAGGCATTTATTTCTTGTTTCTAAATCGATCTCCATTCTGAATGAGGACGGTGGTTAAGCGAAGTAAGTAGTGTGTTCGACCTCTAAACGAAGGCAGCACAAACACAGACGATCTAACTATAGTGTGTAAGTGTGGATGGGAGTTGCAGTGTATACTATGTCTCTTAGGTCATCAGCCCAGAGGCTGGTTGGATCCTCAAATAGCACCACCAAAGGTTATGCGGTTATAAAGAAACCCCAAAAACCACTGGCAGCACGAAAATGAGGCGTACTAGGCAAGATGAGGAGTGTGGTAGTTTGCCATTGCTTTCTTCACTGGGTCAGAAAGTACTATTGCAGCACGACTGACCCTATGAGCAGCACCTTTCATAACACTCAGATGCACTAGTCATGCTCTGAATGTCATTACTCAGCACTACCCATACCCCAGCAGCTTCCATATTGTCACAGCCATGGATGTTGACTGGGACTTCGGTGAAAGCTATACTCTGGCCTGTGCCAAGTTATGGATGCAAAAGTGTATACTATAACGCAGTGGATTCAACAAGTCCATGCACAGTAAGTGTTTCCTAATTGGCATTAATACGGCAGTGATTGTTTACAAGTGTTTTGACAATAACAGTTTAGAAATTTCATGCTCAATTGTGAATATCTGTGTGCTGCAGGGTAATTGAAAATAATTAACAAGTCCAATGCCACCTCCTAAGAGTAAAGCTCTGAAAAGGTTCGTTTATATTGAATGTTACGTAATGTGATTTTTATGAAATAGTGATTTCATAGAGTTTAAGGGGGCATCAATATGTGCCTTGATGGAGGAGAGATCTCAGCAGAGGTTTATCGTACATTTAACTTATCGAGACAACAGGTATCTGTCTGGATAATTCTGTACACAGTACGTGGCCATGTACACAATAAACTACGACAAGGTCCACCTCGAAAAACAACCGAGAGAATAGGTACGATAATTAGAAGGCAAGCTGCAGCACACCCTAGAAAGGCAGCTCGACATATCACTGCAGATCTGAGGTAGAATTATGGAGTAGATGTCGATTTACTGTATCTACTTATCTACTGTAAAATCTAGGTTAAAATATTAAGACTTGTTAGCTCACTACCCTTGCAAGAAACCCTTTGTAAGTGTATAGAACAGAAAGAGAAGACTTGCCGTTGTAAAAGAGCACCGTAACTGGACATAGCAGGAGTAGTCTAGGGTATTATGGAGCGACGAAAGCAGGTACGATACCATGTGATGGTATTCAATATGTTCGTCGTCCTAGATATAAAAGATACCATCCACGCTGCCAGGTTACTGCTGTAAAGAATGGAGGTGCGAACGTCATGGTCCGGAGATGCATCTTCGCTAAGCGCATACAGTAGAGCCATTAGTGCCCATTAATGATATAACGAAGAATCCTCAGTATAAGTATATTTTGGAAAAGCATATGATACCATTTTTCGTCTCTGTGGTGCAGTGGTTAGTGTGATTAGCTGCCATCCCCGGAGGCCCGACTTCGATCCCCGGCTCTGCCACGAAATTCGAAAAGTTGTACGAGGAGTAGAACGGGATCCACTCAGCCTCAGGTGCTCAACCGAGCAGAGGGGGGGGGGGTCGATTCCCATTTCAGTCATCCTCGAAGTGGTTTTCCGTGGTTTCCCATTTCTCCTTCAGGCAAATGCCGGGGTAGTATCTAACGTAAGGCCATGGCCGCTTCCTTCCCTCTTCCTTGTCTATCTCTTGCAATCTTCTCATCCCCGCACAATGTCCCTGTTCTGAATAGCCGGCGAGACAGCCTGGGTGAGGTACTGGTCCTCCCCCCCCAATTGTATCCCTGACCGAAAGTCTCACGCTCCAAGACACTGCCCTTGAGCGGGATCCCTCGCTGATTCCGAGGGAAAAACCAACTCTGGAGGATAAACAGATAAAAAAAGGAAGATATGTAAGCAAATGCCTCAATGGAGTTTTTAACCTGATAATGATCGCAAACATCGATGTGAATATGTAAAAGATTATGTGCAAAAAAAGAAAGTTTTTACCATGGTCAAATCAAAGTCCGGATTTAAATCCAATAGAACGCATGTGGGAGTTGCGTGACACGCGTATAAGGACAAAATCACAAGCAAATATAGCGGAGTTCTTAACAGTTTGAAATTTGAACGGGCAGAAGTCCCTAAGGTTAGTGTGATTAGCTGCCACCCCCGGAGGCCCGGGTTCGATTCCCGGCTCTGCCACGAAATTTGAAAAGTGGTACGAGGGCTGGAACGGGGTCCACTCAGCCTCGGGAGTTCAACTGAGTAGAGTTGGGTTCGATTCCCACCTCAGCCAAATTGGAAGTGGTTTTCCGTGGTTTCCCACTTATCCTCCAGGCAAATGCCGGGATGGTACCTAACTTAAGGCCACGGCCGCTTACTTCCCTCTTCCTTGTCTCTCCCTTCCAATCATCCCATCCCCCTCCAAGGCCCCTGTTCAGTATAGCAGGTGAAGCCGCCTGGGCGAGGTTCTGGTCATCCTCCCCAGTTGTATCCCCTGACCTAGAGTCTGAATCGAAACAGACTTTCAACGATTAGGTCGTGTTACGTACATGTAGTACGTGTTGAAGAGATGTTAAGTACAGAACAAAAATGGCCAGCCGGACACCAGTGGGATCCGAACCCACAACCTCCCGATTTCGCGTCGGTTGGTCTACCAACTGAGCTATGGTGGCCTAGGCCATCTTTGTTCTGTTTGAAAGGATCTGAGCTACAGGTCTGGTACTGCTGCTAGCACATTGTAGAGTGCGTTTAAGTCGCCCGTTGTGGGGCATGTCAATGAATATTGAATTTTCACGACCGCATTGTAATCGAAGCAGACTTTCAACGTATTAGGTCGTGTTACGTACATGTAGTACGTGTTGAAGAGATGTTAAGTACAGAACAGATAGTCTGTTTCGATTACAACGCGGTCGTGAAAATTCAATATTCTAGAGTCTGAAGCTCCAGGACACTGCCCTTGAGGCGGTAGAGGTGGGATCCCTCGCTGAGTCCGAGGGAAAAGCCAACCCTGGAGGGTAAGCATATTAAGAAGAAGAAGAAGAAGAAGAAGAAGAAGAAGTGTCCCTAAAGACAAAATGCTTCCATGCCTGCGAGATGTGATGCTGTGATACAAGCAAAACGCCACGTAACGGTATCCACGGTCAGAAAATGAACACTAATTTATTTGTCCAAAAGGTCTTTCTCAAAACAATTTTGAGCTTTGAATTTCACAATTTAATTTCGTTACAAACAATATTCTACTCCCGAAGGGTTAGTTTGTTTTGATGTATACTTTTTGTTGTTCATATTTTACGTCATGTGTTGTATAAGAGGCAAAGCAATGCTATGAATAAAACTATGGTGACAAACGTTGTTGTCAAAATCCTTATGGGCGCTACTGTACAGCGAAGTTCCTATTGACGTCTAGGTCTTGTGGCTAACGCGGCAAAAGAACGCACGTTTGGGATTAACGAAGGAGGCCGTTGCAGAGGTAGGTTCAAGTACCGCATGGTACTGGTACATTTTCATTTTTAATATTTCTTGGGCAAGATATGGGCACATACCCACTCATTTCCGAAGAATTGATTTTTATTTGTCTCTGAAAAGGTCCGTTTATATTGAATGTTGCGTAATGTGATTTTTATGAAGTAGTGATTCGCGCAAAAAAGGAGGATTATTGATCAAAAGGCTGCTGATGTTGGTACGTTGAACTAGTCTCTGTGTACCAATATGAGGGACATTCCAGACAAAGTCTAAAATAACGTCTTCATTATGACCAGACGTTACAGGAATACCTATAATAGGAGGGTTCCTTCCAAGAACTCTAGCCGAACACACACCTCGATGAAGACTCCAAAGTATTGGATGACGACGGTTCTCTCTCTCTCTCTCTCTCTCTCTCTCTCTCACGACATCGTTCGTGATACAGGAGTTATAACTATAATGACTTCTGTCACGTATCTTCATAGATGTACAACTTATCGACGTATTCGTCACTGGAATACGTCGTTAGTGTAAATTAGTAAAAGCAATTGTGCTCGCAGACACTACAGAGTGAACGAATTAGCTTTGTGTTGTGATAATTTTTAATAGCTGAGGAGTTCAGTCAGCATTATCGTCTCAGAAGAGACACTCTGACGAACATAGGTACAATGAAGCTGTGAATACCGTCAAAAATATCTGCATACAACAGGATTCGAATCGTCGATCCATTTTCAGATATGAAAGACAGGTACTGTACCTGTTCATCGACAATGACGGCCCATGCCTCTTTCACTTCGACGTTTAATTTCCATGTCATAACTTTGATTCAATTTTTACAGCGTTCGTTTACTTTCTATCATAGTAAATCGCTTGATCGTTATTAGTGGTACTTGTATTATAACAACACGCTATGAATAGTATATTGTGGCATGTTCCTTTCATTCTGGCGCGAAGATTGCATACAGTCACTTTTGCTGTGCAAGGCTGGTTCATTTTACGCGACTGACATGACGTAGGTAGCAAGCAAAGCAATCTCTACCTTAAGGGTCGTATTCATGAACGAGACTTTGACTTCGACTTACGTAAGTTCACTTAGTTGAGTTTCGTGGAAGTCTGTTTCATAGACGCAACTTTTACAAAGTAGACTCTGGCGTAAGTAGACTTTGGTAAGTTACGATGTGAAGAATTAGATATGAAGTTGGCAATGAAAACAATGGAAGAGCAGTGCAGCGTCTCCCATCACTCAATGTTTTTTCTTAATAAAGAATTAGAAGAAGAAGAAATTCAGCTGTCTCTTGCGTTATATATCGCATTGAACTTTAAACTCAATCCAATACAGTTAATACAGTTAATTTTTATTTCTCGACGATGGATGGAAAGAAAAAATTGCCAGCCTTCAACAACTATGAAAGGGAGGTGTTACTAGAACTAGTGAAAGAGAAGAAAGATACAGCTGAAAACGAAATCAATACACTTCATCTCGTGGTTGACTATGCCCCGACAATTGAAACTAAAAATTCCTTTCCTATTACGGAAAACCTCAGCATGGTTGCAACATGTACTTATTATTGGTACATGGGTGCAATCAATAGCTGCAACCACTCCAGGGAATCGGGATCTTTTATACACACATCGCACATTATTTTGACATTCAGCTTCATTTAGGAACGAAACAAACTGTGGTCTCTTTCGGGCAGCCAGGATCAATATTCTTCTGATTATTCTACATACTGAGGGCTGGCTTACTCCTCGTAAATCAGCGGAATCAATGTGGAAGTTACCTGAAAACCATGGAAGTGTGAAAGGCTATTGTATTTACCATAAGAATGCATTAATCTGTATTGATCTTCCCTTAACCTAACTAGATAACACGATGAGTAGAAAGTGTAAAAACTTTGCGCTATAGTAACAATAATTTTAGCATAATATCTTAACGACCGGGTGAGTTGTCCGTGCGGTTAGGGGCGCTCGACTGTGAGCTTGCATCCGAGGGAGAGTGCGTTCGAACCACACTGTCGGCAGCCCTGAAGGTCGTTTTCCGTGGTTTCCCATGTTCACACCAGGCTGTACCTTAATTAAGGCCACGACCGCTACCTTCCCATTCCTGGGTTTTTCCTATCCCATCGTCGCCATAAGACCTATCTGTGACGATGTGATATAAAGCAAACAGAAAAAAATTAACGAAATTAGCAACTGTATTATTGGAGGTATGGGTGATCCTCGATTATTATATTTCTGTAATTCGTCTTCAAACATCGTTAACACATCTAATACTGTACGTTTGTCGAATCTATATCGCTTTCTGAACTCATTTTATGTATAAAAGTCAACTAAGTTCCGTGCATCTCTTATAATACGCCGAGGATTAGGCACAACGTACTGAATAATTCCCTGGATCTCTTCAATTTCGTCTACAAAATTAACTACACCAGCAATATCTGCCATTTTGTTATTTTTCTGATCTCAGAGTCTACTTAAGTACGGAACATCGGCGACTTGGAAGTAAAGTCGCCATTTAAGTTTACTTACCTCCAAGTAGCGATTATGAAATGGAAATGGCGACTTACTGCCTTCTAAGTCTAAGTCTAAGTCAAAGTCTCGTTCATGAATACGACCCTAAGAGGCGGCCGGAGCTGGAACGGCCGGCCACCAGCTCAGTAGTTGTTGTAACATGGGTCAAAAGTTTGTAATGGTTTTTATAAGGAAACGGAACAAGGTAAAATTATTTTGTTTTTATAGCGCACGGTAGTCTGTGATACACTTTTCATTAGTGCAAAAACATTTCAAAAAGAAATGCAAATATAGTTATAAAATGGTCATTAAAATAACGAATCTCCATATGAAATTGAGCTCTGAACCGCGGTTTTCCTAAACTTGTTTTAAGTCAAGATGGTGTTCAAATTGGAAGCAAACTATACCGTAGCGAAGTTTATATTTTTCTCTAAGGGGCTACTTTAACATACTTCAAAATTAGGGATTCTTTATATATTTAATCGTGATTTTAATAAAGCTCTGCTTATTGACTTACGAGTGTCGGCCGAATGCTAGTGCTGGTAGTTCAGCCAGTTTCCGTCAGATGCCGCAGCGCCTTGTCCTTGAAGAGGGATGATGACAGATTAGCTCTACCCACGCAGGGATGTGGTGAGTGAGATGTTCAGCTGCTATCAGTCGCTTTCTCACCTTTGCTTCATAACAAGCGGCAGTGGACACGCTGACAATACTTTGTTACTCGCTAGTTGTGTATGACCTTTCAGTAGCACGTTATATTTTGTCGTGTTTTAATATGCCGTATCTTTTTACCGAGTGCAATGGAATGGCAAAATGCTTGATTTGTAATAAGACTTTAAACTTTATTAAAAACTAGCAAGATACCCGTGCTTCGCTACGGTATTATACTGAAATTTATAATTGAATGCTTATTGTTTTATATATAATCCGCGGAAATTCGCGATGTGACTCGTTTTATGAGAGCATCCGCCAAAATTCGCGATCTGACTCGTTTTCTAATCACTTACGGCAAGTTTCCTCAATTTTTCAATCTTTCTTTCCAGCAATCGATTTCGTACTTTCCGGCCTAGGTCCAGGTATTCCACCCTGTCAGTTGGGTCCCTAAATCTTTGCCATATTTTCCTATAAGCATTCTTAATATGGATCAAATCCATCGGGAGATCCGGCGTGGTGTCGTCTTGGGTTCCTTGGCGGTACTGTACCCGCGGCCGGACTGCATTCTTAGTCATTACCTGTCAAGGACCCATTTCCAGCAAGATCCGCACATTTGACGACGGCCCAGAACATTATTATTATTATTATTATTATTATTATTATTATTATTATTATTATTATTATTATTATTATTATTATTATAGATGTTCTGGACCCCACAGCAAGATGCAAGACCGCTACTTGGTGGTAAAATACATCTGCTGCCATTGTCATTGTTGACAATGTGACCAGTACCATTGTCGTGCGCAGGCAAGTGTGCGGGATTTCTGGCGATACGAATGGCATACCTCCGTGCATTATTGACCTTGTTATAGAGATGAACAAAATATACGGTCAATCTAATTCCTATCGTTTATTTCAAATGTGTTTAAATTTTTATTTATATGGCAGGAGAATCTACTGTAATATAAGAACGTTCTCCGAAGGAAAAGATGGCTGTAGAAAACGAACCCAGGAAAGATAAAAAATGATCGGTTTATGATCAGAATAAGTACATCGAAAATCTACAGCCTGTTTCCAGTCATTCGACAGGGTCAGGAATGGAAAGAATAAAGCGCCATCTAGCGGCGACAATAGGAATTGTGCCGGCTGCCGAAGCACTCCTCTGGGGCAATGATCGATGAATGACAAATGAAATGAAATATTGGACAGTGTTGCTGGAATGAATGATGACGGGGAAACCCGGAGTATCCGGAGAAAAACCTGTCCCGCCACCGTTTTGTCCAGCACGAATGTCACATGGAGTGACCGGGATTTGAACCACGGAACCCAGCTGTGAGAGGCCGGCACGCTGCCGCCTGAGCAACGCAGGCTCCTTATAAGTACATTATGCGCAGTAAAATAAATTGGTCCCACCTCCTTTTACACCCCACAACCCTTAAGTTCATTTATTTTATTTAAAAGAAGGCGTGTTTCTTTATGTTTAAAGGAGATTCCAAACACCAATGTTCACGTCTATTACATTCAGTTTTGAGATATAAGTATCCCCATAAAAATAATTCACTTTCTTTCACTTCCTTTCACACTTCTCCCCCCCCCCCAAGTGAATTTTCCGGCAAAAAGACTTGTTTCTTTAATACTAAAGGATCTTCTAAATACCAATTATCACGACTCTAACTTCTTCAGTTTTTGATTTATGTGTCCTCATGAAAGGAATTCAACTCCTTTTCACTCCCGTCCCCCAAGATGGTTTCCCCCAAAACGCGATTTTCTTTGTTTTTAAAGGAGATCAAAATACCAATTTTCACATCTGTAACAACTTTAGTTTTTATTAGATGCATGTATTCTCATACAATTAAGTCAATAATTTTTCACCCCCCACCCTTCATAGGATTTTCCGAGAATGCGTGTCGCTTTACTTTGAAAGCAGATTCCAAATATCAAATTTCACGTCTGTAACATCTTCATTTTTAAGATATCAGTAGCCTAATTATAAGAATTCAACACCATTTTCAGTCACTCATACCCCCGTCCACCCAAGTTGTTTTTCCGAAAACTAAAAATACACGTTTATTTATTTTAATAGAGACAAAAATACTATTTTTCACTTCTGTAACACGTTAATTTTTTGAGATTTACTGAAGAAATTCTCATTTTAAAATTTCACCCAAATTTTAGTTCCCCTTATGTGGAGTTTCCAAAAACAAATCACCTATGATTCTTTACATTTACAGGAGATTCTAAATACCCAATTTTTACGTCTGTAACATTTTACGTTTCTCAGATATTCTCCTGTAAATGTAAAGAATCATAGGTGATTTGTCTTTCAAAAACATACAACCCAATTTGTCACTCCTGTTTAAGCGCCATTAATTGGATTTTCCAAAAACAAAAACATACAACCCAATTTGTCACTCCTGTTTAACCGCCATTAATTGGATTTTCCAAAAACAAAAACAAAAATACATGTTTCTTTATTCTTAAAGGAGATCCCTTATACAAATTTTCAGTTCTGTAATATCTTCAGTTTCTGCGATATATGTATCCTCATTAAAGGCATTCAACCCATTATTCACCCTTTTACACCCCTCCTATTGGGATTTACTGAAAACAAAAAAATACGTGTTCCTTTATTTTTAAGGGAGATTCTAAATACCAATTTGTACATTTGTTAACTTTTAAAGTTTTAAGATGTAGTCACACTCAACTTTAAATATTCACCCCCCTTTTCACCCCCCCATTATTTGGATTTTCCAAAAACGAAGAAATGCATGTTTCTTTATTTTTAAAGTAGATCCCAAATACCAATTTTCAGGTCTGTAATACCTTCAGGTTGTGAAATATAAGTAGCCTCACTAAAGGCATTCAACCCATTATTCACCCTTTTCCACCCTTCCTATTGCGATTTTCCGAAAACAAAAAAAAAAGTGTTTCTTTATTTTTAAAGGAAATTCTATATACCAATTTTTACATCTATAAACTTTAAAAGTTTTGAGATATAGATACACTCATTTTCAAAATTACCCCCTTTTCACCCCCCATTAATTGGATTTTCCAAAAACAAAAGAATGCGTGTTTCTTTATTTTGAAAGGAGATCCCAAACAGCAATTTTCAGGTCTGTAATATTTTCAGTTTCTGAGATATAAGTATCGTCATTAAAGGCATTCAACCCATTTTCACCCCTTTTCACCCCTCCTATTGGGATTTTCCGAAAACAAAAAAAATACGTGTTTCTTTATTTATAATGAAAATTCTAAATACCAAGTTTTACATCTGTAAAATTTTCAAAGTTTTGAGATATTGATACACTCATTTTAATAATTCACCCCCCTTTTCCCCCTCCCATTAATTTGATTTTCCAAAAACAAAAAAATACGTGTTTCTTTATTTTTAAAGGAGATCAAGTGTACCAATTTTCAGGTCTGTAATATCTTCAGTTCCTGAGATATAAGTACCGGTATCCTGATTAAAGGCATTCAACCCCTTTTTCAGCCTTTTTCACCCCTCCTATTGGGATTTTCTGAAAACAAAAAAATACGTGTTTCCTTATTTTTAAAGAAGATCCTAAATACCAATTTTTACTTCTGTAAACTTTTAAAGTTTTGAGATATAGATACACTCATTTTAAAATTTCAACCCCCTTTTCACCCCCTTAGCGACGGAATATCCAAAAATCCTCTCTTAGCGAGCACCTACATCTTAATATGAATGTATCCACAAAATTTCATTTCTTTATGTTCAGTAGTTTTGGCTCGGCGATGATGAATCAGTCAGTCAGTCAGTCAGTCAGTCAGGACAAGTTATTATATATATATAGATTTTAACACTGGGCGAGCTGGCCATGCGGTTAGAGGCGCGCGGCTGTGAGCTTGCATCCCGGAGATAGTGGGTTCGAATCCCACTGTCGTCAGCCCTGAAGATGGTTTTACGTGGTTTCCCATTTTCACACCAGGAAAATGCTGGGGCTGTGCCTTAATTAAGGCCGCGGCCGCTTCCTTCCAACTCATAGGCCTTTCCTATCCCATCGTCGCCATAAGACCTATCTGCGTCTGTGCGACGTAAAGCAACTAGCAAAAAAAGAGATGTCACTTGAAGAAGGATGTATGAAAGTGAGGAGCCCGGCACAAGTAAGTGGAAATAAAGCTAGGACTCAGGTAAGGGCTATGTGGTCGCCAACCCAGACTCCCAAGTTCAGAGCCTATGGGGCCCGCTTTAGTCGCCTCTTACGACAGGCAGGGGATACTGTGGGTGTTATTCTATTACCCCCACCTACAGAGGGAAGTTGCAGTGCCCCTCAGCTGTTGCATTCTTTACCAGCACCGTTTCCAGGTTTCATAACGTGTAGGTATACAAAACCGTCGTTTACAGTCCTTGTATTTCTTGGAAATTGGGTTATCCAACGTAACTGGAATAACTCACAGGTCAGATAGGTCATTCCGGTGAGCAGCGTTGCTATTGGCTAAAGCGCCTGACGTCACCGAGAGCGAGAATGAAGTGGTAGGCCTATATTTTTGAGCTTAGTAGTTACTCTAATTACACTCCACTCAAATCATGAAATACAGAACTAATGGATATTTAGATGCTGTAACATTTATTATTAAAACCTATACGAAAACATACGACTTCAAATCCGTCTTTGTAAAGACAAAGAGACTCTCACAACGGCTCGGGAACGCAGGCCTTCTGCCTCTTGGCAGGTTCGATCCTGGCTCAGGGCGGTGGTATTGGAAGGTCGACACGTTAAAGAACTCTTGCGGGACAACATTCCTGCACCTCTGTGCCTCCGAAAACAAGTTATTTGATCGAATTCAAATTTTAACACAGTATGCAATGGGATGTTTTATACATTGTTTATAAATTTCAGAACTGTTTGTTTCCAAGAGGAAAAAACTGTTATAAATTTGTAAGGCTCTTTTTTTACTCAGGGTTGTTGGAAAATTCCGTTCTTGGTCGCGTTACAATATTTATCGTATGTCCAAAAGTATCACTGTGTGACTAAAAAATTCGTAAATGAATTAACTTCTGTTATATCAGTTTGTATTTTCATTGGATAGAATTATACGAATTATGTATCACTGACTGGCCGGTACAGGGAAAGACGTGAGGCGGGGACGGGATTGATGCTCTACTTCATTTCAACATCGGAAACAGTGTCCGGCGTGCTGGCCTTTGGTCACAGGGGTCCCAGTTTCGATTCCCGGCAGGGTTGGGAATTTTAACCATAATTGGTTAATTTCTCTGGCATGGGGGCTGGGTGTATGTGTCGTCTCCATCATCATTTCAACCTCATCACGACGCGCAGGTCGCCTACGGGAGTCAAATCAAAAAACCTGCATCTGGCGAGCCGAACTTGTCTTCGGACACTCCCGGCACTAAAAGTCATACGCCATTTCATTTATATTTGTCGGAAACAGTACCTTATTTTGACTGTTTTGCTCAGCACTAACCCATGCTCAATAATTTCCTGGAATGTTTCGCATTCCGTACAAATGTCAACACCATCAGCTCCGTGCAAGTACTGTATCACAACTTCCTGGTGACAGACTATGTGACGCTGGAGGGTGAGAGGGGAATCGCTCGCTCGGCCTTGGCCTGTCTTACTGACATCTATGCACCCGCGATGTAATTATCAGTGGAGTTAGCTGTCGACAGCAACGAGACTAGTGGCGATATTTTGAAATAAAATGTGAATCTAGAACTGACTCCGGCCGCCTAGCAGTGTTAGATCGGCTGCGTATCATCGTGAATTTTAAGGGGCTGATGGATCACATTGTAGAGTTATCACTCTATCAGTATCACTCGTTCTTCAGCAATAGATCTGTTATAAGCTGATTCTAGTATTTACGTATTTTTAAACGGTAGGCTCTACTATAATCCCCGGTGCGATCTCGTAACCACTATTTGCTAAGGGCAATTCATTTATCCCATCCTTGCGTTGTTTGGATACACACGATTTTCTATGTTGTCGGAGCAATAATGGTGGCTAGCATAGATTTCCCTGTTTTTGTACCTAACACCATAGTTGTTTGGTTTAGAAGACAATCAGATCTTTTTTTTTTTTTTTTTTTTGCTATTTGCTTTTACGTCGCACCGACACAGATATGTCTTATGGCGACGATGGCATAGGAAAGGCCTAGGAAGTGGAAGGAAGCGACCGTGGCCTTAATTAAGGTACAGCCCCGGCATTTGTCTGGTGTGAAAATGGGAAACCACGGAAAACCATCTTCAGGGCTGCCGACAGTGGGGCTCGAACCCACTATCTTCCGATTACTGGATACTGGCCGCACTTAAGCGACTGCAGCTATCGAGCTCGGTACAATCAGATCTCTATTGCTGTAAGTAAATTACGTATCTCATAACATTACCGTCTCCAGTAACGTTGGTAATTCGAGATTATTTTTCAAACCCCAATGTCGGCAGCCCTGAAGATGGTAATCCATGGTTTCCCCATTTTCACAGCAGGCAAATGTTGGGTCTGTACCGTAACTAAGACCACGGCCGCTTCCTTCCCGCTCCTAGTCCTTTCCTCTCCTATTGTCGCTGTAAGACCTATCTGTGTCAGTGTGACGTAAAGCAAGTTGAATTGAATGGCGTTTCAGTGCGGTAACTGCGCGTTATTGGATTTTAGCACGTAAATATACTCCCACTAAGGGTGAAAATTCCGATACATCGGTGTCTTTTAAAATTGAAATGATGGTAATAGAAGAATATGAGAATATTTTCACCTGCAACATGAATGCATAAGCAGTTCGTGACCTCCAGAAGAAGACCTTGACTTTGTGGATGAGACAGGATGAGGTTGTAGGCACGATATAAAGAGCTCGATTGACTTATTTAGCTCATTGTCTAGTTCAATGAGTAGTAATGATTTTAGCGTCTGAGTCAGGTTGAAGGAAAGCAAACTGGGAGGTCCGAATGTACACCACGGTTTACGAGACTGGTGATATTGTGGTCATAACTCTCGAGACCTAACCCAAGGATGGGATAGTCCATTTCTAAAATCTTGCTTGGACTAGCTGGGTTTCGAACCTCGGCTGCCTTGATAAGATGGTAGGCTGAAGTAGGGTTGAAGGTGACTGCATCAACCTCATGATACGTCTATTAAATGGAGAGAAATATTTCATTATTAATGTAACGATTGTAAGGTATTTACGTTAGTAATGACTGCACTGACCTACATGGAGTTTGGACGATATTTTGCAGTACCCAGCTGAGTAGCTCAGACGGTAAAGCCCTGAACTTCGGAACTCAAGTTGGCAGGTTTCATCTCGGCCAGCCTCCTGTCGGCAGGTTGACTGGAATGTGAAAGAACTCATGTGGGACAAAAGTCCCGCATCCCAGCATCTCCGAAAACCATAAACGTAGTTAATTAGACGTATAATCTCTATTATTATTATTATTATTATTATTATTATTATTATTATTATTATTATTATTATTATTATTATTAATATTATTATTATTATTACAGTGAAAGCCCGGTTAAACACGTCCCGATTCACCACATATTCGGACTGAACGCGGTACAATATATGTGTCCGAAATGAAATCATCAATGAAATTATTATTTTTTAAATGTATTAACGAACGGCATAGAGGGATTCTGCGTTACTTATTAATTGCACACTAAACAGAACTTCAAGGAATTTTAGAAATTGCGTGCCTGCCTATTCACAGAAATAATGGGACGTGAACAATTGGTCAAGTTTTTATGTACACAGGGAAGGACCTTCCCCCATTTCCCTCAATAACTCAAACTTGTTTGCCTGCACTCGCGCTTACAAAACAAGTGACCATGTTGTTTTTAAGCTTTTATCACACAATACCTTAGTTAGGTCTTGAGTTCGGAGCAGGTGCTGTGGTGTCAAAAAGAAAAGCATACTCTGTGAACGATAAATTGAACATAATCGATGGTGTGAAGAATGAAATGTTGAATGTGTGTATTTTAGTACAGTGCCTTTCAAAAATGTGTGTTTCCTTGTAGCCTATTTTTTTTCACGTCGTAATGATCATTCTTGTGTGCATCCTCCTTCTTTCCCACTCGGCTTGAATCTCTCTGGTAGCTCGTGTTATTGGGATGGTTGATCTATTGTCTACGTAGGCCTATATCTCTAATTAGATAGTCACTTAAATTTGGAAATATATCTCGGTACTGTCTGCGAACGGCCTTGGAGGAGTGTAAAGTAATGATTTCCACTATCCGTAACACTGACTAATATTAATGATGGACGGTTAGCTCTATGGTATGGCCGTCTTTGTCCCCAGGAATAATGAAAATCCACAGCCTGTTTCCAGTCATTTGACTGGGTCAGGAATGGAATGAATGAAGCCCTCATCTAGCGGCGAGGATAGGAACTGTGCCGGCTGGCGAAGCCTGTCGCACTCCTCTGGGGCAATGATCAATGAATGATTAATGAAATGAAATAATACTGGAGAGTGTTGCTGGAATGAAAGATGACAGGGAAAACCGGAGTACCCGGAGAAAAACCTGTCCCGCCTCCGCTTTGTCCAGCACAAATCTCACATGGAGTGACCGGGATTTGAACCACGGGACCCAGCGGTGAGAGGCCGGCACGCTGCCGCCTGAGCCACGAAGGCTCCCCAGGAATAATATGTTACTAATTTCTAGTGTAGGGTGAGTGAATTCTGTGTCCTCGATGCCACTGACGGGAATTGAGCCGACGTCCTGCCGTGTGAACCATGTTCGCCTTCATCGCCTCGGCTAAATTGAGCACCTCGGCTCAGTTTAGATCTTGGCTGGAGGTTTAAGGCTGGATACCCTTCCTGCACCCGTGGGCTGGGTGAGTGAATATCCCACTCGAAGTCGACGGGACTTGAAGACGGGACACTGGGATTTGGAGTCCACTTCCTAGACCACTGCGTCTGCTCTGGTGGCCGTATCCTGTATTCTCTAAACATTATCCCAGCATTCTGCTGGACTGGAGTAGGGGAAACGTCAGAAAACCACTTCTAGGATGGCGATGTAAGGATTTGGATGCACCTCTCTTTTGAGTTGGTGTCAAGAGGTTAAGTGTGTCTCTTTATCAGCACTTCGTCAATAAAAAGGTACACTTACATACCTTAGAAGGAGTTTAATAGAGAATATTCGCTACAAATTGCCATGAATGCTGGTTTATTGGCAAAGTAGGTACTGGAAAAGAAAAAAAACACTCAGTTTTTTCTGTCCGGATGCTCACAACGGGAACATTGTCCTCTCACCCACAAGACATCAGAACTTGTGGAGATGTCCCTTAAATTGCCACATCTAAAAATGGTGCACCGAGCTCGATAGCTGCAGTCACTTAAGTGCGGCCAGTATCCAGTATTCGGGAGATAGTAGGTTCGAACCCCACTGTCGGCAGCCCTGAAAATGGTTTTCGGTTTCCCATTTTCACACCAGGCAAATGCTGGGGCTGTACCTTAATTAAGGCCACGGCCGCTTCCTTCCCACTCCTAGCCCTTTCCTGTCCCATCGTCGCCGTAAGACCTATGTGTGTCGGTGCGACGTAAAATAACTAGCAAAAAGAAAAATGGTGCAACTGAGCACGAAGAAAAATCCCCCATTAAAATTAATTGACAGTCAGATTCTATAATTTTTGTCCTAATATCTTGACAAAGTTGAAGTCCGGCTCCCTGGTTGAATGATTATTGCATTGACCTTTGATTCAGAGGGCCCCTGGTTCGATTCCCCGTCGGACAGAGGATTTTAACTGTTTGTGGTTCATTTCTCAGGCTCGGTGACTGGATTTTTGTGATCGTTCCAATACACATCTTCATCGACATGCAACACATCACAGTACAAACCACCACAGAGAGACACGTAATACCCCCCCCCCCCCACATATGGTTGGCGTCAAGAAGGGCATCCTGTCATAATATTTGGCTTAATGTACATTGGTGCCGACCATAGATGAAGGCCACGGAAGATAAAAAAGCTTCACAAAGATAAGCGTTGTCTGGCGAGGGGTAATTTAGTGCGGGAACTACTTTTCTCCTCGCAGGGTACAGAAGTCTATGTGTTAAAATGCAGTTTAATAATGTGTTATCTGTTTTACGTCCCACTAACTACGTTTAACGTTTTAGGAGACTCCAAGATGTGAGAAATCTGTCCCGCATGAGTTCTCTTACTTGCCAGCAAGTCTACCGACACGAGGCTGATGCATTTGAGCACCTTCAAATACCACCGGACTGAGCCGGGATCGAACCAGCCAACTTGAGCTCAGAAGGCCAGCGCTCTACCGTTCGAGTTATTCAGCCCGACAGAATGCAGTTTATTATCCATTCCACACTTCGATTCTGTCTCTGTAGTTGTTGGTTCATTTTGGGAGAATAAACTTCTCAATCGCTTAAAATGACGGGACGGTCCCCTTTAATTATGCTGAAAATATTGGATAAGTGATAATGGAGGAAATATGATGAAAACTACAGGAAAGAAATTGACGTCTTTTCATTTCCGAAAAACTTATCACGCTCTTTCACTGCCATGCTACCTAAGATTGGGTATGCTAAATGTTGAGATGTAGGGGTATATGCACTGATAAAAAAAAGGGAGACCAATTTCACGGTAGAAGTGAAATGAGAATGCTTCAAGGGTGAAGGTGTTATATGAGACACTAGCTGATGTACCCGTGCTTCGCTACGGAATTCTACACTGTATACAGAATTGCAGGTTAGGTAGAGTACACGTTGTGTGCAAGATTGTATTAAATTGCATAGCTCTTAACGTTACCCTGGAAACGCGACGGAGAAATCACCAAACCGTCTTTTCTCATATGAAGAGTGCGTTAGGGAATTTTCATTGTAATGGTAGGCCTGCTTGCCTACCATCAGTCACAATCACGTTGGAGAAATGCATTATAATGGCAGACACTCACTCTCCACCTGCTTTTTACATCCTCAGAAAGACTGTCTTAGTGGTTTTCCCAACTGAAATGAACATAGGCCATTACAATGACGTCAGTAGGAATGGCGCGAGTAAAAGCAATGATTTCACATGAAATACTCGATCAAATGGAAAACCACACGTTTTATCCCTTTTAACGAACAGTGCTACGCTACCGATCTAAAAGTTCAAAGTTCCAGAGCTGGAATGTCCAGGCCGCAGACAGCCGTGATCCGTGAACACTTTTTGTGTTTTCTCGGAGGTGGGGGTCGAATAGTGGAGAGTCCCAGGTCTAAACTATGTCCTTTTACTAATCTGTTTCCTAGGAGTACCCGATGAGTCAGAGAATCTAAATTCACTACACTGGCGGCGGAAAAATCTATCTGACTTGGAGGCAATTTTTTCCTCCAAGCCAGAGGAGAAACCACCTCTTCACTGCTAATTTTGAATAACATGAATGTATAATTTAATAAAAGTGAAGAGGAAGAAGCTCTTTTTAAGAAACAGCTATTTTCAGGACTGAATTTTGAGTTATTTAGTGAATTCTGGTGCTATTATTTGGAATATGCCTAAATTGTAATTTGTTTCTTGCTACGGCTTTACGTCGCACCGACACAGACAGGTCATATGGCGACGATGGGATAGGAAAGGCCTTAAGTCGCTTAAGTGCGGCCAGTATCCAGTAATCGGGAGATAGTGGGTTCGGGACCCACTGTCGGCAGCCCTGAAGATGGTTTTCCGTGGTTTCCCATTTTCATACCAGGCAAATGCCGGGGCTGTACCTTAATTAAGGCCACGGCCGTTTCCTTCCAATTCCTCGGCCTTTCCTATCCCATCGTCGCCATAAGACATATCTCTGTCGGTGCGACGTAAAGCAAATAACAAAAAAAATTGGAAACCACGGAAACAATATTCAGGGCTGCCGACAGCGGGATTCGAACCCACTATCTGCCGGATGCAAGTTCACAGCCGCGCGCCGCTAACCGCACTACCACCTCGCCCGGTAAATTGTAATTCTTGACCAGGTCATACTACTACTTCTACTACTAATACTACTAATTAAGCCTCTTCCTTAAGAGTGCACACTGCTCATTCAAAACAGCGCGTCAGAGTAGGGATCGAATAGGTGGAATACTATGACGAACTAGTGAGTTACGTACCAGCAGTACGGTATCAGAAAATGTATGAGCCAGGGGAATGCCATGCTAAACAAGAAAGTTTTCTAACTCCCCAGCTATTTCCCGCCAATATTCAATCAGGCTGTTATACTCGGTACGCAGCGGTTATCCCATCTATCGGAGTTGAGCGGCAGCATAAGAGACAAAGAACATCACCACAAACAATGGTCAATGTAATGTTATGCGCTTTCAATATTGTAGGCCTTGACATTTAGTTTTCTTCCGACTCTGAAATACCACTCTTATCACAGTCGGTACGGTAAAATTGTATAAAACATAAATGGTCCGAAATTGTATTCTCTTTTATTTTTAATAATAATAATGTTATTTGCTCTACGTCCCACTAACTACTTTTTAAGGTGCCGGAATTTAGTCCCGCAGGAGTTCTTTTTACATGCCAGTAAATCTACCGACACGGGGCTGTCGTATTTGAGCACCTTCGAATACTACCGGACTGAGCCAGGATCGAACCTGCCAAGTTGGGGTTAGAAGGCCAGCGCCTTAACCGTCTGAGCCACTCAGCCCGGCTCTTTTACTTTTGTTATGTAGTACTTTTCGATAGGATCAATAACGTAGGTATTTAAAAATTAAATTTTAGGCGCCTTCCCCTAAACTACAATTTCATACAGGGCGAATAAAATTGTTTATAACTTAGACTGTAGCTTCTTATTCCCCGACTCTATATACCGACTTTCATTAAATCCAGTTAACCCATTTTCTCGTGGCTCGGCGTTGATATGGACTTGGCAAAAAAAAAAAAAAAAAAAAAAAAAAAAAAAAAAAAAAAAAAAAAAAAAAAAAAAACGTGAATATGTGTTATAAAAGCCGGTACGGTAACAATGTATGGCATAAATAATGGGAAATTTACTTCTATATAACTTTAGTTATGTAGTATTTATCGATAGGACCACTAATAATATATTTGAGAATTCAATTTTGGGCCTTCCCCTAAACTACCATTTCACACAGCGTGAGTAAAACGGTTTTTAGCCTAGATTGTAGTGGCTCTTTCCCGACTTCACATACCGATTTTCATTAAATTCTCTTCAGCCGTTTTGTCGTGATGCGTGTACATACAGACAGACAGTAATTACGGAAAAGTAAAAAGTGCATTTCCTTGTTACTATGGACATGACCGATACAGAAATACCATTCTTTTCAAATTCTGAGCGATGTACAGACAAAACTCTTATTATATTTATATAGATCATCATCATCATCATCATCTGTTTACCCTCCAGGTTCGGCTTTTCCCTCGGACTGAGCGAGGGATCCCACCTCTACCGCCTCAAGGGCAGTGTCCTGGAGCTTCAGACTCTTGGTTGGGGGATACATCTGGGGAGTATGACCAGTACCTCGCCCAGGCGGCCTCACCTGCTATAGTGAACAGGGGCCTAGTAGGGGGATGGGAAGATTGGAAGGGATAGGCAAGGATGAGGGAAGGAAGCGGCCGTGGCCTTAAGATAGGTACCATCCCGGCATTTGCCTGGAGGTGAAGTGGGAAACCACGGAAAACCACTTCGAGGATGGCTGAGGTGGGAATCGAACCCGCCTCTGCTCAGTTGACCTCCCGAGGCTGAGTGGACCCCGTTCCAGCCCTCGTACCACTTTTCAAATTTCGTGGCAGAGCCGGGAATCGAACCGGGACCTCCGGGGGTGGCAGCTAATCACGCTAACCACTACACCACAGAGGCGGCATTTATATAGATGTCAAGCATATTTGAAGAAATGGAAGAGTTTTCTTGTTTCTGGTGTATGGTTACTTGTAGAAAAATTAGTACCGCTTGATTCTTTGAATGAAAAAGGCAAAGCGAAATATTAAACTTAAGTTGGGGGTCAGTTAGTGTGTTTCAACATATTTATAGAAATAAATCAGCTTGTAATAGCTAATGAGGTAGTGAGACATGCCAAGGAGAATGGATTAGTTACTTTTCAGACACAGAGCCTATCGAATGGCATACTGAATTTCTGAATATTGCATTAAATGTGCACGAACGATTTTAATCATTTTTTGCAGCAGCGCAATGGAACCAATTTTTGGAGTCATGGACAACATTTAGTTGATTAATTAAGCCGCAGACATCAGAAATATCATCATGTATTAACTGCAACAACCCGCCACCTCTCTTCAAAAATTAGTTCCGGGACGCGGTCTGATAACATTACAAAACTAGCTGAGGACGCCATGAAGCAGTCAGTGGTACACTCACTCTTACGCCTTAGTCACAGTCAGCCAGCACTAAGTTATGCTCTTTCTATCAACGGGACTTGTACGGCATTTGGTATCAGCCACGTCGCAGTGATAATAACTTTTGTGTAGGAAGAGAGTTGGAAATATGTTAAGATTTCCGCGGCGCAGTGCCGTTCTACCTGTCCGACTCAACAAACATTTGTACGTTGCAATTCAAAAACTTCAATCAGACTTGCATCGTTAGAAAAGTAAAGAGGGATGAAGTCGTATAATTAATTTAACAAGTTCAAATGCTGAACATTGAAGGTAGCTTATTGCCAGAGAAGTGGCTATAATACACTAGCGATTGATAAAAATAAATAGAGAAGGACAGTATAGTTAAAAGAGACTCATTAAACCCATAGTTTGTACAAGCAGAAGAGTAGACGGTAGCCAGGATTTCACATGGATGAAAGGTAAGATGGTCAAGGTCACATTCCTAAAGACAGTCCAGTTCGGGAGAAAGGGGTAATGACCACTAAGCTCTGTTTACAAACAGTTAACTGGAGCCAGGAGTTGCAGAAGTAGAAAAGCTCTGAACAGCTGATCAGTAAAGGATTATTTCGGTTATATGAATGTATATTCCAGAGACAAACGTGGTTTATAATCTCATCGTAAAAATGTATGTAATTACTGTGTAATATAGAATAAGCTTCAAGAATAACTTGTGATAAACTGGTGCGTGTGATCAGTGAAATAAAAATGCATTCTATTGGAGTATTCTACTGTTCCTATACCACGATCACGGCCTTTGTCATGGAATAACTTCGTCATGAAAACGGGGACTGACTGAATGCAGTAATCAACCGATGATCCAGTAAAAAGGTAAAGACAATTTTGAATTTACTTTTTTGTAATTAATGTGACGGTGAGCAAAGCTTTTTCGATGTAGGTTAGAATAATATAGAATTCCCACGTGGAGGATTATGTGATTAGTTACAAGATGTAGAAATTGAATTCACGTACCTAATAATAATGATATCAATAATAATAATGATGATTATAGTCCGGATGGGAGACTGGAGCAGTCAGATTGAACGATCGGAATTTGAATGTTTTAATCTTGCATGATCGATGAGATAAGTTTGAGTGTATTAGTGTCATTTTTTTATATTTGTCCTAATAATCTGAGATATCCGACGCCTATCGGAGTAAATATAACTGTCATTTTGTTTGAAGGAGAGTTACCACAAAAATAATAATGATAATACGAATAAGAAAATGTCAGATAAAGTCCGTCAATAATACGAAAGCTTTGTAGTTAGCGTGTACTTAGTAATAATTGGTCACAGTGTTAATTTATGTCCATAATATATAAATAACCGACTAGTTGTGCAAAATAATATATTTATCTTGAACGTATAATGAATTTAGCTGAGGTAGCATATGATTGTCAAGTAGTAAAAGTATAAAACAGAGTATTTGAATATAAGGATTTGAGAATAATAATAATAATCCTAGGTAAAAGTTTATAAGGAAAAATTTGTAATTATCCGTGAGTTTGAAATGTACAGTAGAAGCAAAGGACTATTGTGTAGGCAATCATAGTTTGATTATAGAAAGAGTAATGCCGTATTGGTAATTTGGGACTCCATTGCTAACTTGCAGGAGAGGAAATAAATAAGATGCAGGCGATAAAGAGGTCCAAGTGAGAGATGGAAAATACGATCACGACTATAAAATGATATCCCTAGTGTAATTAATATGTGAAATACGAGAGTGGAGGCTGGAAAGGCCATGTTTTGAAGAAAATATGTGATAATCGTTTGTAAGGAAATAGAAGACGAATGATAATTTAAAAATAATTAGCTCGATGAATCGTAACTCAAATCTACGTGGATAAATATGACATGAAAATAATAAGAGGTATTGAATACGCCAGTAATTAAGAGGGATCGCAAGAGATAATAAGGAATGACAGATGAAGTCATTATTTCAGAGACGAAGTTGCTCGTAGACATTATCGTGGAAACAAATGGACCAATGGTGATATGAGAACAATAAGCAAGATAACAATAAGATTGGAATAATGTTATGTTGATTAGATTATTAAATTCTGAGACGAATATAGTAAAACTGTAGGAGGATAACAATTTATGGATTGATTGCCGACAGTAGAACTTCAGTGTGAATAAATATGTAAAATAAATTGTGACCAGGCGTGTGACCATATTATAAACTGTGATTTAATTTGTGTTGTATTTGACGTGGTAACTTGTGCTATTTATGATTGACCATAAAGGTAAATATTTAATTACGCGACCGAGATTAACATACTCGTGAAAATATGATGGAGACACGAGCTACTGGTATATTTAGCGAGATAAAGAACAGAGGCACGAAAGATGCCAGTTAACAAACCTGTATTATTGTATCTGATACGGTGATCGTAAAGAGGGCGCTGGTATTTGCGTTCGAATCAATGCGTGAATGTCAAATTACGTTGTAAATTCAATGTAGACATTGTTTTTCAGGATTGTGTGCTTTGTTATTCTATTTGAATGAACACTAAGTTTGACAGTGTTGTGTACATTTGTATATAATTCGAAGGGTGATTTGATCCTTTAATTTAATTATAGTAGGGAAGGACAACCCGGTGGTTATCGTTATTAAACGCATCATTTCTCTTTATGTTAGTGAAGTACATCGCAAACATAAATCATCACAACCATTAAATGTAACTGAGAAATTATGTAATGTCATTGAACCGACCTTGATGAATTAACTCAATGTCAAAATAAATGCCTCAAAGTTGCTGATCAAGAGTGCGGAAACCTGCCGCAACAGTACATAACGTAATAGGTTTTATATTAATAATAATACTACTTGCTTTACGTCCCACTAACTACTCTTTTACGGTTTTCGGAGACGCCGAGGTGCCGGAATTTAGTCCCGCAGGAGTTCTTTTACGTGCCAGTAAATCTACTGACATGAGGCTGACGTATTTGAGCACCTTAAAATACCACCGGACTGAGCCAGGATCGAACCTGCCACGTTGGGGTCAGAAGGCCAGCGCCTCAACCGTCTGAGCCACTCAGCCCGGCTGGTTGTACATTAGAAGGGTTGCTAAGAGTAAGCTGTACAATTTCTATATGTGTAGAAAGGCGAGTTCAATTCATCAGTGGCAAAACAAAATGTACTTGTAAATTCTAAAGTGCCCAATGACTGTCTCAGTGAGTAACTTTATATTTTAATGGCTGATAAATTGTTTTAATCTGTCATTAGCAATAAATTTAAAGACAGCCATGAAAGGCAACAACAAGCCAGGTTATAACAGTGTGTGAGTAAAATAACAACAAAATAAATGATGTTTAGAAATAAGAGTGTGCGTTCATGGGCGAAATGGTTTGGCACAGTTAACAGTCTGCAGTGCTAGGTTACCTAACAATTTCGAATAAATTCGATTATTACTGTAATGAACTAATTTCATTGACTGACGTTTGGTCTTGAGAATTTATGGTGTTAAGACTCTTGTAACAGTTTGATTTAATCTTATTATCATTTCTTTGAGTATAATTTATTATTTAATTTAAGTTGATTTTGAGTCATTCTTGAGTACAGTTAGGTCATGGTTTTTCTTTTGATTTCGGCTTAGATTTCAGAATATATTTTTTATTTAAGAATCGTAATTTTTCTGTTGTATTTGCGCTCTTTTGAGCGGGAGTAGTCCGCCTCTGTGGTGTAGTGGTTAGCGTGATTAGCTGCCACCCCCGGAGGCCCAGGTTCGATTCCCGGCTCTGCCACGAAATTTGAAAAGTGGTACGAGGGCTGGAACGGGGTCCACTCAGCCTCGGGAGGTCAACTGAGTAGAGGTGGGTTCGATTCCCACCTCAGCCATCCTGGAAGTGGTTTTCCGTGGTTTCCCACTGCTCCTCCAGGCGAATGCCGGGATGGTACCTAACTTAAGGCCACGGCCGCTTCCTTTCCTCTTCCTTGCCTATCCCTTCCAATCTTCCCGTCCCTCCACAAGGCCCCTGTTCAGCATAGCAGGTGAGGCCGCCTGGGCGAGGTACTGGTCATACTCCCCAGTTGTATCCCGCGACCAAGAGTCTGAAACTCCAGAACACTGCCCTTCAGGCGGTAGAGGTGGGATCCCTCGCTAAGTCCGAGGGAAAACCCGAACCTGGAGGGTAAACAGATGATGATGATGATGATGAGCGGGAGTAAATTCATTTCAATTTTCCAATTGCCGATAAATGTTTTAATTGGTTTGAAATCAGGCCGCTTCCTTCCCTCTTCCTTGCCTATCCCTTCCAATCTTCCCATCCCTCCACAAGGCCCCTGTTCAGCATAGCAGGTGAGGCCGCCTGGGTGAGGTACTGGTCATACTCCCCAGTTGTATCCCCCGACCAAGAGTCTGAAACTCTGTCTGTAGATTAGCTTGACCCATAGTTGACCCATTTTATTATTATTATTATTATTATTATTATTATTAGCCACCGTGGTTCAGGCGGCAGCGCACCGGTCTCTCACCGCTGGCTTCCGTGGTTCAAATCCCGGCCACTCCATGAGAGATTTGTGCTGGGCAAAACGGAGGCGGAACAGGTTTTTATCCGGGTACTCCGGTTTTCGAGCTTCACTCTCCAATATCATTTCATTTCTTCTGTCAGTCATTAGCCATTGCCCCAGAGGAGTGCAACAGGCTTCCTCAGACGGCACAATTCCTATCCTCGCCGCTAGATGGGGCTTCATTCATTCCATTCCTGACCCGGTTGAATTACTGGAAACAGGTTGTGCATTTTCATTTATTATTATTATTAATAATAATATTATTATTATTTTTCTTATTCTTATTATTAACTAATTTAAAAAACGACCTACATTTACGCATTATATAATATAATTAAGAAATGTCACGTTTACATTTCGAATTTGTCATCGTTATGAGTTTTAATTTCGTAATTTGCAAAATTTCATACCCTAACTGACCTTTTCTTATTGACAGAACCGATCACAAAAATCTCTAAAAATCTACTTCAAAAAAGCGATGGGATTCGAACACATCATCTTCCGAACGCAAGCTCACAGCTACGCGACCCTAACCACACGCTAATTCGCTCTGTGACCCCTTTCCATATACAGGCAGTACCCACAACATGGATGACACCTTGTTTTAAATTTCGGGTGAGCTCTGTCGATTTTTTTGTGAATGCCGACAGAACTTACCGGAATGTAATTACGAGAAATGGCGATGAGTTCGAAAGCTGTAATTTAAACGCGAGGTCTATAATTACACGTGTCCCGACACACGTGTGTGGTAGAGGTCAAAGATCTTGGTACCATCTTCGCCTCGTGTTGCAAGAGGCTTCGTACTTCACGTACACTACTTCAAATAAAGACATCATTTTAAATTTAAAGACCTCTCCACTGAAAAGGTTGATCATCATCTTCAATATTGGCTAAAATACTACTGTACTTGTGACAGGTCGCAAACGTAAGCAAGATGGGTGAGTGTATTTGTAAGTAAGAAGGAGGAACTAGCGCATTTTCCACTCAGTCTGCCAATGTTCGAATAGCAGTGGATCCCTTCGGAGAAATATATGCTGAAGAATTATGTGCCATCAGGAAGGGCATTTGGTCTTGAAATCTCAGCCCAAACTCAAAATGAGCCAGTGTAGCTCCAGTGACCCTAAAAACAACTGAACTAAGCCGAAGAAAGTCGCGTCAGCGGGATAGAATAGCAATATTGGTGTAGACCTATAGCTTGCGTGAACGGCTGGAGAAATTACATGCCTGTGTGGCTGAAAAATTCATCTACTTAAGGCGAGTCTGAAAGGTGATTTTGTCATAATTGTCATAATGATAGTTGAGGTTTTCTGTTTCATTTTTGTACGTTTCAATACTATTGGGCAGCTCTACATATTTTACTGCACAAGACAAGTGGGTTTCATAGTTTGGCTGCATTCGTTGCTATGACGTCACTTCCTTTTTGGTATTCAATGCGGTAACAACGCATGGGAGCTCTTACATTTTATAAACAGCATCACATTTCTTACTTTTTATTTCCGAAACACTACATTTTCTTGCAGGAGTTTCCCGTTTTCTCAGGAACCGATTCGGTTACATTTTTAATAAAATATTTACTACTAATTCATGACATTACTGTGGTAATAATAATAATAATAATAATAATAATAATAATAATAATAATAATAATAATCGTATGGCCTCAGCTACCGTGTGCAGACATTTCAATTTGACGCCATCTGGCTGTCTGCTCGTCAATTTCGACGTTCCGTTTTACTCTAGGCCTCCACTAGATGGCAGACCGAGTAAACCGAAACTCTCTTGGGCGTCTACGGCTGAGATTTAATGAATTTTGTCGGGTAAACACCAAATGTGTCACCAGAGATCTTTTACATGCCGACATCATACGACATGGAGTGTCGAATGGACTTTTTTCCGCCCTTCAAAAATCCGACCACCTCTGCCGGGTTTGAACCCGCTATCTTGGGATCCGGAGGCCGACACTCTACCGCTGATCCACAGAGGCAGCTATTGTAACCGTACAACAGGGTTACAGACTCCATTCTGTATTTATTATTATTATTATTATTATTATTATTATTATCATTATTATTATTATTATTATTAGTATTATTATTATTATTATTATTATTATTAACCCGATTCATTAGATTTTATATATTCTGTTTCTCATCAATTAGACTGTAATAATTAGGTATCACGTATATTATTGTATTTCATCATAGGTTAAGTGAATATGTTTGTAATTATTCTGTATTGTAGTAAGTGAGATTTGTTGGTTTCATATTGTCATGCTGTGGCTTGTAACTTTGGCTAGATGAGCTGGCATAATATTTTGCAATCGAGGCTATGTTTAACTGGGAATGTTGTGTACAAGGAGATTTCCCGGTGACGCATTCGGTATAGTCATTCTCGAACCGCTTGGGTACGCTTAGACAACACTTGACTGATGACATCAGTGCGTGGACACGTGATTGCGACCAAGTGTCAGTATTCGCCAGCTACTGTATGTGGAAGTGGAAGGGATGAACAGTGAGTGGGGAGATGAGTCGTCATCGCGAGGTGATATAAGGTGATGCTACGATAGGGAGAGGTATTCAGTTCATCAGATCTACTCAGTTCATAAGCAGTTGATATCGTGCAGATCATATGTAACAGTCAGATGTATCAAATGGAAGAAGTGGTCTTAGTGTGATGGTCAGAGCTAAGAGTTGTGTTTGAAGAGGTAATCATCGAGGAAGTCTACAAGTGGTGGTTGTATCCGAGCAGAGACGGGTACTATGCTGATAAAGAAACATCATCTTCTTGTGAGGATGGACTTCACAAGATGTTTCAATAATATTTTCCAATTATTTAAAATATATTGAGTGGACGTAATTACATTGGAGCTCCCTACACGCGTACATGGTATGTAGGCCAACTCCTTGTTATATAAGAAGATTACAACAGACGGCTCCCGACTTCAGCTCACAGGTTTTCCCAAGAATTTCAAGTTCAACAGCGGTGTATGCAGACAACAGGTAATTAAAGCATCAGACATGTTATGCATTCATAACATGAAGAAGAGAGTAATCAGCGGCGATATCACATCTCACTTCAAGTTCATGCCAATAGCTTTTTTTTTTGTTTAGATTAAATTTTCCTTTTCTTTGTACCGCAAATCTCACGATATATTTCTTTTGTTAAATTAAAAGACGTAAATGATTGTTCATTGTGACGTAAATTATAGTCATAAACTCAGTTTTATTTTAATTATAATAAGTGATTCCAGTTCCATGTACAATCCTCAATTGTGGAAATGCAATAGTAATTTAATATTTTCCTGATCCATATCCCTGTATATTGACCTCACGCCTTGAGATAATTGATATAAGAGGTATGCTCTACCGAATTTTGTTGTTTTTCTTAAAAAAAGCAACTGGCGCTCAAACAAATGTTATTTATATTATGTGGAAGATATGTAAGTATAAGAGTAGTGGTTGGAGTAGCCACAACGTGGCGCCCAACGTGGGGCTCGAAAGGTTCAGAAAAAGTGTTTCTGAATGGCAATATACATGGATCAGTTCTTTCAATGAGTACGCACATGTTAAATTCACCGAGTAATGTTAGGAAGGTTATTTTGTTGAAGTTTGTATTTAAGGGGTAATGTCAGAGGAATTGCAAGGGGAAATAGCTTTGAGATCGCGAAAAATTGGTAGGAAACCGAAGATGGACAAGGATAGCAATATGCAGTCAGGTGATGAGGCTGAGGTTATTGTGTCCAAGGAAATCCAAGGTGGTAACATAAATAGGAAGTTGGTGAGTAAGGTGGGACCTGCTGAAAGTCAGAAAATAGTAGAAACTGAGGAAAACGCTGTCACGCAAGATCAAAGTAAAGGGGTGATTGACCTGGGTTTATTTAATTTGCTGATGTCCAAAATGACTGAGCAGAATAATATCATTAGTGAGAAAATTGAATCTCAGAATATTATTATGAGTGAGAAAATTGAAACGGTTATTAGTAAAAAAATTGAATCTCAGAATAATATTATGAGTGAGAAAATTGAAACGGTTATTAGCGAAAAAATTGAATCTCAGAATAATATTATGAGTGAGAAAATTGAAGCGGTCATTAGTGAGAAAATTGAAGCTCAGGGTATTAGTATTAATAAGAAGATCGATGATGTTAGTAATAAGATAGATCATAAGGTGTTAGAAATAAGTAAGCAAATCAATAATTTAGAAAGTAAGGTAAATAGGGAGTGTAGTGACATCAGAGCTGAGATGGAATTGGGTCGGAGCAATCTCCATACTGAAATAGAGCAAGTTAATGAGACATGCATCAAACAAGGGCATAAGATTGATGAATTAGGCGCCAAGATCGAGTCTAATAAAGGAGAAATCAATGAGTTAGTAGAAGAAAGGTTTGAAAAGATAACCAATACAGTGGGGCAAGAAACTAGGAAATGTATTAGTAGGGTAGAACAGGTGGAAAGAAAACTTGGAGAAGTAGGTGATCTAGAGAGTGAACAAAAATCATTATCACAGAAGGTGAGAGAATCGGAAGAAAAATTACAGGAGAAGTTAAGAAAAATTGAAGAAAAGGCTGAGGAAACATTGGAAGAAAAATTTCTGAGTTGCCAGACAGTACACCAGAAAGAAGTGCGTGATAGTAGAAATGTACGCGAAATAATTGTAAATAATGGTTTAATCACTAGAGATCATGACTTACCTAAGTTTTCTGGGAAAGAATTTAACCCGATGGAATTTATGAGAGTAGTAGAGAAGAAATTTGCTGTTCAATTAAGAGACAATATTATTAGCTGGGAAACTGTATTGGAGATCTTATCTAATGCTTTCGTAGGAGAGACTAAGTCTTGGTTTCAAGTATATAAAAGCTCGATGTCTAGTCTAACTGAATTTAAGGAGAAATTCATGGCTAAATTTTGGAGTGAAGGTGTTCAGAGTAGAGAGAGAGAGTAATGTTTGGCAGGTATAATTCTAACGAGGGTGTTAGAATGACTGAATACTTTTTGGCTCATGTTTTGGTGTGGAGAAATTTAGAATGTATTGGACCTGAGGCTGATATAGTTAGACTTATGGCTAAGCACTATCCCGATAGAATAAGAGAAGCTGTTTGTATGCAAAGAGTGGAGACTATTAAGGAAATGGAGATTTTGTTGGAAAGTTTTGATGCTTTAGGTAGTAGCTTGAATAATAGTAGGACACTAAATAGGAATGTAGAAGGAAGGGGTAACCAATCTAATAATCAGGACAGGCCTATGAATAATCGTAACTACAGAAGAGAATATCAGGAGAGACCTAATAATAATTTCCACAGGGAGAGAAATTATCAAAATAGTTCGGAAAATTTCAGGACTGGGAGGCGTGATTATGGTAATCAACCTGAAGCTGGGAGGCGGGAGAATACAGGCCATAATAATAATAATAATAATGACGCTAGAGGAAATAGGCAACAGGGGAGGCCGACTGAGGTGTATAACCAACAAGTCGTAACCGAACCAAGTACTTTAAACGCGCAACGGACTGTATAAACAGGTCACTGAGACAGTCCGTAAATGGTGAGTTCACGTATAAGGTAGATAAGTATGACAATGTCGACCAGCCTATAGTTGTAAGTGAACATGATTGTGACCTAAGTAGCAATAATTCAAATGTTTTAAGTGACGACTTAATCGTAGACAATAAATTTTATAAGTGTAATTTAAATTTAGATATAAGGCAAGATTTGTTAAGTGATCTTATATTATGTAATGAGGATAATTTAAGTAGTGTTACTGTTACACCGACGATTGAACTGCTGATATGGGGCAGAAAAGTTAAGATTTTGTTGGACTCTGGTAGTGAGAATTCATGTGTAAATTCCAAGCTGTATGAGGAAGTTTTAAGAGAGAAGTATGAGGTAGCGGAAATTCCAGTGAGGAATACGTTCATCGTAACAGCTGTTGGAAACAAGTCTCAAAGAGTGAATAAACAAATAGCTGTCCCCATTAGCATAAGTGGAGAATGTATTTTCCAACCATGCTTAGTTGTGCCTAATTTAGTTTATGCCGTTATTTTAGGTACCGACTGGTTAACGTGTCACAAGGCTAAATTAAATTTTGATCTGTGTAATGTCAATCTTATTTGGTGAAAGAGTAGCAGGGAAGTCAGTTTACCATATGATGTTTTGTCAGAAATTAGTGCGAATAAAGTGTGTTCTAGTACGGAAGGATCTTGTGAAATTCCTAATATGAGGAAAAATATTGATGTCTGCCATATGTCTATACAGAGAGATTCTAGAGATGAATTGTATGAGACAGTGGAGAAATGTAATTTAGCGGAAAGTCAGAAGGACGAATTGTGTGAATTATTGATATCACATAGTGATGTTTTTAGCGATCGGCCTGGTAGAACACATCTTTACGAACACAAATTTAATGTTATTGATAACTCAACTTTTGTAGGACCGAAATATCCCATTCCGTTAAAATACGCTAGCGCTGTTGAAGAGCAGATTGACATTATGCTAGATTATAATATAATTGAACCATCATGTAGTCCTAATTTAAATCCACTTGTTATTATACCTAAGAAGGGTAACACGGTAAGATTGTGCATGATAAATTTTGTAAGACTATACTGGATGAATTTGAACTTGGTGACAAGGTATTACTCAGAGTGTCACTCCAGTCATCAGCAGAAGCTGGTCAATTTTCTAAGTTTTTCTTGTTATATCAGGGATACTTCACCGTAGTGAAACGGATTGGGAAATGTGCTTATTCATTAGAAGACAAGGAAGGAAATATCGTAGGCACATACAATATAAGAAATCTTAAGAAATATATCATGTGAGTTTGTTGATTAATTCCCATTATTATGTTAATTCACCATATTTTATGAAGCTGGCATTGCGACCAGGACTTCAGTGAAATTAGCGTGTGTTGTGATAATAAGTGAAGCACGGCAGTGCAATAAACTCCAGTGCTTGGAGACAGTGTATATAATGAAATGTCTTCGAGAATTACTTTTGAACACTCAATGAACGTTTGAAACGACAGAAGTGAGAAAGAAATGTAATCTCTGTATGTAAATAATACTGTATAATCAAAGTGAAAATGATAAGTGATCAATGTTTTATATGTGTAACAACGAACATCCAGATCGATGATACTATGTACCCAATTTGTAAAAGGCATTTTTATACATGTATATATGGTGTACTCGATTTCAGGTGATTATGTATATATTTCATGAATCAATCGATTCAATTAATCGATTATTTCATGAGGGAGGCGTTCTGTAACCGTACAACAGGGTTACAGACTCCATTCTGTATTTATTATTATTATTATTATTATCATTATTATTATTAGTATTATTATTATTATTATTATTATTATTATTATTAACCCGATTCATTAGATTTTATATATTCTGTTTCTCATCAATTAGACTGTAATAATTAGGTATCACGTATATTATTGTATTTCATCATAGGTTAAGTGAATATGTTTGTAATTATTCTGTATTGTAGTAAGTGAGATTTGTTGGTTTCATATTGTCATGCTGTGGCTTGTAACTTTGGCTAGATGAGCTGGCATAATATTTTGCAATCGAGGCTATGTTTAACTGGGAATGTTGTGTACAAGGAGATTTCCCGGTGACGCATTCGGTATAGTCATTCTCGAACCGCTTGGGTACGCTTAGACAACACTTGACTGATGACATCAGTGCGTGGACACGTGATTGCGACCAAGTGTCAGTATTCGCCAGCTACTGTATGTGGAAGTGGAAGGGATGAACAGTGAGTGGGGAGATGAGTCGTCATCGCGAGGTGATATAAGGTGATGCTACGATAGGGAGAGGTATTCAGTTCATCAGATCTACTCAGTTCATAAGCAGTTGATATCGTGCAGATCATATGTAACAGTCAGATGTATCAAATGGAAGAAGTGGTCTTAGTGTGATGGTCAGAGCTAAGAGTTGTGTTTGAAGAGGTAATCATCGAGGAAGTCTACAAGTGGTGGTTGTATCCGAGCAGAGACGGGTACTATGCTGATAAAGAAACATCATCTTCTTGTGAGGATGGACTTCACAAGATGTTTCAATAATATTTTCCAATTATTTAAAATATATTGAGTGGACGTAATTACATTGGAGCTCCCTACACGCGTACATGGTATGTAGGCCAACTCCTTGTTATATAAGAAGATTACAACAGACGGCTCCCGACTTCAGCTCACAGGTTTTCCCAAGAATTTCAAGTTCAACAGCGGTGTATGCAGACAACAGGTAATTAAAGCATCAGACATGTTATGCATTCATAACATGAAGAAGAGAGTAATCAGCGGCGATATCACATCTCACTTCAAGTTCATGCCAATAGCTTTTTTTTTTGTTTAGATTAAATTTTCCTTTTCTTTGTACCGCAAATCTCACGATATATTTCTTTTGTTAAATTAAAAGACGTAAATGATTGTTCATTGTGACGTAAATTATAGTCATAAACTCAGTTTTATTTTAATTATAATAAGTGATTCCAGTTCCATGTACAATCCTCAATTGTGGAAATGCAATAGTAATTTAATATTTTCCTGATCCATATCCCTGTATATTGACCTCACGCCTTGAGATAATTGATATAAGAGGTATGCTCTACCGAATTTTGTTGTTTTTCTTAAAAAAAGCAACTGGCGCTCAAACAAATGTTATTTATATTATGTGGAAGATATGTAAGTATAAGAGTAGTGGTTGGAGTAGCCACAACGTGGCGCCCAACGTGGGGCTCGAAAGGTTCAGAAAAAGTGTTTCTGAATGGCAATATACATGGATCAGTTCTTTCAATGAGTACGCACATGTTAAATTCACCGAGTAATGTTAGGAAGGTTATTTTGTTGAAGTTTGTATTTAAGGGGTAATGTCAGAGGAATTGCAAGGGGAAATAGCTTTGAGATCGCGAAAAATTGGTAGGAAACCGAAGATGGACAAGGATAGCAATATGCAGTCAGGTGATGAGGCTGAGGTTATTGTGTCCAAGGAAATCCAAGGTGGTAACATAAATAGGAAGTTGGTGAGTAAGGTGGGACCTGCTGAAAGTCAGAAAATAGTAGAAACTGAGGAAAACGCTGTCACGCAAGATCAAAGTAAAGGGGTGATTGACCTGGGTTTATTTAATTTGCTGATGTCCAAAATGACTGAGCAGAATAATATCATTAGTGAGAAAATTGAATCTCAGAATATTATTATGAGTGAGAAAATTGAAACGGTTATTAGTAAAAAAATTGAATCTCAGAATAATATTATGAGTGAGAAAATTGAAACGGTTATTAGCGAAAAAATTGAATCTCAGAATAATATTATGAGTGAGAAAATTGAAGCGGTCATTAGTGAGAAAATTGAAGCTCAGGGTATTAGTATTAATAAGAAGATCGATGATGTTAGTAATAAGATAGATCATAAGGTGTTAGAAATAAGTAAGCAAATCAATAATTTAGAAAGTAAGGTAAATAGGGAGTGTAGTGACATCAGAGCTGAGATGGAATTGGGTCGGAGCAATCTCCATACTGAAATAGAGCAAGTTAATGAGACATGCATCAAACAAGGGCATAAGATTGATGAATTAGGCGCCAAGATCGAGTCTAATAAAGGAGAAATCAATGAGTTAGTAGAAGAAAGGTTTGAAAAGATAACCAATACAGTGGGGCAAGAAACTAGGAAATGTATTAGTAGGGTAGAACAGGTGGAAAGAAAACTTGGAGAAGTAGGTGATCTAGAGAGTGAACAAAAATCATTATCACAGAAGGTGAGAGAATCGGAAGAAAAATTACAGGAGAAGTTAAGAAAAATTGAAGAAAAGGCTGAGGAAACATTGGAAGAAAAATTTCTGAGTTGCCAGACAGTACTCCAGAAAGAAGTGCGTGATAGTAGAAATGTACGCGAAATAATTGTAAATAATGGTTTAATCACTAGAGATCATGACTTACCTAAGTTTTCTGGGAAAGAATTTAACCCGATGGAATTTATGAGAGTAGTAGAGAAGAAATTTGCTGTTCAATTAAGAGACAATATTATTAGCTGGGAAACTGTATTGGAGATCTTATCTAATGCTTTCGTAGGAGAGACTAAGTCTTGGTTTCAAGTATATAAAAGCTCGATGTCTAGTCTAACTGAATTTAAGGAGAAATTCATGGCTAAATTTTGGAGTGAAGGTGTTCAGAGTAGAGAGAGAGAGTAATGTTTGGCAGGTATAATTCTAACGAGGGTGTTAGAATGACTGAATACTTTTTGGCTCATGTTTTGGTGTGGAGAAATTTAGAATGTATTGGACCTGAGGCTGATATAGTTAGACTTATGGCTAAGCACTATCCCGATAGAATAAGAGAAGCTGTTTGTATGCAAAGAGTGGAGACTATTAAGGAAATGGAGATTTTGTTGGAAAGTTTTGATGCTTTAGGTAGTAGCTTGAATAATAGTAGGACACTAAATAGGAATGTAGAAGGAAGGGGTAACCAATCTAATAATCAGGACAGGCCTATGAATAATCGTAACTACAGAAGAGAATATCAGGAGAGACCTAATAATAATTTCCACAGGGAGAGAAATTATCAAAATAGTTCGGAAAATTTCAGGACTGGGAGGCGTGATTATGGTAATCAACCTGAAGCTGGGAGGCGGGAGAATACAGGCCATAATAATAATAATAATAATGACGCTAGAGGAAATAGGCAACAGGGGAGGCCGACTGAGGTGTATAACCAACAAGTCGTAACCGAACCAAGTACTTTAAACGCGCAACGGACTGTATAAACAGGTCACTGAGACAGTCCGTAAATGGTGAGTTCACGTATAAGGTAGATAAGTATGACAATGTCGACCAGCCTATAGTTGTAAGTGAACATGATTGTGACCTAAGTAGCAATAATTCAAATGTTTTAAGTGACGACTTAATCGTAGACAATAAATTTTATAAGTGTAATTTAAATTTAGATATAAGGCAAGATTTGTTAAGTGATCTTATATTATGTAATGAGGATAATTTAAGTAGTGTTACTGTTCCACCGACGATTGAACTGCTGATATGGGGCAGAAAAGTTAAGATTTTGTTGGACTCTGGTAGTGAGAAGTCATGTGTAAATTCCAAGCTGTATGAGGAAGTTTTAAGAGAGAAGTATGAGGTAGCGGAAATTCCAGTGAGGAATACGTTCATCGTAACAGCTGTTGGAAACAAGTCTCAAAGAGTGAATAAACAAATAGCTGTCCCCATTAGCATAAGTGGAGAATGTATTTTCCAACCATGCTTAGTTGTGCCTAATTTAGTTTATGCCGTTATTTTAGGTACCGACTGGTTAACGTGTCACAAGGCTAAATTAAATTTTGATCTGTGTAATGTCAATCTTATTTGGGGAAAGAGTAGCAGGGAAGTCAGTTTACCATATGATGTTTTGTCAGAAATTAGTGCGAATAAAGTGTGTTCTAGTACGGAAGGATCTTGTGAAATTCCTAATATGAGGAAAAATATTGATGTCTGCCATGTGTCTATACAGAGAGATTCTAGAGATGAATTGTATGAGACAGTGGAGAAATGTAATTTAGCGGAAAGTCAGAAGGACGAATTGTGTGAATTATTGATATCACATAGTGATGTTTTTAGCGATCGGCCTGGTAGAACACATCTTTACGAACACAAATTTAATGTTATTGATAACTCAACTTTTGTAGGACCGAAATATCCCATTCCGTTAAAATACGCTAGCGCTGTTGAAGAGCAGATTGACATTATGCTAGATTATAATATAATTGAACCATCATGTAGTCCTAATTTAAATCCACTTGTTATTATACCTAAGAAGGGTAACACGGTAAGATTGTGCATGATAAATTTTGTAAGACTATACTGGATGAATTTGAACTTGGTGACAAGGTATTACTCAGAGTGTCACTCCAGTCATCAGCAGAAGCTGGTCAATTTTCTAAGTTTTTCTTGTTATATCAGGGATACTTCACCGTAGTGAAACGGATTGGGAAATGTGCTTATTCATTAGAAAACAAGGAAGGAAATATCGTAGGCACATACAATATAAGAAATCTTAAGAAATATATCATGTGAGTTTGTTGATTAATTCCCATTATTATGTTAATTCACCATATTTTATGAAGCTGGCATTGCGACCAGGACTTCAGTGAAATTAGCGTGTGTTGTGATAATAAGTGAAGCACGGCAGTGCAATAAACTCCAGTGCTTGGAGACAGTGTATATAATGAAATGTCTTCGAGAATTACTTTTGAACACGCAATGAACGTTTGAAACGACAGAAGTGAGAAAGAAATGTAATCTCTGTATGTAAATAATACTGTATAATCAAAGTGAAAATGATAAGTGATCAATGTTTTATATGTGTAACAACGAACATCCAGATCGATGATACTATGTACCCAATTTGTAAAAGGCATTTTTATACATGTATATATGGTGTACTCGATTTCAGGTGATTATGTATATATTTCATGAATCAATCGATTCAATTAATCGATTATTTCATGAGGGAGGCGTTCTGTAACCGTACAACAGGGTTACAGACTCCATTCTGTATTTATTATTATTATTATTATCATTATTATTATTAGTATTATTATTATTATTATTATTATTATTATTATTATTAACCCGATTCATTAGATTTTATATATTCTGTTTCTCATCAATTAGACTGTAATAATTAGGTATCACGTATATTATTGTATTTCATCATAGGTTAAGTGAATATGTTTGTAATTATTCTGTATTGTAGTAAGTGAGATTTGTTGGTTTCATATTGTCATGCTGTGGCTTGTAACTTTGGCTAGATGAGCTGGCATAATATTTTGCAATCGAGGCTATGTTTAACTGGGAATGTTGTGTACAAGGAGATTTCCCGGTGACGCATTCGGTATAGTCATTCTCGAACCGCTTGGGTACGCTTAGACAACACTTGACTGATGACATCAGTGCGTGGACACGTGATTGCGACCAAGTGTCAGTATTCGCCAGCTACTGTATGTGGAAGTGGAAGGGATGAACAGTGAGTGGGGAGATGAGTCGTCATCGCGAGGTGATATAAGGTGATGCTACGATAGGGAGAGGTATTCAGTTCATCAGATCTACTCAGTTCATAAGCAGTTGATATCGTGCAGATCATATGTAACAGTCAGATGTATCAAATGGAAGAAGTGGTCTTAGTGTGATGGTCAGAGCTAAGAGTTGTGTTTGAAGAGGTAATCATCGAGGAAGTCTACAAGTGGTGGTTGTATCCGAGCAGAGACGGGTACTATGCTGATAAAGAAACATCATCTTCTTGTGAGGATGGACTTCACAAGATGTTTCAATAATATTTTCCAATTATTTAAAATATATTGAGTGGACGTAATTACATTGGAGCTCCCTACACGCGTACATGGTATGTAGGCCAACTCCTTGTTATATAAGAAGATTACAACAGACGGCTCCCGACTTCAGCTCACAGGTTTTCCCAAGAATTTCAAGTTCAACAGCGGTGTATGCAGACAACAGGTAATTAAAGCATCAGACATGTTATGCATTCATAACATGAAGAAGAGAGTAATCAGCGGCGATATCACATCTCACTTCAAGTTCATGCCAATAGCTTTTTTTTTTGTTTAGATTAAATTTTCCTTTTCTTTGTACCGCAAATCTCACGATATATTTCTTTTGTTAAATTAAAAGACGTAAATGATTGTTCATTGTGACGTAAATTATAGTCATAAACTCAGTTTTATTTTAATTATAATAAGTGATTCCAGTTCCATGTACAATCCTCAATTGTGGAAATGCAATAGTAATTTAATATTTTCCTGATCCATATCCCTGTATATTGCCAGATATGTGAGTTTATCACCTCACGCCTTGAGATAATTGATATAAGAGGTATGCTCTACCGAATTTTGTTGTTTTTCTTAAAAAAAGCAACTGGCGCTCAAACAAATGTTATTTATATTATGTGGAAGATATGTAAGTATAAGAGTAGTGGTTGGAGTAGCCACACTATTACTGTGGTAATATGGATCTACAATGTTAGAGATGTAACATATAATTACGCCGTAAAAATAAACAAATGAATGAAAAAATAAATTTCCTTAATTGAAAAGAAATATTATATCATGGTTTATACTGCAGATATATTTGAGAAAAACAGATCAAAGAGCGTACAAGATACACATCTATATCCTGTAAAATTTTCATTATACTGCCTTGATTTTTCCGGCAGACTTTGTTAAAATCAACATTAGTGGTATAGTCCTTTCATACTCCCCAAGAAGGAATACGATTCAACATCGTTTGATATAATAAATGAATACGCTATTAACAAAATTGAAATTGGCGATACATTCATATTAGCATTCTTAAAGTATTACGGAATCGATATAACAGTCAGAGAATGAGAGACATCAGATTCGGCTATATACATCGAACATTTGAGCAAAAGTAATGATTGAAAATGTGAGTATAAGGGAGCGTATAGTTAGCTACTGTATACGAGAAGAAGGGGCAAGTGCGTTCCACTAGCAAGAGGAATTTTAAGTGGATCGTATACAGAGAATACTTGATAGAGTAGGAAGAAAAGATAGTACCCCGTGGCCCATACAGGCCGTCGCCCTCCCATTGAGACAATAGCCGAACAGACTGACCTGCTCCCTCCATGTCTGTAGACATGGAGACTGATTCCTTCCATCAGTTATCACTTGTATACTGGTTAGCTCGGAGAGTTACGCTTCTCTGCCCTTCCCTCGTACCTCTGCCTTCCAGAATGGATTTTCCTGGCGCTCCACAAAATCATGCACCTCGCTGTCAGATGATGCCAAGAAGTTGCCTCTTTCGAAATTAAATTTAGAGCCTACATGAAGAATAAATATTATTTAAAGATACGTGTTTCTGAGAGTGTGCGAGAGGATGGGTGAATGGAAAAATGAAAGGGTGAAAAGAAGCATGTAAACACATGAATGAGTGAATGAATGGGTGACTGGTATTGATTAGAGTATTCAACTGGTTGATTGAGAAAATTAATGAGCAGTAAAAAATTATGTGTATATATATTATAATTAATTAATTTAGTAAATCATCTGATTATTGTAAATAATATCTAGTGTTGAGCATTGGTCTAGGAAACATTTCATTCATACCCACCGATCGCCCTTTTTCACTAGAATTTCAGTATTTATGATGTCAAAATTTTGCTAAATTACTAATAGCCTACTAAGATGACTGCTGCCCAGACAGATGTCTTATATAGCCTATACTGGGATGCAAGTGATGACTTCCTCAGCCATAATACTTGGTTTTCTTGACCCATAAGGTTAACAAAAAGAGATATGAGAGGGATAAGCTTGTGGCTATTGGGAGAGTGTAGGAATACATTTTTGAGACGGGAAGGAAAAAGTGAACAACTGCCCTAAACGTGGAAGAGAAATGGAAGTAGCACACCCAGTTAGAGTCTGTACTAAAATTAGAATAATTACAGAAAAGAACACAAGGCATAACTAAATGACACAGAACAATACATATTCTAAATACTGTGTTTCAAGTAGAATAATAAAATGATTTATCATTATAAGGAGTATATGGATAAAAAGAAGTAGAAAAATACGGGGTTTGTGCATGTGCTGGTCATGGAACCAAACCAAACCAAACCAAACCCCATGGCGTACAGCCCTGATGGGCCTTTGCTTACCAGGTGAGCAGCAGATTACGAGGTGACGTGGGGTCAGCGCGAGTAATCATTCCACCAGTTATTCTTGGCTTTCAAGTTCGAGGCTGCTATCTCACCATCAGACAACTCCTCAATATTGTTCTAACGTATGCTGAGTGGACCTCGAATCAGTCCTCAGATCCAGGTGAAATTCCCTCACCTAGGCGTGAATCGAAGCCAGACCCTCCGGTAAAGAGGCAGGCTCACTATCCCTAGACTAAAAAGCCGGCGATGGTTATAGAAGGTTCTTACAGAATGTTGTTGACGTTGCTGCTAAACCAAATTTATCAATATTCACTGATGATTTATGACTTTATTCTTGAAATAATAATAATAATAATAATAATAATAATAATAATAATAATAATAATAATAATAATAATAATAATAATAATAATAATAATAATAATATCCTTCAAATGTTGATAGATATTCAGAGGCAAAATTATTCTGCTATAGCTTTTGCTATTGTTCGTTCCTTGGACCCATTAAAGGAAATCTGGGATGACTGGGTCATTTTTAAGGGGTTATGGCCTGCACAGTTTCCTAATCTTACCACGCAATGAACGATTTTATTTATATCATGTCACATTCCATTACCACTAAAACTGGCGAGTCAAAAAGGGCTCGTAAAGGATGCGTTATAATTCTGTAAAATATACTGTAGGCCAAACAGTTTTGTAAAAATCTGGCAAAGGTTACGTGGCAAATGTGCAGACTAGATGTCGTCAAAGAAAGGAAAAATACTCTCTTATTTTGTTAGCTTTCTGGATCTAGCAATTTACTTTACATCACACCGACACAGATAGGTCTTATGGCGGCGACGGGATAGGAAAGGGCAAGGAGTAGGGCGGAAGAGTCCGCAGCCTTTATTAACGTACAGCCCCAGCATTTGCCTGGTGTGAAAATGGGAAAAACTCTGGAAACTATCTTCAGGGCCACCGTCAGTGGGGATCGAACCCGCTATCACCCGAATGCAAGTTAACAGCTATGTGACCCAAACCGCGCAGCGTGTCGCTCGGTTCTTGATCTAACGAAATTCCTAGTGATGATATAAAGTCAACACTTATCTAGTGACTTACTGACTATGAGTCTTATTTTCAGCGCAATGAGATTATTTTAAGCGACGAAATGAAATGTCGTATGGCTTTTAGTGCCGGGATATCCCAGGACGGGTTCGGCTCGCCAGGTGCAGGTCTTTCTATTTGACTCCCGCAGGCGACCTGCGCGTCGTGATGAGGATGAAATGATGATGAAGACAACACATACACCCAGCCCCCGTGTCATTGGAATTAACCAATTAAGGTTAAAATCCCCGACCCGGCCGGGAATCGAACCCGGGACCCTCTGAACCGAAGGCCAGTACGCTGACCGTTCAGCCAACGAGTCGGACATTTTAAGCGATAATGAACGTTTTGAATAAATCGGTCGGTAATATTGTTGTCTAGACCTCCTGTCGATGGTGCCCAAGTTACTTCTTATATTAACGTGTTTGTTTGGCTCTGGCCTATTTCATTAGGAACATAACCATTGCTCCTACCGAATTTTGTGATTCAATTTGTTTCCGGTCGGCGTTCTTCGATGGAATTTGACAATGATCATCATCATCATCATCATCATCATCACCATCATCTGTTTACCCTCCAGGGTTGGCTGTTCCCTCGGACACAGCGGGGGATCCCACCTCTACCGCCTCAAGGGCAGTGTCCTGGAGCTTCAGACTCTTGGTCGGGGATACAACTGGGGAGAATGACCAGTACCTCGCCCAGGCGGCCTCATCTGTTATGCTGAACAGGGGCCTTGTGGAGGGATGGGAAGATTGGAAGGGATAGGCAAGGAAGAGGTAAGGAAGCGGCCGTGGCCTTAAGTTAGGTACCATCCCGGCATTCGCCTGGAGGAGAAGTGGGAAACCACGGAAAACCACTTCCAGGATGGCTGAGGTGGGAATCGAACCCACCTTTACTCAGTTGACCTCCCGAGGCTGAGTGGACCCCGTTCCAGACCTCATATCACTTTTCAAATTTCGTAGCAGAGCCGGGAATCGAACCCGGGCCTCCGGGGGTGGCAGCTAATCACACTAACCACTACACCACAAAGGCGGACCATTTGACAATTATAACTGTTTTAATGATACTGATTTTCCCGTTCTTTCCTGTACTTTATTCAGAAATTTTTCATCTTTTTCTACCGCTTTTTTTTTTGCTAGTTGCTTTACGTCGCACCGACACAGATAGGTCTTATGGCGACGATGGGACAGGAAAGGCCTAGGAGTGGGAAGGAAACGGCCGTGGCCTTAATTAAGGTACAGTCCCAGCATTTGCCTGGTGTGAAAATGGGAAACCACGGAAAACCATTTTCAGGGCTGCCGATAGTGGGGTTCGAACCTACTATCTCCCGAATACTTTCTACCGCTTCTTCCCACACCTGTGGGGTCACGGGTGAAAACTGGGTCGCACACGTGGATTTGGCCCCGTTTTACGGCCAGGTGCCCTTCCTGACGCCAACCCTAGATGGAGGGATGTAATCACTATTGCGTGTTTCTGTGGTGGTTGGTAATGTGCTGTGTGAATATGAAGAGGAAAGTGTTGGGACAAACATAAACACCCAGTCCCCGTGCCAGAAGAAGTAATCATAGGCAATTAATATTCACGACCCAGCCGGGAATCGAACCCGGGACCCTCAGAATGGAAAGCCTCAACGCTGACCATTCAGCCAATGAGTCTTACCTGTACTTTATTCAGAGCATTCTACTGAAAACTAGTGTTTTGGAAAAGCCAGTAATATTAACACTATGTATTTTAATTATCACACTGCATACTAAAAGATGTAGGATTTTGATATACGAAGAGATTTTGTAAGAAGAGAGTGATTTTGGGATACTTTTCACCTTTGAGTCCAGTTCCTCTAATCACTAGCAAATTCGAATGGAAAATTTTAACTGAGGCCGCCTCTGTGGTGTAGTTGTTAGTGTGATTAGCTGCCACCCCCAGAGGTCCGGGTTCGATTCCCGGCTCTGCCACGAAATTTGAAAAGTGGTACGAGGGCTGGAACGGGGTCAACTCAGCCTCGGGAGGTCAACTGAGTAGAGGTGGGCTCGATTCTCTCGTGGGTCCGATTCCCTCCTCAGCCATCCTGGAAGTGGTTTTCCGTGGTTCCCCACTTCTCCTCCAGGCAAATGCCGGGATGGTACCTAACTTAAGGCCACGGCCGCTTCCTTCCCTCTTCCTTGTCTAACCCTTCCAAACTTCCCTTCCACTCACAAGGCCCCTGTTCAGCATAGCAGGTGGGGCCGCCTGGGCGAGGTACTGGTCATCCTCCTCAGTTGTATCCTCCGACCCAGAGTCTGAAGCTCCAGGACACTGCCCTTGAGGTAGTACAGGTGGGATCCCTCGCTGAGTCCGAGGGAAAAACCGACCCTGGGGGGTAAACCGATTACGAACGAACGAAATTTTAACTGAACTATATTTCAAATGAAGGGAGACTGTATTTTGAGAATAATTATTTTGGGTTTATATCGCGATGAGAGAAAATACAATATAATCCTTCGCTATACAACGCGGTCAATCTCCTCCGAACATGGTGGATACAAACAATTTCTTGACCATGATATTAGAACAAAAACTTACATAATAGTTACAAATGTGCTGTCACTAATACCACTTTCACAACGGCGTGCGGTGAACCCATTCGTCACCCCAGTTGCAAACATGTTTTTAAATATAAGCAATCGTAGCCCCACTACACTCTCTAAAGTCAACATTACCATTTTACAAGGCTGCATTTTTCGTGGAAAGGTTCACCTGAGAAACGTCTTTCAAGAATATTTTCAACCACACACTCGCACGTATTTCCAAATTGATATTCGCAGCAGTACAACACCATCATAACTTAATCTATAGCGGATTTTAAAGAATGTACTTACAGTTTCACCCGATGATTGTACAGTCATGGTTTTTACAAAAATACACTGGGACTAACTATTTGTTTTTAACTTAAAAAGCCTAACCTAAACGAAATCAGCAAAATTTAATTCGTTTTACCGTCAACGAAGCTTTATAGTTTCACTCGCTTAAGAGGGTACGTGCAGCAACAACAAACGAAGGAAAATATTCGCAACGACGTATACACGTTATATCCATGAAGAATGCCACAGAACTCGCGAAACCTTAACCTATAAACCAAGAGGAACACTACAAATTTTCCCTATATACCACCATCACAGACAACCAAATACAAAATTCTTTTACTTCGCGCTTAGGTCTGTGTTCATGCTGGGAAACCTTAATATTTTTCTGCGGCTATCGGAGAACATGCTCTACACGTGAACCCTATGAACTGCTCGAAAAATCTTTATACATGCCGAAATCCAAAACTAAAATATATTCTTCTATATTGCAATTGATTTCATAAACTGGCTCTATTTTTATTAGCGAAACGATGTGCAAGTGGCTACACTGTTAACATGTTGTAATTTTTCTTGTAGCCTCTAGTGTGTGTGGCGCTGAACACTTCGAGTGTCAAGTATTAAAACTATCATATCTTAAAGGGCCCTTTACACGTCCAGACTTGCCTGCACAGACCACGTTTGCAACGACCGTCTGCACATCTGGTCTGCACTGTTCACGCTGCGTTTACACTTTCCGACCATTAGTACAGCTTTCGCACAGTCCCGTATTTCTAACAGAGACGAGCGCAGGTAGTATTTCCTGACCATGGCCACATTAAGTCAATTAACTTACAAAGTGGTACTTCTGTCTAGTGTTGTTATTTCGGAAGTTAAAAGGAGGAAGAAATCACAACGTAGAAGGTGGACAAAAGACTGGCTTCTACAACACGTTTCGCTTTCGCAACTTGATCTTTTGAAGGAGTTAAAATTGGAAAAAGATGACTGGTTTAACTATTTGAGAATGGACGAAGAGAAATTCTTAGTGCTGTTGCAGTATGTCACACCGTATATAAGGAGAGAAGATAGTGTAATGAGAGAATCGATAAGCACTTTAGAAAGACTTGTAGTAACATTGAGGTTTCTGGCAACGGGAAAAAGCTATGCGGACATTAAATTATCTGCTATAGTGTCTCCTTCATCTTTAAGCCACGTCATTCCGGAAACATGCCGTGCTATATATGACGTTCTAAGAGAGGAATATTTAAAGGTGAGAATTCAAAGGCATTATTTTGCTTAGATAAAATAGATTGCGTGTTCCTTCCTCAGCTGCTGGAGTTCCGTAGCTGTAAGTTGAGTGCATTCATTCATTCATTCATCCATTCATTCATTCATTCATTCATTCATTCATTCATCAATAATAAGGGCTCTCTTTTCATCTGGTGGTTATCCGTGACAGGGAGAGAACAGTAGCGGTATTTATTGGGTCATGCAAATATGCATGAATACAATTCAATCGTGCAGTCATTCATTTATCTATTCATGCAGTCTTTCGCAATGTGTGTTGTGCTTGTAGTATAACTGGATCAAGTACAGAATTGTGACATGAAGCACTAACTGAACTCACGAAGTGTTAAGATAGGCCTGCATGTTGTCCTAGATCATATAACACTGTTAACATCTAGGACAAAATGAATGAATGAATGAATGAATGAATCAATGAATGAATGAATGAATTAAAATACAATTTCAAGATTGAGTGTAACTAGTTAGTAGGCTTAATTTTAATGTTTAATATCGTGATAGATGGATAAGTTGTGATAAGGAAATGTTAGTTTAGAAATTAATACATCATATGCCGCGTTTTCTTCATTGCGGACACTGTATTCTTTGCTCTTGATCTTCCAAACACTTGGCAATGATTTATAGAGTTCTATGAATTCAATCATAAATGTACGTGTACAATTACGCGAATCTTGAGTAAACTCACTCATAGCTGTTCCTGTATTGAGAGCAAACACTACGCTACAGTACAACACTACATACACGCTCCCAGACGGAGGACTGTGCTATCTGTCTGCAGCGTTGTCTGCGTAAGCTTTACACGCTCAGACTTGTCTGCGCGTGGTCTGTGTTAATTCAAACTCCGCCAGACTTTGCACAGGCCGAACACAGACCGCAGTACAGACCAAAATTACGGTCGGCGATTCATTTACACGCAACGACTTGTCTGCACAAACACGGTCTGTACAGACAGATCTGTGTAAATGTCTGAGCGTGTAAAGGGCCCTTATACCCAAGCTAGCTGGCCTGTCGCCGTGAATTGTTGTCGGGGGAAGGCCCACAGCCCCGCCCCGTTCCCAGAACAAGGAAGCTTCAAGTGCATGCGTCAACGAAGCGACTTAAATTTCACTGGGGTAGTTCTCTTTTGGGTCGGCAAGGAAACCCAACTCGCTGGAGAAGCTGAACTGCGGTAGTGCGAGCGGTTTGTCGAGACAACTGTACTTGGCTTGCCTTAGATGTTCGCAGTTTTTTAACTTTATAAAAAGCGTTCTAAGGAATAATAAGAAAAAGTCAATGCAAAGTTATTTACCCCAGCAGCGCTGGGGTAGATGGATTTCAGTGCACGCCACTGCGACTTTCATAATTTAATCACATCTCATCCTACCCAAGGGCCGGTGATGATCAGTTCAATATTTTGAAATTCAAATTTGATTCTCCCTATCCAAGAGCGTGCACCTTAGGTTTAAGGCTAATATATACCTGGGTCATTCAAGGGATATGCATGTCATAGTCTTCAAATTATTCGTGACATGTAAAGCAAGAGGCTAATTATTCTCTTTGGAGGGAACGATAAGTCGGCCTTGACTAACAGGTTCCATGTTTGTATTCTAGGTGCAGAGCACGGGCGTGCGCGAGCGTGCTTAGCATACACACGGGTGTGTTGTTAGAGGATGAACTGCAATACTGTTTACCATTCACTCGTGGTGATTATTAAGACTCCTTAATTTCAAATATATGTGCAATTCTGTGTGGGTAAGTTTGTATTGAAGCGAAGCTGACATTTCATTGAGCATCACCGAGCTCGATGGCTGCAGTCGTTTAAGTGCGGCCAGTATCCAGTATTTGGGAGATAGGGGGTTCGAACCCACCTGTAGCCAGCCTTCAAGATGGTTTCCCACAGTTTCCCATTTTAACACCAGGCAAATGCTGCGGCTGTACCTTAATTAAGGCCATGACCGTTTCTTTCCCACTCCTAGTCTTTTCCTGTTCCGTCATCGCCATAAGACCTATCTGTGTTGGTGTGACGTAAAGCAACTTGTAAAAAAAATCCTAAGCATCCTTAAGGTGCATGCTATTTTTTTTTTTTGCTACATTCGTTATATTATCATTATTATTATCTGGCTCCATGACTAAATGGCTAGCATGCTGGCCTTTGGCCCAAGGGGTCCCGAATTCGATTCCCGGCCACGTCGGGGCTTTTAATTGCGTATGATTATTTTTTTTCTCGGGTACTGCATGCTTGTATTTGTCTCAATCCTCCCATCTTAGTATACATACGAAACATCACACCACCAACCCCACAGAAACACACAATACTGAATACATCCTTATACTTAGAGTTGGTATCGGAAGTGCATCCGGCTGTAAAACAAGACCAGTGCAGGTTAATGTAAATAAAAAATGTGTGTGAATAAATTAATTCCATCCCCTGGTCTAAGGAGTTTGGACAGCCAAAGTAGGGGACTGTCTGTAGGGGTGAAGTACAGTGGGGACTTCAAGGGCCCTGGGACCGCTACGGTAGCTGTGAAGGCCCTTCAGGAACTCTGAAAAGTGGTGGCAAAAGGAGCTCTGGTAAAGACGCAGCAGGTCGTTATGCTACTTAGGTTCCAGAATGGGTAAAAAAAAGCAAATCAATGCAATGTAAAGTTTAATCTTATACCAGTTGTATTGTATCATTTGAAGTAATTCCACATACTGTATATCAGTTGACTATATTTGTAAGTAGTACAGGAGATATTATAAGTAGAATTTTGTAAACAATATAAATTTATTAAGGATGAACTGTGTGTTTAATAGAAAAAATTGTTAGCGTAAATTGTATAATATTGTATTGAACCCTTGGACTTACCATTCCATCGTTGGTCAGCCACAGCTGCTACAGTAGAGCAATATTGAACTCTTAAATCTTGGGTCGTTGCGGGAAGAAATTCGGTCACGATCTTAACCAAACGATGGGGTTCAGAAGAGAGCCTAACTACTTGAAATGAGGAGCAAATATGTGCTTACTAACTTGTATTAAATTCGAAACTGGCACAAAAAAATATATTATTTTATATAAATCCTTGGAGAATAGAAAATTATAAGTTATTTATTATTGAATGTTTCAAACGCAGTCACATTGCATAGCGTTGATTTTTTCTTATAATACCGAAGAGTTGCTTCGGGGAAAGTAATAAATTAGTGGACAGCGAAACTGAAAAAAAGTGAAAAGAAAAAACCTGAAAAATCGGGCACCTATTACTCCAAACGATAACTGAGAATTAATCCACACGATCCGTGGAAAATCTGACCTTCAACAAGTAGAATGCCTGATTTCTTCTCAATAGGGATGTATAGAACTAGCACCGATAGAGAGCACTGCTGTTGTACTGGGTAAGCGCAACGCGCTTTTCATTTGTCTCCTGTGTACTAATGCCGCTAAATATCTACGAATTTAAGTTGCTTAAATTGTTATTTTCGTGACTATGCCGAGTTATTGCAGTGTGCCTCTTTGAAAAAATCAGGGAAGCCCATTTTCGTTTCACTAGTTTCCACAAAATAAAGAAATGAGGAAGATATGGTTACATGCTATTAGAAGGAAAAATTTCGGTGAGAAGAATCTGACCGAAAATATTAAATATTATTTTCAACCCGGTGACTTCACGAAAACTTTGTTGGGTAAATGCGATTTACGAAGGGAAATAATTCCTATTTTCAACCTATAAACTGATTAGCATTTTGATAACAACCACCGAATTTATGCGTTTGTATTTAAAGGTGGGAGAGCAAGATTAAAACCGGGCGCTGTTCCATCGCTATTTCCGTGTTCCACGAACACAACAAAAACAAGGAAGAGGCCATACACCAGAAAATTGCCGGATTACCACGATAAGACTACAATATCGGAATATGCAGAAATCTCCTTCTTTGAAGTATGGGAAAAAATCGTGAATATACCCGAAGAAGTAAATGTTACATTTGTGACTCCCATTTTCAAAGACATCAGCATTCAAAACATACTACAGGTAATTTGGTTGTTGAGCAAACAATGCGTAATCCTGATGCCATATTGCTTTATACAGGGTTTGTTGACGTCCAACACTGTAATATGGTGTTGCTGTTCTGGGAGAAAACAAATGCAATTTACAGATATTCCCTCTTGAACCCAGACTGTGTTTCTTCTTGACAGTTATGAAGCTAAGGACCAACAAATCTGACAAAAAAACTAGGCCTTAACTTCGGAATCCATAAAACTACAGTTGGGAGAATATTTAATGTTTGGATTAATTTCATGCACTGCCAATTTAAAGAGATGAACATTTGGCCTCATAGAGAAAATTTCCTTGAAAACAGCCCCCTTGCTTTGACAGAAATGCCCCTCGACTAGAGTTATAACTGGTTCAACTGAGATTATAATAGCGAAACTTGTTCCAAAGGCAAATATTCTACTTTTATAGGGCTAACTGGCCTCAACCGTTTGGTAGGGGAATGCTGAAAAGTTCATAAATTTTGGCTGCATGTTTCCGAACACTGAATAATACCATTCTTGGGGAAGTGCTCTAATGCGTAGCTTACAGAAGCAATATGCTTACAACATGCCTTGGGCCTGTTCCAGTAAAACGTTCACATTCCCCTCCCAAAATGTCACCAGGTACTCCTAAAATAAGCTTCGCGTTATAGGTCTTATGTTTTGTGTACTCGGATTTCACAGCACTGCACTTTAGAATTTCACCCGATTGAAATTAACCTTTTATAAACAAAACAAACTTTTCACTGAAAAGTCTGTATCCAGTTTAACACAATAATTTGTAGTTGAAAACAGGTGCTCCATCTATTTCTAAATACGAAATAATCCATCAGATGCAAATTTGTGATATTAATCTTCACCTTGTGGCTGATGGTCAAATATTCAAAGGAACCGGCAATGGGAAACTCAAGAAGATTCACATGCCTTTGGTGGTGGACAAAGGCTGTATCTGCAGTTTCATGAAAGCCATCAACCTTTAAAAAATACATGAATCGAAGTCTATAAGCAAGGGGAGCAAGTGCGTGTTTAAATATCTATTTATGATTTGTCTTGTGGAGGTACATTTATTTATCACTGTACAATACTCAAGTAATTGTAATCTTTAGGAAAAGGCATGCTGACTCCTATCCGTTATTTGGATAATAAAGCATGTTAGGATTTTCTAATTACCGCTGTACTAATTCTTCCTTCCTCCCGCTAGTTTTAGCGTTTCTGGTCCGTAGTTCATATTGCAGCTGTTCAAGGCTTAAACGCTGAAAATCGTCCGTAATATACTAGGGGATATACCTATACAATTAATTAATATAGCCTTGGAGTAAAATTAGAGAAGACACAATCGGCTTTAGCTCAGAAAACTCGGTCACATTCTATACATTACTCGCAGCTGACTGAGAGAAACCTAAGACGATCGCCTTGCGCTTACCCAGTAGTACACGAGCGCTATCTGGCGCGAACTTTCTCTGCCTACATCCCTATTAATGTTATCCACCAGTCGAATACCATTTCGGATACGGAACACCCGCCGAATGGACCCTTAATCGAACCAGATTGATTATCAGTTGCTTTGGATAGGTTGTGAAATGTTATTGGAAAGCATGGTGTTCACTACGAGTTAACAGCAGCATTCACAATTGAAATAAAATTCCACCATGTATTTGTCATTCATGACACCCTTAAGTGATAAAATAATCCCGATGCTAAACGTGCATCACCCAAACAGCTGTTCAGAAGGAACCAACAACACCACGATCCGCGAGGATCTTACGTTACGTGGTTCTGAAGGAACAAAACTGCGAAATGCAGGAAACACTTATTCATCACGCATTTAGAAGAAATGCCAAATGCTGAAGTTAATTAAAAAGTGGTAAATCACTTGAAAAATATTATTATCAAACCGACTTTCAGGTTAGCAATGGTTACGTTACGCTTAATAAAATTACAAGTCCACTTTGAAAAATACAACAAACTTAAAGAATTCTTTCCTTCTTAACAATGACTACCATCACAGATCCATCTACTTATTGTTTGTCCCAACACACTACCTACAAAGTTATCACGTGATCAAACTCAAATACGCATAAATGAAGAGAACGACAAAATTGAAAATAAAATAATATTACTGGCTGACGAATCGAAACCGCATTCGCAACTCAAGTCTCACACTAATACATTGAGTGTCACACTGCCAAAGCAAAAAAATGAACACCAGAACGCCAAATACTTAGTTCCGTAAAATTTTTTTTTTGCTAGGGGCTTTACGTCGCACCGATACAGATAGGTCTTATGGCGACGATGGGATAGGAAAGGCCTAGGAGTTGGAAGGAAGCGGCCGTGGCCTTAATTAAGGTACAGCCCCAGCATTTGCCTGGTGTGAAAATGGGAAACCACGGAAAACCATTTTCAGGGCTGCCGATAGTGGGATTCGAACCTACTATCTCCCGGATGCAAGCTCACAGCCGCGCGCTTCTACGCGCACGGCCAACTCGCCCGGTGGTTCCGTAAAATAAAATAAAATCGAAGTTATTTGAACTCAACACGCATGGAGAACTGTAGTAAAATATTTAATCACCATTAGCTCGATATCCAATGTTGGACAACCCTTATTATGCACGCCGTCAGGGGTCCCGTAATCTTAGGTCAACACCTTCCAGCTGTTGAGGGTTGCGCGCAAGTTTGGCCTCATTATTACCAAGCTAACTCTCTTCATTTCGTATATCACTACAGGCACTACATTCGGTCATGGCACTACGCAAAAACGTCTAATCTGAGACTTGAATATGTACAGCTGACATCCCAGACCTATCGTCGGGCTTACTTAAAGTCTGTACACCCTAACACTAATCTCTATGTACACAATACCTTCCTAATTATATCGTCGAGCGTGAACTAGGACGTCTCATCATCAGTATACTCCTAAGATAACATGTGACGTCCTAATTCTATTGTCGGGCGGACATTGGATCGTATACGCTTCCCCTGGCATATCAGACGAACTAGCAATTTCAAGCAAACCCTGATATTTCAGTTGTAAACCTGGTCAGACTAATAACACACAACGGAACAACGTCTCTTACCATTAAACGAACGCAAGTGGGAAAATGCAGTAAGTCACTATCTCGTTATAAAACGTGAACTCGAAAATAAATATTGTGTGGCGAGCAATCCCCCAACTCAAACACGAACTCGGCATGCGCAATGAAGTTTTAGGGAAGAATAATAGTTCCCAACACACGTCTAACATTTAGTGGATGTTGTCCAGAAATAATAATCACCACCACCGCATTGGAAACCCTCAAATCGCCTACCGTCATTTCCAAATATTTATATCCATGACTAACCAGTGAAACGAAACTCAATAAATTTACACGGTCAAACAACACCAACCGTGTATTATAAATGCTCTTTTATCCTTGAGGTCACATTATCCTAATATTCATACTGACTTTACGTAACTGGTCGCTTGACTTTTACTACCAAGATTTTTAATCTTTACTAGAATCGTTTTTCACTTGGGATCTTACTTGAAATCTACTGTGCATCACACAGTAGTCGTCTCAATTTTCGGATTGTTAGCGGAATACACTACAGCCTGCCACAATACAGCCTGTCTCAAAAATTCTTCACTCTTGACAACTATGGCCTGTCTCAAAATTTCATTCTCGTCGCCTTCTCATGGCGGTACTACATGAAATATATATATATATAGGCTTTTTCTGCCTTCAACATACAACTCTTATCTCCACTCTTATCTTCGCTCTCAATCCATTTTTCTTATATTTCAAGACCTTTCCAACTTCAATCCTCTCGTGAAAAAACTACTTTTTTAAAAGAAATACACTGACCGACAGAGCAAATGCAACACCAAGAAGGAGTGGTCAGAACTTTATGCCAATTGCAGGGTAGACTGACGTCACTGAGGTATGCTCATGATGTGAAATGCGCCGCTGTGCTGCGCACGTAGCAAACGATAAATGGGACACGGCGTTGGCGAATGGCCCACTTCGTACCGTGATTTCTCAGCCCACAGTCATTGTAGAACGTGTTGTCGTGTGCCACAGGACACGTGTATAGCTAAGAATGCCAGGCCGCCGTCAACGGAGGCATTTCCAGCAGACAGATGACTTTACGAGGGGTATGGTGATCGGGCTGAGAAGGGCAGGTTGGTCGCTTCGTCAAATCGCAGCCGATACCCATAGGGATGTGTCCACGGTGCAGCGCCTGTGGCGAAGATGGTTGGCGCACGGACATGTGGTACGTGCGAGGGGTCCAGGCGCAGCCCGAGTGACGTCAGCACGCGAGGATCGGCGCATCCGCCGCCAAGCGGTGGCAGCCCCGCACGCCACGTCAACCGCCATTCTTCAGCATGTGCAAGACACCCTGGCTGTTCCAATATCGACCAGAACAATTTCCCGTCGATTGGTTGAAGGAGGTCTGCACTCCCGGCGTCCGCTCAGAAGACTACCATTGACTCCACAGCATAGACGTGCACGCCTGGCATGGTGCCGGGCTAGAGCGACTTGGATAAGGGAATGGCGGAACGTCGTGTTCTCCGATGAGTCACGCTTCTGTTCTGTCAGTGATAGTCACCGCAGACGAGTGTGGCGTCGGCGTGGAGAAAGGTCAAATCCGGCAGTAACTGTGGAGCGCCCTACCGCTAGACAACGCGGCATCATGGTTTGGGGCGCTATTGCGTATGATTCCACGTCACCTCTAGTGCGTATTCAAGGCACGTTAAATGCCCACCGCTACGTGCAGCATGTGCTGCGGCCGGTGGCACTCCCGTACCTTCAGGGGCTGCCCAATGCTCTGTTTCAGCAGGATAATGCCCGCCCACACACTGCTCGCATCTCCCAACAGGCTCTACGAGGTGTACAGATGCTTCCGTGGCCAGCGTACTCTCCGGATCTCTCACCAATCGAACACGTGTGGGATCTCATTGGACGCCGTTTGCAAACTCTGCCCCAGCCTCGTACGGACGACCAACTGTGGCAAATGGTTGACAGAGAATGGAGAACTATCCCTCAGGACACCATCCGCACTCTTATGGACTCTGTACCTCGACGTGTTTCTGCGTGCATCGCCGCTCGCGGTGGTCCTACATCCTACTGTGTCGATGCCGTGCGCATTGTGTAACCTGCATATCGGTTTGAAATAAACATCAATTATTCATCCGTGCCGTCTCCGTTTTTTCCCCAACTTTCATCCCTTTCGAACCACTCCTCCTTGGTGTTGCATTGTCACTGTCAGTCAGTGTATATATTTTCATTTTTTTTACTACAACTTTCGGACCTCGAGAATACAACAACACACCGTGAATTTTCCTATCATCGACATACACGATGTCACAAAATTTTACTTCTCATGAATAAAACACAACTTTATCGGATTTCACTGGAAATTACTAAACGCACGCAAACCTCGCAGAACATGCTTGTTAAATCCGTCTTTTACATAGGAAAATTTTATCCCGCGGTAGACATTATTATTATTATTATTATTATTATTATTATTATTATTATTATTATTATTATTATTATTGTTATTTCGACAAAAATTTTCTGAATTCAAACGATTTTCGAAATTAAGACATTCGCCACGACTACGTTACCATTATCACTTTCCTAATTTTCCTCAATTCAGACAATATCTCAAAGAACATTAACACAATATTTAAACGTCGCATTTTATAGTTTCTTGATATGAATTTTACAACACTAGAGATTTTCACACGCTGACCAGAAATATAATACATTCGCATGATCATTACAAATTACCAACCCGACACACACTTTGAAATTTGGTTGGGACAAACAACATTCTAACTACAACATTTATTAAAAGTACAGACCTGTGATAGCCGCCATCGTCCTGGATTCTGGCTGCATTCAACCAGCAAACCTCGGGTATTTAGCCTGCCATGGCTAACTTTATCATCCTCTTCTCAAAATATATATACACCTTAACTTACACAATATTCTATAACACACTTTCGACACGGTCACCCTTGTGATGAGCGCGCCCTTCAAATGGCGACTGACACAACTTTCGCAGGAGTCTACTCTCGTTAGGCCAGGTGTGCCAAACAGATAAGACACCAGACGCGGTGGCTAACTTCAAACTCTTCTACAACAAACACACGCAGAATACCGAGAGAAATTCAATTACGTTTAGACCTTCAAAGTTTCATTAGCGGCAGCTCAAAAAAATTTTCTATCATCTTCCATTAAAAATTATATTTTAACCATAGCCACAAACATGTACTAAGTTATATTGGAGATCGACTTTTCGCACTTTCTTTATGACGAGAGTCGAGGGCTTCGCCGCTCCGGTAACCAGACAGACACTCAGAAATATACAGCGGGGGGGGGGGGAGTTCTTTTATACTCTTATGGGGTGACGCCACTAACACCATGAAGCTTGATTATGCAATCTGCTAATTTCGCGTCCAATAGACCGATTTTCATGAAACTTGTTCCATAATTCCGGACAGACTTGCGATTTATTTAGATGTTAATCTCATAATTTTACCACACTCGCAACAGGTGAAATAAATTATTTCTGCCCTGGCGTTTCGCGGGTTTTCATCATCCAATGACCTTGGCACGTGGAGCTACTCCACTGATCGGGCGCAGATTTGTACCTAGGCTTAACTGCATTTATATTTATCCTGGGGGTTCTGTCTTCACGTAGGGTTTAAGAATAATTTAGATTATTTATTTCTGTATTTACTGTGTTGCCAAAATTTCTCGTTACGAAGAATTCCATGAATTTGGAGATTTGTTGAGTACTCGAATTCCTCCGAGGTGTCACGGTATTTCACGAGCTTGCGGCTCGGCTTGCCACGGGTGAGTTCGTTCCCACGCGACAGCGAGGCTCTTGAAATGCAACATGGCTGCTCTCGAAAATAAAAGTAGCTTGTTATTTGAAATAAATATTGAGAAAAATAAAAAATATTCTTCTCGTCGTAGAATTATGGGTTCAGTATTATAGGAAAATTTTCTTCTTGTTAATTTAATATTTAGTGATGTACAATAATATATTTTAGTGTACCATTTGCCACCGAGGTAGACACCTCATTTGCAAATAAAGAGATTTTGATTTGATTTTGATAAAGGAGAATTTATATTTCATTGTCTGTGAGCAATTTGCGGGACTTCAAAGTGTAGAGCGCTGGATAACGTACCCAATCCACCGAGGAAGCAGAAAGGGAAGATACCGCGTCATGAATTAGGTATTCCAGAGCCAGTACGTGGACTTTAACTCGATCACGAGCTTTCTGTGAGCAGAGACAGGGGTGTAATTTCTGACGAACGAAATTTCCAACCATATGAAAACAGATTAACCAACATTGTTTCCTTTGCAATGCATTTCAACGAATGAAGGAATACGACATTAAAAATGATATTACATGATCAGTAAATCAATAGTGGAAACTATAAGTACATGTGACATGCTTTAGTGTAATAATAACTGAAGAGAAGTTAAACTGATGTGTTATATAAAAACGGGAACTTCAATGGCCTTCTGGCAAATATCCGGAAGACATTCGAGACTGGGGGATTCCCAGCACGAAGAGAACAGGTATATTATCATATTGTGAAAACTTACGATCGAATCCTTTAGGGAATAACCTCAATCAGAATCTAATGATATTGGCACATAATTTCATCCGTAGCACCCGGTAGAAATATGAAACTCAAATTTGAATGGGGAAAACTAACCGGAGTGACGTTATTTTGTAGGTTAGGTGATATAAGGGACAAGAGACCCTTACCAAGCATCTCTTAACTGGTGTACCTCAGGCGTGAAACACGTACGTACATGTTTGGGAAAATCTTCCATTGTTAGCTTGACTTTTGGCGAACAGATCAACAATAAACTGCCTGCAGTAACATATAGTATGGGAATAATACCAGTGAAATAAGCGCGATTGCGGGAAACAATTACACAGTTCAAAGAAATTAGGGGAACATGTTTTGTAACGTCTGGTATGTGAACGTTAATTTGGTAGACGGGGTTCCAGTGGTTCGGCAGCATACCTTGAGATCTTAGCTACTCAGGGTATGTCAAATCGAAGTTATACTCCATCTGTAGGCGTAGCCATGCGTTAAACTGTCAGGTGACCCCTCAAAACAAAGTGAATAGCGGTGCGTCCGTGTGTCGTTGTGAGGTACACAGACTACTGCGGTCATTTGAGCACTTTTAAGTCACACATCCCATGAGACATATTAACGAGGTTCAAGTCGCAAGGGCCGTCACTTTTATCCAGGAAGGATGGACTTTTCGTCGTGCTGCTGTGGATCTCAATGTCTCTCCGACAGTTATTCAACGCTTGTGGAATCGCTACAGTGAGAGAGGCCAGTCCACAAGGAGGGTCGGACAAGGTCGTGAGTAAGGAAAAAAAAGCCGGAGTTGGTGCAGGGGCTAATGCGCAAGATGGTGGCTATACACGGGCTCTTATGGGACTAAATCCCGGGAGCTGGCGAGGGGCTAATGCGCAAGATGGCCACCACGCGCTACGTCCTCTGACACCTTCTGACAATAGGATGTCGTCATTTTATGGAATACCGTCGAGAGCGGCTACTAAAAGGGGTATGTGCCTTGAGAGAGCATGGATTAGCCAACTAGGTGTCTTTAGCTGAGTCTAGGCATGATGTGTTCTAAGCTGTTGTCTATCTAACCTTCCTGGCCAACACTTCTAGGGGTGGTGGGGTCGATCAGAGTAAAGCTCCTCAAGAGGCACCCTTGCCTTAGGTAGGAACCGAGCAACCTGTGCTGTTGTTGTGTCTGCATTGGCAAACTCGGGTTTTTAGCTGTGTTGTATTTTTACTGTTAATAATAATAATAATAATAATAATAATAATAATATTAATAATAATAAAATAACTGAATAAATAAAATAACTCAAAAACGTAATAAAATTAATAAACTTAATTAACGAAATGTCCGTAGTATGGGCGCCAGAGTTCATCAGAATGGATCCCTCGAATTTAGATAGAGCATGATAATTCTTTATATCCCAGGGCGTGTACATAATGCTGCGTACTGGTACATCTGCTTTAGGCCTTACCTAACCTTCTGAAAACGACTAAATAGGTAGGAACTGCACCTAGGTTCATCAGTAACTCCACTGATTCTAAAATATCTAACTATATTCTCAATAAAATCCGTGCATGAGCACCTCATCAACACACCAAAATACACTTATAATACACAAACAAAAGATTGCTTGAAGACTCCATATTTACAACAACAACAACAATGAAAACAGTGGGAAAACGAAAGCGAGAACTAAGCTACCATTTGTAGTTAGTTCGTTGAACAATGTACATATATGTATATAAGAACCCTTCACTGTCTCTGTATCAACACGACTTGCCGATTCTCATAATCAGCACTTATAAAATCACACAGATACTGTACCTCATAATACTGTGTTCGCAGACTTGAACACTTGTTGTAAAGATATATACATTTGAGCAACACACGCTTGTCGTTTCTGAGCATAAATTATGGAAAGCCTGAGATATAGCACCTCCCAGCTTTCAGCAACATGTAAAACCAGGCCACCACAAAATGATACAATACTAAGTTGTATGCTAGTCACTTCTCACAAACATAAAAATACTACGTTCCACAAACAAGACTACGTTCCACAAACGTTTGAAGTCCAGTCCAGTATAGTGCAGCAGTGTCACTCCATTACCGTATATTCAGTTTCATTCCCGTGTGTGTTCGCACTCCTTCATCCCCGTACAGTGTGTCCTCACTACTTTCTTCTCGTACAGTGTGTCAGCACTTCTTCTTTCCCGTACTGTCCCTCATTCCCGCTGTTTGATCAACCTTTATAGACATCATCATTCCCCTTCCTCTCACATGATACGTCTGGATTGATCCTCGCCAGCCAATCATTGTAGATCCTCTTGTCAAGACCACGCCGTGAACTCCTTCTTGGTCCCAAGACAAAAACAAACTCTCTGGGGTGTTTCACATGAGTCATAGAACTTTCCTAGTACAACAAGAAGCTCATCTCATCATACCGGGATATATACATGACTCTCGCAAATTTTCCAAGTTCCAATATAGCAAATTTTTCCCAGCACTATGGGCAAAACAAATTACTCATACTATATATATGGAGACCTCCCAGCTTACAAATATGAATAACAAAATATACAACTGAAATACAGATAATAATAATAATAATAATAATAATAATAATAATAATAATAATAATAATAATACTGCCAATAATATCTCTCACTTCTACATATAGTGCGAGGGTGTGATATATGTACTATCTCAGTGCCTAGGCCTGTTGTGTGCTAAGCCGTCGTCTATCTAACCTCCTTGGCTAACTCTTGTAGAGACACTTCCGCCCGAGGTGTGGTTGACCAGAGTAAATGCTACTCCCAAGGACTCGAACGTGGGGTTGACATAAACTCAAAACAAAAGAGCTTATGTGCAATTCAAATATCCTCACCCTGATTGAAATATGTGTACGATGAAGGTGTACTGACTACAGTAAATGTGGAGACATGTACATCTCAGCAGGAAAAAATGACTTTGCGAGCTAAGCTGTATTTTCCGATCTGGTGTTGCGAAGGAATGCGACAGTGTGTTATGAATAGACCTGGGATTTTAGGCTCTAAAAAAATTAGTTTTAGGCGCCTAAAATAGGCTTTTAAAACAAGTAAATAGGCTTTTAAAAGAGAAATTAGGCACTTAAAATATGTTTTTAAAATGTGTGGATAGGCAGGAAATAGACTTTAAAATATTACAATATACACTTAAAGTGTAACGTTATACTCTTTTACTTTAACAAACGTGGTATCCCTATTCTTAACCGAAATACCTGCAAAATTAGGACAGAATAAAGAAGACATTTATCAAAAACAATATAAAAAAGTCATGTGTCAAAAAACTTATGGATTATATGATATATCATTATCAGTACTGATCAAAAACCTTAATACTAAAATCACTGTACACAATTACAGCACTGTAGGCATCCAATAACGGTGTAAACGCGAATGGAGTATGTGTTTAGTATTTGTGAGGAACATTCCTACAGTACTTTCATTCGTAGTTTGCTTTACAGTACATAACAATAATCTTCTCCAAATTTTCCACAGTAAGGCGGTATCTTTTGTCTGTTAAAATCATTTTGAAATCAGAAAAAGAGCGCTCCACACTCACAGATGTTAGAGGGGCATAGGGAAATTTACCTACATGTTTCAATTCAATTTCACTTGGTAAGTCTACCTTTTCCCCATCCATTACCTGATGTACCCGTTTCAGCACTGAATAACCTGGGTTCTTCTGCAGTACAATAGACCACTTGTCTCTTATTTTATCCCCTACCTTGCCCCTAGCACTTTGTCTGTTATTCTCAGCTTCCTCAATTAGAGAAAATTTCTGTTTGAGACTGTTTCCCTTTTCCTCCATTTTTGTAATGGTGACTGGAAGAAATGAAAAATTTGTCTGAATATACGCAATGTCTCTCTGAACACTGGAACGATCATTTAACAGCTCTTCGACAGACGACACACATGCAGAGTTGTCCGTTAAAGGCAATTTGCCTATCACAGTCATGTTTTCCTCAAGATGTTCTGCATAATACAGGGCAGCTTCCATCCAGGAACCCCAACGGGTGATGATTGGCTGCGGTGGAAGGGGAATAGAGGGCAGTTTCTCTCGAAAGATGGCTATTCTTGATGGAGCCTTAGAGAACACTTTCTTCATTGTTGAAATAAGAGTATTTACTGCAGGAAACTCGGCCCTAACTGTTTCTGCGAGTCTATGCAAGGTATGGGACATGCAAGTAACATGAATTAAAGAAGGATAGAAAGTTTTCAGGAGAGGTGCAGTGGCAATCATGTAGGAAGCAGCATCGGAGACAAGGAGAAGGACTTTAGAATCATCAACACTCCCAGGATACAATAATTGCAACCCCTTGTTGATGAAGTATGCAATGCTTTGACTATTGACTTTCTCAAGCTGTTTAGAGCAAAGGAGGTGAGCGGTAGATGCCTGATTGGGTTCCAGTTTTCCTACTATAAGGTTAGCAACGTACGTGCCCACAGAGTCGGTGGTTTCGTCCACACATAACGATATGCAAGACTCCCCAATATCCTCCCTGATTGACAAAATGACCCCATTGTAACAAATATGTAAGTAGCGTTCTTTAATGTAGATGCTGATGGGATGTGCTGCTTGGTGTATTTCTGTAAAAAATCTCAGAAAACAGGATTATGCACAGCATTCCTGAGGATATTTGCTGCAAATAGGGCTCTACACATATCAGCATAGAAACCATTATGGGTTGTAGGAGATATAGTTTGTGTGAGCAGAGTCTGTCTAATGTTACTTTTCATGGCTGCTTCCGCTTTGTGACTGGCAGTATCTGCATGCTGCTGAAGGTGGCATTTTTTCTCATGTGAAATCTAAAACACGATAAAGTGATGTCAATCAGAAACTAAGATGATGAATAGAAAAGGTGAGCTATTGAATAAAATGTGTAATTTAGAACTATTTAAATTAAGCCATTATTACTCTAAAGTTCATTAAGAACAAGAACACTACAGTCCCCGAAGGGCCTTGGCTTTCAATAACGGTTGCTGCCCAGCTCATGGCTTGCAGATATTGGGTGGCGTGTGGTCAGCACGATACATCCCTCAGCCGTATTGCCTTGCCTCCGTGACCCCTGCTCACTGTAGCTTCTCGGTTGTCCTCACGATGCTGGGTCAACACCGTTCCAGACCTCATAGATTTCTAAATTACTGCCGATACTAGAAATCGAACCCAGGTCGCCTGGACTAGGTCTCTACAATTAATTAGAGGAGCCAATATCACAAGCTTAGTTTTAGATTAATATGAAATTTAAGATATATGCACATACCTGTTTATTGCAGTACTGGCAGAAAATAATCTTGCTATCAAAAGTCATCCCTGGAAATTGTACAAGCCATTGTTGTATAAGAGCACTCTTAGATGATTTCGTTTTAGGCATGATGAACTATATTCACTTAAACAGATTTTCTTTCACTGGCGACTTGACACAGTATATCCCTTCTTACTACCTGCTCCTTGTTCTTCCTAGATAATCCTCCCCCTCATCCCGTCACTCGACACAGTACGTCCTTTACTACCTGCTCGTTGTTCTTCTGAGCTAATCCTCCACCTCCACACTTCACTCAGCATTCCTTTGGTGACAGCTGTCTGGGAAAAACGACATTTCTGCGAAAAACCCACCCTCTGGTGTTCTGCTCATTCCAGGGATGTCCATTGGGTGATTGTAAAAATTACAGAAGTTGAATTTTATTTTAAATATAGAAAATAGGCATTTTAGGCACTAAAATAGTAAAATAGGCTCTAAAGGTCCAAATAGGCATTTTAGGGCACTATAAAACTCTTTTAATGTAAGGGATTTCTCATGAAACGTCAACATATTTAACAAAAATCATGTTATTTCGTAAGGAACGAAATAGGCATTTGCCTTAAAATCCCAGGTCTAGTTATGAAGCAAGACACTTGACTTGAGAGAACTCCGAGTCTTCAGCTACAGGTCAAAGCTTGTTATCGGTGACGTTACTACAACTCTTCCTACTATGATGACGTCACTCCGCTCAGATCCTCATTTTATGAGGTGGGGTAGAGTGGTAGAATTGCATCAATGGTATACTGCCAGTCATAAGGGTGACTACAAGGGACGGCTACCTCGGGGGAGAGCTGTGCTAGGACACAGGGGTAAATAGGCATACACAGACCCTTATAGAGGCATTCCGTAATTTCTTCTTCTTCTTCTCTTTCTTTATCTGTTTACCCTGCAGGGTCGGTTTTTACAATCGGACTCAGCGAGGGATCCCACCTTTACCCGCCTCAAGGGCAGTGTCTTGGAGCTAGAGACTCTGTGTCGGTGGATACAACTGAGGAGGGTGACCAGTACCTCACCCCGCCTGGCCCACGCGTTAACCTCTCAAGACCTAACTGCCGACGTGATTATGGCCAAGAGTACTAGGTTAACCTATGCATTTGACGCCAGGCTTAACTTTACAAGGGCGTTACAGTCTCAAGTTTGAGATTCGATCCTACGCTCAACCTAACTAGACGAGATGAGACATGATCCAGGGACTTTGATGCTGAGATTGGTGGAAGCTGACGGCTACACACAGGACTAGAGATATGGTGTAAGGTGTAATACAAATGCTTTATTCATAGGCGGCGTAATATTGGGAACCATCTTTGAAGTTCTAAAATCGGAGAGCAAGCATGCACATATCAGCAAAAAATAACTGCACGTGCAAGTTGACTAGCTTTGGATGTATTTGCTGACACATGGAATACAAAGTTCATATTTTCTACAAGTTCGCAACTTAGGTACAATCACGCAGGAAGACCTAACCTATCTTCATACTGAATACCCAATATAATACGTAAGAAATAATGCGCTGCCGGAATTTAGCTCTGCAAGATTTCGCGTATCATCAGAATTCCCGAATACAGAATGAAATCCCTACCTACACTTCACGTTCGATGCCCCTGCAGGCCTAACGTTGCGCTGACCACGCGTTAACCTCCCGGGATTTGATATGGTACTAGGGAGATGGTGTATGGCTTAATACATATGCTTTATTCATTGAGGCGTTACGCTGAAAAGCGACCTTATGTCTTGGGGAATTGAGCGACCGCGCAAGGTATCAGCCAAAGAAAGACAAGGGCTACGAAAGGCGTGAAAATTAAAGATTCTTTAGCCCTCGTAAATCTAATAGCGTTGGGGTCGGAAAAGAGCAAGAGTTAACCGAAGAAGGTCGGATAGGATAGATAAAAGTGAGTGGGCTAACACAAATAAGTAGAAGCATACGTATACATGGGCTCTTTTGGCACTAACCCAGCGGGGCTGTGCTAGGGCTGTTTTCACGTATTGCCCTATTTCGAGGTTCTATCCTCCTAACCGGATGCCCTTCCTAACTTGCGACTCTCGGTGGAGTGATGTGACATAGGTAGGAGGGTGATGGAATACTGCTGTATGAAACGACTAAAAGTAGTGCTAGGGACTCTTTAACTTCCGAGCGTGGTATTGGCGGCTAGAGGACCTCAAGCTGAGTCTGGCATTAATTTACAGTTATTTAACTTTCTTTGAATAGGGAATCGATGGTTTAGCTGGGCAGTAGATTTTTACCCTTCTGACTCGAGAACAATCTTCTACACATAGCCACGAGGCTTTAGGAATCTGCTGACGGTGTGTCTGGTTACGTTATGTAAGAAACACAGCTGCCGCAGAGATGCATGCTGTTACAATTGACATGAATGAAATAGCTGACCCGAGCAGACTTCGACTCTTCGACTTTGAACACAACTCTGCATCTGTTGGCACAAAGGGGTCTATAGCTGAGTCTGGTGTAAGCCTAACTCTGCATAGCTACTATAGGGATTTACAACTTGTAACTTATAACCTACTAGTTTTAATCAGCTTAACATTCGAAACAAGAGCTACTATGTAAGAGAGCTGCGTACTTTATTCGTTTAGACTTAAGTAGAGGTCTGCCTCACGGGCTCACAACTTGTAACCTATGACCTAAGGCATCACAATGGTTTCAAACACGGAATGTAGAATACAGGACATGCTATTTCTTTTTCTTCTTCTCCGCCTACTTCTCCCACTTCTTGACCTTTTTCTCAATATATTTGGATCAACACGACGAAAACACTTAGTCCGTAAGCCAGAAAACGTAATCATGGGCAGCTAAATTCATGACCTAGCCGAAATTTGAACCCAAGCCCTTGTTTGTGTAGATGAAGAGAAGTTTATTACGACGAAAACACTTAGTTCTCAAGCCAGAAAACTTATTCATTCGCAGTTAAAATCACGACCCGCCGGGAATCGAGTCCAAGGCCTTGTAAACCTAAGGCCAGTATGCTAATCATACAGCCAAGGAGCCTTGTATCTAATAAAATCCCTGACCCAGCCTGGAATTACATCAGCCCGACAATTCAACTATTCCTGGGGTCGCGACGATGTGTGACCTCTATTGGTTAATACTTGGTTTCTTCCGGGCGTTGCAACTATATGTAACCCTTTACTCTTTCATCTAATCTCTATTGATAAATTGTCGTTCTCTTCTAACTTCAAACTGGTTACCGTATTTAACCTTTATTAATCGAATTTTCGTTACTTCTAGTTTTTAACCTTACGACTCGATAGAAGGACATTTAACTGAAGAGTGTTAATTAACGAGTTAGCTGAAGTTGTTACATTTTTGACAGCGGCAACACCCTCATCGATTGTTATCTGCAAGAACGCTTCTACTTTGTTAGGTATGGAATATTAATTACTATTGTTAAATGGTTTATCTCTTCTAACTTCACACTCGCGAGGATGTGTAATCTTTATTGATCGAATATTCGTTTTTTCTAGTTTTTAACCTTGCGACTCGACAGAAGGACATTTAACTGAAGAGCGTGAGTTAACGAGTTAGCTAAAGTTGGTACATTTTTGACAGCAGAAACACCCTAATCGATTGTTATCTGCAAGAACGCTTCTACTTTGTTAGGAATGGCAAATGAATCACTATTGGTAAATGATTTATCTCTTCTAACTTCAAACTCGCGACGATGTGTAACCTCTATTGTTCATCACTTGGCTTCTTCCGATTTTAACTTTGCAACTATATGTAAACACGCGTATCGGTTGTTATCTGTTCACAACGTACCTTACAGTAAAGCAATCTATTCGTGTTGCGCATATCTGTGATTATTCTTCAATAAACCACTGCACTGAATGATCTACAAGACTTATGGTTTTGTTATTCTCCTTCTACTATGAGCAGTTACAACCTAACATGTTTTTACATTTGTATTATCCCTACTACAAATACACAGGAAATTGATAACTGACTTGTCCTAAAAACGAAAAGTTTGCCGTGCTATTGATCATGAGTTAAAACTTGGTGTTCAAAACCAAAAACAAAAAAAAGAAAATTCGTGCTACACACATGATAATGAATGGAACCTAGGGCTCACGTCTTATCGTAAGGGCAAAAGGGCCCCTCCTCCTCATCCGCATGGCAAAAGGGCAAAATGGCTCCTCCTCATTTGCCTTGCAAAAGGGCTCGTCCTCCTCATCCGTATGGCAAAAGGGCTCCTCCTCCTTTGCCTGGCAAAATGGCTCCTACACATTTTACTAATGGGACTAGGAAGAGTTGTGTAAGGCTTAATACATGAGCTTTATTGATTGGGACAGCCCTTTTTTTCAAATCGTATTTTATTTCTTCCAGCAACGAGTTTGCCACTCCACCAATTAAATCATTCTGAATTCCATTTCATACACCCCTAAAAACTGTGGATGTCTCCAAGTGAGTTTTCAAGAGAGGGTCATATTCTGCAGTGTATTTTAACAGCTCGATGTAGTTACCCCTATTAACTGAGGTTTCACACTCGTCGTGCCCTCGGAAAGAAAGTTCTTGCTTACATAAAAAGCACACAAGATTAATGAAACGCTTCAAGAGTTCCCTGTTTTGTTTTACCCTCTCGTTATGAAATGTGATTCCCTGTTTGAGCTGGTCATCTAGTTGTGTGTCCATCCTAACTTTACCAAACGACGCTAAGAGATTAGATGCTCTGATATGTCCTATAGACTCGTGAGAAACAGCTGCTTTGGTAAAATCGCCCAGATTATTATATCCCATTTTAGTCTAGCTTGTGTCTCTGTCTTTACCAAACAGAGGGCAAGACCAACAGAACATTCGCTTTGGTGCATCCTGTCAACCAAACGTATTTTTGTACGAAGAATTATAGTGAAACCTTTTACTTGTTTTGTTAAGCCTGGTAAATCTGGACTTGGCCTACCTACTTTTATAAGGCTACATTTTTCGTGGAAATGTCACCTGAGAAAGGTCCTTCAATAATATTTTCAACTACACAATCGCACATATGAAACCATCATAACATAATCTATAGCAGATTTAAAACAGTGTACTTACAGTTTCATCGGTGACGCTTGGTGATAGTACAGTCATCGTTTTCACAAAAGTACACTGGTACTAACTATTTATTTTTAACTTAAAAAGCTTAACCTAAATTGAATCAGCGAAATTTAACTGGTATTTTTCCCGTCGCCGATTTTTATAGTTTCATTCGCTTACTGAGTGAACGTTCATCAACGACAAATGAGGGAGAATACTCTTCACGACACATAACACACGTTATATTAATGAATAATGGCACAGAATTCACGAAAACTTCAGATGCAATCCAAGAGGAAATCTACAAAAATTCACTACGTACTCTATCACCATTACAGACAACCAAATACAAAATTATTTTACTTCGCGCTTGGGTCTGTGTTCATGCTGGGCAGCCTAAATACATTTTCTGCGGATATCGGAAAACATACTGTACACGTGTCTTGAATGAATTGCTTGAAGAAACTTTATACATGCCGAAATCCAAAACTAAAATATGTTGTTGTATGTTGCAATTGATTTCATAAACAGGCTCTTTTTTCATTAGCATGACGATGTGCAAGTTCCTATACTGTTAACATGTTGATTTTTTTCTTGTAGCCTCTAGTGTGTGGCGCTGAACACTTCGAGTGTCAAGTATTAAAAATAACATGCCTTATCTAAGCGAGGCAGCTGTGCTTGGCTTGGCTTAGATGTTCGTAGAATTTTAAACTTTATAAAAAGCGTTATAAGGAATAATAAGAAAATATAAATAAAACGTTATTTACCCCAGCAGCTGGGGTTCAGTGCACGCCACTGGTGTCAGGTGAATTTACTTCAGTCATATTGCATAAATTGCAGCATTCCGCACCCACAATTAAAAGAAACTACACGCTTACGGTTCGTTCTAAATTAGCACTAGCGCAGCGATTGGGCTACGGTATTAACAGAACAGATCATACCAGTGGATCATATAAAGCTGACGCCAGCCGAACACCAACGTACCACTGCAGTTCTCTTCCGGGCAGCTGATCTGAACTCGCGCATGCGCTGCAACGTGGCCTGGCCTGCGTGGTACCTAACTCTCGACACCAAGAATATCTGGCGTAGGCTACGTTGAATGAAGACATGGGGAAAGCAAAGCACGGTGGTAGACCGCGGCCGGGCTAACAGTAGTTATGTGGGAGGTGCCGAAATAGAACAACATAATGCCATGCAATGTGCTAATGCCGCATTTGCATAAAACAAAATCAATGTTAAATTTTTCTGTTTAATGAATACACATTTTAATTTTTAAATCAGGGAACGCCCGACGTATCGGCGTATTATAACGCTACGCCCCTGTTGTTTATAACATGTACATTGGTTTGAAGCAGCTCACAGTCCATCCCTAGTAATATGGTCATCAATTTCTAATTCATGCCAATCGTTTCCAGAATCAGAACTTTCAAGACTGACTACAACTAACTGGACTTGGAATCTCAACAGGAAGATGGACTTTGATACGTAGCTACCGATTACACAAACCGTACCGGAGCACATTCAAGCAAATATTTCCATAGGCCCATATGCATAAATAAGGCCCGGATGTTTATGACATATCGTATTTTTTCCTTTATATTATTTCCAAGCAAAAATACAAATTAAGCATGATGTTACCTACGATGACTAAAATTATGCAATTTCCACGGGTCATATTTTGGCTCTTTTAAAGTTTTTTGTCATTTTCCGGTAATTTTTCACCTATCATGGTCGTATTCCCTCGTGTATGTTCGTATTTTTGTCATATGTGTATCTTTATATTCCATTTTGCATGCATGTATGCAGTCATCTCAAAGACGAATTTTTCACATCTCCTAATTGTTGTCTGTAATTTCTGACAATTATCTTTCTTAGAAATATATATTTATGTAAATTAGGAAGGTAAGCTGTACAGAACGAGAGAGATGCGTAGAAGGCGACAGAAAGGTGATCCTCAACTGAACTCTAATGATTTGACGTATTTCAAATATGTCCCAATAACATCCTGCGATGTTTTCCTTTACAAATCAATGTTGCGTGAAAACAGAAGATCATTCCTATTTAAGAAATCTAAAATATATGTAATTTGCTATTGAAATTCTTTCTAACCGCCCATCAAAACGTAACAATTATTTCATTGTGAAGAATCGAGAGTTACCTCAGGATTCAGTAATTAAATAAATTCGAAATATAATAATAAAATTAATATGTTTACTTATTTATGATTATTGAATGTTCTAGATTTTAAAAGTATATTTTCAATATAATGTTAATTTAAACAGCAGCGAGATTTTGAAGATTTCGGAAAAGTGACCAAAGAACTTTTAAGTCATATTCATTGTCATATTTTAATACATTTTTAGGTTATAAACATCCGGACCCTATGCATAAATGTCAAGCGTTTGGAGTGCCTGACTGACCTACTGTACATGGACAGAATCAGAACACTGAATCACTGACATTGCTATACTTTAACAGTACTTGAACTAAACATGTAATTTACAAGAAACATGCAATTTATCAGTCAGAATATTTCACTACTGATCTGCATTTAGGGCAGTCGCCAGGTGGCAGATTCCTTAACTGTTGTTTTCCTAGCCGTTTCTTAAATGATTGCGAAGAAATTGGAAATTTATTAAACATCTCCCTTGGTAAGTTATTCCAGTCTTTAACACCCCTTCCTATAACTTAAACGAATATTTTCCCCAAGTCTTCCCAGCCGAAACTTTGCAACATTTTCGTAACACTACTCTTTTGTCGGAAATCACCCAGAACAAATCGAGCTGCGTTTCTTTGGATTTTTTCCAGTTCTTGAATCAAGCAATCCTGGTGAGGGTCCCGTACACTGGAACCATACAGTTCAACGGCTGTTTTGACACAGTATAAAACAATGCAAATCGTATTCCATAGAGGTAGGAAAACAGGAGAACGGTGCTGTTTGATGGAAACGGCTGTAACATGGGCGCATTTTTATGTAAACGGTTAGGGCATGTGTTGTTTTTGAAGAACACTAGTATTTTCAGTGTCCCGTAACTCATCACAGGGGTGACTTTTACAGGATATTTGATTATGAACAGGTAGTTCTGCCTCTGTAGTACTAGATGGCAGTGTAACTCATTTTTGTGCAATGTATTGACATGGGTGGTTTTTAAAAGGGTGTCTCCAGTTACAAGTTGTATACATTAATTTTAAAGTTACACTTGCTGATTAGTTGTAGTGACAGTGATTTTTGTTTTAAGGGGAACTACACTCGGTCGTCTACACCTACAGCTTTAGCAGAGCTCCGTGCAGATTTTCTCTCGTGTTGGCAAATGCACAGGTAGGGGTCTGTGGAGCCCCAGGATGCAGTTTGAGAGTTATATAGGTACTTGTAGAAATCTGCTTAACTTTCACCGGCTCCTTTGGCAGGTAACAAAATAATTTCAGGCGTTACCCATTCTTATATCAAGCCAAAATTGTAATCGTTTCCTATAATAAATATTTTTCTCCTTTTCTCCCCTCGAGGCATTGTTCTGTGAATACCTAATGCTATCACGAAGAGGTTTTCACTTGATCATGTTTTACTGCTTTTTTTTGTTTTTTAAATTATTTTTTGCTTTTACAATGTTACTCAGTTTGTGCGCGGCTTGACTTGCACGGTACCATAAGCTAAATAAATAAATAGCCATTCGTTATTATGAGGATCACAACGCCACCAACCATCCCGAGCCACAACCATCCCGAGCCAAGAAAATGTTAACTTATAAAACTGATAACTTTTTATAAACAATGTATAAAACATCCCAATATACTGTATGTTCTGTTAAAATGCGGATTAAATCAGATGACGGGATTTTGAGAAATAATGTCATAAAATTGACGCAGGGTTGAAACACGTTTGAAAACGGGCGCTTTTTGCGTTCCACCTGCAGTAAAACATATTCAAATATAAATTAAACATTCCAAACCTACATGAGCTAGCGTGAAATGGAACGAGTAAAATGATGGTGTTTTTGGATTTCCTGTGTACATACTGGTTATTTCATAAACAACCTCAAAACCCCAGTACACATAATACTTTGGTCGACAGCAAATGGAAAAAAAAACTTGCCATAGTGGTTTCTCCTAAGACAGTAATTCTGAGGGTATGTTTTCAATCCCAGATGCCTTGTTCATATATATGCCTCCCAAATCTCTGTCGAATTCTGACCTCAAAATTTGGTCTCTCATTTCCTTAGCGTCAACAATTTTTTCTTGTACCAGAACCTTATCATCAAATTATTTCCTTTAATACAGTCGTTGGATATGTTACCACCATCTTTCTGCCCTGTCTTCTTTCGCTAGAAGTGGTTTTCTCTACGAGCTCTTAATCATACGCCCAGTTTTCCTTTCTCAAAAGGTTTCCTTGTTTTTCCTGCATGCAGCATCTACCTTTCCTACAACCATACAACCTTCAAACATCTTTGCACTTCTCTTTCAGCTATTCTTCCTTAGCTGTCTTGCACTAACTACCTCATTCTTTAATCCTGCCCTCCTCATTCTTACGTATTCGTCCTTCGTCAATCAGGTCCAATATCTCCTGAGTTATCCACCGAGTCTTACTTGATCTCTCCTTTCTTCAGCAGCACTACTGATCTCCTTCTTCACGACTGTCCACTCTTCATCTCTTGTATTTCGTTCAGCCTTTCCGTTTTCTTAATGTATTTATTTGGCTTTAGGTCAGTGCGAGACCAAACAGCCATCTGGATATTACACAATTCTGGTTCGAGCTTTACAATTAATTGCAATTCCTTACAATTCATTGACGTAGATTGGAATATAAAAAGTATATAATACATTTATACTGCACAATTTTCACATTATAATTACATAAATAACCATATAAAATCATTTAGATTTGTAGGCGAGTTTCTGTTAAATAGTTCCTAAGAATATTATACATTTTTTGTTTTTGGTCGCCAGTAGTGTACGGATACAGAATGGTAACTGTTGCGTAGCATGGATCAGAGATGTAATGAACACATGTTGCTGTTTGTGGTAACGAGCACGTTAAAGAAAAACAGATTATTTAAGTCCTGAATCGACTGGCCATCATATGTACAGTGTAGAGTGTCCAATATATTGATACGATAAAGGTGACTTCTAAAAGTTCCGTGATTGAATCGCATTCGACTGATTGTCGAGACGAATCGTCGTTGAGTATTCCATTGTGTGAAGCAAGGACATCGCAGGGGATTCTGTTCGATCATTGAGTAATATCTACCTTTATGGCTCTTTGTTTATTCCCACTTCTTTGTCCACTGACTGTAGACTATTTTATATATAATTACTGTAAAATCCAAGAAGTTTCTGGTAGTATTCATGACCTGTCCGTTAATGTATGCTTCATTCGCTTAGGCATCTACGTATTCATTTTGTAATATCCTGATGTGGGCAGGGATCCACGCGAACTTTACTCTGGAACCGTGTCTTTGGAATTCATATGCTTTTGAATAATATTGATGTGGTATATACAATATTGAGTTTCTCGAGGATAAGCGGTGTAGATAGTGTGGAGAGGATGCTCGGTGGAACGGTAAAGACAGTAATACTTTTACGGTAGAATCGTTTGGCATATTTGAGGGTTTCTGTAATAGCAAGAGCTTCTGCTGCATAGATGGAAATATGTTCTGGCAAACGAAAACTTTGAGCTTCATGTTGTTCAGGAAAACAGAATGCACGTCCTACTCCGCTTATTGTTATTTTTGAGCTATCAGTATAAATCTCAACAGACGAAGGATACCGGAAAGTCAAATCATCTTGACATAACTGCGCCAATCTGGGATCTTTTGTAGATATGTTAGTGATCTGTTCACTTCCATAAGACATATGCATTACTCAAATGGAATATCATATATGTTTGTTATACTCTTTTGATAATGTTGGGTCAGTAGTGAGTCTATATACGTGACACTTTACAGCTGGAGATATCGTTGATTCAAGGAAAGCCGATCTCGTTCGTCGGCTAAATGTTGTAATCTTCGAAGAGATGGTAGTATTGTTGATTTTTTTGTGTGGGTTTGCTTTAATATAAACTTATCTGAAAGAAACTGTGCAGGGCATTTCTGCAGCTTCTAATAGAAGAGCATTAGTTGGCGTGGTTTTCATAGCTCCATGGCAAATTCGAATGCACTGAAACCGAAGACTATCCAGTTTATTGTCACTGAAATAAAATATGCTTCTATATTCAAGCTTCGAGCGAATCAGTGTGCGATATAGCTGTAATAGTATAGATGGATGTGCTCCCAATCAAACTCGAGTTAATGTGCGGAGGAACAATATGTTGCTTATGAGCAGTCCAAGTGAGTCGGGAATCATAAACCAGTCCGAGCAATTTGGTTTGTGGTTGAACCAAGATGTTGTGTGATCCCAATATGAAGTTATAAATTGGTGGTTAAATTCTTCTTCTTTTGAATATTACTGCCGAAGGTGAACAGTATTTGCATAAAGATCTAACCTATGTTCGTGTAACCACTGATTTACCTGTTGCATAGATTCTGAAAGACGACACTTGGCAGCATTATTGTCGTCGCTGAAGTAAAAATGTATACGTCGTTAGCGTACTGCCGAATGCTCAGCCTAGGAGGCAGAATATTCTCCAAATCTCCGGTATAAGTGGTATATAGTAGGGGACTAAACACCGAACCTTGAGGAAGTCCTTGGGACGATCGTCGTGGTCAGTGAAGTCTATGGTTACGGCGAATATAAAGCAATCTAATGTGTATAAATTGATCTAATACCCGATACAAAGGTTGTAGACATTCCAAGAGCAGTCAGTTTGTCCTTTGGTATTGGTATTGGTATTCTTACTTTGCCATACGCAGCTGATACGCCCATAAAGAGAGCAGGAAGGTAGTGATTATTTATAAAAGCTGTATCAGTCGCAGTGGTTTGTGTGGTATGGTTATCATACGTGCCACGACCTTTGCGGAATCCAATTTTAGTAGAAGGTAGCAGAGATTGTGAATCTAGCAACCATCTAAACTCTTTTCAATCATTCATTCCACCGTTTTTCCAGTGTAGGAATAAAGAACAATAGGTCGATATCCTTCTGGATCTCCTAGCTCGTTTCCTGGCTTGAGAATGGGCACTACAATTTGCGTCTTCCATGACTCAGGTATGCATTTTTGAAGCCAACGTTCATTGACAATCCTAAGAGAAAGCCGCAACGTTTCGTGTGGAAGGTGTTGTAACATGGGGTATCGGATCTCATCTATGCTCGGTGCTGTACTGGCGGAGTTCTTAATGGCCACTCGGAGCTCGCTGATTGTAAATGGAGAACATAGAAAGTGGTCAGATGGCTCTTCATTAAATGTACACGGTGGATAACTAGGTGACAGTGGCGTAATTCTATCAGCAAAATCTTCTAACCAAGAGGTATCAGGTTATGAATCCTGAGTACTGTAATTTCTGCTGCACAAATGTCGTATCCAATACCATACTTCTGCTATTAGGGTTTCCTTATTCAATGTGGAGCAGTATTTTTACTAACAATTTTTCTTAGTTTTCTTGAGAAATCGCTTGGTACGAGCAGATATCTTCTGGTAATGTGGGTATGTTTCTTGGGTAGGTTGTGTTCTGAACACCCAGAGAGCCTCCCACCGGAAAGCAATGGCTCGAGAACAATCAGTGTTTCACCATACTGTTGGAGTGTACTTCTTCTGATCAGGAGGTTTTCTCCGACGGATAATGATATAAGTAGCAAGTTTCACCATTTCCACAGAGTTGTTTTAATCGTCCACTGCAGGTGTATGGGTCGGGAAACAGGCCTTTCCATTTAGTCCTTGTGTAACATATTCTTGAAACAATTACTCACACTCTTTTCTGTCAACGTATTTAGATAACAGATTTTAGCATTCCTTTCTTCAGATTAAAAGTTCCAAACCTACAAGAGCTAGCGCGAAATAAAACGAGGAAAATGATGGTGTTATAATGAAACTTCAAATGAGATTGTACGACCATCAAGTTGTGCTCAAAGTCCAGGTCTACTCCTGGGAATGTCTTGCAAACCAACACCTGGTTTCTGAATCTCTGCCTAATCATTATGCAGTCTATCTCATACTTCACAGTACCTACTGGTCTTGCCCACGTACACAGCCATCATGTGTGGTGTTTGAACCAAGTATTAGCAAGGGTTAAATTATGATCGGTGCAGAATTCTACCAGTCGACTTTCTCTTTCATTCCTTTATCCCAGACCGTATACTCCTACTGCATTACTTTCTCTTCCTTCGCCTACCACTGCATTTGAAACTCTCATCACAATTAGATCCTCGTCTCATTTTACATATTGCATTACATTTTCTCTCTCTCTTCATAATATATGATTTTTCGATTTCTTCATCATCTGCTGAATTACTAGGCATGTAGACCTCTGCTATTGTGATGGGTTTTGGCTTAGTGTTTACCTTGACAACAATGATTCGTTCCCTATGCTGGTCGTAGTAACTCACCCACTGCACTACTTCCTTATTCATTATTTAACCAACTCGTGTGTTTCCCCTGTTTAGTTTTGTGTTGATAATTATGTAGTCGCCTGAACAAAGATCCTGCTCTTCTTGCCAACGTACTTCACTTTACGGGTATACCAACTATACCTAACTTTATTCTACCCTTTTCCCTTTACAGACTTTCTAACCTACCGCAACGTTTCAAACTTCTAATATTCCACGATCCCACTCGCAGAATGTCGGTACTCATCTTCTTGATGATTGCCCCCAGTCCTGTAGTCCGCACCCGGAGATCCGAGTGGGGGACTGTTCTACCCCCGGAATATTTTACCCGGGAAGATGTCATCATTAGTGCAACATTCCTACAGAAAGAGCTGCATGTCCTCGGTAGTTAGTTAAGGCAGTAGTTTCCCGTTGTTTTCAGCCGTGAAGCAGTTTCAACACGGCTAACCCATTTTATATATTATTACAAGGCCATATCAGCCAGTTATTCTCACACCTATAAATCACGAAATTGTGTGCTGTGTGCTAGTTTGGAGTGTAGGTTTGTGGGATACTTCGCTTGACGGGCTGGGTAGCTCAGGCGGTAGACCGCCGACCTTCTGAGCTCAAGTTGGCGAGTTTGATCCCTTCTCAGTCCGTTGATATTTGAAGGATTTCACATGCGCCAGCTTCATGTCGGTAAATTTACTGGCACGTTAAAGAATTCCTGCGGGCCAAAAAATTTCGGTGTCTCCGAAGGCGTAAAAGTGGTTGGTGGGACGTATGCATTCATTCTGAGACTAAATTTCTGGGTGCAAGAGTTTCTCATCACAGACCTTGGTGTTCAGTTGATACACGTAATAAAGTTGCCTTTCCATCTGAACTCCTTCCAGAAATACAAAGCAGATGTTCATATTAACAATGGAAAATTTAAAGAACGTATTATAATATTTCACCTTCCAATTACGATTCAACAGCTGTTTTAACACAATTTTAAACAATGCAGATTGCATTCCGCAGAGGTAGGAAAACAGGAGAGAGGGTGCTTTTTGATGGAAACGGCTATAACGTGAGTGCCTTATGATGTAAGCTGTTAGGACCAGTGGCGGTTCGTGCATGAAGGGCTTTGGGGCGCCGCCCCACCGCCTTATCAAAAACATAGTGGGGAGATCCAGCTTAACAAAGGGAAAAAATAGGTTAATATTAATTTGGTTGTTAAATATGCTACAATTGTTGTTGACAATTGCTGCACATATCCCAGTATTGGCATGCTTCCTGGCAATCAGAAGCAACATCAATAATGTCAGAATTTTAATAATTTTAATATCTTAAATTAAAATATTCAAAATTTCCCGCCTTTTTAACAGTATATCACTGTTTCCCTTATAAATTCCAAGTTTATAAAGAATTTTCGTACTTTTCCTTTTTTAAAGTGTGTATCAAAACTCCAGCTACAAAATGAACCTCAATCATTAACATAGACTGTGATTTGGATTTTTTGTCGCGTTTTTATTCCGAGCACCAGAAAATATTAATAGTTTTTTAAATAAAAATGTTATATAAAATCGAATTTAAATCCTATTGATCTGAATGAGGTACAGATTGTAGTACAACATTATGCGAAGAAACTCTGAAAAAATCATAATTATCCCTGAATCAGTAAGAGAGTTATGAAGGAAACCATGATATATTGTTAAAAAGGCGGGAAATTTTGAACATTTTATTTTAAAATGTAATAATTAGAATTTTGACATTATTGAAGTGGCTTCTGATTGCTCTTATGCATGCCAATACTGGCATATGTGCAGCATTTTTCAACAACGTTTGTAGCATATATAACAATCGAATGAATATTGGCCTATTTTCCCCGTGTTGAGCTAGGTCTCCCCCCTAAACGTCAATTCACTCTGTAATTGATTACATAAAGATATGGGCAAATTTAACGAAGTCGAACTTATGGTGGTGTGCTGTTCAGTTAATCAATGTTACCTTTATTATTTCGCCTGTAAACATTTTGCTTTTCTATTTTCAAGAAAATGGCAACGGCTTTCAGACCGTGGCTGCTGTCCAGCACGCTCGATGTTTTCTCTTTAGTCGTGAGGCGTTCGGACTTGCTGCAGAGCCCTCAGTAGGTCCCGCACTTCGCAAGTGTGCGGGGTGCGGGAGGAGCGTGGAAGAACGATGTGGGCTTGTCAGGGGAAGGAAGAGTCCAGGCGGGTGTATGGTCTGTCCGGCAGAGCCCTCAGTAGGTTCCTAGGGTTTAGGAAGGGTGCGGGGTGTGGGAGTGGGAGATGCCTGGAAAGATGATATCGGCTTATCAGGGGAAGGAAGAGTGCAGGCGGGTGTAAGTGCTGAACGGCGGAGCCCTCAGCACATCGCCAACACTTTGCAAATGTACCTAGCCCCCCACCCCCAACTCCTTATATTAACTGTTGTTAGAGATTAATTCCAAAACATTTTACAAAACAATCAATTCCATTATAGTGACTATTTAAACAACTCATTTCTATAAAGATTCAAAGTGTACCGGTAACCATAACGTGGCAGCACTATTTGTAGTGTGATAAAATTGTTAAATACGTTGTCATGCTTTGAAATTTGAGCAAGGAGAGAGAAATTCGGGAGTGCACTGTTTATTTGTTTTCGTGAATGTTGTTATTATCACTTGCGATTGTGATCAGTGAAACAGTGCAGTTCCATATTAGTCGGGATTGCATTAGCTGTTACCGTAGCCTATTTATGTGTGTGCATAAATGCCATTGTAGTGTTGTTAATTTATTAATTAATGATGCAATGCAAGCAGATTTCTATTCAGCCAGTACCATCGGATTATTATTATTATTATTATTATTATTATTATTATTCTAAAAGTATCGTGGTGCTGGTCAGTGAAAATTGGACCGATTGGAGAGGGGAAAGAGATGGCGGCACAGCCCTGCCAGAGTAAAATGTCACGAACCGCCACTGGTTAGGACATGTGTTGTTTCTGAATAACACTAGTATTTTCAGTATCCCGTAATTCCTGATAGGGGCGAGTTTTATAGAATACTAGCTGATGTACCCGTGCTTCGCTACGGAATTCTACATTGTATACAGAATTCTAGGTTAGGTAGTGTACACGTTGTGAGCAAGATTGTATTAAATTGTATAGCTCTTAACGTTACCCGAGGAACGCGACGGGAGGTCACCAAACATCTTTTCTCATGAAGATTGAGGGAATTTTCACTGTAATGGAAGACACAATTTCATACCATCAGTCACAATCAGGTTGTGATGTTTTCATTATAATGCCTTTTTACATCCTCAGAAAGAGTGTCTTAGTGGTTTTCCCATCTGAAATGAACATACGTCATTACAATGACGTCAGTAGGAATGGCGCGATTAAATGCAATGTCTTCATATGAAATATTCGATCAAATGAAAAACCACACATTTTCTCACTTTCAACGAACAGGACTACGCTGCCGATCTAACAGTCCAAAGTTCCAGACCTGGAATGACCAAACCGCAGACAGCCGTGATCCGTGAACACTCTTCGGCTTTCTTTGGTGGGGAGAGGGTCGAATAGTGGAGACTCCCAGGGCAAAAGGTATTCCCAATTACTATTCTGTTTCCTAGGAGTACCCGATGAGTCGGAAAATATCAATTCACTACACTGGCGGCGGAAAAATCTATCTGACTTGAAGGCAAATTTTTCCTCCAAGCCATAAGAGAGGCAACCCCTCTTCACTGCTAGTTTGGAATAAATTGAATATAGAATTTAATTAAAGTGAAGAGAAAGAAGCTTATCTTAAGAAACGGCTCTTTTCAGAGTTGAATTTTGAGTTATTTAGTGAATATTGTGGTGCTATAATTTGGAATAGGCCTAAATTGTTATTCTAGACCAGGCCATACTACTACTACTACTACTACTACTACTACCACTACTACTACACCACTAAGTGAGCCTCTGCCTTAAGTATGTACACTGCTCATTCAAAACAGCGCGTCAGAGTAGGGATCGAATATCTGAAATACTATGATGAACCAGTGTGTTACGTACCAGCTGTATCAGAAAATGTATGAACCAGAGGAATGGCATGCTAAAGAAGAAAGTTTTCTAAATCCCCGGCTATTTCGCGCCAATGTTCTGTCAGGCTGTTATACTCTGTACGCAGCAGTAATCCCATCCATCAGAGTTGAGAGGCAGCATAAGAGACAACGAACATCACAATAAACAATGGTCGATGTAATGTTATTGTTGATCAATGTTATGCACTTTCGATATTATAGGCCTTCACATTACGTTTTCTTCCGACTCTGAAATACCACTCTTATCATAGTCGGTACGATAAAACTGAATAAAAGATAAATAATCGGAAATTGTATTCTCTATAACTTTTTATATTGTATTTTTCGATAGGACCAATAACATTGGTATTTAAAAATTACATTTTAGGCACCTTCCCCTAAACTACAATTTCATCCAGGAAGAATAAAATTGTTTATGGCTTAGACAGTAGTTTCTTATTCCCCGACTCTATATACCGATTTTCATTAAATTCTGTTAACCCATTTTCTCGTGGCTCGGCGTTGATATGGACTTAGCAACAGAAATACAAATTCATGAATATCTGTGTTATCATATCCGGTACGGTAAAAATGTATAAGACATAAATGGTCGGAAATTTAATTCTCTATAACTTTGGTTATGTAGTATTTATCGATACGACAACTAATAATATAAATATTTGAGAATTACATTTGGCCCTCCCCCTAAACTACCATTTCACTCAGCGTAAATAAAATTACTTATATCTGAAATTGTAGTGGCTCATTCTCCGACTTTGCATACCAATTTTCAATCAAAATAGGACCACTAATCACGTAAATATTTAAGAATTAAATTTTAGGCCTTCCCCTAAACAACCATTTCACTCAGCGTGAATAAAATTATTCTTAGGCTAGATTGCAGCGACGTATTCCTCTACTTTGCATACCAATTTTTATGAAGATAGGACTACTAAAACATAAATATTTGAAAATTAAATTTCAGGCCTTCCCCTAAACTACCATTTCTATCAGCGTGAATAAAATTATTTATGGTCTAGATTGTAGCGACTTATTTCCCGACTTTGCATACTGATTTTCATTAAATTCTCTTCAGCCGTTTTCTAGTGATGCGTGTACAGACAGACAGACAGACAGACAGACAGAAATTACGGAAAAGTAAAAAGTGCATTTCCTTGTTACTGTGGACATGACCGATACAGAAATACCATTCTTTTCAAATTCTGAGCAATGTGCAGACAAAACTCTTATATATATAGATCTGATCATGAAGAATTTCCTTTAGGGCAGGAATGAAAACATTTAAAAACTGTATATAACTTATAGATAAATTAATTAAATGTGATCAACGTACAACGACATATTAAAACAAGTGTCTTAGACATCTTAGAATAGTAACGTATGTATGTATATACACTATTACATTGCTACATATAACTGAACAGAAATGCCAACTGTTGGGTTTTATTCGGTGTTCCGAACAATACCCGTCACTACCAGACGTTTGATATGGAAAGAAAGACAACTCATTGTGTATGTGGGAATGAGGATTCGCGATTGCGTTTTCACTGCCATGAAGGTCAGAACCTAGCAGGTAGCTCTCCTTGAGAAATCTCTTCATAACTATTATTCTTTTAGGTAGCTATTACACCTAAGACATAAATTCAACATTCATCACGTTGAATTATTCTTACTTTCATAATGAATTTGTTGAAGTGTCTAATGCCCAAGAAGCAAGAGCTGTAAATTATTATTCCTGACATTCGGAACGAAGCGAGGTCATGTGAAAAGCACACTGACACGTACGAATTCCGATACAGACATGTAAAGTTTCCTCACATGTTGCTCAATATCAAATTCTCGATATCTGTAAGGTCCTGAGTTCGTATGTACGTTGGCGATTTGGTAGCAATATGACGGCAGTATTGCTTGCGCCTGTCGAACTGATTTGTTCAGCAGTTGACCAATATTTACACTCATGGTGAAAGTATGTTGGCATTAGTAAATGTTATTAATTAACCATGATCAACGTGGTAAGTTTCAGTTTTGAGCCCACATTTACTGACATGCTAAACAAAATAAGCGTAGCGCTTGTAACTTATCTGAGAGGCTAAGTATTTGCTCGGCTTACAGAATGAGGAAGGAGATATCCGATATGATTCATAGAAAAGTTATATTTTCAATTCCAAAAAAGGTTACAAGGGTTTCTCATTCAACTAAACTGTTTTGCTGATATAATTAATTTTTGGCGTCACCCATCGTGATTTAATTTGCTAGAATTCGGCCTTTCACCACCGTGTCACGGGTTGGAACCTCGGTGACCATACCTGAAACAGTGCTGGACAAAGCGGAGACGGGATATCCGTGAAACGTGGTTTCTACATTATGATAAAGGAATGAAAGAAGTCTCTTTCAAACTGCTAGTTACAGACAAGTTCTCAGTAATATGTATTCTTCACCCTCAAATCTCAAACACTTGGCCAATTCCTGTCAGCTTGGCAGTTGGAGAAATAAAGCAATGAAAGGAACATGTCCTCTATATTTTAGTGTCTGTCTGTTAGGTCATCAGCCCAGAGGCTCGTTGGATCCTCAAATACCACCACCAAAGGCTATGCAGTTTTAGGGAAACTGCAAAAACCAATGGCAGAGCCCTAATGAGGCGTACTAGGCAAGATGAGGAGTGAGGTAATTTGCCATTGCTTTCCTCACTGGACCAGAAGGTGCCACTGCAGCACGACTGATCCTATGAGCAACACCTTTCACAACACTCAGACACTAGTTGTGCTCCAAATGTCATTACTCAGCACCACCCATACCCCAGCAGCTTCCATACTGTCACAGCCATGAATGAGACTGGGACTTCGGTGGAAGCTACACTTTGCTGTGGCCTGTGCCAAGAGCTATATTTTAGTAAATTTAGTAAAGTATAAATGAGATGTTGAAAGATTTAATGTTATGAAGAGAGGAAAGTGAAGTTCTCAAAAGACTGGATTTATCTATCTATATATATAACTTGTCCTGACTGACTGACTGACTGACTGACTGACTGACTAACTGACTGATTCATCATCGCCGAGCCGAAACTACTGGACACAGAGAAATGAAATTTTGGGTATACATTCATATTAACATGTAGGTGCTTGCTAAGGGAGGATTTTTGGATATTCCGTCGCTAAGGGGGTGAAAAGGGGGGTTAATTTTTAAAATGAGTATATCTATATCTCAAAAACTTAAAGGTTTAGAGTAGGAAAAATTGGCATTTGGATTTTCCTTTAAAAATAAAGAAACACGTACTTTTTTGTTTTCGGAAAATCCTATGAAGGGGTGAAAAGGGGGGTAAAGAACACCTTTTATGAGGAGACTTATATCTCAAAAACTGAAGATGTTATAGTCATAAAAATTTAAATATGGAACCTCCTTTAAAAATCAAGAAACGCGTATTTTTTGTTTTTAGAAAATCCAAATAAGGAGGGGTGAATTTTTAAAATGAGTGTATCTATATCTCGAAACTGTAAAAGTTTTCAGACGTAGAAATTGGTATTTAGATCTCCCTTCAAAATAAAGAAACACGTATTTTTGTTTTCGGAAAATCCCAACAGGAGGGGTGAAAAGGAGTGAAAAATGGGTTGAATGCCTTTAATGAGGATACTTATATCTCAGAAACTCAAGATGTTACAGACCTGAAAATCGGTATTTGGGATCTCCTTTATAAGTCAAGGAACTTGTATTTTTTTGTTTTTAGAAAATACAAATAGTGGAGGGTTGAAAGGTGGGTGAATTCTTGAAATGAGTGTATCTATATCTCAAAACTTTAAAAGTTTACAGATGTAAAAATTGGCACTTAGAATCTACTTTCAAAATAGAGAAACATGTTTTTTTGTTTTCGGAAAATCCCAATAGGAGGGGTGAAAAGGGGTGAAAAATGGTTGAATGCCTTTAATAAGGATCCTTATATCTCAGAAACTGAAGATGTTACGGACCTGAAAATCGGTATTTGGGATCTCCTTTAAAAATAAAGAAACACGTATTTTTTGTTTTCGGAAAATCCTATGAAGGGGGTGAAGAGGGAGGAAAAGTGGTTGAACACCTTTTATGAGGAGACTTACATCTCAAAAACTGAAGATATTAAAATCATAAAAATTTAAATATGGAACCTCATTTAAAAATCAAGAAACACGTAGGCTATTTTTTGTTTTTAGAAAATCCAAATAATAGGGGGTGAAAAGAGGGGTGATTTTTTTAAATGAGTGTATCTATATCTCAAAACTTTCAAACTTTACAGATGTAAAAATTGGTACTTAGAATCTCCTTTCGAAATAAAGAAACACAATTTTTTTTTGTTTTCGGAAAATCCCATGAAGGGTGTGAAGAGGGAGGAAAATGGTTGAATGCCTTCAACAAGGATCCTTATATCTCAGAAACTGAAGATGTTACAGACCTGAAAATCGGTATTTGGGATCTCCTTTATAAGTCAAGGAACTTGTATTTTTTGTTTTTAGAAAATACAAATAGTGGGGCTAGGAAGGGAGTGAATTTTTGAAATGGGTTTATTTATATCTCAAAACTTTAAGAGTTTACAGATGTAAAAATTGGTACTTAGAATCTCCTTTCAATATAAAAAAACACGTTTTTTTTGTTTTCGGAAAATCCTATGAATGGGGGTGAAAAGGGAGGAAAATGGGTTGAACATCTTTTATGAGGAGACTAATATCTTAAAAACTGAAGAGGTTACAGTCATGAAAATTTAAATTTGGAACCTCCTAGAAAAATAAAGGAATACGTATTTTTTGTTTTTGGAAAATCCAAATAATGGGGGGTGAAGACGGGGGGTGAATTTTTAAAATGAGTGTATCTATATCTCGAAACTGTAAAAGTTTACAGACGTAGACATTGATATTTAGAATCTCTTTTCAAAATAAAGAAACACGTATTTTTTTGTTTTCGTAAAATCCCAATAGGAGGGGTGAAAATGAGTGAAAAATGGGTTGAATGCCCTTAATGAGGATACTTATATCTCAGAAACTGAAGATACTACAGACCTGAAAAAAGTATTTGGGATCTCCTTTAAAAATAAAGAAATATGTACTTTTTGTTTTTGGAAAATCGCAATAGTGGAGGGTTGAAAGGTGGGTGAATTTTTAAAATGAGTGTATCTATATCTGCATTATTATTATTATTATTATTATTATTATTATTATTATTATTATTATTATTATTCCGGGGATTCTATGGAACGCAGAGATGAAGGAAGGTGCGGGCATGAATGGGTGGATACACAAAAGTCTAAGGATTAATTTAAAACTTTAAAACTTGAGCTATATTTCTTTTCCTTTTTTCTTTTGTTTCCAAACTTTACACTTTGCTAAGCAAATAACAACATTCAGGTACAAGGTCTAGCTCGTGAGCTTGGGTAACGTTATTAGAAAATTCAGAATAGTCAACCAATTAACAACCTAAGCTTGAAGCTCCCTAATTACAAATTTTACATGAGCACTACTGTTCCTTTCTACCAACAGTCAAGGAGACGATCTCCCAATTTTTACATTAGTAGGAAGAGCGTCTTTGCTCTACAGATTTACACTTTAGGAGGCTGTTCTCTAAAATTTTCACGTTCCAGGCCAATCAAAGGCACAACCTACATTTAACAAAAGCAAACTCTATTCACTGTCTTATTGGCTCAACAGTCTGATTTATCTTAAAATGAAATGAATAAAGTTGAATTTAACAGGGGTAACAAAACCCCCTTCTACGTGGCCTTTGGTAAAAACAAAAGGTTAAAGTTACTGGCCAAAAATAGAAATGTTAGGAGGCGGACACTTGCACTCCTTGACATTCCCATGAAAATACTTAAAACCATGTGTGGGCTTATGGCCCGACGTTACAGAGGCTAAACCTATACTATGGAGATGGAGAGAAAGTTTACAAAATTAAGAGACAGAATTAAAGGTTACAAAATGATAGTCACCTCAGAACCAAGTTGAGAGGGAATACAAGAGGGTACCTCACTCTTTATTCCCTTAGTTCGGTTAAGTTCTTTAGACTTGTTTGGAATTTACATTTGAGAAATATAAAAGTTACATTACTAAAAATATAAAACCTTCCCCTCGAACTATCTTTCTGAGACTACTACATGTTTACAAACGGTCTGCCATTACCTTGAGCTGATGGGCCTTCCCAAGATGGACGAGGCAGCATCTGCCTCCTCTATGAACACGCTCTGAATCTCTAGACTGGAGCGATCACTAAGACAACATGACCCGAAATGTCCCAGCTTTTACAGCGGAGAGGAAGGTTCCAGATTTCTCTGGGCAGAAACCCGAACACACCCCCAATTTCCATTGGACAATCCAATAAATATAAAAAGCAGCGATTGTTTACTTAAATATATGTACTAATTTTCTTATTGGTTAATATATTAAGTTGGCGGGAAGAGATAGAAGTGTTGATAACTTTAGAATACCAAAAACAATCAATAAACAATTCAGTTTAGGAAACCTTGACACACAAAATTACTTCAAAAATTAATTGTTCATTCTCGCACCCGAGGGCGCATCTAATTTGATAGTAGTGACATTTGTCGAGAAATGTTCAAACTATTTCCAAAATGAGTTTCAGATTTCCTGTTATAGATGGCTTTCTACAAAGCGCTAGTTTTAAATGCACGGGGCGGGTGTACCTCCGGTACAATTATTATTATTATTGTTACCGTATTTTTGTGGTAGTTAGAGGTGAAAGAAGGTGCGGGGTGGTGAACAGGTCTCAAGCTACGAAAGTAAAATTAATTTAAAATTTAACAAGGTTATATTTTCTTTTCAAAATTAATAAATAACAATTACGGCAGGTACAGAGTAGCAAGGCAACAAAAGGTGCAATTACAGTATTTACAGTATTTGGGCTTCGAGCCCCGAATTCACACTTCTAGGGCAATTAGCCCAACTTTACTCCAAAATAAGTTTTACCAGAGGGGCCGAAAACCCCATTCATGTTCAAGAGCACTTGCTCCAAATTACACAGAAAAGCCTCCTCGAGGCATACAACACTTAATTTTCAAGAAAGAGCCACACGCTCTCAAACTTTAAGCCTCTCAAAGGCCACACCAAACTCCACCTTCAAGTTGTCCTCTCAGGACATAGACACAGGGGTAACATACCCAACCTACTGAGGTCTATTAAATGAAAAAGGGTAATTACATGACCTCTAAAATAACAGTTTGAGAGGAGGCGATCTGCACTCCTAATGTTTTTGTTTCAAAACCTAATTTGGCTCTAGGCCACTGATGCAAGGGCTAATCCCATACTACGGAGGTGACTTTAGAAAAGAAGCAAATTTACATAATGTTAAGGAAGAATAGGTTGAGAAAATAAGTTCACCTCAAAACAATATGAGTGGGAGCTCGAGAGGGTTAAGCACTCTCTATCCCAATATGTAGTTTAAAAGATAGAATAGGTACAAGTTTCTTTACATTTTAAGGAAGGTTACATAATGGAAAAACTTCGGACCCGCCCCGAGAGTTAAACTGCTGAGCAAGCAAGAAAAGAAGTAATTAATCGGCCATTACCTGGTTGTTGACTGCCGCCGAAGAAAGAGGCGCTTCTCGCCCCCTTCTATGTACTTTACACACGAAAAGATGGAAGAGAAGTGGCCCGGAGACCCCAAAATCAGCAGTTTATATACTCTCGCGGAAAGTTCGAGGCGTTTGGGGAATGAGAACACCCTCCCACAAAAACTTTATTGGCTAACCAAGAAAACCCCTACACAATATGAAGAAGAAACACATAATTGGTGGAAAATTAATTCAAGAAATTCGGGATTGGCTAAATTCAAAAGAAGGGGAAAGAAAGGGTTAATATTGCCAACTTAAAGAATGACAGAAAGAAATTTAGCAAAGAACAACCTTTTGAAATTAAATTTTCTCCAAAAAAACAGTTCTTTCACTCCGCACTAGGGTGCACTATTGTTGATCTTCAGTAGTGTCCTCTAGAAGAGAAAGTTCACACTTCTTATTACAAGCAAAACAAAAATACGTCGAAAATGACACAGTTCAAAAACTCCAAAATTTCCAGGTAGTGACATCTTCTGAGAAAGTAGAAAATTAATACCGTAGATAAAGTTCAGACTTCCTCCAGCAGAGGAGTTTCAACTGGCGCAAATTTTAAATAAGCGGCATGGAGGTGTACCGCCCGGTACAATTATTATTATTATTATTATTATTATTATTATTATTATTATTATTATTATTACTTGGTGATGATGCTTGGTGTTTTAAGGGGCCTAACATCGAAGGTCATCGGCCCATTATTATTATTATTATTATTATTATTATTATTATTAATTTATTATTCTTGTTTCGTTTCGGCCAGCTAAGAACCAAGTCATTTCAGCTGTTTCCTTTGAGCTTTATTGTTGGTCCGGTATTCCTTCATTCGTATACATTGTTGCTCCTTTCGCTCTTTCGTCCATGCCTATCCAGTTTTCAGCTTTGGCTTTGGTTGGAAACTCTGATGTTCTTGGAGTTTTTTTCTTAAAAGTGGGTCACGCTCCTGGATATCTTCAAATGAGATCCCAATCTCCTGCAGATCTTTCTGCACCTCACTGAGCCATGCCCCCTTTGCCTTTTCCTCTTGGAGGAAAGGGAAAATGCGGTTGGTTAACCGTGCTGACTTCATTCGGGCCATGTGTCCATAAAAAGTAATCCTCCTTTTCCGCATTACGTCGGTTATTTTCTCCACATGCGAGTACAACTGCTGGTTGTGCCGTCTCCTAAACTCGCCGTTATCTTTGACTGGACCTACGATTTTCCTCATAATCTTCCTTTCCTTTGCCTCCATTTTCTCCATCATGCTTCTTTGTTCATGGCGAGACATTCCGCTGCATATAGAGCCTCTAGCCGGATGGCAGTGTAATAGTGTTTGATTTTTGCTTTCAGAGATATAGATCTTCTGTTATAGACATTTTTATTCAGATGGTAAGCCATTTCAATTTTGTTCATGTGAGATGCAAAGGCTTCTTTTCCGGACATATTAGGTTCTATCCATTCACCAAGATACTTAAATTTTTCAACCCGCTTGACTTCTCCGTGAGTCGTTTCTAGCTCACTTCACGCCAGTTTGATATTTGTAATGAATTTCGTTTTCTCGAAGGAGATCTGGAGGCCCTCCTTTGCAGCTTGTGTTTGAAGTTGGTTGATCTGCTTCGTGGCCACATCCAAGGAACAAGCGAAAAACGCAAGATCGTCTGCAAATGCTAGACAGTCAATTGAAAGGTTCTTGTTCTTGTGGCCTAGTCTGACTCCGCTTTCGACACCTTCATGACTCATTTCTCTGCGCCATTCACGGATCACTTTCTCAAGAACGCAGTTGAACAACAGAGGAGAGAGACCCTCTCCCTGCCTAACTCCTGTGCGTGTTTCAAAGGCATCTGAAGTCTCTCCTCTGAACTTCACTTTTACGATAGTGTTGGTGAGAGTATGTTGGATGATCGCTCTTGTTTTACAGTCCATGCCATGAATTGAGGTTGTTCTGTCAATTGAATCATAGACCTTCTTTTAAAGTCCATGAACGTTACGACCAAAGGCTTGCTCCTTAGTTTAAGATATGAAAGGACAGATTTCAGATTCATAATCTGCTCCACACATGACCGTCCTTTCCTGAAACATCCTTGGTAATCACCCAGCTCTGGATCTAGCTCTTCTTCTGCCCTGATTTGAAGAGCTTTCGAGATAATTTTGTAGGTTATGAGTAGGAGGGAGATGCCGCGATAATTGTTAACATCCGACTTGTCGCCTTTCTTATGAAGTGGGTGGATTAAGGCAGATGTCCAATCACTTGGAAGTCCTTCGGTGTTCCAGATTTCATGTCTGATGTCCGTTAATTTCTCCACTGCATTGTCACCAGCAATCTTCCACAATTCAGCTATTATCGAATCTTCACCCGGCGCTTTATTGTTTTTCAAGGATTGGATAATCTGTCTGATTTCCTCTTTCGTGGGTGGGGCTGATTCTAATAATAATAATAATAATAATAATAATAATAATAATAATAATAATAATAATAATAATAATATCTACCGACATGAGGCTGATGTACTTCAGCACCTTCCAATACCACCGGACTGAGCCAGGATCGAACCTGCCAAGTTGGTGTTAGAAGGCCAGCGCCTCAACCGTCTGAGCCACTCAGCCCGGCGGGGCTGATTGTGGGTGGACTTGTGTTTTACTTTCAAATGTGAATCTGGATATTGCGACCTCGCAGTTAATAAGGTATTCAAAGTATTTTGCAATGACCCGGCAGTTTTCCTTGTCGTTATGAGCTAGTTTCCATTGGAATCTCTTAAATGCAGACTCGGCGTGTCGTATTTCCTCAAGTTGCTTTTAAATATTTTATAAAAGTCGCGTGTATTTTTCTTCTTGAAATACTGCTCAATATGAGCCAGCTGGTGTTTAACAAAAGCACGTTTAACGCTGCGAATGGTTTTTGCTGCAAACTTTCTCTCATTCAAGAAGTTTGTCCAGTTGACTTGGTTCTTTAGCGAGTTCCATTTCCGCCAGGCGAACAGTCTTTGCCTTATCGCTGCATCGCATTCACTGTTCCAGCAAGCATGCCTCGTGGGCTTAGTAAGCTGAATCGTCATTTTAGCTGTTTCGACCAGGGCCTCGCGAAGTTGTTCCCATTTCTCTCCATCCACGGATTGTAGTTTCTGCGTGAACTCATGGTTAGATCGTATTTTTCTCTATCAGATCTTTCAATCTTTTTGGCTCGAACTCTCCTTGTGTTTCTCGGGACCAGTTTGATTTTTATCCTGGATAGATCGTGATCTGAGTCCAGTTTTGCATTTCTTAGAACTTTCACATTCTGAATTTCTTTTTGAGCCTTCCGTGCGATCACCGTGTCGTGCCATTTCGTCCTGGTGCCATTTCGTCCAGGTGCTATTTCGTCCAAATTCCATGAACAGAGGCAGGTGGTTAACTCTCTAGCGGCCCACTAGTGCTATTTCGTCCAAACACCTATGATTGACAGTTTGACAGGTCTACAATAACTGTTTCATTTCATTGTGTTCCTTGTTAGAAATAACTAATTTTTTAATGTTTGTAATAATGGACGTTACTCGCTCCGCTCGTTTGCCACCAGTCAACTATGTTTTACAATGAAATGCTTAAAATGAAAACAACATAGTGAGAATAAAAACAAATATTTTCACAAACCAGGTGATAATTAAAATAAATCCAAAGTTGCATTACTAAAACATCTATTTAAATAAATATCTTGTCATATATCAAGCAGGAATACTTGTTTATTCATTAAAATTACATGGGGACTTTGAAGGGCTTTGAGGATGGAGCCCTAAGGGAATTTAGGGAAATCATGTCATTTCGAAACATCTAGGGAAAATTCCCTTTAATTGACACCTCAATCATCAAAATCGGACTTCTAATAAAAAAGTAGTTCACTGGACAAAAAATTCCTAATGGAATTAAATATAAGATAATATACTCACTATTAACTGCGTTCCTCGAGACTGCCATGAAGTCACGTTCAGGCAATTTTCACATTACTCCAAAAGTTTGATAAAAACACAAACCAAACCTGGCAATGCAAAAAGCGGCCTTTCAGCCTTGTCAAGTTTTGTGTCTATTTACAAATATATACAGTATGTACAATGTATGCAGCAGCTAATGCGTTGTCCGATGATGCAAATCAGTAACTTTTTTGTTCCTTTTAATCTATTTTAATTATATAGGAGACGTTCCTCAAACACTTTTCAATGTCTCGTGACTTCTCCAATTTTTCAATGGCTCTTTCTATTCTGTTGTCCATTACAATGTACTTGTTTCTCTTCTTTAGACCTTCTAAATTTAGGTCAATCCTGATGATTTTCGTGTCAGAATATTCTGCTTATTTCTTGAGTGTCATAATTAGGTGTTTTATTCGAGGGTGTGGTTTGCGTACGATTGCATTCAAGCGATGATTCCATACTTCCACAGCGTTGTTGGTACGATGTCGCCTGCCGGTACAATTCCATGCATCAGTTGGGAAATGAGGGTTTTCTAACCATTGGTCAACGAAATAGTCAAAAAACTAAATGAGTTTCTCAAGTGCTACAGCAACATTGTGGATGTGTAGCCAGCCTTCCTCCACATCTGTCGTCTTTAAAAAGGCCAGGGCAGCGCACATTCTCGCGGAGACTCGTCTTTCCTGGCGTGTGTTGTAATCTTTGGCAAACCCAAGGTTTTGTACATTCCTCCATAGACTTTGTGAAAAATGAAAAAAGCACCCATGAAATTCTGCAGCAGGAAATACAGTGTTGATTGTCTCGATCACTCCAGCTTCGAAATCTGCGTTTACTGTCTCAGGGGACCAGTCTGGTATCACCCGAAGAATGGCGTTAAACAGGCGAATGTAAGTTGACTTTCTCTTGTCAGGAAGTAATGCGAAAACTACGGTGGTTACGTTTGCTTCTTCCACAGTGCTTCCTAAATCTACATGGATGGTGTACAACTGAGAAAGTTGTTTGCTATCACTCTTAAAGGTGCCATCCATGAAAATATTCTTATTTTCTTTCAATGCAGTTTTTCCTGTGGAACTGGCAAATATAAGCATCCGCTCACCATCAGGTCGTCAGTTAGTAAGAAATTATTTCCATCTGCCATCTTCAAACTTTCTGAATCCAACTCAACTTCATCTCGATGATCGGGTTCAGCCTGAATTCCCTGAGCATTCCTTCGCTGTCTATGCAGAGTAGACTTGCAGTTATATAATTGAGGAATTCTAGTAACTAGTTCAAATCCGGATTGTAGAAGAGGTTTGAATTCGTCTTCAAAAATCTGAAACCAAAAGGAACTAACTATACTCTATATATAAATAAAATAAGAGTTCTGTCTATACATTTCTTGGAATAGTGAAATTTTGGCATAATTTCATGTTTTATACATCGTAGAAGCGGAATCGAACTTTATCTCAATGTCTGTCTGTCTGTCTGTCTGTCTGTCTGTCTGTCTGTCTGTCTGTCTGTCTGTCTGTCTGTCTGTCTGTCTGTCTGTCTGTCTGTCTGTCTGTCTGTCTGTCTGTCTGTCTGTCTGTCTGTCTGTCTGTCGAGCAAGACGTCGCTCGCAGAATGTAAGCTCGCTTCGCTAGTTTACTTCCTTCGGCCTTCAGCCTCAGGATTTGCAAGGAATTCAAACTCAAATTAACATATGCCCATTTAAAAGGCAGTGGGGCGGAGTCCTAGAGTCTGGGGCGTAAATATTGTCACTAATAAAAATATAAACCTACCTGTGAAATGGATTTATCAGTTTCTTCACGGGCTCTCTTCTTTCCCTGTGTCATAGCCTTGTGGACTTCTTGTGCAGCCACATCAGGAACATACGTATTATGGATCTCTTCTTTAATAATTTCACGGTTTATATTAAACACTTCTTCACTGCAAGAACGTTTAACACAACGCCACACAACTTCACCGCAGTTCTTCTCATTCTTAACCGTATACAGATACCCGTTAAGTAATAACTAGGTTGGCCCCTTGTGATGGTTGAAAACTCCATAATTAACAAAGATGTTAAATCATAGAGATCATTCGAACGAATGAAGTCTCTGTTCATAAACAAAGGTGGGGAGGGGAGGAATGGAATGTCACAGCAGGGGTAGGTGGGAAATCTCACAGCCAGTTGTCACGTAAGCACAGGGGTCATTGACCTCCGACTACCTGCACTGCCTCAACCCTTGTCAACATTTCGTCTGGACGAGATGGCACTCATTAACTTGTGTAATAATTTGTAAAACCGACCTGGACGAAATGGCACGTTTTGCAAGGAAATTTATTGCCGGACGAAATGGCACCTGGACGAAATGGCACTGAACCGCGATCGCGACATGACCATTCTTGAATTCACCAGGGTGGGGATTTGGGGATTTCCAGGTCTTCTGTTTCTTGGGCAGGTCTTTGAAAGCAGTAGATTTCATTACGAGGGTAAATGCCTTACACATCTCTATTAGCCTTGCTCCATTACGATTTGTTCTCTGGTGAGCAGGATAGTTTCCAGCGATGTTTCGGAACTTTCTCTCTTTGCCTACCTGTTGAAATCTCCAAGCAAGATGATGGTATGTTTGTCTGGAATCTTGGATAAAATATCCTCAAGTTCTTCCCAGAATATATCAGTTCCCTCCGGGTCTCTCTTGTTCGCTTGGTTGATCGGCGCATGCACGTTCACAATAGTACACATCATGTTTGTGCTTCGAAGGGACAGAGTAGAGAGAGTGCTATTCACAGAGGTGGAATTTGTGATTGAGTTCAGAATCTTTTGTTGACTACAAATCCTGTGCCGAGATGGGGGACTGTTTGTATGACACGTTTGTCAGGTTTACCCTTAAAGATCCTGTAACCTTCAGATTCAAAGGCCTGCTCATCGGTTAATCTCGTTTCCTGAATTTCTGCAATCAAAATTTGCTGTTCAGATAGAATATATGTGAGCTGCAACCTTCTGGAGAGAATTGGCGTTAAACGTAGCAAAGAAATTATTGGCTCTATGTTTGATCTTTCGTGGAGTCTCCGATACCTCCGAGCATGTCGGTGCAGGCTCTCCAGAATCCGTACAAGACGACGGTGGATTGGTTACCACCTGGGGGAGTAGCTTTAGCTGAAATTTCCTCCATGCTTTTCACAGTTGAAAAACTGTAGACTGTGGTCGGTGATATTTCGCACCGCCCAAGGTACTACCAAGGTTGTGAGCCTGATCGGTTCACCGAACCGGTTTCCCGCTAGGATTGGTTACCCAACCTTCCACTGGGTTGCTCGGCTTAACAGGGGCACCCTTTTTAGGTTACGTGCTGGAGTTGGAGTGAAAGAGGTAGTTGGATTTTCATGCTTAATGCAGATGGCCGCAATGACGTATTTCACTCCCATTTGCCAGGGTCGTAAAGACCCCTCCCAGGTTGACCCCTAGGACCCTATTATTATTGTTATTATTATTATTATTATTATTATTATTATTATTATTATTATTATTACTGTTATTATATTTTATTGTATATAATTCACAATTTTATAATTGGATTTCGAGTTTCTTCGGTACAATGTACATGGAAGAAGTACTATTTAGTATATACGCACATATTGCACCCGCCCACCTCCTGAGTCCCAGACTAGCATTTATCTCAGGGGTGATCAGTTCGAAAACGATGAAAATAATTATATAAAGAAAATCAAAAATTATATATCGGCGCATCAAATGAACACAGGGATGAACGGGGCATGAAAATTTAAGGTTACGGGGGACGACTCATTCATGGATACAAATTTTTGACTCCACAATAGGACTGGGAAGTGACAACTTAAATTCCATGGGCATACTGGACTAACTACAATGAAAAGATATGGAAACTGTTTCCTATTGAAATTGCAATGAAGAGCAATTTATTCACTTATTTTGCATACTACACATGATGACAATTTTACATTGGGACACTTTAATCCTGAAAAATAAATGATATAATACTTGGATTTTACCTCACTACTCTGGTAGTGTAAAACATTTGGTGAATTCGCCCCATTTGGTTACTGGGGATCGAATTCACATCCGTATGATTGGACGTTTCACCGCTGGAGATCTTCTTTCGGAGACGAAGGCACGACAGTAACTTTTTACTGTCGTCTCCTCGTTCCGTTTGGACATGAGACACTTCCGGTATGTACATTCTGGTGAGCCGGACACCCACCGTGAAAAATGTTATCGCCTCAAAAAAACGGGAATTTATAATACGGACAAACTCTAGCCTATTATATCCAGATTCACAAACACACCAGGTAGAGTTCATTAACTCAAAAGCTACTTTAATATTTACACTTGTCAATACGACAAGACGTACGGGAAGGTTCATTACTATGCTCTGACCATGAAAACATGTGCCGTCCGTGGGTTATTTACGTATCTACTGCTAACAATCTCCCCGTGAAAACCCAACATCTGGTTCAGAGCAGTTCGACACAGGATGACTGTCCCTAGCATATCCTCCTATTATTATTAGATAACATCATTACCATTCTTTATCTGATCATTATCATATTCTTTGACTATCATCAATTAATTTATTATTATCATTAATTTCAATTATAATCCTGTATTTGATTATTATCATTTGTCATCCGGGATGATTACATGCCAACCCTTGCCGACGTTTCAAACGAAGGGTCGTTCTTCCTACTAATTTATCCGCACAATATAATGATCAGCTTCCTCATAAATATTTATTATTATTATTATTATTATTATTATTATTATTATTATTATTATTATTATTATTATTATTATTATTATTATTATTATTATTAATATTATTATTATTATTATTAATAGTGGAAATCGTGATTATCGTAGCCCGTAATCATCCTTGCTATAATACTCCAACTTCTCGCTCTTATTATTTTCATCAAGAAAATAAAATAAAAAAAGTACCTTCATTGGTTATTCTTCTTCTCCTTCTTCAAATATTTTATTTATTATTATTATTAGTTAAAAATCTCAAATCTTTCATTTCATCTCCCAACATCATTATTATGTCCAAAATATAAAAAAAATTAATTCTTCAAAAAAAAAGTAGCTTAGTTTTTATTATTATTATTATTATTATTTTTAAAAAAACTTAATTTCGCCTGTTACACGATAGTTCACTCTTAATATGTTTAACGCATAACCCCTTTTACAATTCCGATTTATCTTGGCACTAAGCACTCGATTTAAGACAAGATTCACTTGGAGTATGATTATTGTTATTATTATTATTAAAAACTGAAAAGATGATATTTTAATTTCCACTCTTTAGAATTTAGTCACATATGTTAAATCCCGTTATGAACCACTAAGATCTGCTTTATATTAGTCGGGACAACACGGTATTCGGGACCGTACCTTCAACTTCGTACTGCCGTTAATTTTATATGGGGACCCCTGTCCTCCCAAGACACATCTCACAACCCATGGCACATCGCGGCTGGGCAAATACCTCCAATGCCGGCGATTGCTAAACTATTCCTTCAAATTTGAAGTCCATTTCCTTTCATCGGAACTCTTCAAACATTTAATTCATAAAATAATCCTCGGTGCGTGGATTCTACCACTAATAACACCGGCATATGCATTTATATCATCTTAGGCCTTGAGATTCATCTATTTCATCATTACAAACAATACGGCTCAATTTATTTCACGCCGGATATTCGTCCCTCATGACTTCCAACTCTAAATATGGGCTCAAATCATTCTGGGCTTTTAACATATCGTGACCATTCTAATTCACGTGCCTATATCGCTTTTAAACAAAATTTTAATGGTTAAATTAAAGTCCAAAAACGTAAAATCAAAAATTTACGTAAAATCAAACTGACTACGCGAATGAAAGTCTTTAACGCTACATGTCATCTCCACTTTGATGATTATATTTGCACTGGCTAACTCGCGAAGCACCGTCATTATTATTATTATACTTTAACTTGCACACGCCCAAATATTATTATTATTATTATTATTATTATTATTATTATTATTATTTTACTTTCCTTTGTCGACTCACAAACATGATTATTATTAGTATTTTAATGACCTTACGTACGCAACACAAATCTTCCATACTCTGGCTCTTTCATAATCTGGCTGTCTAATAGAAATTATTCCTAATTAAAATACAAATGATCACCGCAGTGAATGAAATTCAAATAAATGGGTTAGCACAAAAAAAAGAATTTAACACTTGAAATGAACTTAATTCAAAGTATTACAAACAGCATGCATTAATTGAAAGAAATATATCCCATATTTACATTATATACAACAAACAAATACTCAAATTAATTAATCTAACCCATTATTACGTTAATATAAATTAGTTCGTCCGTCTAACAAAAAAATAAAATCATGGACTCGGGAAGCGGACCATGTTAAGTAACCATAATTAATTTACACTGAACCCCGTTTAGTCGCGATAACATCCCCCAAAATATCAAAATTGTGTACTCATTCCTATGTAGAATTCCATTGTCTCGTAGCGGATGAAATATAGGCCTTACGGCCCCATGGTGATCTACTCGTCCATCATGTCGCACAATACAAATTTAACACAATAAAACACTTCTGGGTGACTACCCATGATTAATACCTTATTACACTATTTTACACAGGAATACTAATAACAAAAAAAACACTTATAGGTGCTCCTAGACCCCTGACACTCGCACAATATAATCTTCATATACGCCCGAAACACACGTCGTGGCACATTACGACGAAATGTCGTTCATTTGAACCGGCGCGTATCGCGTCTTCAACCGGCACTTCCTGGTTTATTTCTAAGCCGTCTTGATAATCGCCTAGCTCCTATAATTCCCTGCTCGGATAGTTATTCACCGTCTATCTTGAGGTGTTTACTTCAGGCTCCGCACACTGCCTTCCAAAGGTACTATCGGCGTTCCGTTAGTTATTTATTATTTAAACACATGACATTCATTAAATTCAACATTATACTGATTATACACACTCGGTACTATTGATAATTTCACTGTTCGTATTCATTCTCCTAATAATTCACGTACTTTCAGCTCTAACTGACTTCGAATGCGTCCCGAGGTACTGACTTACAGAGTCAACGTGTCAGAGTCTCAACTACTCCATTACGACTGACACGACTGGTGACCGATAACGACTGGTGACTGGTAAGAATTGAGTGATGTGAGGTTCGCTACTGGACTTTTATGGACGATATGATTTCCCGCCGGGGTCATCCGCGGTCAACTCCTGGAGAGGGGGGTTGGTTATCCTAAATCGGCATAAGCAGGCGGATTTGGATCTCTTGCTTTATCCTACTTAATACACTGGCGATACACATTCATGTGTCGTATTCTGAACTCCTATCGTTCGGTGATCATGGAAATATCACTTAATTTCTGTCCTCCACCTTTCGCGCGCTAACTCGGCGTCCCCGATGGCGTGCTCATCTCGACCAATGGCGAGATAGCGTGGGTCATTTCCACGAATTCATTACTTTAATTTATTACGATTACAATTATTCAACATGGGAACGATATCACAAAAATCCCCTCTATTCAATTATGTGGTTGGAATAATTTAATTATTGTTATCGGAGAAGCTAACTGGAGTTCACTCTTAGTTTTTCTTATGTTGGTTTATCTGCGGGCCTGTGATATATTTTCTCATTGGTCAACACCGCTTCGGTTAGTTTGAAATCTCTCCCTTGAAACGTGACCACACCAAATGCCTCGGGCGTGGAAAAACTGGCACGTCACATTCTCGGTATTGGTGACACATCCGCTCGCCCTTGGTCCGAAATATATACTCTTTCACTTCCTCGAAGTCATTATTCTGTTGTTGTGAGCTCTAGATTTAATCCTCTTATCTTCTGGCCAAGAAACATTTTCCCCTTAATGACAAGCTTACTGTGGCGCCGGACAGTCGCGATCACGGCTGGCTTATGTCGAAAATTTTCCCGTCCACACAAAACTGCCACTGTATTCATTTAATATTCCTATATATCTGTATTTCTCGTATCAAATCAAATCATGAAACTAGGGCCTATCTCATCAGGGTACATTTTCCTGTTGCTCGGTAAAAAAAATCTTGTGATAATCATGAGATTTTTTTATATATCCGCATCATACTTTCATCATTATTTGATTACTGCTTTCGTTCCTTTTCGATGGTAATTGATCTCGTCCCGCAGATTGTGGTTATTGAGTCTCAATTCTTCATTCTCTCGTTGAATCAGGTGGATCCTGTTAACGAAATCTTGGACATCACAGTCGAGCTCTCCGCATTCTGGGCATTGTCTTGCTTCTATTTGCCTATGGATCAGTTGGACTTCTTCTTCTCTTCCATCTTCTTCTTCATCATCCTCTCCTTCGTCCTCATCTTCTTCTTGGTCGTCCTCTGCTTTATTGAAACTCTGTCGTTTTCCTCCTAGCTCCGAGTTGTCGTTCGTCCTCGAATCTAGGGGCGTTTGGATTTAGCTGGCTACTATATTGAGAATGTGACAACGGCGCGTTCCTTTCCCCGTTGCGACCACCCTTTGCCTCCTTCTTCCATTTGTCTTCTAAATATTGCTTGGTCTCCTGATGTAGCTCCTCCATAGTTTGTATCGTCGCCTCTATGTATGGTTTCCCATCGTCTCGGTCCCAAACACTACATGGCTTGTCATCCTTTCGGTCATGACTTTGGATTGCCTCCTTCCATTTCCTCTTCTTCAGCTCATCGAGGTACTGCTGGGTTTCTGGGTGTCGATCGTCCCCATTTCTACGGTATTCCTCCGTGTAATGCCTTCGGTTATTCTGATTTCTTCGGTGGTACGGCTGAGTTTCGCTCCTTCCATTCCGATATCCACGGTATCCCCTTTCGTCATGGAATTTAACATGCTTCGTTTGCCAGTTGCCTTCCGCAAATCCTCCTCCGTGATTCCATTGTCGGGGTCTCCATCCTGGATCATAGATCCTCTTGGGTTCTGGATCGGTACTTGTTCCTTGACTTCTAGTACTGATGGTTCTAGTTTCCGTCTGCCTCTCGACGTTATTTATCTGTTGCTCTCTAGGCCTGGGTTGCCTCTGGTTAGAGTGATACGTGGTCTGATCTAATTGACGTAACAGAGCTTCCGCTTGTATTGCAGTCTGAATATTCGACGCAATCATCATCCGCTGGACCTCAAATGGTAACTGCTTCCCGATAGCGCTAATGAGTTCTGTCTCACTTACCGGATTGTCTTATTCCCGCATCTTATGAAATTGGGATACGAAATACTCTGAATATTTAGTTGGGGACGATGTTGAATAACGCCTAGAATACAACTCCAACCTAAGATCTTGCTGTTCTTGGATACTCCAGAATTTTTGCAAAAACGCCTGTCGGAATCCCATGAAATCCTCGAATGTGTATAAGAAGGCCCTGAACCACATTGCAGGTGCTCCGTCCAAAAACTTCTCTACAGTTCGTAATTGCCGCTCCGCCGGAATTTTATTTTCACTAATATAGTTAGTGATCTCCCGGATGAAGCCTTTAGGGGTTATATGTCCTCGAGCGTCGTATCTAGGTGGTTTGTCGTCTGACATTTTGATGACGTGGACCACAGATGTCGGAAGGGCATTTGATGATGATGACGATCCGCCTCCTACTTCAAACTTAAGTCCGGTCGTATCGGCTTGTGACATGCCTTCCTTTTTATGAAAGCCCTGATTGTCTGGGGTCTCGAACTCTCGGTACTGGAGATGGAAGTCCTGAAGTGACCCTGGCTGTTCTAACCTGGCCTTGACCTGTTCCATATCCTTTCTAATCTCATCCAGCCTTTCGGTATTACTGTCGGACATTTGCTTGGACACTGAATTCTGCCCCGTGTGGACCTTAAATTGTTCCACTATTCTGACCTCTGTGTCAGCGATCGTCTGGCTTTGTTCCGCCAACCCATCAGTCTTTCTGAACAATGCTATATTTGCCTCCTCACACTGTGTGAGTCTACGGCTACGATCTTCCGAATTCGTCTTTATATCCTGAATTTCATTTCTGAGACCAGCTACTAGTACTAGGGTACGAACAGTTTCAACTCGTAACTCATCGATTCCCTTTTCGTGCCTGTCCAAAGTATTTGCAGTATGTGCACCTGTACTTTCCACGTGGCTTCGGATGATATCGTTTTCCTTGCGACATTCACCCCTCACCTCTTCGATGTGCGCCTTTAAATCTTCGCGGTCGACCAACCTCTGAGCTGAAATCTCCTGAATACTGGCCTTTAATTTCTCCTTAATTTCATTACGTTCTAGCAACGCCTCATCCCTGAATCGGTCAACCTTTTCATTGACACTAATAATACAAGAGTCGATATGCCCTTTCAATTCGTCCTTAGCGAAATGACATGCCTCTTGGACTTGGGTCATTCGGTCCCGTAATTCCTGTCCTAGTGATATACTGGCGGCATGAACCTCAGCTATTTGTTCTGTGAGTTTCATTTTATTAATTTCACATGCGGCCTGTACCATATCGACTTTACTTTCCAAAGAAACACTCGCGGCCTGAACCCTGTCCACTTTAATTTCTAATGAACTATTAGCGGCATTAACTATAGATGTCAGTTCCGTGAGTTCTTGTTTATTTAGAACCATAACTCGCATTAAGTCTTCCAAAGTGAGAGCTTTCACCTTTCCTTGTCCTTCTAACTGTTCACCTTGGGGACGCACCCCACCTTCGTCTGACATTATATCAAATGAGAAAAGAGGGCCGATCAGCCTCTCATCCTATCGCACACGATTACGACAATGTTGGGTCTAGGCCCTATCATACGGTTATATCCTCGTTAATAATTTCTAAAAATTTTAAATTTCCAAATTCAAAACCAAAACAATATTTTTCGCTTTCACATAGCGAATTATTATATAACGTAATTCAAATTTGCATATTAATTGCCATCACGTGCTTATAATGCCTGAAATCCATATCATTAGTCACTCCCGAATATGACAACAACAACAACAATCGATAATACCATGACGAAAACCTTGAAGTCACCTGTCTTGAAATAATTTAAATTTAACTTACACAGTTCCATTATCTTTTTATTAATACTTAAATCTGGTTCTCAGTCACATATTTACCAAATACAGTATTCCTAATAAATTTTGCCTATATAAAATTCCTGCCCATGGATAGTTACATTTATGTGGAGTCTCACTAAATCAAAATAAATTTTAATTTCATAGAATAGGGAATTATTAATTTAATGAGCCTTTATAGCAATAACTACTCTTGTATAATTATCAAGTCTAGCCCCGTTCGAAACTAACCTTACTTTAACATGAAATACTACTTGACATATCTAAAACCACTATTTAACTTAACCGTAATGCGGTCAAAATTTAATTAAATATCCCGATTGGGTTTACATTGAAGTTAAACAACTGGGCCTATCTATAAAGCAATCGGGCACTCAACTGGTCGCTAATGATATCGTCGCTAATACAACAAAAATTCAGATGAGTTTTTTTTTTTGCGAAAAAAATATAAAGTCACCCGTTGCACAAACATGATGCAATAGGCCCTTTTACGTTGGGCGCCATTATGCACCCGCCCACCTCCTGAGTCCCAGACTAGCATTTATCTCAGGGGTGATCAGTTCGAAAACGATAAAAATAATTATATAAAGAAAATCAAAAATTATATATCGGCGCATCAAATGAACACAGGGATGAACGGGGCATGAAAATTTAAGGTTACGGGGGACGACTCATTCATGGATACAAATTTTTGACTCCACAATAGGACTGGGAAGTGACAACTTAAATTCCATGGGCATACTGGACTAACTACAATGAAAAGATATGGAAACTGTTTCCTATTGAAATTGCAATGAAGAGCAATTTATTCACTTATTTTGCATACTACACATGATGACAATTTTACATTGGGACACTTTAATACTGAAAAATAAATGACATAATACTTGGATTTTACCTCACTACTCTGGTAGTGTAAAACATTTGGTGAATTCGCCCCAATTGGTTACTGGGGATCGAATTCACATCCGTATGATTGGACGTTTCACCGCTGGAGATCTTCTTTCGGAGACGAAGGCACGACAGTAACTTTTTACTGTCGTCTCCTCGTTCCGTTTGGACATGAGACACTTCCGGTATGTACATTCTGGTGAGCCGGACACCCACCGTGAAAAATGTTATCGCCTCGAAAAAACGGGAATTTATAATACGGACAAACTCTAGCCTATTATATCCAGATTCACAAACACACCAGGTAGAGTTCATTAACTCAAAAGCTACTTTAATATTTACACTTGTCAATACGACAAGACGTACGGGAAGGTTCATTACTATGCTCTGACCATGAAAACATGTGCCGTCCGTGGGTTATTTACGTATCTACTGCTAACAATCTCCCCGTGAAAACCCAACATCTGGTTCAGAGCAGTTCGACACAGGATGACTGTCCCTAGCATATCCTCCTATTATTATTAGATAACATCATTACCATTCTTTATCTGATCATTATCATATTCTTTGACTATCATCAATTAATTTATTATTATCATTAATTTCAATTATAATCCTGTATTTGATTATTATCATTTGTCATCCGGGATGATTACATGCCAACCCTTGCCGACGTTTCAAACGAAGGGTCGTTCTTCCTACTAATTTATCCGCACAATATAATGATCAGCTTCCTCATAAATATTTATTATTATTATTATTATTATTATTATTATTATTATTATTATTATTATTATTATTATTATTATTATTATTATTATTATTATTATTATTATTATTATTATTATTATTATTATTATTATTATTATTAATAGTGGAAATCGTGATTATCGTAGCCCGTAATCATCCTTGCTATAATACTCCAACTTCTCGCTCTTATTATTTTCATCAAGAAAATAAAATAAAAAAAGTACCTTCATTGGTTATTCTTCTTCTCCTTCTTCAAATATTTTATTTATTATTATTATTAGTTAAAAATCTCAAATCTTTCATTTCATCTCCCAACATCATTATTATGTCCAAAATATAAAAAAATTAATTCTTCAAAAAAAAGTAGCTTAGTTTTTATTATTATTATTATTATTATTTTTAAAAAAACTTAATTTCGCCTGTTACACGATAGTTCACTCTTAATATGTTTAACGCATAACCCCTTTTACAATTCCGATTTATCTTGGCACTAAGCACTCGATTTAAGACAAGATTCACTTGGAGTATGATTATTGTTATTATTATTATTAAAAACTGAAAAGATGATATTTTAATTTCCACTCTTTAGAATTTAGTCACATATGTTAAATCCCGTTATGAACCACTAAGATCTGCTTTATATTAGTCGGGACAACACGGTATTCGGGACCGTACCTTCAACTTCGTACTGCCGTTAATTTTATATGGGGACCCCTGTCCTCCCAAGACACATCTCACAACCCATGGCACATCGCGGCTGGGCAAATACCTCCAATGCCGGCGATTGCTAAACTATTCCTTCAAATTTGAAGTCCATTTCCTTTCATCGGAACTCTTCAAACATTTAATTCATAAAATAATCCTCGGTGCGTGGATTCTACCACTAATAACACCGGCATATGCATTTATATCATCTTAGGCCTTGAGATTCATCTATTTCATCATTACAAACAATACGGCTCAATTTATTTCACGCCGGATATTCGTCCCTCATGACTTCCAACTCTAAATATGGGCTCAAATCATTCTGGGCTTTTAACATATCGTGACCATTCTAATTCACGTACCTATATCGCTTTTAAACAAAATTTTAATGGTTAAATTAAAGTCCAAAAACGTAAAATCAAAAATTTACGTAAAATCAAACTGACTACGCGAATGAAAGTCTTTAACGCTACATGTCATCTCCACTTTGATGATTATATTTGCACTGGCTAACTCGCGAAGCACCGTCATTATTATTATTATACTTTAACTTGCACACGCCCAAATATTATTATTATTATTATTATTATTATTATTATTATTATTATTATTATTATTATTATTATTATTATTATTATTATTTTACTTTCCTTTGTCGACTCACAAACATGATTATTATTAGTATTTTAATGACCTTCCGTACGCAACACAAATCTTCCATACTCTGGCTCTTTCATAATCTGGCTGTCTAATAGAAATTATTCCTAATTAAAATACAAATGATCACCGCAGTGAATGAAATTCAAATAAATGGGTTAGCACAAAAAAAAGAATTTTACACTTGAAATGAACTTAATTCAAAGTATTACAAACAGCATGCATTAATTGAAAGAAATATATCCCATATTTACATTATATACAACAAATAAATACTCAAATTAATTAATCTAACCCATTATTACGTTAATATAAATTAGTTCGTCCGTCTAACAAAAAAATAAAATCATGGACTCGGGAAGCGGACCATGTTAAGTAACCATAATTAATTTACACTGAACCCCGTTTAGTCGCGATAACATCCCCCAAAATATCAAAATTGTGTACTCATTCCTATGTAGAATTCCATTGTCTCGTAGCGGATGAAATATAGGCCTTACGGCCCCATGGTGATCTACTCGTCCATCATGTCGCACAATACAAATTTAACACAATAAAACACTTCTGGGTGACTACCCATGATTAATACCTTATTACACTATTTTACACAGGAATACTAATAACAAAAAAAAAACACTTATAGGTGCTCCTAGACCCCTGACACTCGCACAATATAATCTTCATATACGCCCGAAACACACGTCGTGGCACATTACGACGAAATGTCGTTCATTTGAACCGGCGCGTATCGCGTCTTCAACCGGCACTTCCTGGTTTATTTCTAAGCCGTCTTGATAATCGCCTAGCTCCTATAATTCCCTGCTCGGATAGTTATTCACCGTCTATCTTGAGGTGTTTACTTCAGGCTCCGCACACTGCCTTCCAAAGGTACTATCGGCGTTCCGTTAGTTATTTATTATTTAAACACATGACATTCATTAAATTCAACATTATACTGATTATACACACTCGGTACTATTGATAATTTCACTGTTCGTATTCATTCTCCTAATAATTCACGTACTTTCAGCTCTAACTGACTTCGAATGCGTCCCGAGGTACTGACTTACAGAGTCAACGTGTCAGAGTCTCAACTACTCCATTACGACTGACACGACTGGTGACCGATAACGACTGGTGACTGGTAAGAACTGAGTGATGTGAGGTTCGCTACTGGACTTTTATGGACGATATGATTTCCCGCCGGGGTCATCCGCGGTCAACTCCTGGAGAGGGGGGTTGGTTATCCTAAATCGGCATAAGCAGGCGGATTTGGATCTCTTGCTTTATCCTACTTAATACACTGGCGATACACATTCATGTGTCGTATTCTGAACTCCTATCGTTCGGTGATCATGGAAATATCACTTAATTTCTGTCCTCCACCTTTCGCGCGCTAACTCGGCGTCCCTGATGGCGTGCTCATCTCGACCAATGGCGAGATAGCGTGGGTCATTTCCACGAATTCATTACTTTAATTTATTACGATTACAATTATTCAACATGGGAACGATATCACAAAAATCCCCTCTATTCAATTATGTGGTTGGAATAATTTAATTATTGTTATCGGAGAAGCTAACTGGAGTTCACTCTTAGTTTTTCTTATGTTGGTTTATCTGCGGGCCTGTGATATATTTTCTCATTGGTCAACACCGCTTCGGTTAGTTTGAAGTCTCTCCCTTGAAACGTGACCACACCAAATGCCTCGGGCGTGGAAAAACTGGCACGTCACATTCTCGGTATTGGTGACACATCCGCTCGCCCTTGGTCCGAAATATATACTCTTTCACTTCCTCGAAGTCATTATTCTGTTGTTGTGAGCTCTAGATTTAATCCTCTTATCTTCTGGCCAAGAAACATTTTCCCCTTAATGACAAGCTTACTGTGGCGCCGGACAGTCGCGATCACGGCTGGCTTATGTCGAAAATTTTCCCGTCCACACAAAACTGCCACTGTATTCATTTAATATTCCTATATATTTGTATTTCTCGTATCAAATCAAATCATGAAACTAGGGCCTATCTCATCAGGGTACAATATGCTTCATACATATCGGTATATACTTACATTGTTGACAAACTTGACAGATATTTATGAGATATTTACTATACATAAATGGTCAAAAATTATTAGTGGACGATTTTCATTAGTCCTCTGTATATGGTGGATGGTTCATGCCAATAAACTTCCTTACTATATGGCAAGTGGCCAGGATTGCTGCTTTTTGTAATTCTCTGTAAGTGAGAGGGTGGAGATTAAGAGCTTCAATGCCCCTGTGTAGTGTCTTTGGTATAATACCATTACATCCAATCACTACTGGAATAATGATAACATTGTTTAGTTTCCACATGGTTTTTATCTCCGTGGCCAGATCTGTGTATTTGGAAATCTTCTCTGCATGTGTTGATTGGATGTTGTGAGTATTAGGGCATGCTATGTCAATTATGAAGCAGATTTTCTTTTTTTTATCTACAAAAGTTATATCTGGTCTATTTCAGGTAATAGTTTTATCAGTGATGATACTTCTATCCCAATAAATTTTGTAATTTTCACTTTCCAAGGCTGATTGGGGTTTGTACTTCCAATATGCTGTGGTACAATGGATTAGGTTATTTTGTCGGGCTAATTTCTGGTGAATGATTTTTGCAATTTGGTCATGTCTGTACTTGTAGTCTGTGTTTGCCATTAATTGACAACCTGAGGTTATGTGCTGGATGGTTTCTAGATATGTATTACATCGTCGGCACAGATCTGAATAGACAGACGAATCATGCAGTATATGCTTTCTGTAGTTCCTTGTTGCGGTGACTTGATCTTGTATGGCGAACATGAAGCCCTCTGTTTCTGGGTGTATATCCGAGTGTGTCAGCCACTCACGCGACGCTTGTTTGTCGATATATGGCTGATGTAACGCATTTGAATACCGTCCATGAAGAGGTTTCTTTTTCCACAGAACGATCTTTTCCTCATTTGTGGAGAAGGACAAATTGGGGCAAATATTCATTTGTAGGAAGGGGTGTTAGGGATTGGAATAACTTACCAAGGGAGATGTTCAAAAAATGTGCAATGTCATTGAAATCATTTAAGTAAAGGCTAGGAAAACAACAGATAAGGAATCTGCCGCCTGGGCGACTGTCCTAAATGCAGATCAGGATTGATTGATTGATTGATTGATTGATTGATTGATTGATCGATTGATTGATTGATTGATTGATTGATTGATTGATTGATTGATTGATTGATTGATTGATTGATTGATTGATTGATTGATTGATTGATTGATTGATTGATTGATTGATTGATTGATTGATTGATTGATTGATTGATTGATTGATTGATTGATTGATTGATTGATTGTAAGTGAAGCCGGGGTGTTCAGATTGAGGGGTGTAAAACCGTTATCTGCTACAACCATTGCATTATGTAGGGCAGAGGTTTCTGATTTATGTTTGAAGTAGCACACTTTAGTGATGTAATTTGTTCATTGTGTTATTTCTCAAGGTCTGTTAGTCCACGACCTCCATCGGAACGAGGCAGAGTGAGTCTTTCTGAGGCTGATTTTGGATGATGCATGTTGTGTTTTGTCAGTAACACATTCACTTTCGTTTGAAGATCCTTCAACTCAGTTGTAGTCCACTTTAAGACTCCAAATAAGTATGTGAGAATTATTATTATTATTATTATTATTATTATTATTATGATTATTATTATTATTATTACTTACAAATTGCTCTACGTCGCATCGCGGCCTTCACTAAGGTACAGCCAGAATTTGTCTGGTGTGAAAATGGGAAACCACGGAAAACCATCTTCAGGCCTGCAGACAGTGGGGTTCGAACCCACTATCTCCCGGATGCAAGCTCATAGCTGTGCGCCCCTAACCACACGACAAACTCGTCCGGTATTATTATTATTATTATTATTATTATTATTATTATTATTATTATTATTATTATTATTATTATTATTATGATTCTTTCGAATGGGCCACCAGAGGACCACGTGCCAATTTCAATTCCTTCTTCTTTGTTCTTTCCTTTTCTTCCAGTACGCTTTCATCTGTTCACCATATTTCTTCTTTCTGTCTTCAGACCACTTTGAACCAGTCTTTTTTACTTTCCTACCTTGGAATCCTTCTATTTTCAATACTTTTTCCTGAAAGCCTTCTCTATTATTTATTTCTTCTGTTGTTATATAGTTTATTTTCTAAATCCTTTCTTACTTCATTGACCCTACTTGTCGTTGATTTCTTACCCCACAAATATCTGAAAATCTTACTGGTTAATCTACTATCTTGCATTCGATATAAATGTCCAAAAAACATAAGTCTCCTTTTCCTCATTACATTTGATATATTTTCTATTTTTTTTATATATTTCAGCATTACTTCGTAATTTCCAACCTTCTGCTGTGTTTTGTGGGCCTAATATTTTCCTCATGATTCGCCTTTCTAATATTTCTAGTTTATCTAAATTATAGTTTAATGCCAGACATTCGCTTGCATATAGGCATTCTGGCTTCACTACTGTGTTGTAATGCCTTATTTTTGCATTTTTGGATAGGCATCTTTTATTGTAGATATCTTTGGTGACACCATAAGCTCTCTCCATTTTATGTAACCTCTCCTTTACTGCAGATTTTTCTAAACCATTTTCTTGGATTATTTCCCCTAGATATTTGAATTTTTTTACCCTCTCTATTTGGCCAATATCTTTTTTCAGAAATTTTGGTGCATCCCAAATATTTGTTAAAAATTTTGTTTTTTCTGCAGAAATTCTTAAGCCAGTTCTGCTGGCGATTCTTTCCAAGACATTTACTTGGGTTATAGCAGATGTCACATTTTCAGAAAGTATTGCAAAGTCATCTGCAAATGCAAGACAATTTATTTCGATCCTTTTGTTTCCTATTCCTAACCTTATCGGTGAAATGTTGAGTTCAATAAGTTTTTCGTTCCAAATTCTCACTATTTTCTCTAGGACACAATTAAAAAGAATTGGGGATAGTCCGTCGCCTTGTCGTACACCAGTTTTTATTTTGAAAGGCTGTGATATCTCTCCCAGAAATTTCACTTTAGAGACTGTGTCTGTAAGTGTTTCACGGGTTAGATTTGCCAGTTTAGACTTTATGCCAAATTCTCGAATTATTTTATATATTGTTTCTCTGTCAACAGAATCAAAAGCCTTTTTGAAATCTACAAACATGACTACAATGTCCTTTGAATTATGTAACCTGTGGCGAATTATTGACTTAAGATTAAATATTTGTTCTGAGCATGATCTTCCTTTCCTGAAACCACCTTGATATTCACCTAAATGATTGTCTAGTGTTGTTTCCACTCTGTTTAATAAAATCTTGGAAAATATTTTATATGCCACTGCTAATAAAGATATTCCCTTTTTTAACGAGGTTGTTACTCCTCCCCCTCCTCACTTCCCCGTCTCTTGATAGACGAGGCCCCGGGCTTGGGACCGGTAATAGCGGAGTTTATTATTATTATTATCATTATTATTATTATTATTATTATTATTATTATTATTATTATTATTATTATTATTATTATTATTTACTGACACAAATATGGACACAGAAAAAACGAACAAACGGTGGATATAGAAACTCTAGACTGTTCTACACACTGAAATCCACGACATTTACGTTTCTACACGCAATCGCTGATTAAAATGACATTTTATAATTTAACACATGACACTTCATGGTCTAAGTTTGCCATCTGGGAAACGTTAAAGTGACAGGACTTCCCCATTTTAAGAATTCAAAATGAAAATCATGTTACAGACCTGTTTTGCAGTTCATCCCTAACCACATTTCAAAGGCCGGCTGCCTCCAATGATCTACTCCATTTTGGTAATTCTCATGGTATCCACATTACATATTACTACCATGGTTTGCATCTTAGTTTTCTAAATTACACTCAATTTACATACTAAACACCAAATTTGCATATGAGCACAGCACTTTACTAGGTTGTATCGTAACTGCAGCTCCAAGGTAATCTTGCTCACGAAACGAGTCACATCCACCCAATATATACAGTAACTTGACAAAAGACTGCCTTCCAAGTCAGTCGGCCGATCCACACCTGATGTCAGAAAACGGTCTACCACGACGAGCGAGCAAATGGTTCATCTCAGAAGTCAGACTTGCAACAACACAATTCCCTCACTTGTTAGTAACGGAAGTGATGAATTTAAAATACCAAGTAAAATACAGGTAAAGTCTCTTTATTAGCAAGGCCAAATTAACAGTCGTTAATTTCAAAAGCAGTTGACCGGCTATCCTAATGTGAAATCAATTCCTTACAAGACGTAATTTGTCAGTTGAAAAAGATTTAAAATATCGTAGAGCCATTTGAAAAGTATACAAGTCATAACACTCTTTAACAATTAAAATATAGCGAAGTTCACATAAGTTCTGTCCGACTCCATGGCTAAATGGTTAGCGTGCTGGCCTTTGGTCACAGGCCGATTCCCGGCAGGGTCGGGAATTTTAACCATCATTGGTTAATTTCGCATCCACTGGGGCTGGGTGTATGTGTCGTCTTCATCATCATTTCGTCCTCATCACGACGCGCAGGTCGCCTACGGGAGCAGATCAAAGAGACCTGCACCTGGCGAGCCGAACATCTCCTCGGACACTCCCGGCACTAAAAGCCATACGCCATTTGATTTCCTCGGTTCTGAGTTCTAGGCCTACTTGAAGTTTTTCTAAGTGTCGATATTTTACACCGCGCAATCCATCTAAGCCTTTTTTCACTTTACTGTGTGCAAAATAACAAAGTTCTCCAAGACAACATCCCCATACACACTTTTGCAGACTCAGTCTACAACCGAATGACCAGTTATGTTGAGCTTTGCTTATATAGTCCTCAGACTGACTCTAGCAAGTCATCAGATTATTACAACATATTATCTAATTTTCTCTCCCACTGCGTTTCACAACTAAAGTTTGTTTTGCAAAATTCACAACACTTCTACTATATCAAAATTTTCTTCTTTTCCAAAAGGGAATAGCAATGAAAGCGTTACTTGAAAATTTTCCCGCTGTTCCACGAACTTGCGTTACCACAGGTCAACAAACCTAGGCATTTGCAGTTTCCTGCCAAAACCTTCCTCATCTTTGGAGTTTACACACAATTCACCGCTGGGAAATTGTCTTGTAATATTTACAATTCTCCTCACTAATTATGGCTTCATCACTTGCCGAATTGTCTTGATTTTTATGATTAAAACAAAACCGAACAACGAAGTCTTACGAACATCCTTCCATCTTTCCATCTTCACCCTCAAATTGTCTATTTATACGACTGTTACGGTCACACGATTTCCAGGATTTTTGTATACTTTTAGTTAAAAAATCTTAAAAATATGTTTTAAACGAAAAGCATGCAGTGCAATACATTTCATTAAATCCTAATATCATAGGGTATTGAAATTAAAATATTTTTGTTTTGTACCTTTCGTTATATATTTACAGCCATCCTGAGTTTCCAAAAAAGTGTTCCAAAATGTTATTGTCAAAATGTTTGCACCCATACCAGACACTAAAATACTCGACTTACCCGAGGAAGTCAAACCACAATGTTGTTCGCAATTTTATTCACTTCAAAAAATATAAACACTTTAGATGATGTATACACAAATAAAGATATATATATATATATATATATATATATACATACACTGCCGAGCAGAAAAAAGCAACACTTAAGAATTTTCGAAGATAGTGATTTATTTTATTAAAATCAATAACTAACTTTGAGGGTTGTTGTTACCTTTATCACTGTCATTTAACACACTACTAATGTGATATCCAGAGCAATTTTCATTGAGAGAAATGGGATTTTACAGCAAATTATTCACAAGGAGACAGAAATTGCTAAAATCACGCTTGTCTGTATCAAAATTTAATATTGTTTGAGGACAGTGAATTTTAATTTCCTTTCACTCAAAAGTTCTGGTCTAGGAAGCCAAGAATAACGGCCGAGAGGATTCTTCGTGCTGACCACACGACACCTCGTAATCTGCAGGCCTTCGGGCTGAGCGGCGGTCGCTTGGTAGGCCAAGGCCCTTCAAGGGTTGTAGTGCCATGGGGTTTGGTTTGGTTTGGTTCCCTCAAAAGTTACGATTATCATTGCACTACATTTCTGCACTATAACATACACTTTCAGAAAGGTGTGTTGCCACCTCTGGTACGAATCACAGTTCCCATCCTTTGAGCCTTACTCCTGATGAATGCCGCAATGTCCTCTTGAGGAATGAGCTCCCATTCTTACTGAAGGACTTCCCGCAGCTCCTGCGTAGTCTCTGGACAATGACTACGGACTTTTCTTCCCAAAACGTCCCATAGATGCTCAATCGGGTTGAGATCCGAACTGCGTGCAGGCCTTTGTATCAGTTGGATCCCTACTTCCACGAGGTACTGAAGGACACATCTTGCAACATGAGGGCGCGCATTGTTCTGCATAAGCACGAAATCGTCACCAATGAGAGGTGCAAAAGGAACAACATGTTCTTCGGAGATTTCTTCAATGTAGCGACGAGCCGTAAGTGACCCGCCCTCCACGAAGATGAGTTCTGTTCGAGCAGCCAAGGAGATGCCTCCCCAAACTATTACAGAATCGCCAATGAAAGGCATCCGTGAAGAAATGTTGCATTGGGAATACCTTTCTCCACGCCTCCTCCACACCCTTCCTCGTCCATCTGGGGATCTCAGGCTGAACCGAAATTCGTCCGTGGAGGGAACTGTCCCCCACTGTTCGTCAACCCAATCCCGATGATCTCTCGCGAAACGTAAGCGATTCTGTCGATGCTGACGCGTAAGATCTTGGCCATTAGCAGGTCTTCTGGAGTAGAGTTGAGCATCACGTAACCTTCTCCTCACTGTCCACTCACCCCTCGTACATGTTCAAGCCTACTTATGTCTTGAACCACAGTACTATGCCGGTCACGCAGAATTTGAAGGCGCAAGAAGTGGTCATCCCTTGCAGAAGATGACCTTCTACTACCAGATCCTGGCCTGCGAGTGTATGAACCCACTTCCCGATACCTCTGAATGGTACGTGAAATGGTTGATGGAGCGCAGTGTAACAACGCAGCCACGTAACGCAAGCTGCACCCATCCTCTACTAACGCTACTGCCGTAGTGGCATCTTCACCCAGTAGCGCTCTGCTGTAAGTAGCGTAAGTGCTGTCTAATACTTATTAGAGGGTCAGAGAATTCCCTCCATCACACTTGGAGGTAAAAATGAAGGTATGGAAACAAAGATGTGTGTAGCTCGATAGCTGCAGTCGCTTAAGTGCGGCCAGTATCCAGTATTCGGGAGATAGTAGGTTCGAACCCCACTGTCGGCAGCCCTGAAAATGGTTTTCCGTGGTTTCCCATTTTCACACCAGGCAAATGCTGGGGCTGTACCTTAATTAAGGCCACGGCCGCTTCCTTCCAACTCCTAGCCCTTTCCTGTCCCATCGTCGCCGTAAGACCTATCTGTGTCGGTGGGACGTAAAACAACTAGCAAAAAAAATTAAGCATTTCATGCTGGATGTGTGCAAGGTCACGTTCAAGTCGGAAGTGGGTCTGTGATGTTTTGGGGGAGTTTTCGTATCATGGATTGGGCCCGCTTACTGAGGTGACCGCCAACATAAACCCGGCATTTTTATTCAAACATTCCGGGTGATCTGGTGTTGCCTTTCAGTCAACATCTTCATGATGAGTATGTTATTGATACCCCGAATGTTCAAGATGACAAAAACAAAGGTCATCGGGCTGGACGAATATGTGACTGGTTTTATGAACACATAATACATCTCGACCGGCCTGAAAAATCACCTGACTTGAACCCCATTGAAAATCTGTGGGATATGTGGAACAGTGGGTAAAAACGCCGACACCAACAACCTTGCGATTCAGCGAGTGGCTTAACCTGGATGCGACGTACCTGCACAACCGAAACCTAGCGGTTATCAAGTCCAGAGGTGGAGTTACACCGTATTGAATGATGCTTGTAATGATTTCACCAGGAGTGACTATTTTTTGTCCGGTGAGCTTAATTCTCGGAAATACCTCTCGCTCCGCGTAATTAATTGTTGGCATGTACTAAACACGGTGCCTCTCTCATCCTTCCACCAATGTATCCGTTGACGATTAGTGATTTTCGTAACTTTACTACGTGGTAAACGGACATTTTTTCATGATCCAATAGCGGTGATCTTTTTACATGTAGACGCAAGATTTCTAAATTGTCTTCCCTTATTGCACAAATAATTGCTTTGATGACCTTCATGTCAGAAGTAACGTCATCTCCCAACGTTTCTTTCTCCAGTAGCTCGTGCAGTACCCTAACATAGAAACTTAGGGATGCCTCCACTCCATGGCATTGAATTCTTATGAGAAGCCCCAGTCCTCCAGTCCAAAGCTGGCGCCTTAACATCTTGAATTAACCTGGCCGATAGCACATATGATTAGTTGGCCTTAAGGTGTATGCCGATATTTCCATGATTAATACTCCCGAACTGATGTGTTTCTAGTGAATCCGACGAGATTATATTAATAGGATCAGTTCGTATTGTAATGGAATGGGAAGAAGTGTAATTGAATAGCTCGGAACTCCTGTGGCTGGTTCGTGTTCTGTCTCCCCTACTGATCAGTCACAAGTTATGGTCGTGAGATTGAAGCTAATCTGAACACTATGTTATTATGAGCGCAGCAGGCAAAGCTAGTTGAGCATCGTCTTTGAAGCACGTTCAACGTATGATTATCTTGTTGTCACTCCAGGCTCCACTACCTCCTAAGTTGCCGCTCTCTGATACAACTGTGAAGACCAGAGCAGTGCGGAATATCTCAAAGAACTCGGCGAATGCAAGATTATCAGTTCAGTTGTCAAAATATTGAAAATACTTCCCATTAAAATGAAATTGCCACTGGCGGAAAGGAAGATAACAGTACGAAAACAAGGTAATACAAACCTATAATATTAGCACTTCATGATAGTTATTTCCTTTCAAACATACCCTTGACTAAGTAGCGTACTTAAGAGCTACCAAAAGTTGGCACTCATTCTACACGGCAGTCTCTTCAAGCTGATCAGTAAAATAATGCTACTTACATACAGTAGGTCTACAATGCTAGGATGAGGCTGGCAGAAGCCATGCGGATGAATATACTTAAATTACGATAGAACTTGGTGAAGGCTGAAATTTAGGTGAACCACACGATTTGCACCCGATGTCTAACTGGGGTACACCACCTTCATATCGATTCTGCATTTGGTTTTACGTCGCATGACTGAGACAGGTCTTACGGCGACAATAGGTTAGAGTAGGAGAAGGAAGCGACCGTGGGAAAACACGGAAAACCATTTGCAGGGCTGCCGACTGTGGGGTTCGAGCCCACCATCCTCTGAATACATGCTCAAACCGCGCAGCCAACTCGTTCGGTAGTATTGTATTGCTAAGTTGATAAGTGTGCATAGAACCGGGCCACTGTGGCTGGGATAAAGCTCACCCGGGTAATGACAAATATCCCTACCGAGATACGTATGGAAAACTCGCTTAGGCCTATCTGAGGAGAAGCAAGCCAGTGTAGTAAAAATAAATGCATCTATATACTAAAGTTAAATTTAGCCCGATAGGAGGTATGGACAAATCAGTATAACTCAAGTAGGCCTACCCGGGGGATGGTCAAATGTTGGCCTCAAAATATAACTATATTGAGTACTGTAGCTGCTTCAATGACTAATACGATATCAAATCCAATGTTTGGAAAGTAATGTTTCATTGTTTTCTTTATTTTCCTTGCCTAACTTGTGTAATGAATTTTGGAGAATCTTCTTCAAATGACGCGAGTACTGAGTTGTGCAATAGCAGTTTAAATGGATCACCCGTTGTGAAATGTGGATATTAAGTAAACTATGGTAAAAATGCCTGGAAGGAATTTCAGTAGCGACTTTAACGGTACCTGAGAATTCGTTATCTCAACGACATTTAAAACTTTTTACTTAAGACTTGGGTGACGGAAATCTCTGCATTTACACCGTTATGTTCTATGAAAAATCGCTCTTGAGACATTCTCGATGTTCAGAAGTAACAAGAATTGTCCATCTTCAATTTAAGCTGGCCGTAGATTTATAACAATTTGTGGCACTGTTCCTGCCAAGCTTCGTTGGTATGTAGCAGTTTTAGTGATTCATACCATATCATATGCAATGTTTAGAAAGTAATGTTTTATTCTTCCCCTTGTGTAACTTATGTCATGACTTCCAAAAGACTCTTTGTTTTTTAAAAATGTAAATGAGTAACGAATTGTACAATAGCAGCTTAAAAGGCTCATCAGATATTGCAATTTTAAGCATGTCTGTTTGTCTTTGAATTCCTCAGCTACCGGGCGAGTTGGCCGTGCGCGTAGAGGCGCGCGGCTGTGAGCTTGCATCCGGGAGATAGCAGGTTCGAATCCCACTATCGGCAGCCCTGAAAATGGTTTTCCGTGGTTTCCCATTTTCACACCAGGCAAATGCTGGGGCTGTACCTTAATTAAGGCCACGGCCGCTTCCTTCCAAATCCTAGGCCTTTCCTATCCCATCGTCGCCATAAGACCTACTGTATCTGTGTCAGTGCGACGTAAAGCCCCTAGCAAAAAAAAAATTCCTCAGCTCGGAGACTGGTTGGATTCTCAAAAACGCGCCATTAAAGGTTTGCGGTTATAGGTAAAACGCAAAACCCAAATGGCAGCCCCAAAAAGAGACGTACAAGGCAAGCTGATGAGTGAGGTAGTTTGCCATTGGAACAAAAATGCTCTTACAACACGATTAGCGGCTTTCATTTCGTTCAGGCACAATTTTCGTACTCCACATTACTTATATCCCAACAGCTACTGTACGCTCACTGCTGCAAATGAGACTGATACTTCGCTGGAAGCTACATTTTGCTCTGGCCTATACCAAGAGACAGCTGCAAAAATACTGCAGTAGCCATAGGGCCTATGCTAATTTTAAACACATCTGCGTTAAAATCGTGATGAACTATTGACTGCAGAAAAATGAAGGCCTTTATATTAAATTACTTTTGTAATAAGTTTCGTAGTAAATGCTTAAATGAATTTTGTGAATCGGCATCTTCAAGTTGCCAATGAGCTTGTAGATGGAACAGTTTTCCTGACTGTACGGTACCCGGACGTTTCATCCTACCTTCTTCATCAGAAAAATTATCCACCAAAGTCACTTTCACCCAAAACTATATATTCTGGACATTTCAACCATAGTTATTTCAAATTTTCATCATGTTCACCCCAGGTCCTGCTTCACCATTTCCCACCCTTAGTTATTTCACCCTTTCACCACTTTCACCGCAAGTGACCCGCAAATTGTTGTGTAAAATGTTGAGCTCGGAATTGCCAGTGAACATCGTACAGTGTTTCTCGATGCAACACAGCGAATCTTTCTTCCATTAACGTGTTTGGAGAGAGGTGCAGAACGAAGGGCTTTAAATGGCGTACTTCTTTCTAGAAGATCGAAGCATTATGACGGCCATGCACCAACCGCTGAGCCGAAAATTTATCCTACGGAAGATTTGGAAGACACTTTGATGCCTTATACGATTATATACCAAATAATAATAATAATAATAATAATAATAATAATAATAATAATAATAATAATAATAATAATAATAATGTTGGCCGTGCAGTTAGGGTCGCGCAGATGTAAGCTTGAATTCGGTAGATAGTGAGTTCGAACCTCGCTGTCGGCATATCCCTGAAGATGGTTTTCTGTGGTTTCCCAGTTTCACACCAGGCAAATGTGGGGCTGTACCTTAATTAATTCCTCGGCAATTTTTTCCTACTCCTAGCCTTTTCCTATTTCTTCGTCGCCATAAGACCTATCTATGTCGGTGCGACGTAAAGGAAATTGTAATAATAATAATAATAATAATAATAATAATAATAATAATAATAATAATAATAATAATAATAATAATAATAATAATAATGGCGTGTGATATCCGGAGATGCCTGATGTAGGTCTGTCAAGTTGACGTCCATGGGCGACCGGTACATCTGTGGGAATGGGGATCCTACCTTGGATGAAATTTAACGTTGAAAACGGCACGAACACTATTCCGCAAGAGTGAGGACATAACCAATGAAGATCAAAGTCCCCGACCGGGCCAGGAAACGAACCTGGTGCCTCTGAAGCGAAGGCCACAACGTTGACCATTCAGCCAATAAGCCGGGCTCGAGATACCAAAAGAAGTGAAGTACTCTGCGAGACCAGATACCGGATGAAAAGATTGGTCATGCAGAATATTTTGAGCACACATACACCTGCGACGAAATTCGACACACACGCGGGTGGATGAGAACCACAAGTCGCTAAATACTCCTATAATATGTGGAATCAGTTCTGCGCAGCACAGCACGACGAACAAACAACTTAGCGGAGGGCTGGCGCAATAGATTTCTGTGCAATGTAAACAAGAAATATCTCACCTGCCACCATCCCATTCGTAAAATCATTAGCGAGCAAGATGACACTGAACGCATGACTGCTAAAGCTGACGCAGAGAGGAAAGTTCAAAAAGGCACAACGCAGGAAATACTTTGCATTATTCTTCTTCTTAATCTGTTTACCCTCCACGGTCGGTTTTTCCTCGGACTCAGCGTGGGATCCCACCTCTACCGCCTCAAGGGCAGTGTCCTGGAGCTTCAGACTTCGGGTCGGGGGATACAACTGGGGAGGATGACCAGTACCTCGCCCAGACGGCCTCACCTGCTATGCTGAACAGGGGCCTTGCGGGTGGATGGGAAGATTGGAAGGGATAGACAAGGAAGAGAGAAGGAAGTGGCCGTGGCCTTAAGTTAGGTACCATCCCGGTATTTTCCTGGAGGAGAAGTGGGAAACAACGGAAAACCACTTCCAGGATGGCTGAGGTGGGAATCGAACCCCCCTCCACTCAGTTGATCTCCCGAGGCTGAGTGGACCCCGTTCCAGCACTCGTACCACTTTTCAAATTTCGTGGCAGAGCCGGGAATCGAACCGGGCCTCCGGGGGTGGCAGCTAATCACACTAACCACTACACCACAAAGGCGGACTACTGTACATTCAAGTAATAAAATGTTCGGAAAACATCCCGTAGGTGAAACAGAGATGAGATGTATGGAGTTTTTTTAACGTGTAAGGATGAAAATACTGTTGGGTGAAACATGCAATGGTGAACCAGAAAGGAGTGACTGAATTGCATGGACAAAAGACTTGGCTGAAACGTCCAGGAATCAATTGTTCGCGTAACTTACTCTTAGTCACGAAAGTCAAACAATATGTCTGAGGATGACTTTGTCACTAGCATCCTAATATATGGTGCAGTAATAACAAAAAAGCCCGCCTCTGTGGTGTAGTGGTTAGTGTGATTAGCTGCCCCTCCCTGGAGGACCGGGTTCGATTCCCGTCTCTGCCACGAAATTTGAAAAGTGGTACGAGAGCTGAAACGGGGTCCACTCAGCCTAGGGAGGTCAACTGAGTAGAGGAGGTTCTACTTCCACCTCAGCCATCTTCAAAGTGGTGTTCTGTGGTTTCCCACTTCTCCTCCAGGTAAATGCCGGGATGCTACTTAAGGCCACGGCCGCTTCCTTCCCTCTTCCTTGTCTATCGCTTCGGATCTTCCCATCCCTCCACAAGGGCCCTGTTCAGCATAGCAGGTGAGGCCTCCTGGACGAGGTACTGATCATTCTTCCCAGTTGTATTCCCCGACCCAAAGTCTCACGCTCCAGGACACTGCCCTTGGGGCGGTAGAGTTCGGATTGCTAGCTGAGTCCGAGGGAGAAACCAACTCTGGAGAGTAAACGGATTAAGAAAGAAAGAATGACAAAAACACAAAGATATTGGATAGGATATTACTCTAATAACTTCAGAGACCCCCGTAAGGTACAGAACGATCGAGACAAGATCCGTCCATCCTGGGTGCAATCGGTAGCCTTTATCAAACAATCAGTCATCAACGATCTACATTTAGGGCTATCACTCAGGTGGCAGATTCCCTATCAGTTGTTTACCTAGCTTTTTCAAAGCGTTTTCAAAGAATCTGGACATTTTTAGAACGTTTCCCTTGATACATTATTCCAATCCCTTACTCCTCGTCCTATAAAAGAATATTTGGCCCAATTTGTTCTCTTGATTTCCAACTTTATTTTTATATTGTGATTTTTGTACTTTTAAAAGTTCCGCTCAAACTTATTCGTCTACTAATATTATTCCACACCATCTCTCCACAGACAGCTCGTAACATATCACTTAGTCCAGCATCTCGTCTCCTTACCCCCCAAGTCTTCCCAGTCCAAGGTTTTCAACATTTTCGTAACACTACTCCTTTGTCGGAAATCACTCAGAACAAATCGTGTTGATTTACTTTCGATTTTTTCCAGTTCTCATATCAGGTAGTCCTGGTGTGTGAGTCCCATACGCCTGAACTATACTTTAGTTGGTGTCTTACCTGAGACTTATATGCCCTCTCTATTACACAGTCGTGTTTACTACTCTATACAGTATACCATTATCCACGGATAGCCTTTTCTCTATTCATATCATGCATATATGAGGGTTGGAACTTAAATACTGTAGTGGCAAAACTGCTGTGGAGACGCTATGCAACGGAATCTAATATTGTCGCTGATAGGACACGTTGGTTACATTCCTACCTTACCTACTCGCCCTTCCCACATCACCTGCGTGCGCACAAGCGAGAGAAACACAGTCACTTGTGAGCTAGCGGTCTAACGTAACGTTGTATGTATGTTCAGTCCGTCAGCGATTCCGCTGGTGGGATCCTCAACAGCTCTGCCATCAGCTGTCATAGATGGCCTAGGCATCACTGAAGAGGCGTACTAGGGAAATGAGGAGTGAGGTAGTTTCCCGTTGCTGTCCTCACCGAGCCAGAGTTGCTATTACATATCAGTCTGCCAAGCCCACTGAAATGCATACACCAACCGACCCTATGAGCAACATTTTCACACCATTCATAGCAGGGACTGGCTGCATAAGGATTGGCATTACTAGCATCGCTCCTACCTCAGTCACTTTCATATTGTCAAAGCCAAGGATAAGACAGAGACAGATCCATGAAAGTAACAAAATTGCTCTAGCCTATACCAGAAGACATAGTGCACTGTAAACACTAGGTCCTACCAGCAAAGGCATAACGTAACGTTGTCACTATGTTTTCCAAACAGGAACAACGGAGTTGGATCAAGTTTGAATGTACGAGAATTTTCGTACTTTTCCTTTTTCAAAGTGTGTATCAAACCTCCACCTACGAAATGAACCTCAATCCCTAACATAGAATGTGATTTAGATATTTTTGTCGATTTGTTATTCCGAGCACCTGAAAACATTAATATTTTTGTAAATAAATATGTTATTTAAAATCTAAAATACTATTGATCTGGATGAGGTACAGATTGTAGTACAACACTATGGGAGGAAATCCTGAAAAAATCATATTTATCCGTGAAGCAGTAAGATAGTTATGAAGGAAACCGTGATATATTGTTAAAAAGGCGGGAAATTTTGAACATTTTATTTTAAAATGTTATAATTCGAATTTTGACATTATTGAAGTTGCTTCTGATTGCTAGGAAGCATGCCAATACTGGCATATGTGCAGTATTTGTCAACAACGTTTGTAGCATATATAACAATTGAAAGATATTGGCCTATTTTCCCCGGGTTAAGCTGGGTCTCCCCCATTTGTGATTACCCCAATGAAGATCATTCCTTATATTAACAGCTAGGTACTTACAGTTATCCCATGACGTACTATCACCCCAAGTGAGAGGACTTTTCATCTTGGTGAAACTTACAACCTGACTATTCATCCCCGATTACCATCATACCATTGTCCACTGTCCATCTCCCAAACTGTCTAGGTCTTTCTGTAGTCGTTCACAGTCGTGTTTACTACTCTATACAGTATACCATCATCCACGGATAGCCTTTTCTCTACTCATATCATGTATATACGAGGGTTGAGACTTAAATAGTGGCAAAACTGCTGTGGAGACGTTATGTAACGGAATCTAATACTGTCGCCGATAGCACACGTTGGTTACATACCTACCTTACCTCAGAGCAAATGGACTCGCCCTTCCCACATCATCTGCGTGCGCACAAGCGAGAGAAACACAGCCACTTGTGAGCTAGCGGTCTAACGTAACGTTGTCACTATGTTTTCCAAACAGGAACAACGGAGTTGGATCAAGTTTGAATGTGCCAGAGGTCGTACAGCACGACAGTCTCATCAGGGTCTTCAAGAGGCTTGCGGGGAATCTGCATTGCGTTACGGAACAGTGGCATGTTGGGTAAAAGCCTTCAACGATGGTCGGCAAACTGTGGCGGACATTAATCGGACAGGTCGTCCTACGAGCGTCAGTGAAGAAGAAGTGCATGCTCATGCCGCGTTACTGGACAGTGACCGAAACCAGACGATTCGTGAGCTCAGAACTGTTGCAGAGATTCGACAGGCACTAGACCGCTCCATTCGCACCATCAACAGAACAGGCTCTGGTAAAGGTATTACTACGACTTCCACATCGCTGGCAACGCTGATGACTACATTGAAGGACAGTAAAGGCGTGTCGTCTCAAAACTCACGAGTCTTAAAACTCACGAGTCCCAGGCAGAGGATTAGTAAGAACAGGTTTCTCTACCTGGGCCAGTCTCAAAACTCACGAGCAGGTCCAGTTCTTTGAATGGATGAATGTCCACCCTATTACTGATGGGATAATGGAATACTTTTAATAATCGAATAGCTTCCATACGATTATATAAATAATCGAATGAGTTTCAAATATAATTCATTTATATAGCACAGAATAATCGGATGCGTCATGAGTAATTTTTTTCGGTTTAAGTATGTCAGATAGACAATCAATTGAAATAAGCAAATAGATGAACTCTTACGAAAAATAGAAATACGCCTTTTTTCCAAATGAATCTCCAAGTGTTGAAACTAAATGAGTGAATTAACTGCCATGATCTTTAATATCTCTAAATAAAATTCCTTATTCAAGTAAATGCCGCCTTCTGGCTGCATAATGGAACTAAGCCCCAGTACTACCAATTGACAGTTTCTTTTAACTAGCAGCGGGCAATATACCTACTTTAATTTTATGCCGTCCGGTTGCGTTCATAAATTCTTGGCATGCTGGCCATTGGTCCGAGGGATCTAGGGGATCCCGGGTTCGATTTCCGGTCGGGTCGGAGATTTTAACGTTCATTAGTCAATTCCTATGGCTGGGAGACTGGGTGTTCGTGCCGTCTTCAGCATTATACTTCATATTCGGTAGGGCTTCATCCTCACAGACGTGCAGGTCACCTATACGGCGTCAATTCTAATGACCAGCACCAGACTTCCCAGCAGGCCACGCGTCATTATTATAAATTTATTTGAAAGGTAAAAAATGCATTATATTAGCTTTAAGTCAACAGCAAAATATTTTAATAATAATAATAATAATAATAATAATAATAATAATAATAATAATAATAACAGTAATAATAATAATAATATTATACACCTCGGTCACTTTCATTCATCAGCCATTATTTTTCCCCTGTGGGTTGAAGTGGCAGAATATCCTCCACAGTATCCCCTGCCTGTCATAAGGGAAGCGTGAGTCATCGGGCACCTCATCCCTCCTGAGGTCATCGCAAGCACCTGCTGTCCGGAGTCGTGAATTTTGAGACTCATTAGAATGTTTACTTTAGCTACCAGTTTGTAGTCGTGAGTTTTGATACTATTTGTAACTAATTTTAGCCCGTGAGTTTTGAAACTCGTGAGTTTTGAGACGTAACCAGTAAAGATTGTTAACATGTAACTCTTTTGTATCTGTTGTAAATAAATAGTTGCCACTATTTAAGTTCCAACCTTCGTATATAAGAAAACTGGCTGTAGTGCTCGTCCTTGACGGGACGATCATGTAGCGTGTGCAAAGTTATCCAACTCCCAAGCTACTTTCCAACAATATTCCCCGACATGCCGTTTTACTAGGGACGCACCAGTAATTCCATTTATGGGAGATGAGTGGCAGAAGAAGAGACAAATCACATTGCAACAATGGTCAGTTGATCACTTTTATGAGATTTCGATGTTGCACACCTTCACATTTAATTTTCCTCCGACTCCTGTGATATTAGGGCATCTAATGTAACGGGAGTCCGTCCTTCTTCCATGACTCCCTCTTGCCATATCCTTCAAGCGATCGCTCCTTTGCGATTTTCTTCGCATTTATAATCATCTTCACCATTTCCCTTGTCGGTATAGACCAATGACTATGCGGTTTTACACCTTAAAACAATCATGATCAAAACCATCGCCAGTAAACACGATTCGACATTATTTCCATTTTAGCATAATGTGGACTAAGCAACAAAGGTCTTAATTCATGAATTCTGATATCATAGTCGGTACGGTGAAACTGTATAAACTAGGCGAGTTGGCCATGCGGTTAGGGGCGTGCGGCTCTGATCTTGCATCCGGGAGATAGTGGGTTCGAATCCCACTGCCGGCAGCCCTGAAGATGGTTTTCCGTGGTTTCTCATTTTCACACCAGGCAAATGCTGGGGCTGTACCTTAATTAAGGCCACGGCCGATCTCTTCCAACTCCTTGGCCTTTCCTATCCCCTCGTTGCCATAAGACCTATCTGTGTCGGTGCGACGTAAAGCACTAGCAAAAAAAAAAGAAACTGTATAAAACATAAATGATCGGAACTTGTATTCTCTATAATTCTTTTATGTAGTATTTTTCGATAAGTCCGATAGCATAGGTATTTAAAAATTAAATTTCAAGCGACTTCCCCTAAAGTACCATTTCAATTAATTTATAGCTTAGAATATAAAGCCTTATTCCCAGACTTTACACACCGATTTTCATTAAATTCTGTTCACCCATTTTCTTGTTGTTTGGCGTTGATATAGACTTAGCAATAGAAATCGAAAATCATGAATATCTCTGTTATCATAGCCGGTAAGGCAAAGATGTATAAAACATAAATTATCGGAAATTTAATTCTGTATAACTTTAGTTATGTAGTATTTATCGATAGGACCACTAATAACATAGACATCTGAGAATTCGATTTTAGTCCTTCCCTTAAAATACCATTTTATTTAGCACTAGCTGATGTACCCGTGCTTCGCTACGGGATTCTCAGAAAGACTGACTTTGTGGTTTTCTTAACTGAAATCAACATAGGTCATTACAAAAACGTAAGTATCAATGTAGCGATTAAAAGCAATGCTATCATATAAAATACTCGATCAAATGGAAAGCCGCACGTTTTATCACTTTTAACGAACAGTGGTGCGGTTAGATTGCGGTGCCAATCTAATAGCCCAAATTTCCAGAGCTGGGGTGACCAGGCCGCAGATTGCCATGAACACTCATCTCCCATTATTCCGCTAAATATGCACACTGTTCATTCCAATCAGTGCCTCAGAGTAGGGATTGTATAGCCCGAATGCTATGATGATCCAGTGTGTTACGTACCAGTAGTATCAGAAAATTTATAAACCAGGGGAATGGCATGCTAAAGAAGAAAGTTATCTAACTCCCCAGCTACTTCCCATCAATATTCAGGCAGGCTGTTACATTCTGTACGACTGGGCAAGTTGACCGTGTGGTTAGCTGTGCGCAGCTGTGAGCTTGCATCCGAGAGATAGTGGATTTGAACCCCATTGTCGGCAGCGCTGAAGATGGTATTCCGTGGTTTCCTACTTTCACACCAATCAAATGCTGGGCCTGTACCTTAATTAAGGCCTAAGGCACTCCTAGCCCTTTCCTATCCCATCGTCGCCATAAAAGCTATCTATGTCGGTGCGACGTAAATCAAATAAAAAATACTCTGTACGCAGCAGTAGTCCTATCTACCGGAGATGAGGGGCAACAGAAGACAAAGCACATCACGACAAACAATGGTCAATGTAATGTTATTGTTGATCAATGTTAGGAGCTTTCTATATTGTAGGCCTTCACATTTAGTTTTCTTTCGACTCTGTGATTTGTAAAATATTTTATACCGTAAAATGTAGTTTCTTATTCTCCGACTTACATAGCGATTTTCATGAAATATTGATTACCCATTTTCTCGTTACTCGGCGCTGATATGGACTTAGTAACAAAAATCCAAATTCATTAATATATTTGTGATCATAGCCAGTACGGTAACAATGTATAAGACATGAATAATATGAAATAATAATAGGAATAATAGCATTTATCGATTACACCTCTAATAAGAAATATTTGAGAATTACATTTTAGGCCTTCCCCTAAACTACCATTTCACTCAGCGTGAATAAAATAATTTACAGCCTAGACTATAGCAACTTATTTTCTGACTTTGCATACCGATTTTCATCAAGATAGGACTACTAATAAAAACAATATTTGAGAATTAAATTTTAGGCCTTCCCCTAAACTACCATTTTTCTCAGCGTGAATACAATTATTGATAGCCTAGATTGTAGAAACTTATTCCCCAACTCTGCAAACCCATTTTCTTTAAAATACGACCACTAATAACATAAATAGTTGAGAATTCAATTTTAGGCCTTCCCCTAAACTACCATTTCATTCAGCGTGAGTAAAATGATCTATAGCCTAGATTGTAGAGGCTCATCCCCCGACTTCACATACCGATTTTCATTAAATTCTCTTCAACCGTTTTCTCGTGATGCGTGTACATACATACATACATACATACATACATACAGACAGACAGACAGACAGACAGAAATTACGGAAAAGTAAAAAGTGCATTTTCTTGCTACTATGGACATGACCGATACAGAAATACCATTATTTTCAAATTCTGAGCAATGTAGAGACAAAACTCTTATTTTATATATATAGACTAGCAAGATACCCGTGCTTCGCTACGGTATTATACTGAAATTTATAATTGAATGCTTATTGTTTTAGATATATAATCCACCGAAATTCGCGATCTGCCTCGTTTTCTGCGAGAATCCACCAAAATTCCCGATCTGACTCGTTTTCTATTAGATTACGGCACGTTTCCTCCCATTTTTCAATCTTCCTTTCCAGCAATCGATTTCGTACTTCCCGGGCTAGGCTCAGGTATTCCTGACGGTCAGTTGAGTCCGTAAATCTTTGCCATCTTTTCCTATAATAATTGTAATATGTATAAAATCCTTCAGGAGATCCGGCGCGGTGTCATATTGGGTGCTTTGGCGGCACTGAACCCGCGGCCGGACTGCATTCTTAGTCATTACTCGTCCAGGAGCCGTTGCCAGCGCGGTCCGCACATTTGACGACGGTCCGGAACATTATTATTATTATTATTATTATTATTATTATTATTATTACTATTATGTGTTGCTGGAGTGGCTGATGACAGGGAAAACCGGAGTATCCGGAGAAAAACCGGTCCCGCCTCCGGTTTTTCCAGCACGAATGTCACATGGAGTGACCGGGATTTGAACCACGGAACCCAGCTGTGAGAGGCCGGCGCGCTGCCGCCTGAGCAACGGAGGATACTTATAAGTACATTAAGAACAGTAAAATCAATTGGTCTCACCTCCTTCTACACCCCACCGCCGTTAAGTTTATTTACCGCCACCCCCGCACCTCCCCCCCCCAAAAAAAAAATTAAAAGAAGGCTTGTTTCTTTATGTTTAAAGGAGATTCCAAACACCAATGTTCACGTCTATTGCCTTCAGTTTTGAGATATAAGTATCCCCATAAAAATTATTTACATTTTTCACTTCATTTCACACTACTCTTCCCCCCCCCCAAGTGAATTTTCCCGCAAAAAATACTTGTTTCTTTAATAGTAAAAGATCTTCTAAATACCAATTATCATGACTCTAACTTCTTCAGTTTTGATTTATGTGTCCCCATGAAAGGAATTCAACTCCTTTACACTCCCACCCTCCAAGATGGTTTCCCCACCAAAACGCGTTTTTCTTTGTTTTTAAAGGAGATCTAAATACGAATTTTCACGTCTGTAACAACTTTAGTTTTTATTAGATGTATGCATTCTCATACAATCAAGTCAATTAAATTTTCAATTCTTGCAACCCCCCCCCCCCCCCCTTCATTGGATTTTCCGAGAATACGTCTTTCTTTACTTTTAAAGCAGATTGCAAATATCAAATTTCACGTCTGTAACATCTTCATTTTTGAGATATCAGTAGCCTAATTCAAAGAAGTCAACACCATTTTCAGTCACTTTTACCCACCCCCCACCAGCCAAGTGGTATTTCTGAAAACTAAAAATACACGATTCGTTGTGTTTAATAGAGATAAAAAAAAACATTTTTCACTTCTGTAATATGTTAAGTTTTTTTAGATATACTGTAAAAATTCTCATTTTAAAATTTCACCCCTTTTGAGTTCCCCTTAAGTGGAGTTTCCAAAAACAAATCACCTATGTTTCTTTACATTTACAGGAGATTCCAAACACCCACTTTTTACGTCTGTAACATTTTACGTTTCCAAGATATTCTGTAGATATAGTCTTTCAAAAAATTCACCCCAATTTGTCACTCCTGTTTAACCGCCATTAATTGGATTTTCCAAAAAACTAAAAAATACGTGTTTCTTTATTTTTAAAGGAGGTCCCATATACAAATTTTTAGTTCTGTAATATCTTCAGGTTCTGAAATATAAGTATCCTCATTAAAGGCATTCAACCCATTTTTCACCCTTTTACACCCCTCCTATTGGGATTTACAGGAAACAAAAAATACGTGTTCCTTTATTTTTAGAGGAGATTCTAACTACCATTTTTTACATCTGTAAATTTTAAAGTTTTAAGATGTAGACACACTCATTTTAAAAAATTCACCCCCATTTTCACCCCCCAATATTTGGATTTTCCAAAAACGAAAGAATACGTGTTTCTTTACTTTTAAAGTAGATCCCAAATACCAATTTTCAGGTCTGTAATATCTTCAGGTTCTGATATATAAGTAGCCTCATTAAAGGCATTCAACCCATTATTCACCCTTTTACACCCTTCCTGTTGGGATTTTCCGAAAACAAAAGAATACGTGTTTCTTTATTTTTAAAGGAGATTCTAAATACCAATTTTTATATCCATACACTTTAAAAGTTTTGAGATATAGATACACTCATTTTAAAAAATCACCCCCTTTTCACCCCCCCATTAATTGTATTTTCCGAAAACAAAAAAATACATGTTTCTTTATTTTTAAAAGAGATCCCAAACACCAATTTTCAGGTCTGTAATATCTTCAGGTTCTGAGATATAAGTAGCCTCATTAAAGGCATTCAATCAATTTTTCACCCCTTTTCACGATTCCTATTGTGATTTTCTGAAAACAAAAAAATACGTGTTTCTTTATTTTTAATGAAGATTCTAAATACCAATTTTTACATCTGCAAACTTTAAAAGTTTGGAGATATAGATTCACTCATTTTAAAAATTCACCCCCTTTTCACCCTCCCATTAATTGGATTTTCCAAAAACAAAAAAATACGTGTTTCTTTATTTTTAAGAGAGATCAAAAGTACCAATTTTCAGGTCTGTAATATCTTCAGTTTCTGAGATATAAGCACCGGTATCCTGATTAGGCATTCAACCCCTTTTTCACCCTTTTTCACCCCTCCTATTGGGATTGTCTGAAAACAAAAAAATACGTGTTTCCTTATTTTTAAAGAAGATTCTAAATACCAGTTTTCACATCTGTAAACTTTTAAAGTTTTGAGATATAAACACACTAATTTTAAAATTTCGCCCCCCTGTTCACCCCGTTAGCGACGGAATATCCTAAAATCCTCTCTTAGCGAGCACCTACATCTTAATATGATTATATCCCCAAAATTTCATTTCTTTATGTCCAGTAGTTTTGGCTCGGCGATGATGAATCAGTCAGTCAGTCAGTCAGTCAGTCAGGACAAGCTACTTTATATATATAGATATGAATAAAATTATGTATAGCTTAGATTGTAGTGCTTTATTCTCCGACTTTAGATACCAATTTTCATGAAATTCTCTTTGGCCATTTTCTCGTACATACAGACAGACAAACACGACGGAAGCATTTCCTTGTTGCTGTGGACAAGACCAATACACAAATACCATTATTTTAAAATTCTGAGCAATGTACGAAGGTCCAATAGTACTGCCCTGAGGGACCCTCTCTCAATCATTACAGGATTGGATAACACTTCATCTACTGTAATTCTCTTAGTTCTATTTTCTAGAAATTTAGCCGCCCATTCAACCACTCTTGTGTCTAGTCCAATAGTCATCATTTTCGTCAGTAATCTCCCATGATCTTACCCTATGAAAAGCCTTGGATAAGTCAATAGCGATACAATTCCTTACTCCCAATTCTTCGAAGCCCAAGTTTGCAACACTTCCGTAACACTACTCCTTTGCCGGGACAGTAGAAATATTGACAGAGGGAACACAATTTCTATGAACTTGGAGCCAACGAGAAATTCCACTTCTCACGTCGACAGGTTGACAAGTTGGTGGCTGCTCGTTGAACGCTTATGGACATACGGTACGTAATAAACCATCCACACAAATCTGAGGGACCTTGTAGTTTTACGTCAGTGTTAATGTCGTGATCATAGCCACGGTACTTACAGGTTTATGTGGAATCTGAGCCACAGGGATGTAAATTTTAATTTCAAAAGTCCTACGTACAGTGACCGGGTTGCGAACTATGGCCGTCTTGATGACAAGTCATTGTCAGCTATCACTCACCACAGTTATCACCTCTAATTGCTGTTTGTTCACGGTGTGTGTTGCTTGTGATCTAAGAATGATAACATTCCCAAGAAAGGTGTATAGAATTTTCCCGTTTCAGTCAAGGGAACTACGAATACCTCAACGATACAGATGCCAGTTTCCTAGACCAGCACACAATTCACTGAGCCACACGTCTGTTGTGGATCCTTGACAATCTGCCTGGAATAGTTTCGGATCTGTCGAGGATTTGTACACAGAGTGGATATGGCATTAGCTTCCCTCATGCAGCTCAGAACTAGATTATTACAGGTTAGAAAATGGATATTTTCAGTGCTTTACGGTTGGGAAATAGGAAGGTGTCTCGTGACATCCAGCGTATTACAACAGGGCAATTTTTTTATGTGAATGAGACCTCTTTCAAACCGTGGTATCCCTTGTAAATATCTGCGGCTCATTTGCACTCCTCGAGCTATTTATCATTATATTATAATCACTAGAGCCCGGATTTCCATGCACTATCATATAGCAAAACATGCACAATAAACTGGAAAATATGCGTTATCAAAATTTAGTTCCTTTTGAAACTTTGTACAACTACCGTAATTTCTCCACCTTGTCTTGATTTAAGGTCATGCGTTAATCTGTCAGCACATTCTTAAGCACAGAAATGATCTTTTTACGTCACAAGAAGTGACAGGTGCATACTTAAATGAAGACGTTTGGGACAAAGTGAGGTCAAATTGCACGTCTTTTGCCTCTCACCACAATACGTCTTTTATAAGCTTGACAAATTCAAAATAAGGATTTCAACGTATCACTTCCGTCAATGAGCAATGCACAATTTACGATTCAATTTATAGTAATGTATTACTGGGGCATCTTATTCATAAGAATTACAGAGAGCGACGTATGGCGTTCCGGCTTACGTCAATATTCACTCAAGCAACAGATAAAAAGGGCTTGGTTAATTGGATTATAGGATCTCTGCCGTATGTACTAACTTTGGTTGTCACATAGGATGCCAGGAATGCATTCTCTCCGTCTATCAGTAATAGACGTATGTATAACGAGGAAAAATGGTCCCGATTTCTGCAACCGACATTCATAAAAGGCACTATCATGCAAGTTAACATTATATATGCGCCAAAGTCAGACGACAAGTCATGTTATGCAATATTAAACGTCCAAATATTCGCTATTAAATCCAAAATCTTTAAAATATTCATTATGCATGAATTTTCTCCTAAAAAGGCCAAAACATGCAAACATGCACGGAAAAAGAATAGTTATTTGGAATCGTTAAGTCATACAACGAATATTTGCAAAGTTCGAGAACTGCAACTAGCTTATTTAAAAACATGCATTTGCATGGAAATCCGGGCTCTAATAATCACATCCACGTTGGTCCTCCTGTCATCAGAAGAAGGAAACGAAGTCCAAATATTGCAATTAAATGAGTTTTTGTAGCTTTGGGGAACTATTACAGTTTGATTATGCATTCTACAATAAAGTATGATTGGAGGAACTAAGAGCTTATCTACTAATTTTATGTGAGTATAAAACTTCGTACGAACACGCGAACAGGAAATGGTCGTCAGAGTTAATGACTTTGCAGAAGAAGCACGTGATAAAACGAACACATTCCTCATATGATTTATAAGACGTGGATACGATTCACTCAGGTTGTCTTCACGCATAAAATACGTACCATGCAAAACAGAGTGTGAGTACAGTGGCTTTGATCACGATATTAAGAGTAACGCAGATCAGACAGGTTGACTTGCTTATATACTCACTCGAATTTTCGAAAGAGGAAGATTGATAATTCTCAGATAACATCACAGTTTTTTCTCGATGATAATAATTCAGATTTTTGAATTAGACATTCATATGCTTCATAATCAGTGAGGTTCAAAGTCATGCCAAACTGTAAGATTGGATGTTTGCATTTCTCCAGTCCGTTGGTCCAACATGCACTCGGGCCTGATGACCACCACAGCTAAAGTAGCTCCGCTATCCATTGTCAGAGAATCGTATGTGTAGTAGACATGTGATTATATCCCACTTATGATGATGGTATTGATTTCTCGCCGTGATTTTCCACACTCACTAAAAGACTGACGTTCAATTCAATTGGACCCTAGCTTCGAGTAAAAAGAGTAAGAGAATTCTTAATAATGGATCTCACCTGCGAAAACAAAATGTCATAATTTGTTATTGTAATTGACTCTTTAAATTGATATAGTGGAAGATAATACAGGAAACCTTGGTCAAATACTCGCGCTTCATGCACGGACTTCTCCATGGTACTCCAACGCAGTTGATGTCAAACCATTTTATCCTTGGCTGCAGCAACAGCAAGCCCCATCACAAGGTCTTCCAGCACCTTACAGGTGAAGGTCTCTTTGTTTGACTCGTATACGGTAATAATCTTGTTATTCCTGAAACGCAATATTAAAATCAATTCCATAGCCTTTGGGTCTCCTGTCCACTGTTAAAGTAGATCTCAGATGTTCTGGTGCTGCCTGTATAAGTACATTGCTATGATGAGCAATTATTCATGTTTTCTGCGTCGAAGTAACGGAGTGGGTGAACGCAAACTTACGTGAGCGAGTAAGTAATGTGTGTGATAAAGAGTGCGTGAGTGTGTGGGTGAGTGGCCGTGCGTGAATCAATGGTTGAGTGGATGAGAGAATGCATTCGTTTTGAGTGCGTCCTCAGGGGTGTGATAGCCGCGTGGCATAGTCACTGGATTCTCGCCAAGGTGGCCGTGGTTCAAATCTCGTTCAATGCACGTAGGGTTTTTGGAATTTAAAAATCCTCCCTGGAGTTCAGATTCCTCGTAAACCTTGAGGTCCCATGACTCTGATCTGGAGCAGTCGCGTTCAATCACAAGCTTACCTGCTGTTTGCTTCAGTGTGGGAACGAGTGGATGAGAGCGTAAAAAGGTCGGTGAATTGTGTAAGTAAATGAGTGTGTGAATGAATGATGATTATTAATTAATATTATTGGTTTTAACTCCCACTATTCACTTTTATTGTTTTTGAGACGCCGAGGTGCCCCAGTTTTGTCCTACAGGAGTTCTGGCACCGGACCGAAGTGAGAACGAACCAATCAACTTGTGCTCAGAAAACTAGCGCTTTACCGTCTGATCCACTCAGCCCAGTTAAACGATGAATGACTCAGTGAGGGAAGAATGCTTGAACGAGTTTGATGTCTGTGTATCTGTGTTGAGATGGGCCACGGTAACTGTGCAATTGCGTGACGTCAGAGGCCACCACTACGACGGATTGCAAAAACATCAGTTAAGATTTCAGCGAGCCTCTCCGCACGCTCCGTTCCCACTGTCCTACACCACATACGGCGGACTTTGTTGTGTTATACCGGAAGACGAATTAATTATCGGTCGTAATTTGGAATATTTTAATAGCAAAGATGATTTCATTACCGAATGAATAAACAATAAATAACGGTAGTAACAAAACACTACTTAATACACACAAATTAATACTGAATCAAATGTCATGGTCATCATCACTACATTCAAACTGGTAAAGAACTGACCTCATCCTAACAGAGTCTGGCATTAGTTACGGCGTGATACATAAAATCTAGCACAAAATATGAACACCCATACACAGAAAAATATTGTGCGCAACTTATTCCAAACTCCGAATGTAACGAGTGCTTTAAAGTTTATAGATAAACCTAGTAATGATAAGTCTGGGAGTTTTAATGTTGTCCGCCCCTGCGGTGTAGTCGGTAGTGTGATTAGCTGTCACCCCCGGAGGCCCGGGTTCGACTCTCGGCTCTGCCACTAAAGTTGAAAAGTGGTATGAGGGCTGGAACAGGGTCCTCTCAGCCTCGGGAGGTCAACTGAGTAGAGGGTGGTTCGATTCCCTCCTCAACCTGTCCTGAAGTGGTTTCCCACTTCTCCTCCAGGCAAATGTCGGAATGGTACCTAACTGAAGGATACGGCAGCTTCCTTCCCTCTTCCTTGTCTATCCCTTCCAAACTTCCCATCCCCTCATAAGGTTCTTGTTCATCATAGCAGGTGAGGCCGCCTGGACGAGGTACTGGTCCTCCTTGCCACTTGTATCCCCCTATCCCAAGTTCTCAAGCACCAGAACACTGCCCTTGAGGCGGTAGAGGTAGGATTCCTGAGGTACGAGGGGAAAACCAACCCTGGGGGGAAAATGGATTAAGAAAGAATGAATGAAAGAAGTTTGAATGTTATAAAATCACCCTCCCCCCGCCCCACCCCCTCACTTTCAACTCAATGCCTTCACGATTAATTTTACTGACAAGGCACTTAGACAATCCCGTTGCTTCTGAAATTCTCGCTAAAACTGACTGCAGTGGCTTTTTTTTCCAGTGAACTTCGTCAATTTATAAATTATCTCCCTCGCTTGTGCATGTAGCATATTGTTCTTTCATTTTGAGTTCCCAGGTGGCATTGTCTTAACTACAACTAACATCGCAGTCACTATTTCCCAAACCTACTACACCCTACCGGGCTTCGAATGGATGACCCACGCATAAGAATGCCTCCACGTAACGGGGTAAACCCCACGGATGAGATTTGATTGAAGAGCGGGTCGAATTGCTTAACGAGCTTCGAGCCGCTCCCCTTCCTACTTTCTGTGCCAGCCCGGCAGCCTGAGCACTTGGGGAAGTGGTACGTTCAAAGAAAAACAAAAACAACAAATACTTAAGATGGAGCCTTATGTCTATAATATGAAAGTAGGATCTCTGGGTTCAAATGCCTATTGGATACTGCTTAACACTGCTACAAATGACAAGAATCATAAAATAGGGGTTACGAATATGAATTTATTCAAAACATGACAATTTAAAGAAGTTGATACAGCTCTCTATACAATGACTCTCCACATATGGGAGGAAAAGAAAATAATAATCACTTTAAAAAAATACGAATCGCCCATGGGCGTCGCCTGCATAACGGCATGATTGAGGTTTTGCGACTTGCTATCGTTCATTTGTCCTCATTAATTCATACCGTCCATGAAATTTTGTACATTATTCTGTCGATCACACCGTGAGATGATCTGATGTCCCTATACACAAATATTACTAGCTGTTCTAAGCACGAACATAACCGGGGCCTACACTACATAATATCATATTAAAAGACACATTTGCATAATGCACAAACAAACACAAATACCATTTTTGCTAAACCCCGGACTACTCATCTATCACCAAGACCACACAACGTGCACATAGGTTCTGTTTGAACTCAAAAATATGTGCACATAATTACGAAACATACACAGATATATGGATATATACACTTCATGCACAAAGGAGAACCATTCCTAGAAAAGAAACAGCATGGTTATCACTGTCTCCGGCCCAAAGCGCAAGCTTGGAGCAGCTCGCTCAAGGGCGCCACCATAATCCGGAGTCGAACTGGCAGACTCCCGGCCGAGAGGTACTGTGGGTTTCTGTAGATCCCGAGAATAGCTACAATCTCATATCGCCGGATATCGGGGGGATCCCTACTCATTTATTAAATACCTTTAAAAGAAGTTACCGTGATATTATCATTATACAAGTATTCTTAGCTAAGCCATTTAACCCAAACAAAAGAACGCGGGCAGACCAGGCTCCAAGCCCTAACACAATGGGATACGGGACCCTTTTGTCACGAGGGCGAGAGCTAGACATTCACAAAAAAAGGAAGGCCGGCCATTCACTTCGCACGGCCATTCAGATTCTTCTCTCCCTCAAACGTTCACCCTCTCGTCTCGGGGACACATCCTTGGCCCATTTCATTTGCTTATTTATATTATCGTGGAATTCCCATAAAATACTCTTTTTATTCACTCCCTTCTCATTATTATCACTGAGACTGTGGGCACGATCACTTCTCAATCATCTCATCGTAAATTCCTATTCGGCCTTCTCACTACGTCTCATATCGCGTATCTTCTTCCCTTGGGCCTATGGCTCTCATGGCTCCTCGTTCATACCACATAAATACACTTATATTTAAACCTTCTGACCAAAGATTAAGGGCTCCTGCCCCTGGGTCTCGCCCCGGCTATAGATAAAAAAAACACTCCCAACCATTATGGCCAATTAATCAAAAATCACGGGAAACTTGCACATGGTCCCTCACACTTATCTAACTCACACAATATGTACCTCTCCCGGTCGGGATCTTCTTCTTTCTTCTTGCAGTCCATGCACTGATTATATCTGTAAGCTAGGCATGCATTGTCTGACTGACCCATGAGTTTCCCTGGCATATTTGACAACCTCGTGGGACAGTGACTACCAATATTTCGACATGTTTCCCTGCTTGCCAGCACTATTTTTCCAACCGCCCCTACGGGAAACTCAAATATTCTCCTAACCTTGTTCCCATATTTGCTAGGACATTCTACATATTACTAAAAATATAACCCTCACGATAAGCTAATCATTAAGAAAGAAATATGAGTCGTCCGGGAATTTAGCTCCCTTGAATTTTACTTCAACATTATAAAAATCAATAAAATTTCCATCTAGGACATGCATTAACTTACAACATTTTGATATTTACAAAAGAGCGCTACTCCTATCCCCGGGTTATGTCATGCTCAGAAATTAAATTTGGACATCACTCATCTGTTTGGTGGCCGTTGTTTATCCTTCCACGGGAGACCCATGGTGAAGTTCTTAGTACTCCATGACCACTCGGTAGGTGGCGGGCGTGCAGTCCTTCATCCCTGGTCCATACAAGTCCGACATCCTGGGGAACTCGTCACAGCTGAAATCTTACAGTAATCCAAGTGGGTAACACTTTTACACTCGTCACACGTCCTCTATTTCAGAGTTTACACCCACGAATAAGACGGTCTTTCAAACCACGACGGGCGCGTTCACAGTAAGAATCGGGTGGCTCACGAGACTCGAGCCCCTGATTCAAAGTAACACTTTGGGTGATACCTAATTATGAATTTCACTGACTCATTAAACCGGCAGTTTCTCAGCCGTATTCTGCTACTTGTTGGTAAATTATGCTCGCGGTTTTTACTAGTTTGACACGCAGCACAGAAACAATACCTAGGCTCGTTTGGCCTCCCGTTCACTACACAAAGGCTTTTGGACACAATAACACTTCTTTGTACGCGGTCAGGGGTTTCTGACTGTAACTGGAGCACCGCGGGACACGGTGTCCGTCTCACGACCCGTGAAAGAACAACTGTCTCTCCAATGGCCTGCTCGGCCTATATTATCTTGCCCGCCGGAAGCTTGGGGGCGTCAACGTTCACGGTTCATTAAGAACAAGAGCTCCTTTCACACCAAGAATTTACGATATTGAAATATTGCATCTTGTAGCCCTCTCTCTCCTCTTTCATTTGAGCCAGGCGTGCTGGACCTACGATCAGCAGTTTTTATGTAATTTGCTTCCCGCCTTTGATTAATTCATTAGCTTCCCTCGGGAGGTGGAGTTAACTTTGAGCGCGACTCTTGGCTTGGGTGACGCCGCTGTATCCACATGTGTTAGCGATATGTTACATCTTGACAGCTGGTGACCTCATTTCTTCCCCTGCATAAGTTATTACATATTTTTAGTCTGGGGAACGCAGAAAATTCCGCTCTATTCAATGGTGTGTCTCACATAATTTTCCTATGTCTGGATTAAAATATCATTCCATTGTTTACGCGCCAAAGTCCGACGTTGGCACCCGTGACACGTGCATAAAAACCCGGAAGTTCCTTATGTTCGTTTGGAACTCTGGGAAGCTAGGCCACTCCTCGGGGCGTATCTGACTACTCCAGCATCGCGTCCCCTTCTATCTCTCTCTGCAAGTTGAGAGCGTATTTCCGCGGGGGCTTGGCTGTTGCTTTGTCCTCCCTTTGTTGGGCAAGTGCTCCTTTCGCGGGTTCCATTCTGGCATGACGCCGCTCGATCCCCTTCGCCCATACTGCTACCAATGACGCGACCTTTAGGAGTAATTTTAATGGAGTATAAAGGCCCATATTATTCCCATGAGCTGTACAGGACACTGTACGGTTTCACTACAGTACATTAAATCTTATTCTCACACGATAACTTATCGGAACCTAATAAGAGAAGAACTTCTTAGCTTGCCCAGATTACCTAAACATAGCAAAGCATAATCATCTCCGTACGGGCTATGACAGCCCCGGGACGGGTGGAAGGTAAAGGCTTCCACTATCCGTAACCTCGGCCCTTCGTGGGGAGGGTGGTTAGCTCTACGACCGGCCGCCTTTGCCTCCAGGAATTAAGCTGGTACTATTTTTTCTGTAGGCTGTGTGAACCTCAGGGCCATGTGAAGCCGTACATGGGTGTATTTAACATCGTTATGTAAATACTACAGTAAATACAGCCTACCTATTTTTCTTTCGGTTACAAAGTAAACAACCTGGCGAGTTGGCCGTGCGGTTAGAGACGCACGGCTGTGAGCTTGCACCCGGGAGGTAGTGGGTTCGAATCCCACTGTCGGCAGCCCTGAAAATGGTTTTCCGTGGTTTCCCATTTTCACATCAGGCAAATGCTGGGGCTGTACCTTAATTAAGGCCACGGCCGCTTCCTTCCAACTCCTAGACCTTTCCTATCCCATCGTCGCCATAAGACCTATCTGTGTCGGTGCGACGTAATGCCACTAGCAAAAAAAAGAAAAAAACATTATCATTATCAGCAAAGCAGAATGAACCAATTTCACATTCTCATGTCCTCAGGAAACTAATGGCTTCAATAATTCTACAATTACCATGCACGGTGAAGTCGTTTGCTAGTCATCAAGCGCTGGCTCATTCCGGGATAGAGTTCTGCTGTGAGACGAGAACTACGACAGTAGCCGGCAGAGTGAGCAGTGGCGTGCGGTTAGGAGCGCGCAGCTGTGAGCTCGCATCCGGGAGATAGTGGGTTCGAATCCCACTGTCGGCAGCCCTGGAAATGGTTTTCCGTGGTTTCTCATTTTCACACCAGACAAATGTTGGGGCTGTATCTTAATTAAGGCCACGGCCACTTCCTTGCCATTCCTAGGCCTTTCCTGTCCCATCGTCGCCATAAGACCTATCTGTGTCGGTGCGACGTAAAGCAAATAGCAAAACAATAAAAAAGTGTGAGCATTACTACGCGAGTTAGCTATGCTGTTAGGGGCGCACAGCTGTGAGCTTGCGTCCGGGAGATAGTGGGCTCGAGCCCCACTGTCGGCAGCCCTGGAAATGGTTTTCCCTGGTTTTCCATTTTCACACCAGGCAAATGTTGGGGCTGTACCTTAATTAAACCCACGGCCGCTTCCTTCCCACTCCTAGGCCTTTCCTATCCCATCGCCGCCATAAACATACCTGTATCGGTACGACGATAAGCGAATTATTTTAAAAATAGAAAAATATGAGCAGTGTTCACTAGCGATGGGAATTTTCCTATATGCTTATTTTATTCCTGTGTTCAGAAACGTAGGCTGTTAAGATTGATCCCATCATTCACAGTCATCAAAAGGGACCCTAAACTTACTAGCCACCGAGCCGCGAGATACGTTGTTGGGATAGGAGTATCCATTTTGCGTCATTACTTGAGGAGCACCCTGCGTCTTCTTCATGTTTCGTACCCACGAGGCAAGAGCTCTGAGGTTGAATTGTGATCTCTTTGGGCAGTAAAGGAATCCAGATTTATAAGATCCTAGGGGAGAATTTCGGATGGATTCGAATATGCCCGTGGCTAATTTTTAAAATACGATGATTACCCAGATGTAAATTACAACTTCGATTGGTACAGTGTAACGCCCAGTAAACTGGAAGGAATTATCATGTTATCGATTTTCTTCTGGCCAAAGATGGAAAGATTGTGCTAGACCGTGGTAAGATTCGAAGCCACACGTATATGTCGTCATAGTGGGAGAAAATTATATGTCCAACCTACGCTTCAGCATTATAGACCTTTTAGAGGCAGATTAAAATTATAAAACCATGAGATTCATTTCCTCGAAATTTTATGAGCATTATGGATGTCAACAACAAAGATGAGACCCATGAGATAATGGAATTGTCTAATGTGGTGCAATCTTTATATCACTTTCTCGCGCAAAAACGCTGGCATACTAGGATTGCCGACTGGGGCCTGGGGCATTCATCATTGGCAATTCGTGAAGTAAGACCTGTCAGTGGCGTATGCTAGGATCAAGACATGGGCTACTACTAGACTTAGGTTACCCCTTTTCGATGGTTGGTTTAGTAAACCTCTAGCCTGCAGCGTTTTGAGCTGCAGCCTGCTGTGTTGTCAATGCTCAATCCCTGATCGGCGGAGATGGTAGCTAAGGTTGAGCAAATTAAAGTCCGGCTTTGTGGCTAAATGGATAGAATGCTTGCCTTTGGCCCGTTGGCCTGGGTTCAATTTTCATAATCAACTCCCTCGTAGTATTAATTCGCCTGGCTTGGGGTCTGGGTATTTATGACGTCTTCGCCTTTCATTTAATCTTCATTAGGTCACCACCAAGCCTATACCAATGTCATGCACCACTATTACTTTTATTAACAAATAAAAATGTTGAAATTTACAGCGGTCGTACCCATCGTTCACTGGTTAATTAGCTTCCTCGGGAGATCAGTGGTGGTGTCCGACCCATGATCACGGGTTAGATTCCAACCAACAAAAGAGAACACTAAACCGGAAAGATTGCATTTCATTTTAGCAGACCTACCAATAAAAATAAAACTTATATTGCTCCTATAACAGCAGCAGTGGTTTCCTACAACGATGTAGAAGTAAACGGGAGTGAAATAACAGCACATTGTTATCTGCATAATTAAGTCATAAGTGAGAGGTGGGGAAGTATATACGACGAGTAACGCATGGTTGATAGTGGCGATCTGACGGACCGAAGCCTAGCACGCCTATCAGCCCCGGTCCCCGCTCCTATCAGATATACAACAGCAAGCCGCGTGGGGTGAGTCGAGGGGAGAGGGAGGAGAGTCTGGGCTGCAATATCAGTATCCGATGCCTTGCTCTCAGAAATACGTGCGACGTTTTTTCTCAATGCTTTCAAGTTTTGTAAATGAAGCAATGTGTCAGATGCTTACATTATGTGCTTTAGACTTCCATCATTCTCAATTGAGGTTTGGGCTTCGCTGATAGCCTTGGTAGCCCTCAGTATACGCCGCTGAGACCTGTGTTCTTCTTGGTCATTTATTTATGTGCGAATGGTATCGAATACTCAAGATTGGTCATGGTAAGAGTGAATACCAGCCTAGCAGTAGTATGGTAAGAACTGGTGGTGTGTCAAATAAATACTCAAATTCGTGCGAATATACAATTAGCCCTGCATGGCGAGAGAAACAATATAAAATCAACGGCATATCTCGGCATGCTAATTTCAATATATTCCTCTTGCCTGTTAAATGTGTCGGATGGTGTAAATATTAAAGTATGAATAAGAAGTGAAAAAAAAAATCCTTCAACCTGATTTCCAGTCAATGACCGGGTCAGGTATGGGAGGAATGAAGCCCTGAACTTGCGGCGAGGATAGGAATTGTGCCGGCTGCCGAGGTCTGTCGCACTCCTCTGGGGCAAAGATTAATGACTGACAGATGAAATGAAATGATAGTGGAGAGTGTTGCTGGAATGAAAGATGACAGGGAAAACCGGAGTACCCGGAGAAAAACCTGTCCCGCCTCCGCTTTATCCAGCAGAAATCTCACGTGGAGCGACCGGAATTTAAACCACTGTATCCAGCGGTGAGAGGCCGGCGCGCTGCCGCCTAAGCCACGGAGCCTCTAATAAGAAGTGAATTGATAATAAAATATCTATCTATCTATCTATCTATCTATCTATATATATATAAAGTAACTTGTCCTGACTGACTGACTGATTCATCATCGCCGAGCCAAAACTACTTGACATAAAGAAATGAAATTTTGGGGATATATTCATATTATGATGTAGGTGCTCGCTAAGAGAGGATTTTTGGATATTCCTTCGCTAAGGGGGTGAAAAGGGGGGTGAAATTTTAAAATGAGTGTATCTATATCTCAAAACTTTAAAAGTTTACAGATGTAAAAATTGGTATTTAGAATCTTCTTTAAAAATAAAAAAATACGTATTTTTTTGTTTTCAGAAAATACCAATAGGAGGGGTGAAAAAGGGTGAAAAATGGGGGGAAATGGGTTGAATGCCTTTAATCAGGACACCAGTACTTATATCTCAGAAACTGAAGATATTACAGACCTGAAAATTGGTGCTTTTGATCTCTTTTAAAAATAAAGAAACACGTATTTTTTTGTTTTTGGAAAATCCAATTAATACGAGGGTGAAAAGGGGGTGAATTTTTAAAATGAGTGAATCTATATCACCAAAATTTTTAAGTTTGCAGATGTAAAAATTGGTATTTAGAATCTTCATTAAAAATAAAGAAAAACGTATTTCTTTGTTTTCGGAAAATCGCAATAGGAGGAGTGAAAAGGGGTTAAACATGGGTTGAATGCCTTTAATGAGGCTACTTATATCTCAGAAACTGAAGATATTATAGACCTGAAAATTGGTGTTTGGGATCTCTTTTAGAAATAAAGAAACACGTATTTTTTGTTTTTCTGGAAAACCCAATTAAGAGGGGGTGAAAAGGGGGTAATATTTTAAAATGAGTGTATCTATATCTCAAAACTTTTAAAGGTTATAGATGTGAAAATTAGTATTTGGAATCTCCTTTGAAAATAAAGAAACATGTATATTTTGTTTTCGGAAAATCCTAATAGGAAGGGTGGAAAAGTCTGAAAAAGTTGTCCAACGCCTTTCATGAGTCTACTTATATTTCAGAACCTGAATATATTACAGATCTGAAAATTGGTGTTTGGGATCTCCTTGAAAATAAAGAAAAACGTATTTTTTGTACTTGGAAAATCCAATTAATGGGGGGGGGGTGAAAAGGGGGGTGATTTTTTAAAATGAGTGTATCTATAACTCAAAACTTTTAAAGTTTATAGATGTAAAAATTGGTATTTAGAATCTCTTTCAAAAATAAAGAAACACGTATTCTTTTGTTTTCGGAAAATCCCAATAGGAAGGGTGTAAAAGGGTGAATAATGGGTTGAATGTCTTAAATGAGGCTACTTATATTTCAGAACCTGAAGATATTACAGACCTGAAAATTGGTATTTGAGATCTAATTTAAAAGTAAAGAAACACGTATTTTTTCGTTTTTGAAAATTCCAAATATTGGAGGATGAAAAAGGGGGGGGTGTGATTTGTTAAAATGAGTGGGTCTACATCTTAGAACTTTAAAATTTACAGATTTAGAAATTGGTAGTTAGAATCTCCTCTAAAAATAAAGGAACACGTATTTTTTTGTTTGCTGTAAATCGCAATAGGTTTTTGGAAACTCCACTTAAGGGGAACTCAAAAGGGGAGAAATTTTAAAATGAGAATTTTTACAGTATATCTAAAAAAACTTAGCATGTTACAGAAGAGAAAAATTGTATTTTTTTAAAAGGGTGAAAAATGGGTTGAATGACTTTAATGAGGATACATATATCTCAGAAACGAATGATATTACAGAACTGAAAATTTGTATATGGGATCTCCTTTATAAATAAAGAATCACGTATTTTTTTATTTTTTGGAAAATCCAATTAATGGTTAAACAGGAGTGACAATTTGGGGTGAATTTTTTGAAAGACTATATATACAGAATATCTTGGAAACGTAAAATGTTACAGACGTAAAAAGTGGGTGTTTGGAATCTCCTGTAAATGTAAAGAAACATAGGTGATTTGTTTTTGGAAACTCCACTTAAGGGGAACTCAAAAGGGGAGAAATTTTAAAATGAGAATTTTTACAGTATATCTAAAAAAACTTAGCATGTTACAGAAGAGAAAAATGGTATTTTTTATCTCTATTAAACATAAAGAAACGTGTATTTTTAGTTTTCGGAAATACCACTTGGGTGGGGGGGGGAGATAAATGTGACTGAAAATGGTGTTGAATTCTTTTAATTACGCTACTGATATCTCAAAAATGAAGGAATTACAGACGTGAAATTTGATATTTGCAATCTGCTTTAAAAGTAAAGAAACACGTATTCTCGGAAAATCCAATGAGGATGTGTGTGTGTGTGTGTGTGTGTGTGTGTGTGTGTGTGTGTGTGTGTGTGTGTGTGTGTGTGTGTGTGAAATAATTGAAAATTTAATTGACTTAATTGTATGAGAATACATACATCTAATACAAACTAAAGCTGTTACAGACGTGAAAATTCGTATTTGGATCTCCTTTAAAAACAAAGAAAAACGCGTTTCTGGGAGGAAACCATCTTGGAGGGCGGGAGTGTAAAGGAGTTGAATTCCTTTCATGAGGACAGATAAATCAAAAACTGAAGAAGTTAGAGTCGTGATAATTGGTATTTAGAAGATCCTTTACTATTAAAGAAACACGTATTTTTTGCGGGAATATTCACTTAGTGGGGGTGGGGAGTAGTGTGAAATGAAGTGAAAAAATAAATTATTTTTATGGGGATACTTATATCTCAAAACCGAAGGTAATAGACGTGAACATTGGTGTTTGGAATCTCCTTTAAACATAAAGAAACAAGCCTTCTTTTAATTTTTTGGGGGGAGGGGAGTGGGTGGCGGTAAATGAACTTAACGGTGGTGGGGTGTAGAAGGAGGTGAAACCTATTGATCTTACTGTTCTTAATGTACTTATAAGGATCCTCCGTTGCTCAGGCGGCAGCGCGCCGGCCTCTCACAGCTGGGTTCCGTGGTTCAAATCCCGGTCACTACATGTGTCATTCGTGCTGGACAAAACGGAGGCGGGACAGGTTTTTCTCCGGATACTCCGGTTTTCCCTGTCATCAGCCATTACAGCAACACATAATAATAATAATAATAATAATAATAATAATAATAATGTTCCGGACCGTCGTCAGTTGTGCGGACTGCGCTGGAAACGGCTCCTGGACTGGTAATGACTAAGAATGCAGTCCGGCCGCGGGTTTAGTGCCGCCAAGGCACCCAATATGACACCACGCCGGTTCTCCTGAAGGATTTTATCCATATTAAAAATGATTATAGGAAAATATGGCAAAGATTTAGGGACCCAACTGACCGGGAGGAATACCTGAGCCTAGCCCGGGAAGTACGAAATCGATTGCTGGAAAGGAAGATTTAAAAATGGGAGGAAACATGCCAAAATCTAATAGAAAACGAGTCAGATCGGGAATTTCGGCGGGTTATATATCTAAAACAATAAGCATTCAATTATAAATTTCAGTATAATACCGTAGCGAAGCACGGGTATCTTGCTAGTCTATATATATAAAATAGCTTGTCCTGACTGACTGACTGATTCATCATCGCCGAGCCAAAACTACTGGACATAAAGAAATGAAATTTTGGGGATATATTCACATTATGATGTAGGTGCTCGCTAAGAGAGGATTTTTGGATATTCCTACGGTAAGGGGGTGAAAAGGGGGGTGAAATTTTAAAATGAGTGTATCTATATCTCAAAACTTTAAAAGTTTATAGATGTGAAAATTGGTATTTAGAATCTTCTTTAAAAATAAGGAAACACGTATTTTTTTTTTCAGAAAATCCCAATAGGAGGGGTGAAAAAGGGTGAAAATGGGGGAAAATGGGTTGAATGCCTTTAATCAGGATACCGGTACTTATATATCAGAAACCGAAGATATTACAGACCTCAAAATTGGTACTTTTGATCTCTTTTAAAAATAAAGAAACACGTACTTTTTGTTTTTGGAAAATCCAATTAATGGCAGGGTGAAAAGGGGGTGAATGTTTAAAACGAGTGAATCTATATCTCGAAACTTTTAAAGTTTGCTGATGTAAAAATTGGTATTTAGAATCTTCATTAAAAATAAAGAAACTTTTTTTTTTTGTTTTCGGAAAATCGCAATAGGAGTGAAAAGGGGTGAAAATGGGTTGAATGCCTTTAATGAGGATACTTATATCTCAGAAACTGAAGATATTTCAGACCTGAAAATTGGTGTTTGGGATCTCCTTTAAAAATAAAGTAGCACCTATTTTTTGGTTTCTGGAAAACCCAATTAAGGGGGGTGAAAAGGGGGGTAATATTTTAAAACGAGTGTATCTATATTGCACCCTTGCAGAGCTCCTTCGGTGTAGACTAGATGTCAATGTTGCCTCGGCTGCCCTAAAAAAAAAATATATACTTACCGAAGGTGGTGAGGTCCTCTTCTCAGGCGCGATCAGTCCCTGTCGTCGAATCAGGATGCATAGGGATAGTGCATTCGGTAAACTATTGACTACAATAATTTATGACTCAGACTGATTTGAGTTTAAATATGTGTATAAAATTTTATTGATAAATAAAAAAAAAAAAGTAAAATAAATTTTATAAAATGTAAAATAGACTTGTTAATGTTACATTATTTCCATATGAGACTGTACAGCTAGAACTCTCATTAATGACACACATGACCACCTCGTTAATCCCTAAAGAATAATATTTATAATTTTCCATAAAATTTTGTTTAAATGATGTTTCCCATATTTGTTCACCCAATTATATAATGTCCGTGTAGCTGTACACCTTTACTAGGATAATGTTGTTTATAGACCAGGTGGATCAATTGAATAACAATATACTCATGAGAACATTTAGTGATGATAATGATAATAATAATAATAATAATAATAATAATAATAATAATATTGATGTGAATAAATTTTTATACAGCCAATTCAAGTTATTCATCAAAATACTGCTTGCCATCAGTCAAAATAATTATAATAGATAAAATTGTTTTTTAGATATTAAAAAAAAATATCGATATTAATTAATTAATAAAATTATTTTGATATCACTGAATTACATTGTAAACTAATTAAAAGAATACAGGAAAATCTCCACAGTGTATCCCAAATGCATACCTGTAGTTTGGAAAAACCAACCTAAATATGTAATACAATAATAATAATAATAATAATAATAATAATAATAATAATAATAATAATAATAATAATAATTGAAATAATACGACGATTTTTGCGTGGATCAAAACCTAGAATTTGTCCCTACTAATCTCTCAGATATGTGAAATAAGTTTGCAAACAAACATACCAAAAGCTACCATAATATAATAATTAATTAATTTTACTAATTTGATTGTACTCAAATTTTATTAATTACCTAATTAATTGCCTAACTGATCACTCGAAATCATTGTCTTGTGACTCAAATCCTCCAATATAGTGATATTAATGAATTTACAATGCATCGAAATGATAATAATAATAATATTGTAATAACAATAATAATAATAATAATAATTGAAACGATAATAATAATATCATTTAATGAATGTTATTCCTATGTTGGATATCATAAAAAAAGTCCTAAAGAATTATAATCACCTACCAAAATCCAATACTATTGTTAACCAAATCGTAGATAAATTGAATTTAAAAAAATATATAAAATGTAAATTATTTAATTAATTAATAAATCCACAATTGATTGACACAAGTGATTAATATGGTATTCATCAAGACTCCCTAATTGCTTGTGAATTGCATTGGTGAAATGTTAAATAATAATATTCAATATTAATAATAATAATAATAATAATAATAATAATAATAATAATTATAATATCTTAACATGACCTGTAATTACGGTACTCTTGATCCACCATCCTGATAAATTATAGTATGTTTATGTCAGTTATCTTAGAACATTCATTTGCCATGAGTAACACCATTGAAATAGAATCTTTCTTAACAGTGCTTATTGGGTTTTCTTTATCTATAAAACCATATTTGCCATAATTTAGTGAAATACCTAATCCACTGTGTAAAGGCATAACCATGAAATTCTCATAATATAGTTCACCAATATTAATAATAATAATAATATTTCTCTAACCAAAACTGCTACTGAGTTCCCATAATTACAATATCTTCCTTCCAAGTGCAATAAACAATACTTGCTTTAACCTGAGAATTCAGTAACTTTATCTCACATAATGGACCTTGGTTGTTGTTGCACACAAATCTAAAGCTTTACTTTCGATATATGCGAATGACCCTTACTTAGATATCGTAAAATTAATCTGGAAAAGACAAACTCTCCTACTTTAAATAAAACATACACTAACTTATGCTAATACGTACACCAAGCGAGGTAACGCAGCCAGAAATCCTAACCTAATACCACATTTCCACTAATATATACATATATGAACCTTGTCATCAGCACATACCACACTTTTGGCCTATTTCAGCGTCTCAACGTATTATAATTCGCTGAAATATAGCCATGACCCATTGCAAATGTTACTGTGGTTTCTTCAGAATAAAATGCATAGACAATGCACAGACAATAAAAGAATGTACCTAAATGATGGCTGATACGAGGCAAATAAAATAATAAATATATTTAATATTAATAATAATAATAATCATCTGTTAAAACCAATAAAATAGTTCCTACTGGCAAGCATCCACACCAGCCCAGTTGCGTGATCCATGTTACCAACCTAACTTTAAAATATCATTAAATGCGTACTATACTTTCTCTGAATAGAACGATATTGTGTCACGGCTAAACCATTTACATGTATCATCTGGTCCTTCTAACTCGTATACCTTCTTTAACTGGATTATTTATTTCCTCACATTTATTCATTTACGACGTCATCATCATTTCTTATTCTGCACGAATTCTATTACCTCTCAGCTATCACGCTGATACTTATATTTCCATTTTTATTGAGAATATGTTCACCATACTCTTTGTTTTCCATAATTATCTTCAGATAAATAACCTCATGTATTACCATATACTCCCGACTACGGACCTTCCAACATCTCAAATAAATTACCGTTGCTCAATATCGTTCATATTATTCGACAACACTTTGATTTACCTGAGCCAAAATAAATCCTTTTATTTAACATTGTTCACTCAACTGTCTAACCGCGTTACTTGCCATAGCAACCAATATGTGGATGTATCAGTGTTACTGTCGTCCCAACAGAATTCTCGACAGTAACTATTGAATATATATATATATATATATATATATCTATATGTTTATTATCATTAATTGTCTTCATCACTCCTCCACCACGATAACTATGCTTGCGTGAAACAAAAAAAATTCCGCCTAAATGCAATACTGACAATGCTACTGATAATAATAATAATAATAATTGCCTCAAAAATATAACTTGTTCGATACTAACAGATCAAATTTAGTACATACACGATTAATAATAATAATAATAAATATAAATATTTACACTACTCATAAACGGAATTATCCTAATTTTCTGGCTGTGTACTCGGGTTTATAGTTACATCATCGTCACTCGCATACCTATTTAAATAAAGATACCATTATCAAAGGAAAGCTTTAGATTTTAAATCAAACATGAGATTGTGTACTCACATTGAGGGCACTTCGGGATCGCCAGGACTAAAGGCAGCCATGTTGTCTTACAGATTCATGACCAACATGTTAATATCATTGACCATTCTTGCTGTATCCGGCATTGGCTTATATTACTACTTTCCACTCTCACTTGACACTGTGCACACGTTTATTTCCTACCCATAATATTAAACACGACAACTTGTCTTAAAACTAGACATTACACTGTAATACATATATACACACATACGCAGTACTCAGATATTCTGGAACTTAGGCCGGATTCTACGTACTCTGCTTTAACACACTGCTGCTTCTCATGAAGCAAAGTCTCGCATGGGCTCAACGGTTTCCTTTGTAAAGCCCCAGCTGGGGAGAAAGTGTCCACCCCCACACGACCTAAATACTTATAGAGAGGGAGAGCATTTCCTCCGCTCAAATGTTTCAAACATATTACCAGCTGCGCTGCAGCAGGCTAATTGTTCTCCACTATTTACGGCTTACACATATATTTTAAAACTGTCTGGGTTGCTCTGCGGGCTACACACTCCAACTGAAGTTACCTAAGATGCAATTACTGCACAATTCAAAGTTTCGTCTTCGCCCTGCATGGACTGAACACTCGTAAAATCTGTCAAGTTAATACTCCACTCACTTGGGTGGTTTTAAGTACCTTAACAACTCAACTACTGTTTATAAGGCGTATTTCCACCTCCACTGTAGTAATAAATACACACAATTCTGTACCTTTGTGCTTGAACACGGAGCAAAGTTAAGACACGTCTGACCCCCACAAGTCTCTTGATGATGATTGACCCGTGAGAAACCACTATTCGGGGATGTTGGCGCACTAATCGGCGTAGGAACACTAATTCTTGCCACTAAAAATCCCAACCAAAGGAATGCTGGGTAGCTCCAAAACCAAGTTATCAAAAACATGAAATGCTTTGTACACACAAATTGCATCAATTCTTGTTACTACCATGATGCATCGTGACTCTAAAATTGTTCGTAATTTCTTTTACAATACAGTAGGCGTTAGTTGGACTATATCTTCTGCCGCGCTGATAAACCACTCTCCACGCTGGCAAGGGGTTCCCACTGCCGGTGATAACAAACATCTGGATACACAATATTCCAATCCATTTGCCACAAACCAATAAGTTAGTTCAGAATTACTATAATAATTACTGACATCTCCTCTTAATATAATCTTCCTTACATACTGACAGGGATTAATTACAAGCCACATGTCATTTAGTCGCGCTAATTTTGAAATTATTTAAATGCAGCAATCTGATTGGAGCACACACTCCGCTGTTCATCTATATGGACGAGTTCATTCCAAAATAAGGGGATTCGGGTATTTAGAACCATGATTCTCCATCTCAGTCACTCCTGCCAGTACTTTTCCATTCTAACTACGCAGTTCCAAAAGATGATGTAATAACAGGTGTCCCAATAATTTATTTTTAGCAGAGAGAGAAGCGTGAGTTCCTATCAAGGCTTCATTCTCACGAGCTAGCTACCAGAAATTTCCAATGCTGTCCCTTTGTTTAAGAACGCTGGCCATTACTATTTATTATCAAATATAATTATTAAAATGTTGCCAATCAGACTCATCCGATGGGTGCAATATCTCAAAACTTTTAAAGGTTATAGCTGTAAAAATTGGTATTTAGAATCTTCATTAAAAATAAAGAAACACGCATTTTTTTGTTTTCGGAAAATCACAATAGGAATCGTGAAAAGGAGTGAAAAATTGGTTGAATGCCTTTAATGAGTCTACTTATATTTCAGAACCTGAAGATATTACAGACTTGAAAATTGGTATTTGGGATCTACTTTAAAAGTACGGAAACACGTATTTTTTCGTTTTTGTAAAATCCAGATATTGGGGGTGAAAAGGGGGGGGGGTGAATTTTTTAAAATGAGTGTGTCTACATCTTAAAACTTTAAAATGTACAGATGTAAAAATTGGTAGTTAGAATCTCCTCTAAAAATAAAGGAACACATATTTTTTTGTTTCCTGTAAATCCCAATAGGAGGGGTGTAAAAGGGGGAAAAATGGGTTGAATGCCTTTAATGAGGATACATATATCTCAGAAACGAAAGATATTACAGAACTGAAAATTTGTATATGGGATCTCCTTTAAAAATAAAGAAACACGTATTTTTTAGTTTTTGGAAAATCCAATTAATGGTGGCTAAACAGGAATGACAAATTGGGGTGAATTTTTTGAAAGACTATATCTACAGAATATCTTGGAATCGTAAAATGTTACAGACGTAAAAAGTGGGTGTTTGAAATCTCCTGTAAATGTAAAGAAACATAGGTGATTTGTTTTTGGAAACTCCACTTAAGGGGAACTCAAAAGGGGTGAAATTTTGAAATGAGAATTTTTACAGTATATCTAAAAAACTTAACATGTTACAGAAGTGAAAAATGGTATTTTTTATCTCTATTAAACATAAAGAAAGGTGTATTTTTTGTTTTCGGAAATATCACTTGGCTGGAGGGGGGGGTAAAAGTGACTGAAAATGGAGCTGAATTCTTTCAATTAGGCTACTGATATATCAAAAAAGAAGATGTTACAGACGTGAAATTTGATATTTTCAATCTGCTTTAAAAGTAAAATAACATGTATTCTCTTAAAATCCAATGAAGCGGGGGGGGGGTGAAAGAATTGATAAATTAATTGGCTTAATTGTATGAGAATACATACATCTAATAAAAACTAAAGTTGTTACAGACGTGAAAATTCGTATTTTGATCTCCTTTAAAAGCAAGGAAAAACGCGTTTTGGGCGGGAAACCATCTTGGAGGGCGGGAGTGTAAAGGAGTTGAATTCCTTTCATGAGGACACATAAATCAAAAACTGAAGAAGTTAGAGTCGTGATAATTGGTATTTAGAAGATCCTTCACTATTAAAGAAACAAGTATTTTTTGCGGGAAAGTTCACTTAGGGAAAGGGGGGGGGAGTAGTTTGAAATGAAGTGAAAAAAGTAAATTACTTTTATGGGGATACTTACATCTCAAAACTGAAGGTAATAGACGTGAACATTGGTGTTTGGAATCTCCCTTAAACATAAAGAAACAAGCCTTCTTTTAATTTTTTTTGGGGGGGGGGGTGGTAAATAAACTTAACGGCGGTGGGGTGTAGAAGGAGGTGAGACCAATTGATTTTACTGTTATTAATGTACTTATAAGGATCCTCCGTTGCTCAGGCGGCACCGCTCCGGCCTCTCAAAGCTGGGTTCCGTGGTTCAAATCCCGGTCACTCCATGTGACATTCGTGCTGGACAAAACGGAGGCGGGATAGGTTTTTCTCCGGATACTCCGGTTTTCCCTGTCATCAGCCATTCCAGCAACACATAATAATAATAATAATAATGTTCCGGACCGTCATCAAATGTGCGGACCGCGCTGGCAACGGCTCCTGGACGGGTAATGACTAAGAATGCAGTCCGGCCGCGGGTTCAGTGCCGCCAAATCACCCAATATGACACCACGCCGGATCTCCTGAAGGATTTTATCCATATTAAAAATGATTAACGGAAAATATGGCAAAGATTTACGGACCCAACTGACCAGGAGGAATACCTGAGCCTAGCCCGGGAAGTACGAAATCGATTGTTGGAAAGGAATATTGAAAAAATGGGAGGAAACGTGCTGTAAAATAATAGAAAACGAGTCAGATCGGGAATTTTGGAGGATTCTCGCAGTAAACGAGTCAGATCGCGAAATTCGGCGGATTATATATCTAAAACAATAAGCATTCAATTATAAATTTCAGTATAATACCGTAGCGAAGCACGGGTATCTTGCTAGTATATATATATACAATAACTTGTCCTGACTGACTGACTGACTGATTCATCATCGCCGAGCCAAAACTACTGGACATAAAGAAATGAAATTTTGGGGATATATTCATATTAAAATGTAGGTGCTCGCTAAGAGAAGATTTTTGGATATTCCGTCGCTAAGGGGGTGAAAAGGGGGGTGAAATTTTAAAATGAGTGTATCTATATCTCAAAACTTTAAAAGTTTACAGATGTAAAAATTGGTATTTAGAATCTTCTTTAAAAATAAGGAATCGCGTACTTTTTTGTTTTCAGAAAATCCCAATAGGAGGGGTGAAAAATGGTGAAAATTGGGAAAAATGGGTTGAATCCCTTTTTCAGGATACCAGTACTTATATCTCAGAAACTGAAGATATTACAGACCTGAAAATTGGTACTTTTGATCTCTTTAAAAAATAAAGAAACACGTGTTTTTTTTTGGAAAATCCAATTAATGGGAGGGTGAGAAGGTGCTGAATTTTTTAAATGAGTGAATCTATATCTCCAAACTTTTAAAGTTTGCAGATGTAAAAGTTGGTATTTAGAATCTTCATTAAAAATAAAGAAACACGTATCTTTTTGGTTTCCGGAAAATCGCAATAGGAGGAGTGAAAAGGGGTGAAAAAGGGGTTGAATGCCTTTAATGAGACTACTTATATCTCAGAAACTGAAGATATTACAGACCTGAAAATTGGTGTTTGGGATCTCCTTCAAAAATGAAGAAACACGTATTTTTTTTTATTTCTGGAAAATCCAATTAAGGGGGTGAAAAGGGGGTAATATTTTAAAATGAATGTATCTATATCTCAAAACGTTTAAAGGTTATAGATGTGAAAATTGGTATTTAGAATCTCCTTTAAAAATAAAGAAACACGTGTATTTTGTTTTCGGAAAATCCAAATAGGAAGGGTGTAAAAGGGTGAATAATGAGTTGAATGCCTTTAATGAGGCTACTTATATTTCAGAACCTGAAGATATTACAGACCTGAAAATTGGTATTTGGGATCTATTTTAAAAGTAAAGAAACACGTATTTTTTCGTTTTTGGAAAATGCAAATATTGGGGGGTGAAAAGGTGGGGGGGTGGGGTGGATTTTTTAAAATGAGTGTGTCTACATCTTAAAACTTTAAAATTTACAGATGTAAAAATTGGTAGTTAGAATCTCCTCTAAAAATAAAGGAACACGTATTTTTTTGTTTCCTGTAAATCCCAATGGGAGGGGTGTAAAAGAGTGAAAAATTTGTTGAATGCCTTTAATGAGGATACATATATCTCAGAATCGAAAGATATTACAGAACTGAAAATTTGTATATGGGATCTCCTTTAAAAATGAAGAAACACGTATTTTTTAGTTTTTGGAAAATACAATTAATGGCGGTTAAACAGGAGTGACAAATTGGGGTGAATTGTTTGAAAGACTATATCTACAGAATATCTTGGAAACGTAAAATGTTACAGACATAAAAATTAGGTGTTTGGAATCTCCTGTAAATGTAAAGAAACATAGGTGATTTGTTTTTGGAAACTCCACTTAAAGGGAACTCAAAAGGGGTGAAATTTTAAAATGAGATTTTTTACAGTACCGCATATCTAAAAAACTTAACATGTTACAGAAGTGAAAAATGGTATTTTTATCTCTATTAAACATAAAGAAACGTGTATTTTTAGTTTTCGGAAATACCACTTTGGTGGAGGGGGGAGTAAAAGTGACTGAAAATGGTGTTGAATTCTTTTAATTAGGCTACTGATATCTCAAAAATGAACATGTTACAGACGTGAAATTTGATATTTGCAATCTGCTTTAAAAGTAAAGAAACACGTATTCTCGGAAAATCCAATGAAGGGGGGGGGGGGGTGAAAGTTGTTACAGACGTGAAAATTCGTATTTGGATCTCCTTTAAAAACAAAAAAACGCGTTTTTTGGGGGGGGGGGGAACCATCTTGGAGGGCGGGAGTGTAAAGCAGTTGAATTCCTTTCATGAGGACACATAAATCAAAAACTGAAGAAGTTAGAGTCGTGATAATTGGTATTTAGAAGATCCTTTACTATTAAAGAAACAAGTATTTTTTGCGGGAACATTCACTTAGGGGGGGGGGGGGTAGTGTGAAATGAAGTGAAAAAAGTAAATTATTTTCATGGGGATACTTATATCTCAAAACTAAAGGTAATAGACGTGAACATTGGTGTTTGGAATCTCCCTTAAACATAAAGAAACAAGCCTTCTTTTAATATTTTTTTTGGGGGGGGGGAGGGTGGCGGTAAATAAACTTAACGGCGGTGGGGTGTAGAGGGAGGTGAGACCAATTGATTTTACTCTTCTTAATGTTTTTATAAGGATCCTCCGTTGCTCAGGCGGCAGTGCGCCGGCCTCTCACAGCTGGGTTCCGTGGTTCAAATCCCGGTCACTCCATGTGACATTCGTGCTGGACAAAACGGAGGCGGGACAGGTTTTTCTCCGGATACTCCGGTTTTCCCTGTCATCAGCCATTCCAGCAACACATAATAGTAATAATAATAATAATAATAATAATAATAATAATAATAATAATAATAATAATAATGTTCCGGACCGTCGTCAAATGTGCGGACCGCGTTGGAAACGGCTCCTGGACGGGTAATGACTAAGAATGCAGTCCGGCCGCGGGTTCAGTGCCGCCAAGGCACCCAATATGACACCACGCCGGATCTCCTGAAGGATTTTATCCATATTAAGAAAGTTATAGGAAAAGATGGCAAAGATTTAGGGACCCAACTGACCGGGAGGAATACCTGATCCTAGCCCTGGAAGTACGAAATCGATTGCTGGAAAGGAAGATTGAAAAATGGGAGGAAACGTGCCGTAATCTGATAGAAAACGAGTCAGATCGGGAATTTTGGTGGATTCTCGCAGAAAACGAGTCAGATCGCGAATTTCGGCGGATTATATATCTAAGACAATAAGCATTCAATTATAAATTTCAGTATAATACCGTAGCGAAGCACGGGTATCTTGCTAGTATGTTATAAGTGTACAGTGTCCGTCTCTGTGGTGTAGTGGTTAGTGTGATTAGCTGCCACCCCCGGAGGTCCGGGTTCGATTCCCGGTACTGCCACGAAATTTGAAAAGTGGTACGAGGGCTGGAATGGCGTCCACTCAGCCTCGGAAGGTCAACTGAGTAGAGGTGGGTTCGATTCCCACCTCAGCCTTCCTGGAAGTGGATTTCTGTGGTTTCCCACTTCTCCTCCAGGCAAATGCCGGGATGGTACCTAACTGAAGGCCACGGCCGCTTCCTTCCCTCTCCCTTGCCTATCCCTTCCAATCTGTCCATGCCCCATCAAGGCCCCTGTTTAGCATAGCAGGTGAGGCCACCTTGGCGATGTACTGGTCATCCTCCCCAGTTGTATCCCCCGACCCAGAGTCTGAAGCTCCAGGATACTGCCCTTGAGGCGGTAGAGGTGGGATCCCTCGCTGAGTCCGATGGAAAAACCAACCCTGGAAGGTAAACAGAATAAGAAAAAAAGAAGAAGAAGTGTACAGTCGTTTATATAATCATGAAGAAACGTGTGAAATATCATTGAAGATTCACATATCTTTGTTAAGTATTAACATTTTCAGTGACGGGGAGGCGGGCCTCTTATTGTTAGACGGTAACGCCGTCTCTCGTGCCGGGAGATTTGTTACGGTGATAATGATGTTCGGAAAAGGTAAGGGGGTTGGCAGCCGTGGCCTATACTAGGAACTGTCTCGGCATTAGCCTTAGTGCAGGAGAATGGACAGCCGGCTGTAGGGACAAACCGTGAGGTCCAGCCCTTTCTCGTCTCCTGAATACAGAGGCGTAGAGTCACGGTAGAGCCCTTCTCTGCTCAGTTGACCGGTCAGAGTGCAGATCTGCCAGATCACGGACCAGCTGTGATCATTTGTGGGCCGAGACCCACTCTGCATCTACCGACCCAACGTCGAACTATGTTGCACAACTATGTCCCCTACCTCCCTATCGATGCGAACTGTTGTACGCGTATGCTTCATCTTCAGAACGTGTTGTGATTTATTGTGAAGGAGAAGAAGTGTGTCCGTGGCAATGCCCAAAGAAAATATCGTCGAAGTCCTACTGGCTGAAGCAGTGGATCACAGGGGATCCCAATTTCACTGCGGATGGAAGGGTAGTCTTCTGCCAAGATTACTTTTTTGTGGCTGAGAACCGGAACTGTGACCGCATTTCACTATACCTGCAGCATTTTTTGGCAGGTTGTTTTGTTGAAATGCTGTATTAGTCGTGAACTTTCAATAATTCATGTTCTAAAATGTAAATAATCATTTAATTACTGGACGAGGGGTTAGAACGCCGGTGGTCTTTTGTTACTCAGTGATGAAAATTAAAAATCGGTATTTTGAACTGTGATTCATTTCCTGTGAAAATAGTGATTTACAACTGAAATGCAATTTTTAAAACTCCCTTTAAAAAAATCGCAAGTAACTTTCACTAGACTTATTTGCAGGCTCTAGTGACCGCTAGGCCTTCACGAACATAGGTTGCAGATCCATGTGGCGCAGCTAGGACGATGTCACAGAGGCTAAACATACAAGATTGCACGGCTCGGACTATGTGACAGCGTGTTTTACAAGGCTGCCAAGACTATCTTTACAAGACCAGGCCAGTGGAAAGACCGTTGGTCTGGGTTGGTGAGGTCCGGTGACTTACGCTTTCCTTCAACCCATGTGTTTGCACCGACTTAGGTCAGTCACCCAGGTACCAGATTGCTTATCAGTTGTTTATCTAGTCTTTTCATAAATAATTTAAGAGCCCGTGGGGCCCCTTTTATAGTCGCCTCTTACGACAGGAAGTACTGGGGCTGCTGTGGAATTTATTCTGCCACCCCAAGCCACAGCGGAAAAATAATGGTTAGTGGATGGAAGAGACCGATGTGTATTATTTTCATTATTTTTAAAATATGTTTCTGTTGTCTTAAAGCTAATATAATGGTTTATTTCCTTTCACATACATTTACAATACTGACGTGTGGTCTCCGGAGAGTTACACTTTAGAGTTGACGCCGTATAGGCGACCTGCACGTCTGTAAGGATGAGGCCCTACGTAACATGAAATCTAATGCTGAAGACGGCACGAACACCCAGTCCCCGAGCCATAGGAATTAACTAATGCAAACCATGTATGCCTACAGTCGGACGACATAAAATTAAAGTAGGTATATTGCCTGCTGCTAGTTAAAAGAAACTGCCAGTTGGTTGTACTGGGGCTTAGTTCCATTATGAGGCCTGAAGGCGGCATTTACTTCAATAAGGAATTTTATTTAGAGATATTAGAGATCAAGACTGTTAATTCACTCGTTTAGTTTCAACATTTGGAGATTAATTTGGAAAAAAAAAAGGCGTAGTTCTATTTTTCGTAAGAGTTCATCTATTCGCTTATTTCAATCAATTATCTACCCGACACACTTAAACCGAAAAATGTATTCATGACACATCCGATTATTCTGCGCGATATAACCGAATGGTATTTGAAACTTATTCGATTATTTGATTTGATTATGCATTCGATTATTAAAATAATCGTACGGAAGTTATTCGATTATTGAAAGTATTCCATTATCCCATCACTAATAGGGTGGGCATTTATCCATTCAAAGAAGAACTGGCCCTGCTCGTGAGTTTTGTGACTGACCCAGGTAGAGAAACCTGTTCTTACTAATCCTCTTCCTGGAAATCATGAGTTTTGAGACTCGTGAGTTTTGAGACGACACGGATGCAGAATCCATCACAGGCAACAGAAAATAGTCTTCATGATAGCTGACCCCGCTGACCAAAGCCGGCGAATAGCAACAAATAAAATGTTCACAAATATGAGATTTATAGCGCCTACATTTTAATTCTTCCATATAATTAAGAATACTGATAGGGGCAGCTTGGTGGGTCCATGGCAAGCATAATGGGAAGATCTCTCCTCTACACTACTCAGATATCGTTTCACGTAATTTTTTTTTTCACCCAGTGAACTCGACACGATACTGACAGATTATAACTCGAAAATCTTTGAGGACGTAACAAGAAAAGTGACACAAGTCAAAATACAGCATTTTTCAGGAGAGCCATTTAAAGATTTGTCATTCTTTTGAGAGCGAGTTTCTTTTCCTCTTTCGCAAAATTGGTTATTCCTATGATCGAGAAAGACTTAATATAATATAAGGTTTAGGAATCCATGGATAGTTGAACGTCAGTGTTATTCAACCCTTGTACATATCAATAAAATGTACCCTTCATCGACATATGACACTTTTCTGGAAAATAATACTAGGACTATATGATAATTTTATCTTGATACATTAGTAATCAAATGCATAAATAATTCGTTTCCTAATATTTTGGAATTTTAATGTGCAATATACATCAAAAGTTTACAGTAAAAACTAAAATAAGATGTAAATTGGTAATGTAGGAACACAACATAATACTGTAGTAGGTCTAATGTTAATACAGAAAACATTTTTATAGCCAGACTGACGTCAGCTGTCGTTTCCTACATAAATCATTATAGAGGAAACCTAACAGTGTAATTGCATAGGTACATAATTACAGTAATCACCAAATCTTTAACTACAAACTATTATAATAATACGAATAAGATTTGGGAATTACATTTTTCGACATCAATTTTTAACAAACCCTGTTTTTTAGTTTCTTTGATGATCAGTTTCATATTATACGCTGCCTTCAGCTGGATGTTTGCAGTAGAACTTGATCGTGCCTTCCTTACTGCAATAGCACGAAACTCCGTATCTGCGTAAGAAGTTTTGAAAAGAATTCTTTCGGGATTCTTTCCTTCAAATCGAATTGCTGAGATGCGACTAATGGTAACAGTTTTTAGGACATTTAGACCTATTTTACATGTCAACTCCTTTAAGTCATAGAACATTTCGTGGTTCATTTCACTGAATTTGGTAAGGTTGTAACGTTCCAGACGTCACAGTGTAATTATGTTAATTTTATTATGTATGATTAATTCAGGAATTTAACGTCATGATATTTATCTTGGTATGTAATTTTATTATAATTCATGTTTAATCATTTACTCACTATCATTTCATTACTTTGTAACTACGACTTGTAAACGAGGGCTGAATATCCTAATATTCACTTAGATTCTTGCGACATTCGTTTAAATTTAACTTGCAGTAGATTTCCTCTATCTTGCCACATCACCGAGGAAGAAGGAAGGACAAATTTAGACATCAAATTCTGGGAAAAGCGAGCACGTGTTCAAGCGTTGTAACGACAGCTACCGTATTTCGACCAGAATAATTCAAACTGATCACCGCCTATATTTTCAAAGGAGCGTCATGTTGCCATGGATACTGAGTGAAAGGGCTAATAGAAGAACAGTTGATATCTTGGTTGGGACCCATCTACTCTAATATCTGGAGTGGGGAGAGACGTGTCAACTGATTGGACCACGTGTAGCGACCTGTAATTAGAGCCAGAGAAGGTTATAAAAGGGCGTGTTGGAGCTCTTGGCATCATTCGGATTCTGCATTCGTTATTATTAATCATCTTGATTCTTCGATCTTGTATTCGCTGTAGGTCTGAGAACTTGTCTTATGGTTGTTGTACCATAGTGGACTAGTGTGATAGTTTATCACTTCTACATTAATTACTTCGTTACCACGACATGGTACTTAGGAATTTCTGAATGAGGGGTGTATAGCCACTCTCATCAGGAAGTACGTACAGCTCGGCTACTAGACCGGTTTGTACCAGTCTAAGACAATAGGTAGTATTAAACTAGATAGAAATGAAACTTCAGGGCACATTTTCAGTAAAGTTGGAAGGATTATTAATTGAGTATCTTCTCCACATAACCCAAGGAGGTTTTTCTAACTATGACTTAGGGCTCATCTACAATATATGGGATAGAGCATAATAGGGAGTGTTAGTGTCGAAGCCATCTTCCAATTAGTGGTCGGTGCACTTAGCAAGGCAGGAATGGTACTTAGCTGCAGATGAAGATATCTCAAAGACGACCGGTGATGTTCCAGCTACAAGGATGGGAGCTTTCCAAGGACCAGCAGAACAAGACTACATGGTGAGCAAGCGAGTTAAAAATATTGCAAGTTTTCGCGAAGTAGAGTCATTCAACTTTTTGTTAAATTCATTTCCTATTTTAAATTCAGTTTTCGTTAAACCGTCGTCATTTATATTCAATATAATAAATAGTATTTTTCTAGTTCACTTTAATCAATCTGCCTTAATTAGCCTTTTGATTTCTAATTCTCCTGCTTAATGATTAGTGCACTTTCACCCCACCCCTGTGATAAGAGTCCGTCCAAGCTTGATTATAAATTTTTATCTTTAAGTCATCAACTTAAAGATTGGCGCCCTTAGCTTGCATGGTTGCATTTCTCGTTCAATGATTGTTCTCCGAAAGGGGAAGTTACAAGGTTCCCCCGTCTTCTTGGCTGTACGAATTAATGTGACATATTGCTGTGGAACATAAATGGGTCCAGATTTTAGAGATTTTGTTATCTCACGTTCAATTGTTGCATGTGCACTATCGCCTTCTTTCTGGCTATGGCCTTTAACCAAAAAATTGTGTGTAATGGAGTTCATAAATGGACAATTATTCACAGCAAACAAATGCATTGAAAAGATGAAGCGTTTTTTTTTGCTGGCCGCAACAGTTATCTGAATAGAATATTACATCAAGTTTTTGCTCTCTGTGTTCTTAGCTCTCTCTTCTAAACCTTCAAGATATCTCAAGACACAAGTTCCGATTTCATTAGCACCCCGGTTCCCTTCGGTCTCATCCCATACGAAACATTGGACTGTATTACACTGAAGCTCAAATATCGTACAATTGAAAACGTTGATTTTTGAAGTGTAGTAAAAACTGGAGGCATTACCTCTGGGATACTGAAGTACTGCCTGTAAATCATATACGGCGACAATTAAATTGCTGCTCACACTTTTCTTATCATTATCTTTTTCCATGCGTGATAGGTCCTTTTCTAGTAAGTGTCTGTTGTATTTTTCCTTCTGTTTCTGTTTTTCTTTTTGCGAAGCATTTATGAACATCATGCAGACTTCACACATCCGTTTTCGGTTTAAAAAACGAAATATTTAAATCATTATTAAAAATCCTGGAATACATTAAGTAATTTGCAAATGACAGATTCTTCTTCTTGCATTGATCAACATAATCTCTGTGCATATCCGCTATTGTTCTACTACCCTCAATGTATTCTCTCCTCGAATCTTTTCGGCAGTAATGACTTTCAATCCTTGGAATTAAATTAATGTGGTGACGTACTCCTTCTTTTAGATCATCAGCAATGTGGTGATGCTTACCGTGTTTGCCTCTGAGGTCTGAGTCAAGTATTCCTTCTTGTGTAATACTGTTCTTATTGGCCTGTCCGTTATGTCCAGTGTGCTTTTAAAATAAGTTTTACAAACTCTGATCCTTTTTACCGTAACAGTAAAATAAAACGCGTTATTATTTGAGCGATGACTACTTTCTCTGATGTATCTGTACTTAGGAGAAATACTCTCTGTATTGAACAGAAGGAATTCACGTTGCCTTTGTAAGTCTCCCAAATTCCAATATTCATCAAATATCTTCTGACGGTCTTCTTCTTTAATTTTTGGACTGCATTTTCAACCTGCATTTGTCACTACAACTTCCTCCCATTGTCTTCTTCTTAACGACTGTTCCACTCCTGGAACTGGATATATACTCTTTTCCAGAGATCCTGCACTGCTTTGCTAATGTTTTCTTCCATTCCAGTGGTTTCGCCCGTCTTTTCCTTCCTTTCTTTTTTTCTACGTCAGCATTATCCTCCACAGCAAGGTCTTCTTCAGATTCTCCTGCATACGAAGAGGATGAACTAGTTTGTCCCTTGTAGGTAGGGTCTTGAATGTCATCATCAGATGAAATGTCCGATTCTGATTATGATGTGTGAGAATTAGGAAATGAGCTGCTACTACTTTGTTTGTTCACATATGAAATGAAAAAAGGACGTTTTCAACCATTGAAGATTATTTACGTACATTAATATTTGTTTTCTATAGAAACGCAGCATACATGTTCTCCTAGCAATAAATCAAATGATTGATTTATAAGGAAGAATATCTAAACAAGGTAAATGTTTTAACCTTGTTGCGGTGATGGCAAAGCCACTTTGTCTTCGCATGGGTCAGTAGAGTGTGAACTTGTTGAAGCTGTGGTCCACAATGCGACACTAGTACCGTTGACTCAGCGACTGAAGTAATTCCAGTGGCATCTGAAACAAGGTTTAAAATCTAATCTGAAATATTACCGGGAACCATGCTGTGCAATGAATCTAATTCACATTATATATTGAACCATTTTGGTCTATATTGAGGGATACCTACCTTTCTTACCTATCAGCAAAGTTCATGAGATCTGTCTCTTGGGTCGTATCGGGTTCTTCGTCACTTGCTGAGGTAAAGGTAGGGTTCAGTAATTCTAATCTATCTACTAAGTGAAAGGCCTGTTTAAAAGATTCCTATTTATTCATGAAATTCTGAAGCATTCTGATTTGTCAACGGCATCATTGAAATCAATCGTGTCCACTGGACAACACAATCATTTTTATTACATATAAGGTCAGAACACTGGTGTGAGCCTTTGACGTAACTGCCTGATGGGCATTCTTACTAGAAACCATTGTCTCATTTTTTATTAAAGAAAGGAGAGTCTGGAAATCCTTAAATTCGGCTTCCATGTGAGACCACATGTATCATCATAGTGATTCGTTATGGTCCAGCCCTCGTAACACGAACTCTGGATTCTGGGTATAATAAAGGCCGTCCAATCGGTGTGTGCCACACAGTGGTTCTACGGCGTAGACCCTTAATTGAATCGATGTGACCTGCGTCTATGTCATGGACTGACATCTAAACTTCTAAGTTACTGTAAAGTCATTGCGGATTATGACCGCAAGGAAAATTGTGCTACAGTGGCATATGGCCCTAATCGAAGTCACTGAGGTTGATTACCCCCTGACTATCCAAGTTTCTAGGCTGAAGGCTAAACACAATTAAGTGACATCGGTTGATGACCAAAGTTTCCACTTTACTATCCCCAGAATATTCACTGCTCTATCAATCAAAGTTAAATAATACAACAATAGAAATGCTCACAATACTTTGTGGCAGTAAAATCCATTACCTTCGGATATGTCCCCTTAATCGTTACGTTACCATTTACACATTCCCCAGAAAACAAACTAAGATTTCCAGAATGCATCTCCAAGTTATTCGCTTGATTGAAAGTTATTTCAAAATGCGGTTTCACTTAATTTAATAATGAAATAAATTTAAATGATTTAATGAAATCTATCTCCGCGGACTCTGGTTTCTTCACAAATTCCTACGCAATTGTGTTCTCACAATTTTAAATCCCGTGATGTTTATCTGTCGATTCCGATGGCTGGAAAAGAATATTACATCATTCATGTCCAGTTTATATATCTTGTTTCATGACCTCACACTTTAAATCTAATCTAACCCTAGCCATTATTAACACTTGGATACCCTAATAATCTATGTACAAACCAAAAGCAACTCGCCATATAATTACGATGTCATATCTCGTCATAACATTTATAAAGTTTGCGCACCATTCACAGACAATCAATCATCACTACCATCGCTCTATATTTTGGACAACCCTGAATTTGGCTATTCTTGTTCACTGTACTCTAAGTCCGTCGTATCAAATGCTCGTTACGTCCCTAATTAAACAAATTTTACAGTATCTAATAACACTCAGGTTATTACCGGATGAAAATTTCAACTAAATCCAACATTTAACGTTCTCCCCGGCCGAGAAATACAATCTCAATTCCACGCGTGTCCCGTTATATCCCCGCTGTGTTCCCCTATCAGCTGATGGCATCTCGCCCCAAGTTCGCTTGGCAGTTACATGGGACACCTGGTTCATTCTACCTGACTGGCTTCTGAATGCTTCCTTTTAAACTCCGCCGACATAATTAAACAAATACGATATTCTAACCAAAAAAATGCACATACATTATACTTCAAGATGCCCACGATAATTATACACGTCGCAAATTAATACCAGCGCGGATTCCTTGTATATTGCTTTCCATTCCCAACTAACATGATTTCACAAATCTCATCTCGACTCACACGACAAAACTAACCTCTGTTTCCCAACTCACGACTATCACCGACAAAAGAACTGGAATAAAATCCTTACTAGAATCCACGACGCCTAAAACGCACAACGCATTAATAATGAATAACCTAGCATAAAATGATATCGTATTTTTAATAACTGGATCTTCACGAAAATGACTGAAAAATTCTACTAGATCTTTTTATTGTCAGTTAGACACAGTTTAAATGAGCCTAGAAAAACATTTCACTCCGTGGCCAAATTTATCACACTATACTCTCACCCGACAGCGCGCTTCCACTCGATTGAAAATGGGTAGCTATGGATTTCTTACATTATTTACGTCAAAATTTCAGACAGAAAAATTTTGCGTCGAATGAACATCTTAATTTGACATCACAAAACATAGGCAGTAAACACACGGAAATGACGATCTACCTTGGACGTGATATCACTTCGAAACCCTATTTAGTAACTTTTTACAACATCATACGGCACTCGCAAGACTTCAAAAATTTATCCAAGTGGAAAATAAAACAAATGACTCTTATTTGGTTGTATTCTAACATTTACAAAAACTTAATAGGGGACCAACTACGTCGTATATACCCCATTCATATACACATTTAGAGATCATGAAACAAGATATAATAGGTAGTAAGATGGTAAGTCACATACCGTATGTTACGCCATCGGTCATCATTGGACTCACCAGCGACCCTGGCATTTTTATTTAGCCATTTTTACATTTCTGGCTTTACAGATCATTATATTTCTTCAGGTTTCCTGGAAATAAAGCATAAAAAAGGAAAATGCCCTTCACTTGTTTTTGTTGAGCGCACACGATAGACTGTATTTATTTCCGCACACGAATTACTTTCATTATCACCTAAAAATGTTTTCGGTACCTCGACCGTCCTATCTGGTACAATTATTTCCACTCAAGAAAACTATCTCCACATGGAGTCAAGACCCCAACCACAATGGCTAAAATCTGCGGTTGAACTTAGTCTACTTTTGTTGTTTGATTTCACAGAGCAGCTCAACACTTTATCGTCCGCTTCATAACACAAAATGCAGGAGAAGGAGACTTCGTCATGGCGTCCCTTCATATTTATAGCAGTTACCCCCTCTCTTCGAGCATCTCCCTTTGCTGCCAAGAAAATTTCTATAAAATTTCTGACTTAACTAAACTGTAATTACAAGAGTTTTGAAGGTGACTACATATTCGCTACATTTCCGGCGGTAATGTTCATGGACAATTAAAATTTATACGTGATCGATTTGTGGGATAAATGACCTCCTTTGATAGGCACTATATTTTTGACTTTGGCTTGGGCACGCCATATACACGCGCTTTGAAATAGTTCACAAAAATGACTTAAGATTCTTCCGCCGTTGACACGTGCGACTGACGTCACGTATCCCAGAGCGTGGGACCGAAGGTAATCACCCCCTTGCCACGTGTCAATTCCATGCTATCAAGAATCGAACTTCTCATCCCATTGATAATTTAATGCATAATATTCTTAGGACACAAAGGTCATGAGTTCAATATTTATAAGGAAACATCAGATAAAGTAACAATACAGATTATTAATATTTTAAACTACATACTTAGGTAATTCCTTTCACTAACCTGCTTGATGAAATGCTGATGTAACGTCTCTTCTTGGATCTACTGGTCTCAGAGTTGTCCACTCACAGTTTTTATCAGTGGACTCACCATTGCCTTCCAAATGATCATATTTCATTTTTGCCAGCTTCAAGATAACTCTTGTGCGCAGGGACGCCATTGCTCATAATATCTGATGGCTTACTAGGAAACAAAATGAAAGAAAGCAGGAGTAACTTGAAATATACATACCAACATCGCGAGATTTCATATTAAGAACTATGGGGAAATGTGTCACAAGTTCAAAGTTTACAGCAGAATTTTCCCACCGCAATGCTCTGTTTATATTGAAAAGTGACACAATTCAAAATATGTCGCAGTAGGATATCATTATATTGTAGAAAAATGTCTTAACTAAAAATAATTTACGACGATGAAAAAAAAGATGTGTTGTGTTGAGCTTACCTTATCATTAAAAGTAGCTTAACTCGAAATAAGACACTTTTCTTGATAATAAACTATAATAATATCGTCACAACTTGAGATAGAATATGACTTTCTTCTCGACACAACTGCGATGTTCCCGCTTCCGCTCCCAGACCTCAAGTGAGACGTGACGTTTTTCCAGATAACAGACAGTCGTGATTCTTCCGGCGGAAAAACGACATTACTCCCATCTAGCGGCCAATTTAATAGATAGATTTATGACGTTTTTCTATGTAAAAATATGCAGTGAGAGCAACGTGTTCCACTTTTTAACTCAAAATTGCATTTTTTTTTTGGACTTGTATCACTTTTCTTGTGTACCATCGGCATGTCAATGTAAATTAAGAATTCCCTTGTTCCTACTTTAAAGTTTTGTATTTCTAGAAACATCACCTCTAATAGTTTTTAAACAAATGCATGATAAATACTAAGCATTATTGCCAATTAGCCCGACTACAGAAATTTAAGATATACGAACATTGTAATTTCAGTCAGTTATATTATTTTCCAGATCAAATGTGAAAAGAAAAACCCATGTAGATCAACATAGAAATACTGCGATGCATCTGACAGGAGTACAGAAAGCTATATAAACGCAGCCTTTCTACCAGTCAACTGTGAACAGTGACCAACAACAATTTTCTTCACACCTATGTACTGCAATGGTGGGAGATAGTGTAATACCCCCCTGCACAAACTGGAGCATCCAACAATGAATTTTTTTAAAAGAAAATACACGAGTAAAGTATTACCATGTCCCTCAACGCTACGAAAGAATTATCTGCAGTCATCGTACTTATCGGTAAGTTTAAAAAGTCATTTCATAGCAGTAAACACCAAGTTAGATTCAACCTATGGTTCAATCTTCTCTCTTCCTCCAATCAGCACAATGTCCGTGCAGCGCAAGAAACACCGGAGATGGGAATCACATTGTCTCCGAGTGCAGTAGAACTGTATCCTTTCGCAGAGAATTGTTTGCTACCCTGGTGCACCTTCGGGTTCCCTTACCCACACATATTCAGCTGGTACTGGCAACTGGAGACTTACGTGTGTACAGTGCAATTGCAATATACTTGACACAAACTGGTGTTAATATCTCAAGAACAAGTTGCCTTCATTTCAAGTATGTTTTGCTTCCTTTTTTGCTCTGTTCTAGGTCATTTCTGTTATTTAATATGTCTTTCAGCTTGTTGTCCCTTTTTCTTTCTCTTTTCTGTAACAAGTTTTATCATTGAACATTATTGATGGCCAAATGTCCTATGGACGAAGGTCATAATAAAGAAAAGAAAAAAAAATCTCTCTGAATGAGAAGTGGGTACACTACTGTACTGTTCGAATTTTGAGGATTTTATTTCACTGCCCTGACAGATGTCCAGTGCCTGTTCGTCATTCAGGCCATGGATGAAGAGGATGCTGTCTGCATAAGAGAAGCTAAGAAAGCCTTGCCCTGCCCATCGGTTCCGAGAGCCATCACCGAGTTGGAGAAGAGTGCCATGTCCCTGGTGGAGTCATTTAGGATTGTGGAAGAAGTCGGGGGAAGTTTTGACTGAACATCTGGGAAGGTAGCTGCTGTCAGCGAAAAGTCCGATAGGGTCCTGCAGCGGAATCCACAATGGAAAGCGATGGTAAAAGTAGCCACGGTCCTACGAGGTGAAGTATATGAAACAATGGAACTAAGACCAGATGAAGTGGCTTCATTGAAGTTTTGTCCGATCACATCATGTGATGTGGAGAGATCCTTCTCTCAGTACAAAAACATTCTGCATGACAGGAGAACAAGATTGTTACCGGAAAACAGTGATAAGTTACTTGCTGTAAATTCCTTTTATAGTAATTGAGTGTGTTATTAAATTATAAGTATTATTCCCTGTCTATTTTATTGCCTATTTTATACGTTAGTGCCTAATTACATGCCTGTTTTGGCTACATTAACAGCCTAAATGCCTGCCTATTTGAACCATTTTAGTGCCTATAATTCTCATCTCTAGGGATCACGATCACTCAGAGATGTATTAAAGTAGAAAAGATCGTAGGGGCGTTGCTTGGCTACTCCACGCATGCCCAGTCGTTTCCCTCGCACAACAACCATCACGATTTGCGCAGTTACCCGACTCTTCTTTACATGAGTGAAAGTATTATTGTGTTAACGACTGTGTGTAATTGAGTGAGTGAGTGAGTGAGTGAGTGGCTGAGTGAATACGTGATTTAATGAGTTACTGAGTGCGTTTGTAACAGAATAAGCTAGCAAACAAGTGAATAAGCGTGGTGTGTGTGTGAGAGAGAGATTGAATGGTTATTGAGTGTGTATTTTTATTTTCGGAATGGTGGATCTTTGAAAACAAACGAAACACATTTTTTCCGAGAAAGCCTGACATAACCTTGTAGTTGATCAGAATATGGTTTCTTTATTCATTGTCATGCCTTTGCTGGCAAGACCTAGTGTTTAGAGTGCACTGTGTCGTCTGGTGTAGGCTAGAGCAAATTTGTTACATTCATTAACCTGTCTCAGTCTCATCCTTGGCTTTAACGATATGCAAGTGACCGAGGTATGAGTGACGCTAGTAATGGCATTCCTTATACAGCCAGTCCCTGTTATAAATGGTTGAAAATGTTGCTCATAGGGTCGATTGGTGCAGGAATTTTAGTGGGCTTGGCAGACTGAGACTTAAAAGCAACTTCTGGCTCAGTGCAGAAAGCAACGGGAAACTACATCACTCCTCACTTCCCTAGTACGCCTCTTCAGTGACGCCTGGGCCATCTATGACGGCTGACGATGGAGCTGTTGAGGTCCAAACCAGCCTCCGAGCTGAGCACTCAACATACATACATACATACGTATTCAGTGTCAAAATGTTATATTCTCATTTTGTTTTGTAACCTTCTGTTATGGATAATAAATATTTTCAAGTTTTATGGCTAGTCCACACCAAAGTTAATGAACAATGCTAGTGAAACCATTTCTCAGCATAGTTAATAAACTTTTGTTAACAAACATCTTCAACATTATGACCACACCAAAAGAGCTCTTTGTGAGGGTACGATGCATAGGGTGAGGAAGAAGACAATAGACGCAAGGTGTGACAAAGACAAATATTGGAAAGGCGTTTAGAATTAAGTTTGGAGAGAACACTTACATCAGAACTTTAATTCATGGTGCAGCAGACGTTCAAAATTTTCTTGAGAATGCCCCCACATGACTTTTAGTTCTTGATGACAGTAATTGGGCCTGAAATTGGAAGAAATGATACAGATTATCGGAAAGCCGGCTCCACAAATGATAGGCTAGGAATAACTTTAAGATTCCTAGCAATTGGTGACGCATACATTTCACTTATAGGCCTATATTTGTCTAGAGTATCGAAACAAGCAATTTCAGTTATTTTGTCTGAGGTGTTTGAAGACTTATACAACAATCTCAAGGAATTGGTAAAGGTACAAAATAATGAACATCTTAATTTAAACTAGTTAGGATAGTATTATTTTGATGATATACAATTGATTGTAAAAGGTTAGGTTATTCAGCGAGGAGCGAAGCTGGAAATGAAACTACATTAGAACATAGCTTATAGAATATCTTACAGAATTTAAAATACTGTATATTAGAACTTTCGCTTGCGATTTGATTAGTCAATTATTAGAAGAAATAAGAAAGCATCGTATTCCGCGCTGCGAATTTGTGTGCTCTAATTGGGTCCTTGTGCATGTGCGAATCGAAATGTTAACGAAAACACGAAAAGTTAATGACAAGTTTCGTTCACAAAAGTTAAAGATGTTTTGTTTATCAACATGCACGGAATGTTTACTAACACGCTATTTGGTTTATAAACAGTCAAAAATGTTCATGAATATTGTTGATTAACCGTGTTTATTAACGATGTTAACGGAAACATCTTGGTGTGGACGTACCATTATTCAGTAAGTAGTGATTGTTTGCTTGTATGTTTGTTAGTATAAAATTATAATTAAATGAAAGGTGAATATAGTGTGTGAAAATTAAATTTGTAATCTTCACAATGAATAAGATAAAAGTCACTTCAAAGTTGGCCAGGCACAAACTTTGTTAGAATAAAGTGAATGGGGGAGAAATCATTCAAATTTTCTTATCTTGCAACGGAATAATCAACAATGCCAAAATAGGATGTAATTCGGTAAGAGAAAACTTTCAGTGTCACTATGGAACGTCACTTGTCATAGCTTGTCCTCCTTTACTGGCGGTGATTATTATTTTAAGAGAACTACAACTAGGCAACCATCCCCTCAGTGTTGTTTCTTTACTTATTCAAAGCTTAATTCTACCCATCTTCGACTATGGTGACGTAATATACAACAACCTAAACACCACACTTAACACTAAACTTCAGCGGGCTTATAATACATGCATCCGTTTTGTATTAAATATGCCCAGGTATTGCCATATATCACCTTGTCTTGAACAGCTGTCGTGGTTATATTTGGCGGAGAGAAGAAACCTTCACTCTGTTTCGCTTGTTCACAACATTCTCCGTACAGACACACCAAGTTATCTGAGAATGGATCTTAAATACTTGTCATCTCCCAACAGCATACCTACAAGGTCAGAAACCTCTTCCCTGCTGAGCTTCCCAATTTACCGCACGACCGGGTACGGCAACTCATTCATACCTGCAACCATACGCTCTTGGAATTCCCTTCCGGCTGTAATTAGAGACATACATAGTAGAAATGTATTTAAAAAAACATGTTATAAATGGTACATAGACTTAAGAAATTAGATGTTTTTTTTAAAGTAACTCTCAGAAATTTTCCTTTTGTTTATAACTATTATTTAAGTTTAATTTTATAATTAATTATATGTAACTAGAAATCCTAATACTCTGTAGTTTGTACAATGTAGTACATATGAGATGGTTTGGCATAACAGCAGGCTTCATAGCCTGAGCTACGCCACAAGTCAATAAATAAAATAAATAAAAATAAGGGATGGAATTATTTTGATCACCATCCTCATAAATTCGTGCCTTTGATAACTTGAGCTGTTGTAATGAGAATGAACCAATATTCAGTCTTGTGTGGAAGAAACGTTTCAGATACGTTTCTCATACATAGTTAGTTAGTTAGTTAGTTAGTTAGTTAGTTAGTTAGTTAGTTAGTTAGTTAGTTAGTTAGTTAGTTAGTAGTGGCTCAGGGGGAAGTCATGATAAGGAAAGATGAACAATCCCATTCTGTCAGGAAGGATATCCGACCTTAAGCCCCTGGACAAACAAAGATGATTCAGGGTGGTTCCAGCGACCCCTGAACTGACTGCTATCGGATTTCTTTCTCTTTTATAGTAGATCCTGTCAGGAGCGCTGATGAACAAGAAGATTTTAGCAGCTTACTCATAACTTACGTAACATCTTTTACTATTTTTCAGAACTTCTGTTCTGCCAGTTACCAACACTGGGGAATTTAAAAACAATATTTAAAGTCCTTTTTTATTTATTAATGATATAATGCCTAGCTAATGCAGATAGGCTTTCGGCGACATTGGATGGGGAAAGGCTGATCGTTTTCTAAATGTTTACTTTATTGCTGGATGTACGTACAGTACAGCATCTGCTTCACTGCTGACATGCCCACAAACCACCTAAATTTGTTATATCAGAGGGATCATTTGTGTAGGACGGGCACACGTACCATTTAACTCTTCAACTTTTCCTTTATAAATAGAAGAGCAAAATTATACCAGAAATCATCAAGGTATTTTGGTGTTGATGAAATTTATAAACGAGATCTGAACATTCCCGATAATTATAGCCTTTGAATTAAATTACTTTCCTCTAGAATAGAAGACAGTACAGTGAATGTTGATGATTGGAGAAAAACAACACAAACAACAATTAGTTAAGTAGTATCCCACGCTCGTAAGAAAGGAAATATCAGGATAGATTAAATGAATGTTGAAATGTCAAAATGAAGGTCTGAGAGCACTGAAGATAGTACAGGGCGAAAGTTGACCGAAAGAGGTCGAACAGGGTGGACGAAAGAGGAGTATCTGCAGTATCAGATCTAATCGAGGGTGCTCTGTTAACTACTCATATCCCATCAATTGCAAGTCTCTTAGGAGAGGGCAGCTTTGAAGATGGATGGTTCTGTAATATATTTTATTTTCAGAAATGTCAACTTGTAATGAATACCTACTTCGTGAGAAAATTTGATTCATAATCTCTGAGTAGAGTAAATTATCTTTAATATCCTCGCTCTGTCTTCAATTATATTTCGAGGTGATGTCGCAAGAGAAGTAGTTCCGAAATTGTTCACAGTCGATAGTAGGTTACGGAAAAAACATTTTTGCACAGTGCCATCCTTCCATTCTCCAATAATTTATTTTAAAATGTCAAATTCTACAGGTGGAGAGTGCGAGTCTGTAGAATAAGAAATGTCCTTAATAAGAGTACTTAGAGAGAAGTGAATGGCGCAGTCTGCGAACGTTATGTTTTCCTGGATCCAAAGCCTCAGCGGAATTCCATTTATTTCCCTGGTTAGGTAATTAATTACCAGAATAGGGCGCATGTGATGACCTCAAATCACTGAAAATAATCAATAAAATGCCCTTAAATTCATGGGAAAATGCTATAAAAATTAAAAATGAAATTAGAATATTTGACCATTCTGAATTCTGACCGAGTGAGTTGGCCGTGCTCTTAGGGTAGCGTAGCTGTGATTTTGCACTAGGGAGAGGGTGGGTTCAAGTCCCACCGTCGGTAGCCCTGAAATATTTTTCCGTAGTTTTCCATTTTCACACCTGGGCAATGCTGCGGCTGTACCTTAAGGCCACGGTCACTTCCTTCCCGCTCCTAACCCTTTCGTATCCCATCGTCTCCATAATATCAAACACACAAAAAGACCTATCAAAAAACAAACAAAACCAAATTTTGGTGACTGTGTAACAATGGTTATAAAAAAATGTATTCCTGTCCCATTCACTGCACAGCACATGTTTTTACAGAACTAATTGTCTCCTAATTTACTTAGAATTGTATGTAACTTGGGCATATTCCGTAAATCCCTCTGACCGGGCGAGGTGGCCGTGCGGTTAGGAGCGCGCATCAGTGAGCTTGCATCCTGGAGATAGTGGGTTCGAACCCCACTGTCGGCAGCCCCGAAGATGGTTTCCCGTGGTGTCCCATTTTCACACCAGGCAAACGCTGGGACTGTACCTTAAAGCCACGGCCGGTTCCTGCCCTCCTAGCCCTTTTCTATCCTATCATCGCCATAAGACCTGTCTGTGTCGGTGCGACGTAAAACAAATTCTTCTAAATCCCTCACTAGTAACTGCTGGTCAGTTTAATCGGCCATGGGAGATATTTAGCAAATTTTAGCCATATGTAAAATCAAGTTTAATTTTATATTTTGTTATATTGTCACTTGTGGCATTCTGCACTGCCAGTTACCAAACACTGGGGAATTTAAAAACAATATTTAAAGTCCTTTTTTATTTATTAATGATATAATGCCTAGCTAATGCAGATAGGCTTTCGGCGACATTGGATGGGGAAAGGCTGATCGTTTTCTAAATGTTTACTTTATTGCTGGATGTACGTACAGTACAGCATCTGTTATCAATAAAGAATACATTAAGATGTGATATTAAAATTCTTAAAAATGCTATAATATCGCATAATATATTATATTGACCTAAATCGTGCCTAAGAGGTGAAATAATGACTGATCAGCCAAAATCGGCAAAAAATGCAAAATAAAAACGCGTCATCATCCTTCGTTATATCGTAGAATGAACTCCTATACTACTGAGCAACGTACTAATTCAAAGGGGAAAAAGATGACATTTCAACAATATCCCCCACTCCCTAGTTATCAGCTACAGTCGCCTAGCTAGTGCCACCAGTATCAGCGCTTTCGTACCTATGACTCATGTGAATTTCCGTCCTGACAAACAGATGTTTCGACAATCTGTCATCCACATTGGTGTGTGATCTTAGATCAACAAAACAATTCAACGTCACATGTGCGGTTCGTTAGCTGAATTGTCAGCATAGCAGGCTGCAGTCCAGAGGGCTCCGCATTCGATACCCGGCCGGGGCCGGTGTTTCTACACCGGTCTTCTTAATTCGCCTGGCTTAGTGTTCGTCCCATTTTAAACCTAGTAAAATGATGCAGAAGTGAGTTACAATGGCAAAATTATAAATTGAGGCTAGGTGCATTGCCGACAAGATCGAAAGACCAGCGACTGTTCTTAACGCTCACTGTCTTAGTATCTATGAATTATTGTGACTATTGGGTCTGATTTAGTAATCCTTACTGATAAGAAGAGTTATTTAGAAGGCGCCACAAATATTAAACTTTATTATTGGGCGTTCCGCATACAGCCATGCTGTTACATTACACTAAATTCACGTTCAAGGTTTGAATTCCACGCAGGGATTTTAATCTTAAATGGTTAATTCCGTTGGCTCGCGGACTGGGATGTGTGCTGCCTCAGCATCCCTGCAACTTATGCACCATACACATCATCCTCCACCACTCTACCACAGTTTTCATCATCCACCCTGGTCAGAGGATCTGCATTACCAGGGCTGTATCAGTTTAGCACATTCTTCTTCTTCTTCTTCTTCTTCTTCTTCTTCTTCTTCTTCTTCTTATTATTATTATTATTATTATTATTATGTTTAACAACTGATATGACTAATATGTTTTAACTTCTGCCTAACATGTTTTAATTCTTTTAACTCGCCTCCGCCTAATTTATTCGTAAGTCCCATCCCGATCATTATGCTATTCTTTTATTTAGTTTTGAATACAGATAGGCTGAAGTTACTTTTTTTTTTTTTTTTTTTGCAAATGTTACTTTTCTACCAGAAAGTGTTAAGAATATTCATTTCTGGTACGATTTCAAAGTTAAAGAATTTTCAACAAAACATTTAATAATTGAGGCTATAGTCGAACAGAAAGTTGTTTTATTCCACCAAAGTAATATGAGGCCTTGGGTGTCTTTCGTCACCGGAAGAATGTTGCACGGGATTGATTGAGATGCCATACCACATCCAGTATATTCCCCAGATGTTGTACTACAGTATGTAATTTCCGTTTTTTAGGACTCTGTAGAATTCTTTGAGCCAGAAGATTCCGGGATTTCAAATTTGTCCAGCAGGCTCATCTTTGGAACAAGATCTTTGTGCCGGGTTGAGTGGCTCAGATGGTTGAGGCGCTGCCTTTCTGACCCCAGCTTGGCAGGTTTGATCCTGACTCATTCTGGTGGTATTTGAAGGTGCTCAAATACGTGAACTTCGCGTCGGTAGATTTACTGGCACGTAACAGAACTTCTGAGGAACTAAATTCCGGCACCTCGGCGTCTCCGAAAACCGTAAAGTAGTTAGTGGAACGTAAAGCCATTATTATTATTATTATTATTATTATTATTATTATTATTATTATTATTATTATTATGTCCGGCTCCATGGCTAAGTGTTAGCGTGCTGGCCTTTGGTCACCGGGGTCCCTGGTTCGATTCCCGGCAGGGTTGGGAATTTTAACCATAAGTGGTTAATTTCACTGGCACGGGGACTGGGTGTATATGCCGTCTTCATCATCATTTCATCCTCATCACGACGCGCAGGTCACCAGGCCTCTCGGAGGCCACACGCCATTATTATTATTATTATTATTATTATTATTATTATTATTATTATTATTATTATTATTATTATTATTATTATTATTATTATTATTACAAGACCTTTGTATCATAAAATGAAGGTTTTCAATTATGCGAAAGTCAGATATACATGGCTACAATACAAGAGGAAAGCATTTGTTGACTCTCGTAAGCCATAAGCTTTGATTTTTTTCGAAAAGAATCCTGACTGTATGAATAAAATATTTCTTTATGCCCTACCATAAAGTAGTAAAACAAGCACAAAATATGTGCAGTTCATGAACAGATTAGGTGGATTCCTCATTGATAAAGCTTATTATCAGTTTCCTCCTCTGTAAACCATGTAATCTTGTCGCGGAGGGGATGCTTGTGTGTCCCAGTGAAGCAAGTACCCGAGCTATAGGTGCAACCATATCGGATGTGTATCCGTCGAGAGACTAGACTAAGGAATGGTTCATCAAAGGGAGGTAGCAGCCTCTCGGAAGCTACAAGGGTGGCAGTCTGGATGATTGAACGATGTGGACTTGTAATAATATTTAACATGGCTCAACTGTGTTGAAATTGCTGCACGGCTAAACGCAACGGGAAACTACAGATGCAACTAACTTCCGAAGACATGCAGTTCTCCCTGCAACAGTGAATGTTGTTCTGATGATGGATTTATCCCGCATACAATATTCCAGAGATAAAATAGTCCCCCATTCGGATCTCCCGGTGGGGACCATACGAGGAAGATGAATACTGACATTCTGAGAATCGGAGCGTGGAATGTTGGAAGTTGACGCATTGTGGTAGGTTAGAGAACCTGAAAATGAAAATGCATAGACTAAAGTTAGATGTACTTGGTATAAGCGAAGTACGGTGGCAGGAAGAGCAGGATCTTTGGTCAGGCGACTACGGAATCATCAACACAAGACTAAACAGGGGAAATGTGGGAGTTGGTTGAATAATAAATATGTAAATAGGGCAGCGGGTGAGCTATTACGACCAGCATATTGAACGAATTATTGTTGTCAAGGTAGACGTCAAGCCAGTGCCTATGGCAACAGTGCATGTCTACATGCCTACGAGTTCAGCACATGATGAAGAAAAGGGAAGAATATGTGAAGAGAAAGACGATTCAATACAGTATGTAAAAGGTGATGAGAATCCAATTGTGATGGGAGACTGGAATTACAGTAGTAGGCCAAGGAAGAGAAGGCAATGTAGTAGGAGAATTTGGGTTGGGACAAAGGAATGAAGGAGGAAGTCAGCTGGTAGAATTCTGCACTGATCATAATTTTGCCCTTGCGAATATTTGGTTCAAACAACACACACGACGGCTGTATACGTGTACAAGACCTGGAGGCACTGAAAGGTATCAAATATAATTCATTATTCTTAGGCAGAAATTCAGACACCAGGTGCTGGATTGCAAGACATTCTTAGGAGCAGATGTGGACTCTGACCACACCTTGTTGGTCAAGAAATGTCATCTGAAGTTGAAGAAATTGAATAAGGAAGGAATGCAAGAAAATGGGATCTAGTTAAGTTAAAAATGAAATAGTGTTAGTGACTGTTTCAAGAAACATGTTGCACAAGGACCAAATGAAAAGAGTCAAAGTACAAGAATGCAAAAAAATGAGGACAGAAAAGAATACCGGTGATTAAAGAATGAAGTAGGTGGAAAGTGCAGGGCAGCTATGGAAAAATCGCTTAAAGAGAAGTTGGAATTTGTAAGTTTGAAGGGAAAGTAGATACTGCATATAGGAAAAACAAGGAAACCTTTAGTGAAAAGGAAATTAGGTAAAAGAATCTTAAGAGCTTAGATGGAAAACTACTTCTAGAGATAGGCGGAAAGATGGCAGGAAAGTATTCAAGAATTGTATCAAGGGAAAGAAACAAGAAGAGGCTGCTGATGCTGATGAAATGGGAGACAAAATTTTAGGACTAGAATTCGACAGAGCTTTGAGAGACCAAAATAGGAACAAGGCACCAGGAACTGATGACGTACCCTGAGAATTACTGACTACCTTAGGGTAAAACGGCACGGCGAATTAATTCCATTGAGTGTGTAAGATAATAATAATAATAATAATAATAATAATAATAATAATAATAATAATAATAATGGCGTATGGCCTCCGGAAAGGCCTGGTGCAGGTCTTTTTCTAGTAGACGGCCTATTAGGCGACCTGCATGTCTGTGAAGATGAAGATGAGGGCCCTACCTAGGATGATTTCTGATGTTGAATACGCCACACACACACACACCCAGCCCCCAAGCCTTTGGAATTAACCAATTAAGGTTAAAATCCCCGACCCGGCCGGGAATCGAACCCGGGACTCTCTGAACCGAAGGCGAGTACGCTGACCATTCAGCCAATGAATCGGACAGTGTGTAAGATGAATGATACAGTAGAAGTGCCATCCGACTTGTGACAGAAGTTTGTTATACGTTTTACCTATTCCCAAGAAGATTGTGCCGACAAGTGTGAAAACTATCGCACCAGTAGTTTAGCATCTCACGCTTGTAAAATTTTAACACGTATTATTTACGTGTAGTGGTTAGCGTGATTAGGTGCCACCCCCGGAGGCCCGGGTTCGATTCCCGGCTCTGCCACGAACTTTGAAAAGCGGTACGAGGGTTGGAATGGGATCCACTCACCCTCGGCAGGTTAACTGAGTATAGGTGGGTTCGATTCCCACCTCAGTCATCCTCGAAGTGGTTTTCCGTAGTTTCCAACTTCTCCTCCAGGCAAATGCTTGGATGGTACCTAACTTAAGGGCACGGCCGCTTCCTTCCCTCTTCCTTGTCTATCCCTTCCAATCATCGCATCCCCACACAATGCCACTGTTCACCTTAGCAGGTGAGGACGCCTGGACGAGGTACTGGTCCTACTTTCTGGTTGTATCCCCGGACCCAATGTCTCACGCTCCAGGACACTGCCCTTGAAGCGGTAGAGGTGGGTTCCCTGGCTGAGTCCGAGGGAAAAACCAAACCTGGACGGTAAGTATATTAAGAAAGAAAGAAAGAAAGAAAGAAAGAAAGAAAGAAAGAAAGAAAGAAAGAAATAATTACAGAAGAATGGAAAGACAAGTGGAGGCTGAGTTGGGAGATCAATTTGGCTTCAGAGGTAACGTATGAACACGTGAAGCTACCTCTCATCTTATAATCCACACGAAAATCAGCCTGAATTGATAAGAATCGGGGGGCTGTGTAAAGGAAGTGGAAATCTAGAAAGGAGTGAGGCAAGGCTGCAGTTTGTCTCATCCTCTTTTCAGTGTTCAGGTGGAAAAGGATATCGAAGAGGAATTCGGAAAAGCAATCACCAATGAACTGAAATGCTTGTTGTTTAAAGGGTCCTAACATCTAAGGTCAACGGCCCAATGAAATTAAATGGCGTATAGCTTTTAGTGCCGGATGAAATGATGATGAAGTCTACACATGCACCCAGCCCCCATGCTAGCGGAAATAACCACTGTTGGTTAAACTTTCCGACCCGGCCGAGAATCGAACCCGGGACCCCGGAACCAAAGACCAGCAAACTAACCATTTAGCCATCGAGTCGGACAAGCAGTCATACCCCAAGGAGAGGAAATAAAGAAACTCTGAGATTTGGCGATGATATTGTTATTTTATCCGAAGCTGAAATTGCTGAACGGTACTGACACAGTCTTGGATGAGTACAAGATGAACATAAATAAATCCAAAAAAAGTAATGGAGTGCAGTCGAACGAAGTCAGGTGAAGGAGGAAATTTTAGATTATGAAAGTAAGTCTTCCGAGTCCGCCTCTGTGGTGTAGTGATCAGCGTGATTAGCTGCCACTCCCAGAGGACCGGGTTCGATTCCCGGCTCTGCAACGAAATTTGAAAAGTGGAACGAGGGCTGAAACTGGCTCCACTCAGCCTCGGGAGGACAACTGAGTTGAGGAGGGTTCGATTCCCACTCAGCCATCCTCGAAGTGGTTCTCCGTGGTTTCTCACTTCTCCTCTAGGCAAATGCCGGGATGGTACCTAACTTACGGCCACGGCCGCTTCCTTCCCTCTTCCTTGTATATCCCTTCCAATCTTCCCATCCCCCCCAGAGGGCCACTGTTCACCTTAGCAGGTGAGGACGCCTGGACGAGGTACTGCTCCTACTTCCCAGTTGTATCCCCGGACCCATAGTCTCACGCTCTCAGGACACTGTCTTTGAAGCGGTAGAGGTGGGATCTCTCGCTGAGTCCGATAAACCAACCCTGGACGGTATACAGATAAAGAAAGAAAGAAAGAAAGAAAGAAAGGAAAGAAAGTCCTTCCTTGCATGTGATTGTCTACATTTTACGTCATCTTTACTTCTGCCATCATTATTCTACTACCCAAGTAACAGTATAAATCTACTTCCTTTAAGACATAATTTTCAAATGTTGTTAGGCGAATGCGGACATAAACTTTCCTTTTTCAGAGCTTACCTTAGGGTAAACCGGTACGGCGAACTAGTTCCATTGAATGTGTAAGATGAATGATACAGTGGAAGTGCCATCCGACTTAAGACGAAGCAAGGCGAAGCAAAAACCACGCATATTGTGACTACTCTTTTGGTCTGATTTAGTAATCCTTTCTCTTGTTAAATTGTTTAAGAAAATACTAGAAAAACAAGTGATAGGAAATGTGCCACCTGGGAGACTGCCATAAATGCAGATCAGTGGTGATTGATTGATTGGTTGATTGATTGATTGATTGATTGATTGATTGATTGATTGATTGATTGATTGATTGATTGATTGATTGATTGATTGATTGATTGATTGATTGATTGATTTGTATTTTGTTTGCAAGTGACACTTGCAACTACAAGGTTTAATTTTGCGACATTGTCGGGATAATTGTCTCCTCCTATTCGTTATCTAAGAAGACATCAACGACATTTTGTCTTCGTGTGGAAATTTCCGTCCCTACTGTAAGTCTTGTTTGACACTAATCTAATCATTGCTCAATAATGTCGTTGGAACATTCGACAAGTTAGCCCATAAACCCGCTAGGTATTTTAGTTCCCTGCATGTTCAAAGGTCATTTCGTGGAACGCGTCTACGTGATGAATACAGTGTATCCATGTTTCAAAACAAGAACTCCAGTCGATCCACAATCACTCCTATATACTTCAGCACAGCCCTGCATGGTTTCATATAACATACTGTAAAATACTCACAAAAGATTAATTCTAAATAATAATAATAATAATAATAATAATAATAATAATAATAATAATAATAATAATAATAATAATAATAATAGGCTAATAATAATAATAATAATAATAATAATAATAATAATAATAATAATAATAATAATTTTACGTCCCAATAACTACTTTTACGGTTTTCGGAAACAGCGAGGTGCCGGAATTTTGTCCCGCAGGAGTTCTTTTACGTACCAGTAAATTTACGGACACGACACGAGGCTTACTGAGCACCTTCAAATACCACTGAACTGAGCAAGGATCGAACCTGCCTAGTTGCAAAGCGTATAACAATGCTAACCACAGCTTTCTCCGACTTCGCAGAAGTGAGAAACCTATTACAAGTTAAAATGGTAACAACATGTTAAGGTTTTGTAATAAACTCTTGTAAGTTTGAAATCTTGTTTGGGTCACTTAAGGCTATGGCATATTAAAACTATCACGTTTGGATGAAGCATTTTGATGTAACGTAGTTTGAAAGTCGAGGTTTGTACGTAGAGTGTACAAAAAAAAAATCATGTTCTTTCCGACTGCAAAAATAAACATGACAGAAAAAGTTGCATACCACTGTTAAACGCAAAAAAGATTGGAGCTATAGTTAGGTATGCCTTTGCTGGCAGGACCTAGTGTTTACAGTGCACTATATCTTCTGGTATGGGCTAAAGCAATTTTGTTACTTTCATTGATCTGTCTCTGTCTTATCCTTGGCTTTGACAATATGAAAGTGACTGAGGTATGAGCGATGCTAGTAATGCCATTCCTTCTGCAGCCAGTCCCTGCTATGAATGGTGTGAAAATGTTGCTCATAGGGTCGGTTGGTGCATGCATTTCAGTGGGCTTGGCAGACTGATATGTAATAGCAACTTTTGGCTCGGTGAGGAAAGCAACGGGAAACTACCTCACTCCTCATTTCCCTAGTACGCCTCTTCAGTGATGCCTAGGCCATCTATGACAGCTGATGGCAGAGCTGTTGAGGATCCAACCAGCCTTAGGGCTGAAGACTGAACATACATATAGTTAGGTGCACCCATTATATTTTTCATAGAAGTTTAAACTCGAGTATCCGAACGTTTGACTCGGACAGTAGACAGTAACGTCGTCTGTCAAGCAAGGGGTGAATGTATCTGCGATGTGATTTACGGCGAAGGGAAAACGAGTGCGGCCGTCGTTTGAAGTAGGAACTGTCCCGGCATTCGCTTTAGTGCTGAAGACTGGAAAACCACGGAAAAGCATTCTCAGAACAGCTGGCGATAGGGACTAGTACCTCCGCCTCCCGAATGTTCAGCTGCAAGGCTAGATGAACTAGTCGCTGTTTAAGCTGCAGCCTACTCCACTCGGTGCCCCTTTCATGCCGTGTAATGGATATATGTTATCTTTAAACTCTACTCATAAACAACAGTATAATAATAATAATAATAATAATAATAATAATAATAATAATAATAATAATAATAATAATAATAATAATAATAATAATAATAATAATAATAATAATTTATTTGATTTAATTTCTCTCACTCCTGAGTAGAAAAATCTCGTAAGAGTCATGCAGGTACTATCCATCTGACTAGATTTGCTGCTACTGTCTTTATGTTAATGTTCCTCCAGGACTTTCCAATCGTCGCCGCCTCAGCTTCCACTATTCGACGCCATATTATTATTATTGGTTTTTCTCCTCATCTAGTTTCATGGCGATTTCATTCAGAAGCCTATTTGGTATGCTGTCAGGACCTTTGTGCACTGAATGGCCTGTCCGTTTTCGATTCCAATCTCTTATGTGGACTTGAGGATACAGACATACTAATAATGCGTTGCTGGGTGCGCTTCAATAGTTCTTGATTAGGGTTACCAGATCCCCGGGCGCCGTCTGGAATGCATTGGTTCGGAAGGCACTTCCGGGGCTACGGATCAATAGACTCAGTCTCCAGGCTTGAATATTATGTTCTTTCCTATTGGTAATTATTTAATATGCAGTTTAATATCATTATAATGTATTAAGAATTTTTCATTTTTCTTATTGTGCAAAACGCTATGTCTCTATTCCAATGTCCGGCTCCATGGTTAGCGTGCTGGCCTTTGGTCACCGGGGTCCCGGGTTCGATTCCCGGCAGGGTCGGGAATTTGAACCTTAATTGGTTAATTTCGCTGGCATGGGGTCTGGGTGTATGTGTCGTCTTCATCATCATTTCATCCTCATCACGACCACAGGTCGCCTATGGGAGTCACATCAAAAGACCTGCATCTGGCGAGCCGAACTTGTCCTCGGACCCTCCCGGCACTAAAAGCCGTACGCCATTTTTACTGTGAAGTGCGATACCGAATTTGAAAAGGCGGTATTTAAGTTGGTTCAGTAAAAAAAGTTAAAGGAGTTACAAGACTCCTGTCTTAGTGCAGGAGACTGGAAAACCACGGAAAAACATTCTCAGGACAGCTGGCGGTGGGGACTAGCACTTCCGCCTCCCGAGTGTAGAGTGATTACAAAATATTCACAATTTGCTTTACGTCCCACCAAGTCTTATGGCGATGATAGGACGGGTAAGGGCCAAGAGTGGGAAGGAAGTGGCCGTGGCCTAAATTAAGGTGTGAAAATTGGGAAAGCACGGAAAACCATTTTCAGGGCTGCCGACAGTGGGGTTCGAACCCACTATTTCCTGAATGTAAGCTCACAGCTGTGCGACCGTAACTGCACGGCCACCGTGCTCGTTTTTATTATTATTATTATTATTATTATTATTATTATTATTATTATTATTATTATTATTATTATGTGAAATGTGTTGTAGAGTGAGTGAATGTAACAACATGGGTCGCATGTCCCAGGGCGTGAAGAAAGCAGCAGTTTTCGAGTAATTCTGGAGAAATACGGGAGTTCAGATTCAGGATATGTACTGAAAATCACTTCTTGAGTGGAGATTGAACCAGTCAAACTGCTTCTCTCACAGTCCGTCTATCCACACATGCGGTTATGGAAAGAAAAGAAGTAAAGCATTCTCCGTTCAGATTACGAAGACCCTTGGAGGAGTAGAAGTTGAAGGCTTCATAATTATATTCGTCACTTCGGCACTAAGTGTCAGACTGCCTTTGCCCTCAGGAATTAATTTGGCACTCATTTTTGGCGTATAATGAGTGAATCCCTCGACCATGTGCATCTCTTCATCTCCAGAAGTGGAGATCTCGTTTCTAAATTTTCCGACTTCTTGGCCAGGAATCGAACCCACGTCCTTCCGAGTGACTCGAGCACGACTTGACCATCTTGGATGTGAAAGAAAGTAGAAGACTAGGAGCTGAAAATAACGCTGAATTCCCCCTTATGGCAACACGCACCAACACTACTACTAAAATCATGAGGATCGCTACCAGCCCTGTGACAGGCTAAAAGCAGCCACAAATGAGCTTGTTAGGATCAGTAAAGATGTTATGTTTGCAGGTTGTTTAACGTTACGGTACGTTAACATAAACAGGTTTATGGGGAAGGAACAGGATTAGTAAGATGCCGGCCATGGTCTTAATTAAGGTATAGTCCCAGCATGAGTCTGGTGTAAAAAGGGGAACCACGTAAGAATATGTTGAGGGCTGCCGATGATGGGGTTCAAATTCACTATCTCCCGAAGGTTAGCTTACAGTTTCAAGATCCGTGCCGCTTAATCAAACTTACTCGGAAAATCAAACTCAGATTTTGTTATGACTAGGAAGTCCAATCGGTTCGTTCATGTTTAGGGCAAGTGTCATCTTTCGTGATCAGCTCTGTGTACCTTCGTACATAAGGGAAATGAACACAACTTAAGTTACCGTCAGGTCTGCGGTAGAATCTTTTCGTAAATAATTACATGGTTAGAATGGGTGCCTCGTAACTGAATGATGTTAAGGGACCCGCGTTTTTCGTATCTTCTTTAAAATGCTCAGGAAACAGCTTCTAGGGATTATGCATGTAAATATTTCGAAATTTAGATGTACTCTTGTCCGCCCCTGTGGTATAGTGGTTATTGTGAATAGCTGCCACCTCAAGAGGCCTGGGTTCGATTCGCGGCATTGCCATGAAATTTAAACAGTGGTACGAAGACTGGAACGGGATCCACTCAGCCTATGGAGGTCAACTGTGTAGAGGGAGGGAGGGGGGTTCGATTCCCACCTCAACAATCCTCGAAGTGCCTTTTCCGTGGTTTCCGACTTCTCCTCGGGGCAACATAAATCCACGGCTGCTTCCTTGCCCCTTCCCACACAAGGCCCTTGTTCAGCATAGTAGGTGATGTCGCCTGGGCGAGGTACTGGTTCCCCGACCAAATGTCTCACGCTCCAGGACACTGCCGTTGCCAGGCGGTGGAAGTAGGATCCCTCGCTGAGTCAGAGGGAAAAACCAATCCTGGACATTAAACGGATTAAGAAAGAAAGAGCCTCCGTGGCTTAGGCTGCAGCGCGCTGGTCTCTCACCGGTGGGTTCCGTGGTTCAAATTCGGGTCACCCCATCGAGATTCTTCCTGGACAAAGCTGAGGCGGGACAGGTTTTCTATAGATACTCCCGTTTTCCTTGTCATTTTCCATGCCAGCAACACATTCCATGTATCATTTCATTTCATCTGTCAGTCATAAATCATTGACCCAGAGGAGTGCGACAGGCTTCGGCAGCCTGCACAGTTCCTATTCTTGCCGCTAGATGGGGCTTTATTCATTCCATTCCTGACCCGGTCGAATAACTGGTAACAGGCCGTGGATTTTATTTTTCTTGTCGTGAAATAAAACGAAATAAAACAGTAAAAACAATTAAGTCAAAATATCAGTGCGAATAATAGCGCAATATCGCTATGTCTGGAATTCTTTATTTCATTTTATCTTATTTCTTTCCGCAGCCATTCTTCAAAAATTAACATTCCGTACGAAGAACACTACCGTGCTACTTTATTGTTAGTTTCTTCTCTTAGTCCACTTCCACGCCTGGTCCCACCCGTCGGCTGTCCTGAGAATGGTTTTCCGTGGTTTTCCATTCTCCTGCACTAAGGCGAATGCCGGGACAGTTCGTAGTATAGGCCACGGCCGCCTACCCCCCTCAACCTCTCCGCACATCTCCTTCACCGTAACAAATCTCCCAGCCTGAGAGACGGCGTCACCGTCAGGGGAGGAATGAAAACTTTTAGTAGTTAGTTAGTCCACTTCCTTCAGCCAAGCGTCATTGTGAATATCGGAAACGAATCACAACATCAGTAGCTTAGTATCAGGCGTTAAGCGGACACGTTTCCTGTAGTGTTTGATTAAAACCAGTATTATAGCTATGCAAAGATGAACGACGATGCAAAGATAAGAGCAATCGAATATAAAAATGACAGATTATATGCGTCTGGTTCAAGAACTGCAACTGGACGATATCATGGGACAGGAAAGATACATGTACCAACCACACGCATACAAGTGAGAAGCACGTACGGAAAAAGAGATTATCTACAGCTAGTACATCTCGTCTTAAGGGACAGTAGAGAAAGCAACCAGGCGTCCGACTTCTTGGTTGAATGGTCAGCGTTGAGACCTTCGTTTGAGAGGGTCCCGGGTTGGATTCCCGATCGGGTCGTGATTTTTTCTCGCGTCTGATTAATTCTTGTGGCTTGGGGACTGAATGTTTATGCCAGTCCCATCGCTCACCTCTTCATATTCAGACAACACACCACACTACCAACCACCACAGAAACACGCAATAGTGATTACATCCCTGCAGATAGGGTTGGCGTGGGGAAGGCCATCCGGCCGTAAAGCAGGGCAAAATCCACATGTGCGACACATTTCGCGCCCGCGACCCCACAGCAGTACAGAAAGAAGTGAAAGTAACCAGGCACAAACGAAAGACTTACCGCACGGGATAATTTTGCCGAGAGGAGACAGAGGCTTTGCTTGATGACTCTGTGCCTATTTCAGAGACAGCTGACACGATAAAAATACTTTTCTTCAATAAAAAATGAATATTGTCCTTCAATAATTGACTTATATGCAAAATGACAATTAAAAGTCTTTGAAATGTTGGTATCAACGACAACCTAAACAAATTACACATACCACCTTCAAAATACACCTACATTTACACCAATATAACGCGAAAGCAACAAAGGAATAACATGAAATGCTTTAAAAATAACATTGATTTCCATTTAAAAATGACCGAAATCCACAGGTCACTAACTATCCTTGTCCGATACTATAGTTCTTCCGGAGTGAGTGTGATCAAAGAAATTCATGTTTAGAATAGCCACGTCCAGTGTTGGGTTCCGAATGGTACTTGTGCAATACTGCTCATGGATAGTTGGACTTATTACGAATTGAGGAAAATATGATGAAGACTTAGTTACACGTTTCAGGGTCGTATTGTTTCCTAACTCGTTTTGTAACTGAAGCCAATTTCAAACCTCGTCGTTGATTGCAATAGCTCTTTCTTTTTGGTACGTCCGGTATCTTGCATTTATGCACCACAGTTGCCTGAGGCGGGAGAAACTGCAGTCATTCGCCTGCGTTAAATACCGCATTCTACAACCTTGCTATTAATTGCGATCTGATGATATGATTCCCTTCTCTCGTTAATAGGTCACGTTGTTTACCCCGAACTGTGTTCACTCAGGTGAATAGAAATGCATTTCACACCTCTACAAAGAAATGAGTCGCTTGACTAGTCACATGGTGAGATGCTATCTACCTAACCCGAACAAACGTTCCGAGAAAAGGCACAAGCATGTGGTTATACTCGCTGTACTTTCATTGTGAGCTACCTCGTTAAATAAGCTAATGTAGGCCTATAACCGACAAATATTTTGGTCACATTAGCCCGGGAGGGCATATATAGCAAATGGAGATGTAATTCTCCCCATGTAGGTCGGCACTGCATTTGTGCTTATTGCTTGATAGCTTCCAGTGGTGCCTGGCTCTACGAATCTGCATTCGGGAGACGGACAGGGGCTGGTTCCCACCGTCGCCTGTCCCAGAATGGTTTTCCGTGGTTTTCCATTCTCCTGCACTAAGGCGAATGCCGGGACAGTTCCTAGTATAAGCCAAGGATGCCAAACCCCCTCAATAACTCCGAACTTCTCCTCCACCGTATCACACATCCCTGGCCTGAAAGACGGCGTTACCGTTTAGAAGGCCCACCGTCCCCTTCAGGAACGGAATGAAAACATTTTAGTCGTAGTAGTTGTTGTGCCACCCGGACAGGGAGAGGGGCCCGCCGCACCCCATCACTGTGAGGAATGAAAGCTATAAAATTAAACAATGTGGTGTCGCTACTGGCGTGCTAGCCGGCCAGTGTCTTGGGAAGGTGCGGTATCCAACTGATGATCTCATACTGCACTGGAGCGAAACATCTTCTTCTTATTATTTTTCTTTATCTGTTTACCCTCCAGGGTCGGTTTTTCCCTCGGACTCAGCGAGGGATCCCACCTGTACCGCCTCAAGGACAGTGTCCTGGAGCTTCAGACCCTCGGCCGGGGATACAACTGGGGAGGATGACCAGTACCTCGCCCAGGCGGCCTCACCTGCTGTGCTGAAGAGGGGCCTTGCGTGGGATAGGAAGATTGGAAGGGATAGATAAGGAAGAGGGAAGGAAGCGGCCGTGGCCTTAAGTTAGGTACCATCCCGGCATTTGCCTGGAGGAGAAGTGGGAAACCACGGAAAACCACTTCCAGAATGGCTGAGGTGGGAATCGAACCCGCCTCTACTCATTTAACCTCCAGAGGCTGAGTGGACCCCGTTCCAGCCTTCGTACCATTTTTCAAATATCGTGGCAGAGCCGGGAATCGAACCCGGGCCTCCAGGGGTGGCAGCTAATTACACTAATCACTACACCACAGAGGCGGACCTGGGGCGAAACACTGGTAAATATTTCACGATTGAGCTTTCTGAATTTTATTAAGCTAATGTATAATATAAAGTATTATTGAACCCATTACATAGGCCAATTAGTAAACCATAGGCTGGACTGCGGAAGTCCTATTGTTCTGGTGGTCCTCGCTCGATATCTAGTCGTGGCAATTGAGGGTGGTCAACTCCAGTGGGATTTCCTCGAAGTTTCTCTCATTCGTTAGAGAAATACATAGCAATAATATCTTAATTAATGCTTAATTAATGTTCCGAAAAATCTTGTAAACCACGGAAAACCAAGTTCAGGGTTACTGGCGGTGGGATTCGAACCCAACATATCAAGAATCCAAGCTCACAGCTACGCGACCGTAATCTCATGACCAGCTGGACCTTCAAACTGGTTTAACTAACAGTCAATTAAGGGTCAGAGATAAGAAAAGAACAAAGTATGGAGAAATGGAAAGGAAAAAGAATGTGGCCAAGCTGCACTTCATTGTGAAAGTGAAATGGAAAATGACCAAATAAATGAGAGAGGTAGTAAAGTACAGAAGATTCTAATGAGGAGGACAATGACGTGGAATGCTGGCTTTATTGTAGCTTATATTCAGATGATATGAGGGAGTGTGTTTCAAAACCTGCCTCGTGACATTTTCGGTCAAACTGAGTTATGCATGCCATCCGGTCATCAACATCAAACTCTACCATGTGCTGAAAATTAATCTGGCATAAGTCAACCGTGTGCTGTAATATAAGGCTTTTAATATTAGGGTAAGTTTCAAATCCTGCAACGTGAACACAAGTATTTAATTTTTTCCCTTTCAAAACGTGCAACGTGTATGCGCCAATCATAATGCTTCGCGTGAAGTCCCGCAACTCTCGTTGCCTTGCTTTTAGGGTGTTAGAGCAAGCATCAATTAGATTTTTGAGCTGTAGTTGTGAGTACTGAGTGTGTTGACAGCCAAGATGGAGAGGATCATTACCTCAATGCCTAAACTTGAATAACCACTTACGTTTACGCATTGTTAACTCTGAGGATAGAATAAGATATAACGTTATTAAAGTTTTAAATGCTCTAAAAATCGCATAACACATGTTTTCACTGTTCCCTTCAATTTAAGTTTCAAAACTGACAACGTGCAAATAAAATACACAAAATTCTTGGCAACAGTGGATTCAGATCTTTGGATATTCTGGACACTTATAGAGATCACGACTGGCAATTAATTCACCAAATTACCGAGCTCGATAGCTGTAGTCGTTTAAGTGCGGCCAGTATCCAGTATTCGGGAGATAGTAGGTTCGAACCCCACTGTCGGCAGCCCTGAAAATGGTTTTCCGTGGTTTTTCATTTTCACACCAGGCAAATGCTGGGGCTGTACCTTAATTAAGGCCACGGCCGCTTCCTTCCCACTCCTAGCCCTTCCCTGTCCCATCGTTGCCATAAGACCTATCTGTGTCGGAGCGACGTAAAGCGACTAGAAAATTCACCAAATTTGAACGTTGTAAGTATAATAGTATAGAAGTTACACGTTTTTCTCATATTTCTTAGTTTAAAAGATCACGTGACAGATATTGCAACTCACCGCTACATATAGAAGGAGAATAATGGTCAGTGCACTTCTGTACGTTACCGTGACGTGCGTTGGCAGTGCGACAACTAATAAAGAAATAAAGGGTCTCATATTCGGGGATTTTATGTTATCTGTAAACACGACGTATGATATGAATAAATGATAATAATTTAGGCACTTATTTAAAATAATTTTTCTTGCTATTGGCTTTACGTCGCACCGACACAGATACGTCTTACGGAGACGATGGGACAGGAAAGGGCTAGGACTGGGAAGGAAGCGGCCGTGGCCTTAATTAAGGTACAGTCCCAGCATTTGACTGGTGTGAAAATGGGAAAACACGGAAAACCATCTTCAGGGCTGCCGACAGTGGGGTTCGAACCCACTATCTCCCGAATACTGGATACTGGCCACACATAAGCGACTGCAGCTATCAAGCTCTGTAAAAATACTTTTAAAAGAAGGTATGGAATAGGGCCAATAGAGTTACCAATCTTTTCTATATCGCTAGCTGTAATCCTGCAATCGGGAGGTTGTAGTTTCGACACACCAGGCAAATGCTGGAGCTGTACCCTAATTAAGGCCACAGTTGTAGCCTTTTGTTTTGTTTTGCTAATCGTTTTATGTCGCACCGACACTGACCTGTCTTACGGCGACAATAAGATAGGATAGGGCTAGGACTGCATAGGAAGCGACCGTAATCCTAATTAAGGTACATCCCCAGCATCAGCCTGGTGTGAAAATGGGAAGCCACGGAAAACCACCTTCAGGGCAGACGACAGTGGTAATGGAACCCACTATCTCCTGTATGCAAAATCACACTACGTAGCCAAGTCACTCGGTGGCCCCAACCTTGTTTGTCCCTGCCCCCTCCCATTTCTACTGTCTATTTTGTAAGGTAGTCTTTCTTCACCCAATATATTCGAGTCTGCTGCAGCTGGATCCCAGGAGGATATTGGGCACTTTTTGGGTTGAAATGGCTGCACGTTTATGTCTCAGAGACAATTGGCACCTCAGTGACCACTGGCGTCTTTGAAATATCCTGTCCCTGAATACAGTACGGGTCGTGTTGCTCTAGGCCTACTTTTGGGAGGTGCTGGAATCAAACCCTACCGTTGCCAGTCCTCAAGTTTTCCCATGTACACACAAGCAAATGTCGGGACTAGACCTGAATTCATTCCACGGCTGCTACCTTCCCCCTAGGGAAGCGTGATTACCGAGTGGAATCATCATAGCTGTAGTTCGAATCCAATTCAATGCATGTGGGAGTCTGAAGTGAAATACCACATCCTTGTGGTTCGGATTATATGCGAAACTAGAGATGATTCCGATATCAATGGTCACGTAAAACAGCTTAGCTTTTTTCCATGTCTTATCACTTTCTTGCAGCTGCATCGCTGGGAACCGACGTTAGTGAGCCGTTAAGCTGTCAGCAAAAAAAAAATCACCTGAAGAACTTTCTGTGTCCCGGAAGCATTGACCTCTGGCATTGGTGGTGACAATGTGGATGTATACTGGATCAGTATACTGTAAGGGTTACTGCAGACACCAATTGAATCCTCATTCTGAAAATCTAAAAATTACCACACTGACATATAGAGTCGGAATCATCCCCTCTTCATGGTGGTGTTGCAGTGAAACTGAGAAATGTTGGGTCATGAATCTCGTCTTCGACGATCTTCCTACCTCCTGTCTTGCACGTCTAGATGTTTATGATGCACCTTGTGATATATAAACACTCTCAAAATTCACTCCTGTTTCGCTTATCGCTGGTCAAGATCCTAAATAAACAAGAATGGTGCTCATGGAATAGACCCTCAGAAATTAACAGACGTGTATCAACGAACACCATGCAAGAAGATATTTATTTTAATCATCTCTTTGTTCATACAAGATATAACACAAGGGACGAAACTTTAAACTAAAGTCCGGCTCCATGGCTAAATGGTTAGCGGGCTGGCCATTGGTCATAGGGGTCCCGGGTTCGATTCTCGGCAGGGTCGGGAATTTTAACCATCATTAGTTAATTTCGCTGGCATGGGGGCTGGGTGTATGTGTGGTCTTCATCATTATTTCATCCTCATCACGACGCGCAGGTCGCCTACGGGAATCAGATCAAAAGACCTGCACCTGGCGAGCCGAACATGTCTTCGGACACTCCCGGCACAAAAAGCCATCCGCCATTTCATTTCATTTAAATTAAACCCTGTAAAGATCATTAAAGAGGATCTGATGTGCCTGTATTGAACCCTTGAACTCACCATTCCATCGTTGGTCGTCTTCCTCGGCTAGATCAGTAGATCAATATCGTACTCTTGGGTCTCGGGGTCGTTGCGAGTTTTTTTACGTCACTTCATCGACCAAACGATAGGGTTCAGCGGAGATAATAACTACTTCCATTGAGGAACAAAAATGTGCTCACTAACATATTTATTCAATGTAAATCACGAAAATGTATTTATTAAATGGGCAAGAAACGTAACTTAAAATTTTCACAACATGTTTTAACGCAGTCACAATAAATAACGTGAGTGGTAGAATTTTATTGAACTTGTTTATTATTGTCCTTCAAAGAATGAAAACGTAGTGTAAAATTCGTGGACAGCAAAAACCAGGAAACGAGAATAAAACCTGAAAATCGGGCACCATTGATCCAATCGATAACTTGAGAGTTAATCCACACGATCCGTGGAAAATCTGACCTTCAACAAGTAGAATTCCAGACTTACATTTAATTAAGGTTATCCACCAGTCGACTATCCTATCGGATATTCGAAAACCCCCCGAATGGATCCTTAATCGAACCAACTCGACAATCAGTTGCTTTGGATAGGTTGCGAAATATTACTTGTAAGCACGGTGTTCATTACACGTTAGTATCAACGAAGTGTCAACACACGGCATTATCTTAATATATTGGACACTCGAACAATAAATCTTAAAGTAAAGAAAAGGTAAATAAATATGAACAAAGTTCATCGAACTTGAACACGCGCGGCTAAGCAGTAAGGATCAGTCTCCATTAGCCAGGTTTCCACGTGAGACAACTCTTACATTAATGCCACTACAGATGCAACACTATTATGGGAGCAACTTGTGGCTAGTAAGAATTATGCCGAAACATGGCCTAAATAGTACCTGCCAATATCATTCGCATTCGTATCCACTACTGCAAACACTAATGTCGTTCAAGTCGATTCGCAAAAATGCCTAACCTATGACTTGGCTTTGTACAGACGACGTCCTAAACCTGTCGTTGAGCCAACATTACAGTGTCTACTTATCCTTACGTTATGTAGCACACGCGGCATCCTAAATCTATCGTTGAGCCAACGTTATGGTATCTACACATCATTCATACTGCCAGGCGAAATCGTAACTCTTAACATAATGTCCGGATATTTAACTATGATCCTCATTGAAGCTCTAACACATGAAGTGAAATTCGCTACAAAAATGAACTAGAACCTGGAAATATTACTGTATCTATTTCCTATAATAAAGCGTGAAGTCGGAATTAAACAACATGTTCGAATAGTTTAATCTATTCCTCAATACAATCTCAACAAATGCAGTGAGGTTCGCTAATTAAAAAACTCAAATCTCGTTTGATATTACGTAATATAACTGAAAAACAATAATCAATACCATCACGATTTTCACGGCATAACTTGAGTGTGAGGCTCCAACTAACCTGCAATGTCACCACTCCAAACATGTATCATCGTGAACTGTCCAGTGAAGTAACTTTATATCAATCTACGCAAGCTAAACTCTCATTCTAATAAAATTCATTTTTCACACCCGCAATGTTTCTAGTCAGCGATATTTTCAAGTCGTAAAGACAGAACAGAATTCAATTTACAATAATCAAGTAATTTCTTGACCGTGTGTCAGAATATATTTTGTTCGTGAGGTTGGCTATCACAAAAATGCACTTCGCTGGTATCAAATGGAACCGTCACTTAAACTTAATTGCCGTTACCTACGGTCTTACATAAAATAGTAATCACGGGGGAACATCAACTTAAACTTGAAATAGGCGTTGCAACGCGCTCAAATGGATTTGACAACCCTTTACATTCATCAATCGTTCTGGATTGTTACAGGACATCGTTCCTCTCATACAGCCTGTCTCAGAAATATTACACCTCAACCTATATACCATGTCACAAACATTCCTTTCCGTCGAAATACAGGGCCTCTTATCCTCGGCATCCTGCTTATTCTACATCACTCATAAAATACAGGCTCACTCTGCCTTTAACATCTTCCTAACTATTCTCATAATACTTCATTTCCATTACAATCCATTTTCTTCTTGCTTGAAACCTTTTAAATACAAGCGATCCCATGAGCAAAGACCTTTATAATGATCTCACAATTAATTTATCGATTTTTTTGGACCTCAGGAGCGAAATAGCATGCCGTAATTTTCTAAATCACAAATACACGGTATCGCAAAAATTAAGTTTCCCAAAAATGCCGACTTATGATTTTCTTCACCGGATTTCGATATAAACCGCAAATCTCGCTTGACATTACGTCGTTGGCGTGGCATTAACTCGGCTTTACTTTACGCTAGCGACCTAGGAATTTACCCTCTCATAATTGCAGGACATATTCTTCGGTTAAATACTACCTTATAAATACACTGATTCTGTACTCGGCTTGAAGCGACGCGCATTAATTTTTAATATAACACTTTACAATAAATTTTATTCTGTGGACATACGCAACAGTTAAACCGCCCCGCTTCGTGTCGAGAACTCAAATAATACAGTTTGCGGAATCTTTCAACTCCTTCCTATCCAGATGTTTCACAGATATGACTGACCGTGAGACACAAGCTTACCTCCGCCAGACTACATTCCTCCCTTACCGATTACCAAAAAGTAACATCGTCCGCAGTAATTCAGAAGAGCTATCTATGAATCTGCTATCTTCCTATGCAGAAATTCAGGAATCTTACAATTATTTAACTTATGATTTTCTTCCCTGACCGGGATGGATATCGTGGATACAAAGTTATTAACATCTAATTTGTCTCTGTTCACCATTTACCACTTGGTAATATATTCCTCCCTCAAACCAATTGGCTTTAGAGATTCTACAAGTCTATTTCGCCCACTTTGAGACTTCTTCTTAATGTCGCCTGATGCAGATTCACACTTTAGGACCATTGTATGATGATTGACGCGCTTGGTTGAGGAGGGAGTATTTATGCACTTAAAAGGGACGCTGTGCTTGGCGTTGTGCTACTGTTGTGCTATCATTCCAATTGATGACCACGTAACCGATTTCTTCGAGACTTACTCCAGAGATTCCACCTATATTTCCAGTCATGATGGTGTTGTATGCTGGCTTTTCCTGTTTCTTCAACGGGCATAATTAATTAAATTCGTGCACGAGGATTCCCGCGCATTTTGACAGTATGTCCTAGACACGTGTACCCCGTCCGCCAGTATGGATGGCAACTTCTCTCCAGGCCTAATTAAATACATTTCAGCCCTATGGACTTTAGCTTCATCAAATATTTACCAAAATTCGCAATTACTTATTTCTTTGTTGATGACAGTGCCGAAATCTATCGCAATGAGGGTTATTAACCAGAATTTCATAATTCATTACCCGAGGTCTTCCAAAATGTTCCGGCCTCGTTCGATGTTTTGGTGGGCCGCTTCCCGCTGTGAGTTGTCATGCCACGGAACGCGAGATGAGCTTGCAATAAAAATATGGATGCACTTCATCTTGTAGTTGAAATTTCAGCAAGGTAGAATTATGGGTTCAGTATAGACAAATACAAAATTGTAGGAATGTGGAAATGCAAGGTAAGAATACTGTATGCGTCAACACTGGCCTAAATTTCAACAACTTATGATGATGTTGATTATGATGCTTGTTGTTTAAAGGAGCCTAACATCTAGGTCATCGGCCCCCTTCAACAACTTAACAGTCTCACATGATTGTTCCAATAATAAAAATTCATTTAAATTTGCTAGCTTCGATGTATGTTATGGTAAAACAGACCAGATTCCTAATTCGATGAATGGCAACTTCGCTGATTTAAATTAAAGCATCGAATATGACCTAGGACAATCCAAAAACTTTCCTTACCGAAGTAGACCTAGTTTGATTAAATATTCACGGTCTGAAGTGGTATTTTCTTATTGTAGTTTTCTAATTAGACATAGATGACAAAATATTCAGTTCGATATTTCTCATAAACGTATAATATATTACGAAACCCACTTAAAGAAAATGACGTGATATATAATGTATAGTATACCCTTCTCTCCCAATCATGGATGAGCAGCAAGTGGAGAAAGTATAATTATTAAATTATTGCAATACCTAGTATTTGCAGTTGGCTTTACTATAATACAAAATACTAAAGATATCCAACTAACAGTATGTAACAAAGTAATTAAAATATCTATCTACCCACACGGGATAAGTCACCTACAACTACAACCGCAAATACCTCCAAAACGAGAAGTGCAATTGATGCGCCGTTTTTCACAGAACAGAAGTAGATACAGGACCTCACAAATATACCCCATACTGGTTTTCAAGCATTAAATTTAGTTTCTTTCCAAGGAACAATGCCTATGAACACAAAGGGAATAAGAGTAGAGGCTATTAGAGTCACAATGGCCTTTACTTCAGGGTCCAATGCAAACAGTTATTGAAATTTCGTCATATCCAACTGGGAGTGCTGCCTGCTCCAGTTTAACGAAAACTACTAGGGTATGCTCGCCTAACTTGCCCGTGCGTGTGCGTTTACCAGTTGTGTTCGAAGTGATGGCCATTTGCCACAATACATCTGCCTGTCTTTCATACAAAGATCGCTGCACATGACTTAGCAATTCAGAAGAAACGTCCGCACAGGCTTCTTCAGTACGGCGTTTCATGTCGTCCGGTGCAGTCGGTATTTCGTTGAAGAAAATGTGTTTTAGATTTCTCCACAGAAAAGTCTAGGGGTGTAAAGGCCGGGGAATTATCTGGCCAGCTTCAAGTTCCTCTTCAGCCAATCCAGCGACCGGGAAACATTTGTTCAAGACAAACCTTACTACGTCTTACGCTATAAGAACCGGGCGTGTTGGCCGCGCGGTTAGGGGCGTGCTGCTGTGAGCTTGCATCGGGAGATAGTGGGTTCGAGCCCCACTATCGGCAACCCTGAAGATGGTTTTCCGTGGTTTCACATTTTCATACCAGGAAAATGCTGGGTTTGTACCTTAATTAAGGCCACGGCCATCGTCGCCATAAAACCTATCTGTGTTGGTGCGACGTAAAACAAACTTTAAAAAATAAAAATAAAACCGCTATGAACAGGACACCCGTCGTACTGATCCCACATGTTCCTCTTCGTCTGTAATTTAATGTTCTCCAACATCGGTGGAAGTGCCTGTGTTAGGAGGATGAGAATCATGTTAGCATTCAGTGACCCTTCTATGAAAAATAGTCATATGAGCTGATGACCTACAGTTCCCTACCACACGCCTTTACTTCAAGAACGTTGACATGGAATAGATAGCATTCCCAGAGCACGTTTTTGAGGTTGGCTAGGCCATAACGTGTAAACGTTGCTCGTTCGTAAACATGATGCACGCCATCTCTGGTGTAAGTTATCACGTCTTTAGACCTCGTGCGCATGGCGATATTTTACCTGCTGGCGCTCCTAGCGGCAAATCGCACAGAACATTCATGTGGCGAGTGTGTGTAGTGGCTTGTGCGGGAGAATCAAGTGTAACAGCAAATACAGTAGAGACAATACACGACACTTACGGATTTCGCCTTGCTAACATGGGAGACAATTCGACGGTGGCGCTCCTAGTGACTTGACCTGAACAAATCGCGCTAAATTCAAATATCAATGGAAATGTATATACGGAAATGGATAAATGAATTACGTCTAGAAAGAAAGTGGTATTGAGATATTAACTTTGAGGTTGCTATAGCAATTCTGGATAAATTAATGAAGAATTATTTAAAAGGTTATTATTTAAAGACTGAAATTAGACATATAAACAAGGTGTGAAATGGACTGCTGTGAAATGGCTTGATCTTTCCTTTATGCATTACTTTTTTTAGCTTTATCATATCTGCCTGAAATCTTACGGTTGGATTTGTCTTTTTCCTCATTTAAAAACATTGTATCATCACATTAAGACATTTGTCAATAAAAATATCGGCACATTCCTTACACATATGATGCAATGAATTAACATTTAATAGCTGGACAATTTTCCTCTTAACATGAAGCCTACTAACAGAAAGAAAATCTATAAAATCCCGGCTTTAATCTGAGAAGAGGGATAAAAGAAAGAAAAGTTTGAAAATGTTGTCGATAGTGATGCTTTGAGGAATATTAACGTGCAATTAGAGTAAAAATATAACATACCCTTGGCTGTATAGTCGAGGATTTTTAAAGTCGCGGGCCTGGAAATGATCTGAACAGATCTTATAATTTTTATATAAGCGTAACGTCCCTTCTTTCTTGTACACTTTATCCAAATCGCTTCTGTGACATTTCAAAACCCACAGATCACACCTACAACAACACATCGGTATTGAAGGTTAACTGCTGCACTATACAATAAAATATGCATATTATATTTTAAGCCCGTTAAAACATGGGTCGAGCAGGTCAGAAGATTATGAAGTACTATAAAAATCTCTGTCACTGGAAGAATATATATGCAAACACAATATTACTTACATGTTCTTGTCAAGAGGGAACCTGAAGAACGACCGCGCATTTTTCTCTACTTCGTAATTACTGTAGCCAAACACAGCACATACCTTTCCCCTCATGTTGAGAGGAGATATCAAGGAATGATACACGCTACTATTTAATTATGTCAATTCACTGAGAACGCATAAATAACACCGAAAACTTCACACAAAAATGCACGTGCTCTTATGACAGAATCAGTACCGTTCAGGTCTATCCGCTAAAGTGAGCTCCAATAGCTGTCCCTCGATATCTCGCTCAGTGTCGTGTATTGTCTCTACTGTATTTGGTAACAGTGAAGGAAGCTATTTAAAGCTGAAATGTCATCGTCCTTAGAGATTTGTGTGGGCTTTCAGAATATTCATTGGGATAAGTCATATTTCAGTAATCACATATTCCAGGTGAAAGAACAATTGGGAGAAGAAATATCCAGCTTCTGTTTGAGAGAAACAAGCATTAATTAACCGCCTTATTCTTTTTGCACCATAAATCACATTTATAAATAGACTATTAATTTCAAACATAACGTTATGATACAGTACATATTTTCCGTGTCTATCGCCGTTATAAATTATTTTTTCATTAATTAATGCTAGTCTTGTTTTAATATTTAACAGATCGACTGCAACAGGAATATTCAGTCAGCCGAGTGTGAATAAAAAGCAGGCCTTTCCAAATGCTGTAACCACATTTCTGCGCTTTGCATTTATGTTAATACAGAAAGAGATTCTGCGAAGATTTCCTTTCTGCAAAAATGGGAAAAACCTAAGAATGTTGCCGTGGAATATTCTAAAGGTGAACATTTAGAAGAAATGTTCCAGGACAGATTAAGTAAGCGGCCAGTTTGTAGCGTATTGGAAAGTGAGGGATTTGAAACATTCAGCGAAACTGAACTATATGAGAAAATTAAAATTATAGGCTGTGCTTTTACAAGAATTTTGAAGGCCGCGTGTGAAAGTGAATCCTTAATTATCTCCAATTCCATTGTTGATGATGCTGTAGAACAGAGCGAAACAAGACTTTTACTTCAGTGTCTTCAGGAATTAGACCTTCAAAACGTCAATAAACTGTTTAGATGCTATGGAATAAATTACTTGCCAAGTGACGTCCTGAATTTTTATTATGACAACGTAAAAGTCACAAAATCGTAGATGTATGCTATTGCGATTGAGACTAGGGCTCAGTCTAAAAATCCTGCGTGGCTCGATCAAAGAAAATTACACATATCTGCCAGCCAAAGTGTACACAAGATCATGACTCTGCAGAGTGGAGGTTTTTAATAAACTGGCAACTCAACTCATTATTTCTAAGGACATAAACAGTGTTGCAGTGCAATACGGTAGAGATAATGGGCAGAGGGCACTTCAGGAGTTCTGTTTATCGTCCCAATGTTGCGTGTCACAGCTGGGTTTGTTAATAAAAGAAGAGCAACCCTAGTAGCCCGGATGGGATAGTGCTGAGTAAAGCCCGTGATTGATGAGAACATGTGTAATGTTCCATATTTGTATATTGACATTCATGCTGATATCAAGTTAAAGGAAACTCACGTATATTACACCCAGGTACAGGCATCATTGTATATTTTGTATATTCTCACGACAGGGAGGTTTTATTTCAAACATTACCTTCCGCTAATTTTCAAGCGTTATACAAAGTGCTTCATTGTTACCATACTCATGCATAGATGTTACCACAATTCAGATATATCAAACATGATATAATTTCTACTCGAGTTAGAAATAAAAAAAATTAAAAACAGTGAACTAAATTGATGTAGCCTAATCATGTACAATTTAGTAATTATATAATCGTGTTTAAGTTTAGGCCATACCTAGTCATCTGCTTTAATGATCGGAGGACAGAAGTTCACTAAGACACTTATGTGATGAACAATTTTGTCTAAACGAGTTACCAAATGTGTTGCTTATTCCTTGGGAATACGAAGAACTTCGTTCTAGGCGGACAATTTCTAGTCTATAGGAATAGTTACATCCAACCACAGAACAATTTGTTCTACTCTTTGTAGAACTTTCTTCCATCTCGAACTTGATTTCGTATCTCAACAAACGCAGCCTGATAATTGCATTGCTTCACTTCCCAGACGAGAGCAAGTCACATGAACTATTCGAGCAACTTGCCGCCAGAGCGCAGCAACATCCATGTGCACGAGGTCTGAGCTCGATAGCTGCAGTCGCTTAAGTGCGGCCAGTATCCAGTAATCGGGAGATAGTGGGTTCGAATCCCACTGTCGGCAGCCCTGAAGATGGTTTTCCGTGGTTTCCTATTTTCACACCAGGCAAATGCTGGGGCTGTAAATTAATTAAGGCCACGGCCGCTTCCTTCCCACTCCTAGACTTCTCCTATCCCATCGTCACCATAAGACTTATCTGTGTCGGCGCGACGTAAAACAAATAGCAAAAAAGAAAAATATTCATTCATAAAAATTGACACGATTCTGAAAATTATTTGCACGTAGCTTTTGATGAAGAGGTACATGATACGGATGGAACCTGTGATGGCACAGAATCCATAGTATACTGCCTGACTAATGCCACTTCCCATCGCGATAGTCACGGAGCAAACGCGGGGATCTAGAGCACCAGTTTCATTTCACCTTACTCTCCAGTTACTCGTTTGTTTCGGTCAAGTTTCCGAGGTGTTAAAATTCCATTTTCACGTAATTGATTAAAGAGATTCGTAAACAGGCGTCGACCAGTAGCGGCGATTGGGAATAAGAAGTGGGGGGAGGGGCACAAAAATGTATATACAACAAAAGTACCCGGGTCCGTACTGTAGAACATAGCGGTGGGTGGGAGAACAACAAAATTGTAAGTTTTTGATACTCTCTGAGCAAATATCGATAGAGACATAAAGGTTGACAATCTACCAACTTATATGCGGTAATAATAGTACTATACAATAAAATATTCACCAAAGGAAAAATAATTACGCATGTATTACAATCAAATAGAAGTTCGACGTGATTATACAATTTAAAAGTCATTTAGTGTTTGACTACACACTAACAAAGTAACGGACCCTAGACAGAACTGGACAGACATATGGACTGAGTGATACTGCTAGGTCCGCCTCTGTGGTGTAGTGGTTAGCGTGATTAGCTGCCACCCCCGGAGGTCCGGGTTCGATTCCCGGCTCTGCCACGAAATTTGAAAAGTGGTATGAGGGCTGGAACGGGGTCCACTCAGCCTCGGGAGGTCAACTGAGTAGAGGTGGGTTCGATTACCACCTCAGCCATCCTGGAAGTGGTTTTCCGTGGTTTCCCACTTCTCCTCCAGGCGAATGCCGGGATGGTACCTAACATAAGACCACGGCCACTTCCTTCCCTCTTCCTTGTCTATCCCTTCCAATCTTCCCAACCCCCCATAAGGGGGTGAGGCCGCCTGGGCGAGGTACTGGTCATTCTCCCCAGTTGTATGCCCGACCAAGAGTCTGAAGCTCCAGAACACTGCCCTTGAGGCGGTAGAGGTGGGATTCCTCGCTGTGTCCGAGGGAAAAGCCGACCCTGGAAGGTAAACAGATGATGATGATGATGATACTGCTAGACTGAAGAATGTGCGTGGCAAGTGGGTGTCCTTAGCAAAAATATACCCCTGCTACCCTTTGTCACAAAACATGCTAGACATTGCTCCGCGGGTCTCTACTACTTGCTGTGGCGCTGCACAATTCGGTTAGCCACGACGAACGACATTCTGTGCGTATTTCCACGAAGTATTTTTTAAATTATTTAAAATCTCAAAAGACACCAGGGTTTGCACATATTTTTTATAATTGCTAGTTTCAGGGGCTAAATCTTTTCTCCGCAAAGTAGGGGGCCCTTATCGCCGCTACTGGCGTCGAGAATGGTGGCGTATATCGCAATGTCTCTTAGAGTACACTTTACACGAAAGCACAGCATTCCTTATACATTCGCCATACACTTGGATCATGTAGGCTTTTTCCCCATTTCTAAATACCATCGTCCATAGCCTATCCTGTATAACTTCCTTCTATACAATACCACGAAGTACGGACGAAGAAGACGCAATGTAATCCATTTTACAGGACACAAAATGTAGAGATTAACGTACACACTGGTGCGGTCGGTGGACCCCACACGTATCCTAGTAGTAGCTGACAACACTCACAGGTGGAAATGACTATTTTTATAAACTACTTGCACTAGAACCTTGCAATAAAAACCTTTGTGATTCTATTCCCTTTACCTTTATTTTCTTTGTTTTAATAGCCATTGTTCCATTTAGAAAACATAAACTTAGTCCTTTCGAGCGTTGTTGGAATCGCTGTATGAGCTATACTTGTGATCCCCTTTATAATTCCGCTTTGCGAAAACAGCGCGTTAATTGCACATCTCGTTTCGGAAATATTCGCGGCGATAATTTTATGTGATTCGCTCTATGGGTCTACATCACTTAAATCCTCCTTGAACGTATCTTTATTAATTGGACAAGCTTAAGCTTTTGAGATATTTTCTAGACTTTAATGAAGCCGTAGAGTCTAGGACACTTTCTCATGCATAAACTTACTAGCTACACTCATGTTGTCATCTTCCTTAGATTTCTTTTCCCCATTCCTCTAATAATATTTGCTGTTCTCACTCGCTTCTTCCAATCTATGTTTAAGAACTTTACGAGAATGTACATTTCTGGTTCATTCTCAATTTTACATATCACTTTCCTACTGCACCTGTCCCAGGCCTCGACAGAGTGCTAAGTATAAAATCTAACTTCACAAATACATCATCGGATGGAAATCTTATTGACGAAGAACTTTGGAGCAAACAAACCCGGGCATCGAAGTCCCATCCTCCCTACCTTTCATTCAGCACAACGGCTACGCTCGAGAGCAGGCGGGTCAATGGTCCTGTTCGTTAAATAAAGTGGGCATGTAATCTATATATCTTGAAAGTAGGGCACTATAGTAAGAGGAATACGCTAATCTACTAAATGATAACAATGGACTTTCCAAATTCCAAAAGTACAATTTTGATCACTGAGAGAATCGTATATAATAATAATTGTTTCCAAGACTGCCAAGATTCCAACACAGCTGGGCAGACACAACACACTTTCATCCGGAACAAACGAGTAATTCTTAATTCAATTATCGTGCGCTTCCCGGGCATCTCAATATCTCGGCCAATATTATTATTATTTGCTCTCAATTTCACACACGTGTATATAATATCGACATTATTCAAACACACTGAGATGATCCTACCGACAGGGACTTAACATATAGCATATCACTCACTCGCGTATCTGTCTAAGGTCATTGGTTCGCACCTCGAGTCACTCGCTTCATTTCTTCACTCGTCAGGTTCCTTAAACTAAAGGAGGAATAATTGTAGCCATGCATTAAAGTTGCGAAGCATCTGAACAGTCTATATTTTAAAATTTGAGAAGATCGATATCAGCTGATTGAAATTGGAAAGGATTATGGAGTCCGCTGAATTATCGAAGTCCATCCTCTGTACAAATGGTCCACTAAAACACGTAACAAACTCTGGGGACCTTATTCACTACTTCATGCAAGATCCCGAAAATAATTTTGTGATTACCCCATAATCACATAGAAAACAAGAAAAATAATGTAATAAAACAAAACTCTACCCCACTGAAACTCGTATATTTCGTTACCTATACGTTATGTATAACATCAAAATGCATGCTGCTGAATTTTACCTACAAAGTCAACTTTAGATATTGAGACAACATGGGCTGATTTTCATGCTAAGATATAATGGGAATGTACTTACCATTTTGGTATGTAACCTGCTATCATCTGGCGGCACCCAGATGGATTTAATTATCCATAGCTACCGTCTCCCTAGTAGACGGTCCTGGGTTCATCTCGTTCCGTGTTGATTTCATGATGTCCTTGAACTGCTACCTTCAACCGCTGAACGTTCCCCGCTGTCTTCACATAAGAATCCCGCTGGCACACAGACGCGATCTCGATGCTGTAAATTCTGGGTTTGAAGAGTACTCACATACATGCGAACAGAATTAAGAACCGGGTTACTTTCAGCAATGTTTGTATGACTTCAAAATAATACGACACTGGTAGATCTACTCATAAGCTCGAGATGGACTACCACAAGTAGCGATTACTGTCCCTGAAGACCGCTACTCGATCCCCGTTCGTTATAGAAAGAGATATTCACTGATTTGTTTACTCCTAATTGAGCGTCACTCTTCACTGATGGTTCACTTTCCTGGCTACTCTGACAACGTCTACTTTATTATGTGTATTGTCTCTGATAACTGCACGTGCGTCAATTACGGTGCAGTAACCACTGGTTCATTATACTCACTAACTTATTATGTCATGACGATTTCAGATAGCGCACCCTGCTCTTTAAACGAAATATATTAATTTAACCTGAAATAATATTACTTGTCTGCATTCCCTTACTGAATACTGATATTGGTATTTCACACACAAACACACAACGGCTGTAAATTAACACAAAGAAACTGTAGCTGCACTGTGAAAAAGACTGGGTATCTGACTAATATAGAGTAAGCCTCTGGCTGGAACAATACTGAGTATACTGAGTGTCGATGAGCCTTGTAGGTTTCCTTTTATGGAAAATATGGCAGTCTGCTCTGGAGAAGGAAACTCCTCCCACATTGGAAAAATCGCTCCGCTAGTAATCGTCCTCCGGAATCAAATCGATATTCAATTGATAGATCATGGCATCCTCTATGTACTGATCTATTTTCGTTTAAATCGCAACACAGGTTTACTGGTAATTTCTAAAGCATTTTCTCTCATTGTAGCGCGCGAGGAAGGGGGTCTGGGAATTCCTCTTTTTGCGTTGAGATGAGTACTAGAAACATCTGGCACTCATCAGTACACGGCTATTTTAAGTGCGTCATTAAGAATGTACTCGATAAGTAATTCATCTTCTTACATTTTCAAATACTACAAGTTATGGTGAGTTTATTGATTCCTTACTTGAAAATTTCTTGGGCTTGTGATGAACTTTCCTTATTATTACTTAGGCCATGAAATTTCTGGATTGGTATCCAAGAATAGACAGGAAAACAGGTGATATTACCTAATTCTCAAGTTAAAACCCTGCACATTTAATCACGCCTTCTGAGACACGCAGCAGCTGAATATAGCGTCCTCTCTCGTGTTCCCTTCCACGATAGAGAGCGCAATATCAAGGCCACGTTGTACTTAGAGCTTCACCCTCACTGTGCGCGCAACGAGAGCAACTGCATCCAAACTTACGCGGCGTCGTTCGTATCCCGTATTAGGCACAAAATGCTGTTACAACCAAATATTTCATAGAATGATGCGGAAAACGGCATATATGTCTTACTGGGATTAACGACATGTCTATGAACGCGGTGTTGAATGGTTTCACTACCTACGTATATTTCTCTACGATTTACTTGTTTCCTTGCAGTATTTTAGTAGTGCGCCCTTTCACGTGGTTATTGCAAAAATGCATTGATTTTCCTTATTTTCTTCTCCTAGAGATTTATTTTTATATACTCCATCAACCATAGAATTATCCATCTCATTTCCCTTTTAGTTAACATTTCAGTACTTATTGTCAGATTTTAACTTGTTTTAGAGAATTATACTAGCGTTCTCTACCTGTTACATTCTGTCCTTATTGTTCGTCTATCTTTATATGTCTTTCGCTCTTTGGACTACAGTCTTACGCACTCTCCTGTCATTTCCTGATAAATTTATTCCCCAGAAGTACACAATTCCTATGCCATCTGGTAGCTTTTTTACTTCCTCCACCCAGTAGCCCTCATTCTGATGTTTGATTTGGTACTGGTACACTAACCTTAGAATTTCAGCTCCTGTCCCCTCTTTCCAGTCCATTCCTTTAACTCACCTGTTAGCAGCAGAACGGTTAATATGTGTTCAATTACTCATTCCATGATGGCGTCACATACGTGCTGTTAAGGAACAATCGTTTTGAATCAACAATGTTGCTGGCTGTTTACTCAGGTCAACAAGTTAACTATTCCAACTATAATAGCGCATGAAGCAGAATTCAGGCATTGATGGCTTTGTAAACAGGGGTATTCGGTGGGATCGAATGATTCATGCGAGGAACAAACCTGAATTCACACAGCAAGTATCGATGAAGCAGACTCGTCTCAAACGGTAGAACTAAAATAGTTTTACACTTATCTTAGTCCAAAACATTCATTCTGAGAGTTCAGAGTGATAGATTGGGAAGTAGGTCGTGCTTGACGAAATCTCCTTGAGCTACTGCCATGTCGGCTTCAATAAGAAGCTGAAGTGTCGGCTGAAAGAGCTCACGTGGCCCTTTTAACTATATTCCTGCTTAACTACTTATTCGAGTCTGACCTCCACCTAGATTGCATGTGTTTTATTTAATTGGTCGAGTCTGCTTTCGTGAGCGCACCAGGTAGGTCGTGCCAGCTGCGCTCCTCGCAAGTGGTTACGCATTTGATTCGGGCAATCGGAAAACAGTGTAGCAAGAGTTGTGTTTGTTTGTGTTAAGAATATAGTACTCTTTCAGTTTACTACAGTGTATTATACTTAAGTGAACAGTGTTTTACTGCTGGTCGGTGGAACATACGGTGGAACCGAACAATGCCATAGAGGACATTCCCACACCTTCTTTACATTCTACACTGAAGGCAGCTCTCCTCGCCCTCATTGAAGAACAGCATTACGACTTAGAAATGGAGCGTCGAAGCAATTCAGTCCAGAAGCGTCCGATGGATCACCAGCCACACAACAAGGAAAAAGTTAGCGACACCCACTACTGAATTACAAGGTAAACATATGTATTTGCTCTCATCAGATAAACTTCCGAGTACTGTTAACACGCGCCCTTCTCCCTATGCGAACAACAAAAACAATAGATACAAGGACGATTCTCCTGGCCCATTCTATATTTACGTAGACGGTACGGCAGGCAATATTGGAAAATTTCATCCTATGGGATTAGGGAAATTCCTTTACAGTAGTCTGCCAACACTTTGGCCTAGCATTTTGAACATTAGCCCCATCGAACGGAACAGAATCAAGATTGACCTAAAACAGCTCGCGCTGCTAACTTGTACAGTCCCCCATGTTTGCTGAGAAACAATTGCAAGCTTATGTTCCAGCTCAAGTAATTACTCGCCAAGGAGTTATCCGAAACGTTGATGTCAGTCTAAGTGATGAAGAGGTCCTACAAAACATTCGCCGATTAGCATTCTGAGGATACGCCGTATGATGAAGAAAATCCATCACAATGGCACACAAGAGAGTATCCCTCTTCAAACATGTGTAGTACAATTCGATTCCCAGTTTTTGCCGGACAGTGTGTCTATTTACGGTATGCGGTGTGAGGTCACCCCATACGTTGCTCCTGTACGCCAATGTTTTAAGTGTTTACGGTTTGGCCACACTCAGCTATATTGCCGTTCAACAGGAAGATGCGCTAAATGTGGTAATCAGCATCCTGTAGAACAGTGCTCATCCTTGCAATTAGTGTGTGTACATTGTAATAGTAATAATTGTAATAATGATTCGAAGCAGTGTATCGATTCATTCAAGTGTCTGAGTGAATCGATTCAGAGGAACGGCGAACTCACGGCACATGATTCAGCTTACACCCAGCGGACAGTGCTGAGTGGCGCACTCACTGGACGTTGACGGGGAGCCGAGCTTCCGCTGCAGCGAGACAGTGAATCAGTGAATCATGGCACATCGAAAGAATCGTGAACGAGCGCGGCTCAGTGAGACACATGATACACACGGCTCCTTATCGGCTCACTGGACACGCGGAGAGCCGAGCTTCCGCTGCAGCGAGACATACAGTGAGCCATGGCACATCGAAAGAATCGTGAACGAGCGCGGCTCAGTGAGACACAAGATACACACGGCTCCTTATCGGCTCACTGTAGCGAGACATACAGTGAGCCATGCTACACTGAAAGAATCGTATGCTATAATGGACTCTCGAGCTCAGCTCATTTGAAAATAATACCCATTTGCATTCACTGTCCTCTTCTTACAGGGAGATTTAAATAATAGATGGATTTATTTGCAGTGTTAAAAAGGTAGTTACAACATAATTCTGAAGTAGCTAGTAAGTAGGTAGGCTATTAGGTTATACTATTTATTAGTTTAATGAATCTTAGTATTATAACTTAGTTGACATTTGACAATTAAACTCGACTCTAGCCTGCCCTATGACTATGAGTCATGCTCATGACCACTCAAAAGTACCTGTTTTATATTTCACATGTCACATCGTTGCACAAGACTTCAATCATATGTGGACAGACGCAATAACAGTATGTTGAATCAGAAAACCAGCGGGCTACTGTACATCTCGGGTAGCCTATACAAAATATGACTATTAAAAAAATCCTCAGCTGATAGAAAAATACTTTTTTAAAAAGATGACTGAGCGAGTTGTCGTGCGGTTAATATCGCGTGGCTATGCGCTTGCATTCGGGGGATGGTGGGTTCGAATCCCACCGTCGGCAGCCGTTAAGATGGTTTCTCCGTAGTTTCCCCATTTTCACACCAGGAAATGCTGGGACTGTACCTTAATTCAGGTCATGGCTGCTACCTTCCTAATACTAACCTTTCCCACCCTGCGTCACCGGAAACCTTCGATGTATTAGAGTAACTAGCATTTTTTCTAAGAAAGGAGTTCATAGTATGAAGATCAGATGACAGCTGCGAGCACTGAATGCTGTTGCTGCTGTCTTACCAGCACATACTACACAGATGCAGTAGGAGCGGTGACCAATGAGCCGTGAATCGGATCACTGTATCGATTCAGTAACGTGAACGGAATCAAATGAATCGATTCAGTAAAATGAATCGAATGTCCCATCACTACATTGTAATGGTGCACATATTGCCACAAGCAAAGATTGTCCAGAGTACTCAAAACAGCAGAAGGTGAACGAACTATCAGCTACTAGGAATATTCCTTTCAAGGACGCACTCAACGTTTTGGAACACCGACCCTACGCAGAGGTAGTGGGATCAACCCTTCCCATCGAAGATGAACGGACATTTCCTTCGCTCCCAACGCAGCGCTCTAATAGATTCACTGCCTTCAAAAAAAACTCGCCTAGCCCCACCACCTGTCTCCCGTGCTTATGAGCAACCACCTCTGTTTTATTCCCCTCATGAACTTCCACAAGGCCCCATCAGTCATAACCCCTACCCACCTCAACCTCACCGCATTCCCTCCCAAATGACCGTGGATAACTCCGCTTCAAAGACTAATTCTCCTTTTGTGGTGGATGTCTTAATATCCAATGTTCACAATCTTATTTTCCATATTCTACAAGGAATAACCTCATATTCGACAGGCCCTCCAACGTCTGAAGAATTACGTGAAATGATTAATCGGTGCATTAACAATGGCAATTAATCTAAAAATATTACAGTGGAACGCTCATTCTTTGACAGCTAACACAGACATTTTATTAAAAGGAGATTCATGACAGGCAGATTTCTGTCGTTGCCATATCTGAAAGTTGGACATCTCCAGATCTGGAGGTGCAGTTTAGAGGCTTCAGAGTGTACAGAGATGATAGTGTGGATGGTTACGGTGGAGCAGCTCTCCTTGTTTCCTCTCAAGTACGACATAAGGTGATCCATCTGAATTTTAGACAAGTGCCGTCTTTCCAGGCCGTAGCTGTACGGATAGACTTGCCTCCCAAGCCTTTTACCCTGTTATAAATGTATTGCCCTCCTCGATGTGTGATTGAGCTTAACGAATGGTACACTCTGATATCACAACTCGACCCGCCATACTTAATATGTGGAGATCTGAATGCACATTTTGAAGCCTGGGGTTGTGCGTTCACCGATGCTGCGGGTACTGCCCTATTGAATACCCTCGACGAATTTAACTTTGTTATTTTAAATGATGGGTCTCCAACTCTCGTCCCTCGATTGGTCAGCGTCCTTCTGCTGTTGATGTTACATTGTGTTCTTCTACTCTCTTGAATACAGTGTCTTGGAAAACTTTTCCATGTGTCATCGGTTCGGACCATTATGCGATTGAATTTTTTTGCATATTCTTTATATCTCACCATGCACTATTTACCCATCCACCAAATGGAATACAAAACTTGCAGACTGGTGCTCCTACACTTCTAAAATCGACAACGATCTCCAGTTATTGTGGATTCCGTTAACCCCGTTAGAAGGCGATACTGCTTTCCTGAAAACAAATTCTGCCGCCCACGTTTCAACACCTGAAAAGCACCCATACACTCTTTAAAGAGGACCTCCAACCCCTTGGTGGGACCAAGGATGTTCATTGATGAATGCAAAGCGTAAGCAAGCTTTTGCCCAGTACCGAAGCCAACCTACTTGGAATAATTATGTGATGTACCAACAGACGAATGCCAAAGTGAAATGTTACTTAAAAGAACGAAAACGTCAAAGCTGGAGGAGTTTTCTTGAACGTATTAATGAAGATACACCTCTAACAACAATATGGTCGCAAATCAGAGGCCTCCGGAAAGATAGCCACACTGCATCATTTCCGTCCAACATTGCAGAGCTGGGAGAACAGTTTGTTGACATTATTGCACCTCCTTTCGTGCCTCCACCCATAGATACAATGGATGACGTCTGAGATGATCCCAATCACTTCCTCACACGACCATTTACATTGCATGAGTTTCAGCGGGCTCTTAAAGACTGCAACAATACTACTCCGGGAAAGGACAACATACAATACTCCATGCTTAGTAAATTGCCTCTCTCGGCTCACTTTGTCCTTGTCGAGATTTTTAATTCCATTACCGGAAGACTGGACTACTCAAATAGTGGTACCCATCTTCAAGCCCGGTAAGTATCCTCAAGATGCACCATCTTACATACCAATAGTTTTATCCTCTTGCGTGGTTAAAACACTAGAACGGGTGGTTAAAAACAGATTAGAGTGGTTTCTGGAACACTCAACATGTTCCTCAACATGAATCTCAACATGGATTTCGAAGAGAACGCGGAACCATAGATCATCTCAGCATACTCACCACTGACATCAAGCGTACTTTTCAAACTCGGGGTTATCTGGCCGCACTTTGCTTGGACATTGGTTCTGCTTACGACAATATGGACGTATACTGCTGCGTAAGTTAGCAGCATTGAAACTACCAAGAACTCTTCTCTTCGGCATTGCGACTTTGATTATAGAACGCACCATATACGTTCGGAACGGCCCTACTTTTATTGGACCGCGTACAGTCTCTAAAGGCCTTCCACAGGGCGGTGTATTAAGCCCCTTACTCTATGCTATCTACACCTCTGACGTGGACCCAATATTTAGTCCCGCCATCCGTGTCTTGCAATATGCTGTCTTCAATCAATTTGACAATTACTCTTCAGCGTCTGCACACAGCATCACAATGTCTTCAAGAATGGACTACACAGAGTGGACTTGCACTTTCTCCTACAAAATCATCCGTCACTATATTCACCAAACAGACACTGGTTCTTCCGTCTCCTACAATTCAACTTGGACCATATTCTTTTCCTGTGAAGTCTACTGTACGCCTCCTGGGGATGCATTTGGATAGCAAACTCACTTGGAGTGGACATATTGCTTACATCCAAACACGGGCACTGCGTGCACTGAAAGGTCCTTCGTTTCTTAACCCGCAGTTGGTAAGGCGGTGCTCCCGCCACTTTGCTAATTCATTACCGCTCCTTGATACGGACAGTTATTGGCTATGGCAGTATGTTGTACAGCAACGCTCCGAAGTATGTTCTGGAAAAATTAAATGTCCTACAATTTCGTACTCTGTCATCAACGCCTACAAATGCTCTACAGGTCGAAGCTCATGAACAACCCCTGCACTTGAGAAGGAAACTACTGGCAACAAAATTTCTCCTTCAACGTTCTACTCTGGAGGATCACCCGTTATTCAAGAGCCTACACCTTCTGCATAACCAGTATCGCGAACGTCATGGAAAATATCCACCTCCACTTCTAGAATGTTTAAGAGAACTAAAGTTCTGTCTACCCTTGACTTTGAAGTCCTACACAATTCCGGCATTCCATTTTAACTACGCCTGTTTGGTATCTCCAGCTTCCACATATTATGTCCCCAGGTACCTACTAGAAAGACCTGCTCCAAATAAACTCGTAATTGATTTTATTGAATCTACTTGGTCCGACTACATCCACATTTATACCGACGGTACAATGTTTACAGATTCAATTGGTTTTGCATATTTTTGCGTGCAAACACAGGAATATGGCCATTTTTCTCTTCTCGTCGAAGCATCCATCTACACTGCTGAACTTGCTGCCATCCGGGAGGCACTGTATTACTCACAATCCAGAAATTTACATAAGATCCTTATCATTTCAGATTCTCTATGTGCTATTAGGAAATTGGGACATCCTCGACGAAACATACGAACACACTCCTACATCTATGAAATATTAGAATTATCGTCTGTCATGAAATCGCGCGCAAAATGTGTGTCATTTTTATGGGTGAAAGGACACTCAGGACTTCCATACAATGATCTGGTTGACAGTCTGGCCAAACAAGGTGCACGTACTTGCTTATTCCTTTCATTACGCCTCCCCTGTATTGATTTTTATGTTACTAGCAGAAGGAAAACGTATGTTGAATGGACAGCTCTGTCGAAAAAGACTACTCAACACATAGGACGATACTATGCCTGCATTCAACCAGCTATCCCTCACAAACCATGGTATCAAGACGTCAGGTGGGCCCGAGGCCAAGTAACTACCATCATTCGGATGAAGTTCAACAATGCTTCATTCCCCGCTCACCTCAACAGGATTGGAGTTCTCCAATCAGCACAATGTCCGTGTAGCGCAAGAAATACGGGAGATGTGAACCACATTATCTTCGAGTGCAGTAGAACTGTATCCTTTCGCAGAGAATTGTTCGCAACCCTTGTGCACCTTCGGGTTCCCTTACGCACACATATTCAGCTATTACTGGCAACCGGAAACTTACGCGTGTACAGTGCAATTGCAACATACTTCACAAAAACGGGTGTTAATATCTAAAGAATAAGTGTTTCTATTTCAAGTGTGTTTTGCTTCCTTTTTTTGCTCTGTTCTAGGTCATTTCTGTTATTTTGTATGTCTTTTAACTTGTTGTCACTTTTTTCTTTCTCTTTTCTGTAACAATTTTTTTATCATTGTACATTATTGATGGCTAAATGTCCTATGGACGAAGGTCACAATAAAAAAAATTGAGTACATTCATCTTCATTATAGACTGTTAAATGCCTTTCAGCGTTCAGTCTGCAAGTTAATTTGTGTGTTTACAATATAATAGACTGATTTTAGATAATCAAATGTTACGCAAATACACGCAGCTAGTCGCTAAGGAACTTCAAACCCGACAGAGAATAATCACTGAGCGAACACCGACCCCACTGACACAAACATTTTTAGAAATTAAAAACTCATGTGTTCTGGACGAGTATATCAATCAACTGTAAGACACACCTGAATATCATTTGAGCTTTCAATACATGAGAATACTCAACTATCAAAAAGTTCAGTACTCAGTTCGGAAACTGAAATAAGGTAATCTTAGAAAACCACATTTCTAAGGAACGACGAAACATTGCTATATATATTGTGGATGCGCTTGCGATGATAGGGGGGGGGGGGAGGTATTATCACTGTGGTAGGTAGAAATTCACATTTCAATCAGGTTGTTGAAGTGCATATACAGTACTGTACGTGCTTGTTGGTTTCGTTTTACGCATGCGATTTTTATTTATTTTTGAGTGGTTTATTTCAGGTGTTAGAATTCCTGACCACTGACCACTGAAGGAAAATTATTTCAAAATTTGATGAGGACATTTTTTCTACAGATGTTTAGATACCTTTCTGAGAACTATGCAAAATAAACATTGCAGCAGAAAATAGATTTACCATTCAAAAACATGCAGGTTGAGACAAATGCGTGGCATCAAAAATATCAGTGGATTGCAGTAATTGCATAATACTTTTCTAATAATGACGACGCATAAATGCTGATTTAATTTCTTTTTTTGCTAGTAGATTTACGTCGCACCGACACAGATAGGTCTTATGGCGATGATGGGATATGAAAGGGCTAGGAAGTGGAAAGAAGCGGCCGTGGCCTTAATTAAGGCACAGCCCCAGCATTTGCCTGGTGTGAAAATGGGAAACCACGGAAAAACATCTTCAGGGCTGCCAACAGTGGGATTCGAACCCACTATCTCCCGGATCCAAGCTCACAGCCGCCCGCCTCTAACCGCACGGCTAACTCGCCCGGTCGCTGAGTTAATTTGTTTGCAAGAACCGCATTATAAAAAACGGACTGAAATATCACTCTCAGGTGTTTTTGTATTTATTCTTATTCTTATTCTTATTATTGATAACACTTATTAATTGCATTCACTCCATTACGAGTTAAAGGTAACATGGGCAATGCAAATATTTACTATTTTCGGTGTATATATATATTTTCCTTCTTATTTCCCGGTTATTTTCTCGCACAATTGAAGTCATAGGTAATTTTAGTGGCATTTTTTGGCATTTATCAGGTCATATAAACCCGGGGCCTGTTGAAGAAGGCCCATTGGTTTCCCGGACGGCCTTCTATCACGTTGAACGTGTGAGGAGATGGGTTCCCTTGCCACACCGCGGTGCACCGCCGACTCAAGGCATAGACCACGTCCCTTGTGTTGACACCATCTTCCCGTCAAATCAGTGACACATTCCACTCTTTAAGAATTTGTTTACGTAATCATGTACCATACGAATAGTAATTAGTGGGACGTAAATACAAATTACATTATTACTGAGTGACACTGACCTAAATAAATACACAGTCTCAGCAACTGCGTCGTGTGTAAATGGGAAAGAATGGAACACAATCTTCAGAGCTGCCGACAGTGGGGTTGGAACCCTCTATCTTCCTAGCACATGCTGCGGGACCCAAACCACGCAGCCAAACAGGCGTATATTGCACCCATAAGTGAATGTGCGTAATTAATGCATAAATTAAATGTTCAATTTTTCGCATATGAGAATACAGCAGTAGGCTGGGAAAAGATTGCAGTCCCACAGAGCAACTGCCAGGCGCCGTTCAGATTGGAAAATAAATCCACAGAATACGTTTTAAGGCACGGACAGGATGAAGCTAGCCTGAGTGGTACTTCCAATTATGTTTTATGATACCGACGGGAAGTGAAAGTTTTCTATTCAGTTCCCACGTGAATCCGCACGTTGGAATGTACTTGGCCCAGAAGAGTGAGTGAGACACGAATAATACCCGTCATCCCTTAGCAGAAAATGGAAGAACCCAAACTACCAGGAGCGCGAACGTCTCAGCCAATCACAAAATTGCAAATTTTAATGTCTTGTCATAGCGGGAATCTACAGCTAGTATTTCGCGATTTGGTGCCCGAAGTAGCTGTAAAATATTGTGTCCTGACTTCCAAGTAATATTTAAGGATTTATCAGTGCAAGTGTGTGGTTAATCAGTGGCTAAATAAGAAATCTTCAACTTTTCATGGAAGAGTGGAATCGCCCAGGAAGTGAACCGTCATGGCGGGAAGACGCCATGCTCTGACAGAAAATAGGGCCACTGACGCGCGCCGTCGTATGAATTAACCTGTGATCGTTTCTCATAACGCAATGTAACACATAAATCGGACCAGAATTAGGAAGGTTTTGAACACATTTTCTAAAATTGTAACCTACGGACACATGATAAATCGGTCCCAAGGGCAGGATTATTACGCCACATCCCTTCCACAGGACTATTTTCGAAGTGGGGGAGGACTGTTTACAAAAACGGAGACACCAGGGTGGTGAACCTCAGTCTCGTAGAGAACCTCAGTCTTGTACGAAATCTCACTCTCATGGTAATCCTGAGTAGGCTTGCACGAAATCGCAGTCTTGTAGTGAATCGCAGTCCTGTGAGAATTCGCCGTCTTGGAAGAATCTTCATTGTCTTACACAGTAGTTGACATCCGAGTGAGTAATGTATTTATTTGTGAGAGTAATATCTTAGCCGAAAATGAACACTTTGACAAACTTTTATTCAACTTTAGATTATGCAGATATAATCAGGCAATTAAATTAACAAATGACAATGGTAGTTATATTCTCAACACTTGCCATGAATGAACTTAAGGTGCTAGGACCGAGGTGAACATTGAATCTCGTCGTAACACGTAGATGCATCACATTTTCCCTGTTTCACGTGTAGCTTGTATATTTCGTGGAAAAGTCATATGTTGGAGAACGATTATTATAAAATTCTCCACATCATTGAGAACATTACATGTAATTTTTCCACACTCTCATAGAACTATTATTGCAAGTGAGATATTTGGGAGCAGAATTAGTCCAGCCAGTTACAGGGAGAAAAACTTTGTTTTCATAATTGGAATGCTGCCGTAGTAAGACCTTGAGTTCAGTGTCATGGTCAGAGAAGGTGAATAACCAATAATCCTTTACACAAACAATCCGAGAAGGGTGAGAGAGAGGCAACAGCAGGCAGGTAGCGGAGTCCAGACTTTCGACTTCACGTCAGGTGATCAATGCAGTGTCATTGAATATTCTTCGTAGGAGTGTTAAAATGCGAGTGTTAATATAAATATGGACGTGTGCAACGATATTGTAAATGCATCAAGTTTGCGTGTGTGACCTCTTGGATAACATCAGCTTGAAGATGAAATACTAATTCGTCATGACGGTGTCCGGAGGATGATCTGACCTGCCTCCAGCACAAATAAGGTAAATGAGCAAAATATAAATATGTAAACAAGTAAGGCTATGAACAGTCGATGATCAAAAATGTAGTTTAGAAGTTTAGATAGGACTGTAAATAATTCACGGATCGGATAGTAATGATAAAATTAGGATTATAATAATAATAATAATAATAATAATAATGATAATAATAATAATAATAATAATAATAATAAATAAGTGTTAGCGTGTGTTACTTGCGCAGTTTTCTTTTAATGTAAGTCATTTTGACATGTGAGAATCCTATTTTACTAAGAAATTTACATACGGTGTAGTGCAGATTTTTAAAGTGATGATAATGATAATAGTTGTGGTAATGGGCGGTATTTTTGTTGACATTTTGATTTTGTGGATGCTGCCATGTTAGTTTAAATGTTTATTTTTGCTATTAGCGCATTAGGTTTATTATTTCATGTTCTGTAATCATTATTCAGATGACCGTTTCCGGTAGCTCTCATAATTTGTATCTCGCGACGATGGTTGATACGAGAAGATTTAATTTCTTTATGTAACGTGGTTACACAGATCGATAGCCGTGTTTTGGAGAGGCAATCTCGTTATTTCAGTTATTTAATTAGTGACAGGAAGCCATTGATAAGTTAGCTCTGATATTGTCATAAGATGTGAAACGGTAGATGATCAAAGTAACGAGCAAAGTAATAGTAATATCCCTGATGTTCTGTGGTGAGAAATGGAAAATGTGATATTTGGACCATGTTATTAATAGTGTCGTATAAATGGATGCGTGAACGACAGAGTTATTTCGCACGCCGGATACGAGCGAGGCCGTATTATGAGTTACTACGTCGAGAATATTGATGAATAAATAGAATTGAGAGATGAATTATTTAACCGAGAGTGTTAAATATATGACGACATGTGTTATGGTTGTAGGCGGAAAGCCTGTAGAGCTTCAAATAATTTCCAGGGAAAGTAAATGCTCGGAAAATATGCAATTGAGAGCCCGAGATAAGTTGTGCACAGAGCGACTGATCAATGCGTGTTTCGACAGTCAAGTCTAATCATTGATGACATGTAATGCGAATAATTATTGTCCGTAAAGATTGAATAAGGTCATGTCCAGACATTTTAGTCTGAGGTTAGAAGGTTGCCATCAAATTCTCATAATTTTTGCTACTTGGATCAGGGTAACATTTTATGCTTCTTCATTGCGCATATTTATTTTTTTTTGTTAAATTTTATTTGGCAGCGATTTTTGGGATCTAGATTTTTATTATGATGTCATTTCTTTATATATATTTTGTCACCGTATTATTTTAAATCTGATACGTGAATTGCGTTTGATTTAATGTCTGTAAATAGAATAGAATAGGCGTAGTCAGATTATTTCAATTTCAGTATTTCTTAGGAGCTTGTTTCTCCATTGACATGTTCATTTATGTAAATAAGATTTCATGTGTTAGGGTAAGAGATCATCGATTAGTTCATAGTCAAAAATATAGTAGTGGGATGCTCATATAAAAGGAGGTCAGTAATCACCAAGTCTTAAAATCCACTACATTTCAGTTAGGCAAATGAAGCGATCTTTAATAAGCAGTTGTATCACAAGTGCCGTAAATGAATGACATAAATTAGATGAGATCTGCCTCCATCTAGAGTTGGTACCACACAAATATGCGTGCACAATGAAAATGCAGACAGCGGAAAACTAGGTAAAGTTGTGTTTGAGTCATCAGTCCATAGACTGGTTTGATGCAGGGCTCCATGCCACCCTATCCTGTGCTAACCTTTTCATTTCTACGTAACTATTGCATCCTACATCTGTTCTAATCTGTTTGTCATATTCATACCTTGGTCTACCCCTACCGTTCTTGCCACCTACACTTCCTTCAAAAACCAACTGAACAAGTCCTGGGTGTCTTAAGATGTGTCCTATAATTCTATCTCTTCTTCTCGTCAAATTTAGCCAAATCGATCTCCTCTCACCAATTCGATTCAGTATCTCTTCATTCGTGATTCGATCTATCCATCTCACCTTCAGCATTCTTCTGTAACACCACATTTCAAAAGCTTCCATTCTCTTTCTTTCTGAGCTAGTTATCGTCCATGTTTCACTTCCATACAATGCCACGCTCCACACAAAAGTCTTCAAAAACATCTTTCTAATTCCGATATCAATGTTTGAAGTGAGCAAATTTCTTTTCTTAAGAAAGCTCTTCCTTGGTTGTGCTAGTCTGCATTTTATGTCCTCCTTACTTCTGCCATCGTTAGTTATTTTACTACCCAAGTAACAATATTCATCTACTTCCTTTAAGACTTCGTTTCCTAATCTAATATTTCCTACATCACCTGCCTTCGTTCGACTGCACTCCATTACTTTTGTTTTGGACTTATTTATTTTCATCTTGTACTCCTTACCTAAGACTTCATCCATACCATTCAGCAACTTCTCGAGATCTTCTGCAGTCTTAGATAAAATAACAATATCATCGGCAAATCTCAAGGTTTTGATTTCCTCTCCTTGGACTGTGATTCCCTTTCCAAATTTCTCTTTGATTTCCTTTACTGCCTGTTCTATGTAAACATTGAAAAGGAGAGGGGACAAACTGCAGCCTTGCCTCACTCCTTTCTGGATTGCTGCTTCTTTTTCAAAGCCCTCGATTCTTATCATTGCAGACTGATTTTTATACAGGTTGTAGACAATTCTTCGTTCTCGGTATCTGATCCCTATCATCTTCAGAATCATAAATAGCCTGGTCCAACCAACATTATCGAATGCCTTTTCTAGATCTACGAATGCCATGTACGTGGGCTTGTCCTTCTTGATTTGATCCTCTAAGATCAGACGTAAAGTCATGATTGCTTCACGTGTTCCTACATTTCTTCTGAATCCAAATTGATCTTCCCCCAACTCAGCTTCAACTTGTTTTTCCATTCTTCTGTAAATAATACGTGTTAAAATTTTGCAGGCATGAGATACTAAACTAATGGTGCGGTAGTTTTCACACCTGTCAGCACCGGCTTTCTTGGGAATAGGTATAACAACATTCTGCCGAAAATCGGATGGGACTTCTCCTGTCTCATACATCTTGCACACTAAATGAAATAACCTTACCATGCTGGTTTCTCCTAAGGCAGTCAGTAATTCAGAGGGAATATCATCAATTCCAGGTGCCTTGTTCCTATTTAGGTCACTCACAGCTCTGTCAAACTCTGACCTCAAAATTGGGTCTACCATTTCATCAGCATCAACAGCCTCTTCATGTTCCAGAACCAAATTATCTACATCGTTACCTTGATACAACTGTTGGATATGCTCGTGCCATCTTTCTGCTTTGTCTTCTTTCCCTAGAAGTGGCTTTCCATCTGAGCTCTTAATATTCATGCACCTAGATTTCCTTTCTCCAAAGGTTTCCTTGATTTTCCTGTACGCAGCATCTACCTTTCCCAGGACCATACAGCCTTCGACATACTTGCACTTCTCCTTCAGCCATTCTTCCTTAGCTACCTTGCACTTTCTATCCACTTCATTCTTTAATCGCCTGTATTCTTTTCTGCCCTCTTCATTTCTAGCATTCTTGTATTTTCGTCGTTCATCAATCAGGTCTAGTATCTCCTGAGTTATCCACTGATTCTTAGTTGATCTTTTCTTCCTTCCTAACATTTCTTCAGCAGCCCTACTGACTTCATTTTTCATGACTCTCCACTCTTCCTCTACTGTGTTTCCTTCGGCCTTTTCATTTAGTCCTTGTGCAACATGTTCCTTGAAACAATCCCTCACACTCTTTTCTTTCAACTTGTCTAGATCCCATCTTTCTGCATTCTTTCCTTTCTTCAATTTCTTCAACTTCAGATGGCATTTCATGACCAACAAGTTGTGGTCACAGTCCACGTCTGCTCCTGGGAAAGTTTTGCAATCCAACATCTGGTTTCTGAATCTCTGCCTAATCATAATGAAGTCTATTTGATACCTTCCAGTGTCTCCAGGTCTCGTCCACGTATACAGCCGTCGTTTGTGGTGTTTGAACAAAGTATTGGCGAGGACTAAATTATGATCAGTGCAGAATTCAACCAGCCGACTTCCTCTTTCGTTTCTTTGTCCCAATCCAAATTCTCCTACTGTGCTAACTTCTCTTCCTTGGCCTACCACTGCATTCCAGTTTCCCATCACAATTAGATTCTCGTCACCTTTGACATATTGTATTAAATCTTCTATCTTCTCATATATTCTTTCAATTTCTTCATCATCCGCTGAACTGGTAGGCATATAGACCTGCACTATTGTGGTGGGCATTGGTTTGGTGTCTATCTTGGCGACAATAATTCTTTCACTATGCTGGTCGTAGTAGCTTATCCGCTGGCCTGTTTTTTTATTCATTATTAAACCAACTCCTGCATTTCCCCTGTTTGATTTCGTGTTGATAATTCGGTAGTCGCCGGACCAAAAATCCTGTTCTTCCTGCCAACGTACTTCACTTATACCAACTACATCTAACTTTAGCCTATCCATCTCCCTTTTCAGATTCTCTAACCTACCACAACGATTCAAACTTCTAACATTCCACGCTCCGACTCGCAGAATGTCAGTATCCATCTTCCTGATGATCGCCCCCTCTCGTGTAGTCCCCACCCGGAGATCCGAATGGGGGACCAGTTTACCTCCGGAATATTTTACCCGGGAGGAAGCCATCATCAGTACATCATTCATACAGAGAGAGCTGCATGTCCTCGGGAGGTAGTTACGGCTGTAGTTTCCCGTTGCTTTCAGCCGTGTAGCAGTATCAACACAGCTAAGCCATGTTGAGTATTATTACAAGGCCGCATCAGTCAATCATCTAGACTGCCGCCCTTGCAACTACCGAAAGGCTGCTACCCCCCTTTCGATGAACCATTCGTTAGTCTGGTCTCTCAACAGATACCCATCCGATATGGTTGCACCTGCGGCTCGGCTATCTGCATCATTGGGACACGCAAGCCTCCCCACCGCGGCAAGGTCACATGGTTCGCAGAGTTAATGATGTAAAGGGATCGGTTTCATTTCAGATGTAAACCTGAGGCACTTGGCCTAATTAAATTAAGTAATTTTAAGAGTCCAGACTATCACAGCTAAGTAAATGAGGTTTAACAAATTAAATGAGTGGTGGTAGCACTCAGGTGTTCAGTTCAGTAAAAATTTCCTTGTTTTCAGCCACAAGCAGTTTAAACATGTGGCAAAGATTATATAACAGAAAAGGTACAATGTTCATGGTTGTTTTCCTTTTCTCTCTTTTCGTCATTATTACACATGGTCAGTGTATTTTGTTATTATTTTAGAGTGGGGTGCTTCCCAAATGAATTTAAACATGAGTTAAATATTTGACAGACACCTTAACGTCAATGTCAATTGGATGGATTAATAAATTAATTAATTACTGTTTTTATTGTGAGATGACATTTTCAAGGTATTATAAATCATTCATTCAAATGAGACTATATTTCTGACCAGTGTTTAAATGTGGTCACGTCATCGTCATGGAGACAGTGGTTCGATGTAATTCAGAGCACTAAAATTTAATCGACATGCAGTTGAGAATTTATTAAGGCAAATAATTAATTTATTGTAATGCAGATCTTTCAATTGTTTTAAATCTGAATTTCATTTCACATCATTTTATTATACACCAGTTTACTTTCATAATTTCACTTTGCAAAAATTTTGTTGAATACACCGTTTTATTTATTTCAATTTTAATTCAGTCTTTGGGTACCGTTATTTAATAGTTTAGTTTACCCCATCTTTCATTTCCTCACCCCCCGATCGACGTGTGGCCCTTCAACCCGAGGGATCGAAGGACGCACCACCCTTGAGGAAGAAGAGTCTACATGCGAAGGTGGGTATTTTTTAAATGTCATTATTTTCAGGAGCAGCCGGCGCACGTATCAAGAAAGAAGACCACCGTATTTGGGTGCCTTTAAAAAGGGCACAATATATACATTGATCTGCCAATAGGATTGTTGCCCAGCGTATACTGGAGCATAATGTGATAAATGAGATGGTTCCTTGGCACTCGTGATACAGTTCGTTCCCTTCCAAATCCAGTATTAGCTTCATATTTGAATCATGTGTTTTAAACAACTGTGACCATGCTGTTATCAGTTTCACTATCATTTTATACCAAACCAAACCAAACCAAACCAAACCAAACCAAACCCCATGGCACTACAGCCCTTGAAGGGCCTTGGCCTGCCAAGCGACCGCTGCTCAGCCACAAGTCCTGCAGATTACGAGGTGTCGTGCGGTCAGCACGGCCAATCCTCTCGGCCGTTATTCTTGGTTTTCTAGACCGGATCATTTGATACACAGATATTAAAATCAATAAATCAATCAATCAATCAATCAATCAATCAATCAATCAAAGCACCACGAATCTGTATTTAGGGCTGTCACTCAGATGGCAGATTCCGTATCAGTTTTTTGCCTAGTCTTTTCTTAAATTAATTCAAATAAGTTTGAAATCTATTTGCAGTATCATCTACATATATTAACAGAATCATATTTCCGTATTATCTACTTCTCTCCGCGCCAGTTTTTATACTTATTACAGTACTTCCATACAATGCGGCATTGAAGATGAGCAAATTCATAGATACATTTGCAAGTTGTAAAACTACTTTTGACGTGAGTAAATGTAAAAGCTTTTGTTGTACCACCTGTAATGCCACCAAAGCCATACATACATCAAGTGCATGATGCTGTTAACCACAATGTCCCAACATAACGCAAGGAAACTCCGGCATATGCGTTGCTCGGGCTACTCTCCCTAGGAGTTTAGTTTACTACTGCAGTACCTTATTTCCCGAAGTCCGGCTCCGTGACTGACTGATCAGCGTCTTGAACATCGGATCTAGCAGTCCTAGGTTCGATTCCCGGCCAAATCAACGGATTTTAATCGAGAACGTTTGGCTCGCGTAATATACAAGTAATTTAGAATGTAGTGTGCTTATTTTATTATTGTAAAATATTTGTGTAGTACTGGTGTAGTAGAAGTATCCGTAGAAACTCTTACTAAAATTATGTTGTTGTAATTAGGATAGGCTTAATTGCAGTTTGGAATTGTGTAGTTCTTGTGTATTACTTTCGATATTCAGTAATTAACATCAGTTTTTATCCTGTTAGAGGTTGTAGGATAAAAAATAGAGTACGACTAAGTAGTATTGTAGTGTAGTCGTATATTAATTACTGTATTGTTGTGTGATCTTTGAGTACTATCCCAGAGAATATATACCTCCGTTTTTTTATTTTTTGCAAATAAGTTATTTTATTTTTATTTTCATTTTTCTATAAGAATGGCTAAGGAGCGCGAGTGTACGAACTGTGGGTGTGGCGAGGCACTGAGGGGTATGAGGGAGGAGTTGGAGAGTTTGAGGGAGATAATTAGGATTCTCACAGAAGACAGGAAGGAAGATAGGACTCCCTCAAACAATGTACAGGTTACAGTAGGTGTACAAGAGGGAGTGGAAGGAAAGGGGGGGAGTTTTAGAAGACAGGTGGTCTAATGTTCTAAGGGGAAGGAGATTGCAGGTTAAGGACTCTATTCAGGATCAGAATTCAGGACAGGTGTCTGTGCGAAATCGGTACGAGTCACTCCAGGTAGAACAACAGAGGGAAGATGAGGGACAGGGAACTGTTGCTGAGATGTGTGGAAGTAGGAGGAAGGGAAAAGGTAGGAAAGGGAAATGTAGAGTAGAGGATAGGAAAAGACAGGTGGAACAGGGTCATGGGAAGGAGAAAAGGGAGGAGGAAATAGCTTCTGCAGCTATCAGGAATGATAGGGCTGACCAGGAGGGGAGGGGATCAAAAGAGGTGGGTAGGGTTGAGGCTCTGGTCATGGGGGATTCCATCGTTAGACACGTGGGGAAAGTGTGTGGAGGAAAGGGAACCAGGGTAGAATGCTATCCAGGAATTAGGTTGAGGCAGATGTTGAGGAAAGTAGAAGAGAGGGAGGAGGAGAAGCAGAAGGTGGTAGTGTTTCAGGTTGGTACCAACAACGTAAGGCAAGCTGATATAAGTACCAACATAGTTGGAGATGTGTGGGATCTGGTAAATGCAGCACGGGTGAAGTTTAAGAAAACGGAGATTGTTATTAGTGGAATACTGTGTAGGAGGGATACTGACTGGAGGGTGATTGGGGATTTAAATGAGACTATGGAGTGGCTATGTGGGAAACTGGGAGTGAAATTTCTAGATCCTAATGGGTGGGTAGGAGATAGGGATCTGCGCTCTGATGGCCTTCACTTAAACCGCAGTGGTACGTATAAGTTAGGAAATTTGTTTGGAAGGGTAATAGGGAGGTACATTCAGGGAAACGGGGTGGCCTAGGGAGCGGTGATAAGGGAACAAGGAACTGGAAATCAAGTGGGGATGATATAAAATTGTTAGTGTTGAACTGTAGAAGTATTGTAAAGAAAGGAATAGAATTAAGTAATTTAATAGATGTATATTTACCAGATATTGTAATAGGAGTTGAATCATGGCTGAGAAATGATATAATGGATGCAGAAATTTTCTCACCGCACTGGAGTGTGTATCGTAGAGACAGGATAGGAATGGTGGGAGGGGGAGTATTCATTCTGGTGAAAGAAGAATTTGTAAGCTACGAAAAAATTAAAGATGAGACACATGAAATTCTATGTGTAAGGCTCATTTCTAAAGTTAATAGGCAACTTGATATATTTGGAGTGTACAGACCGGGAAAGGGTAGCACTGACGCGGATTCGGAATTATTTGATAGGATAGTCGGCTATGTGGGAAACGACATGGAAAGAAATGTGATTGTAGCGGGAGATCTGAATTTGCCAGATGTCAATTGGGAAGGAAATGCGAACGACAGGAAGCATGAGCAACAAATGGCAAATAAGTTAATATGGGAAGGACAGCTGATTCAGAAAGTGATGGAACCAACCAGAGGGAAAAATATCCTGGATGTGGTGCTGATAAAACCAGATGAGCTCTATAGGGAAACAGAAGTAATAGGTGGTATTTGTGATCATGAAGCTGTTTTTGTCGTAGTAAAAATAAATGTGATAGAAAGGAAGGTCTTAAAAGTAGGACTATTAGGCAGTACCATATGGCAGATAAAGCAGGCATGAGGCAGTTTCTAAAAAGTAACTATGATCGGTGGAAAAAGGTAAATAAAAATGTAAACAGACTCTGGGATGCGTTTAAAGAAATTGTTGAGGAATGCAAAACCAGGTTTGTACCTTTAAGGGAGGTAAGGAATGGTAAAGACCCACCTTATTATAATAGAGAAATAATGAGACTAAGAATGAGTTGCAGACTGGAAAGAAATAGAGTTAGAAATGGCTGTGGAAGTAAGGAGAAATTGAAGGAACTTACTAGAAAATTGAATCTAGCAAAGAAGCCAGCTAAGGATAACATGATGGCAAGCATAATTGGCAGTCATACAAATTTTAGTAAAAAATGGAAGGGTATGTATAGGTATTTTAAGGCAGAAACAGGTTCCAAAAAGGACATTCCAGGAATAATAATTATTAATGAACAAGGGGAGTGTGTATGTGAGGAACTTCAATAGGCAGAAGTATTCAGTCAGCAGTATGTAAAGATTGTTGGTTACAAGGAAACTGTCGAGATAGAGGAGGAGACTAAGGCCAATGAAGTATTAAAATTTACATTTGCTAACAATAACATTTACAATAACATACAAAAGTTAAAAACTAGAAAAGCGTCTGGAATTGATAAGATTTCTGGGGATATACTAAAGACAATAGGTTGGGATATAGTACCATATCTGAGGTACTTATGTGATTATTGTTTGGTCGGAGGAGCTATACCAGATGAATGGAGAGTTGCTATTGTAGCCCCTGTGTATAAAGGAAAGGGTGATAGACATAAAGCTGAAAATTACAGGCCAGTAAGTTTGACATGCGTTGTATGTAAGCTTTGGGAAGGCATTCTTTGTGATTATATTAGACATGTTTGTGAAATTAATAACTGGTTCAATAGAAGGCAGTTCGGTTTTAGGAAAGGTTAGTCCACTGAAACTCAGCTTGTAGGATTCCAGCAAGATATAGCAGATATCATGGATTCTGGAGGTCAAATGGACCGTATCGCGATTGACCTGTCTAAAGCATTTGATAGGGTGGATCATGGGAGACTACTGGCAAAAATGAGTGCAATTGGACTAGACAAAAGAGTGACTGAATGGGTTGCTATATTTCTAGAAAATAGATCTCAGAGAATTAGAGTAGGTGAAGCTTTATCTGACCCTGTAATAATTAAGAGGGGAATTCCTCAAGGCAGTATTATCGGACCTTTATCTTTCCTTATATATATAAATGATATGAGTAAAGTAGTGGAATCGGAGGTAAGGCTTTTTGCGGATGATGTTATTCTGTATAGAGTAATAAATAATTTACAAGATTCTGAGCAACTGCAACGTGACCTCGATAATGTTGTGAGATGGACAGCAGGCAATGTTATGTTGATAAACGGGGTTAAATGTCAGGTTGTGAGTTTCACAAATAGAAAAAGTCCTCTGAGTTTTAATTACTGCGTTGATGGGGTGAAAGTTCCTGTTGGGGATCATTGTAAGTATCTAGGTGTTAATATAAGGAAAGACCTTCATTGGGGTAATCACATAAATGAGATTGTAAATAAAGGGTACAGATCTCTGCACATGGTTATGAGGGTGTTTAGGGGTTATAGTAAGGATGTAAAGGAGAGGGCATATAAGTCTCTGGTAAGACCCCAACTAGAGTATGGTTCCAGTGTATGGGACCCTCACCAAGATTACCTGATTCATGAACTGGAAGAAATCCAAAGAAATGCAGCTCGATTTGTTCTTGGCGATTTCCGACAAAAGAGTAGCGTTATAAAAATGTTGCAAAGTTTGGGTTGGGAAGAATTGAGAGAAAGAAGAAGAGCTGCTCGACTAAGTGGTATGTTCCGAGCTGTCAGCGGAGAGATGGCGTGGAATGACATTAGTAGACGAATAAGTTTGAGTGGCGTTTATAAAAGTAGGAAAGATCACAATATGAAGATAAATTTGGAATTCAAGAAGATAAACTGGGGCAAATATTCATTTATAGGAAGGGGAGTTAGGGATTGGAATAACTTACCAAGGGAGACGTTTAATAAATTTCCAATTTCTTTGAAATAATTTAGGAAAAGGCTAGGAAAACAACAGATAGGGAATCTGCCACCTGGGCGACTGCCCTAAATGCAGATCAGGATTGATTGATTGATTGATTGATTGATTGATTGATTGATTGATTGATTGATTGATTGATTGATTGATTGATTGATTGATTGATTGATTGATTGATTGATTGATTGATTGATTGATTGATTGATTGACAGGGCATTTGTACTATTACCAACGTTCTTGCTACTCCCTCTCAACACTATCCTCCTAAGTAACCCGAGGTTTCTTGTGCACGGCAAACGCCGTTCACTCTCGTCGGGATGCCTTCGTTTTACAAAGGCTACAGCAGCCGCGCGGAATTATCATGATTACTGTAACTTCCAAATCTCCCTCGGTTTGTACTACATGTGTTTAGATGTTCTTTCTGCTTGTCTTGTATTCCAATTTCAACATTTTACTGTTATTCCTCCAAACCATCGATATTGTCTATCTTACGGCTTCATTTCTTCTTATTTAACTACCATTATTTCATTATCACGATAAAGATGTGTCGTATAATACTAGAACTCGTTAGATATTCCTTTATACATGTAGCAAGACAGGAACAATATCTTCTTTTCCCGTTATCATAGACTCAAGGAACTGTATAGGTTGGCAGCGGTGTTGAAACAACTGAACCTGTACGATATCTGAAGCAACGAGATATGCGGTCTATACATGGATAGTTTAGATGTACTGTAAAAAAGGCAACTCCCTTGAGTTATAATACTGACCAGGAAAAGTAGTAGAAAGAGCCAGCTGTACTTCAACCTGGCTCAGTCAACTAGAAAATGAAACTCAGGAAAGTAAGGAATTTCAAGTTACCCAATTGGAACAGTCAAGTTTTAGGGAGGAAGGGGGTCTGAGATTGCTCTTGGTAAACTGTCAGAGTGTAGTAAATAAACAATTAAAATTCGGTACATTGATGGAATCTTATGAGACTGATGTGGTGATAGTAGTGGAATCGTAGTTGAGAGAAGGGGTGGGTAATAGAGAATTATTTCCAGAAGGGTACACAGTCTATCGTAGACACCGAGGAGATAAAAAGGGATGGGGGTGTTTATTCTGGTGAAGGAAACTTATTGTTCACATGAATGGTTTACCGATGAAAGTGATGAAATATTAGGGATAAAATTGGTTTGTGATAATATGAAGGAGGTGGGAATTATAGGAACATACAGGCCTGGAAGAGAGGAAATAGACAGGGAAATATTTGAGAAAATAATATATTATACTCATAAAAACAATAATATTGATATGAGGCTGTAATTGAAAACCAAAACAGAAGATAGAGAGGGAGAGACACACAGGGAAACAAGAAGCTTCTCATTCACAAATGAAGATATTTTCAGAGAAATCCAACTGCTTCAGCAAGGAAAAGCAGCAGGAAGTGATCAAATTACTGGGGAGGTGTTAAAGACAATGGGGTGGTACATAGTGCCTTGGGCCAATGACCTTCGATGTTAGGCCCCTTAAAGCAACAAGCATCATCATCATCATAGTGCCTTATTTAAAATTTCTCTTTGACTTGTCATAAATAACAGTGTAATACCAAAGGAATGGAGGAAATCTATAATAATACCAATTTATAAAGGAAAGGGTGATAAAAGGAAACCAGAGAACTACAGATCAATCAGCCTGACCAGTATAGTTTGTAAAATACTGGAGAGTTTAATATCAAAATACTTCAGAGGGATATGTGATGATAAAAATTGGTTCATGTGGAGCCAGTATGGATTTAGAACGAAATTTTCTTGTGAGGCACAAGTGGTGGGATTTCAGCAGGACATATCAGATCAATTGGATTCAGGAGGCCAGTTAGATTGCATAACCATAGATCTTTCCAGATCCTTGATAGAGTGGAACATGGAATATTACTAAAGAAATTGGAGGGAATAGGATTGGATGTAAGGGTTACACGTTGGATAAAAGCATTTCTAAATTCAAGGGTTCAGAAAGTCAAAGTAGGAAACAATGTATCGCAGGAAGAGAAAGTTTGGAGGGGAATTGTACAGGGTAGTATAATCGGTCCGTTACTTTTTCTTAATATATGTAAATGATTTAGGGAATAATATAACATCAAAAATAAGATTGTATGCAGATGACATAATTGTTTATAGGGAAATAAATAACATTGAGGATTGTTTAGAATTACAAAGGGACCTTGAGAGTATCCAACAATGGGTTGAAGAGAATAATATGAAGGTTAATGGAGGCAAATCAACTGTTACATCATTTACAAACAGGAGCTTTAAAACTGAATTTGAATATACTTTGGATGAAGTAGTTATCCCAAAAGATGGCAAGTGCAAATACTTAGGTGTGAGATTTGAAAGTAATTTGCACTGGAAGGGTCATGTTGATGACATTGTTGGGAAAGCATACAGATCGTTACATGTCATAATGAGGCTACTTAAAGGATGCAAGAAAGAATTAAAAGAGAAAAGTTACTTAAGTATGGTTCGTCCATTACTGGAATATGCAAACAGTGTTTGGGATCCTCACCATGAATACCTAATAAAAGAAACAGATAGTGTGCAGAGGAAAGCAGCAAGATTTGTAACAGGGGATTCCAGGAGAAAGAGTAGTGTATCAGAAATGTTAAAGGAACTTGGGTGGGAAACTTTAAGTAAGAGAAGGGAGAACACTAGACTTATGGGATTATATAGAGCCTTTACAGGAGAAGAAGCATGGGGAGATATCCGTGAGAGGCTTCAGTTGGAAAACAATTATATCTGCAGGACTGACCACAAATATAAAATTAGAAGGAATTTTAGCAGAAGCGATTGGGGTAAATTTTCATTCATTGGGAAGAGTGTGAAGGAGTGGAACAGTTTACCAGGGGTAGTGTTTGATCCTTTTCCAAAATCTGTACAGATATTCAAGAAGAGAATAAACAGCAACAGAGAAAATAAATTAAATGTTAGAGGGCATTCGACCAGTGCAGGTTAATGTAAATAAAAATGTGTGTAAATAAATTAATTCCATCCACTGGTCTAAGGAGTTTGGACAGCCAAAGTAGGGGACTGCCTGTAGGGGTGAAGTACAGTGGGGACTTCGAGGGCCCTGGGACCGCTACTGTAGCTGTGAAGGCCCTTCAGGAACTCTGAAAAGTGGTGGCAAAAGGGGCTCTGGTTAAGACGCAGCAGGTCGTTATGCTACTTTTGTTAAAAAAAGTAAATAAATGCAATGTAAATTTTAATCTTATGCCAGTTGTATTGTATCATTTGAAGTAATTCCACAAACTGTATATGAGTTGACTATGTTTGCAAGTTTAGGAGATATTATATGTAGAATTTTGTAAATAATATAAATTTATTAAGGATGAGCTGTGTGTTTAATAGAAAAAATTGTATAATATTGTTTTATAGGAAAATTTTCTTCTCTTGTTAATTTAATATTTAGTGCTTGACAATAATGTATCTTAGTGTACCATTTGCCACCGAGGTAGACACCTCATTTGCAAATAAAGCGATTTTGATTTGATTTTGTTTAGCATCTGAGTAATTGAACGCTTTTGGCTGGTGCAGGCGGAAGAGGAATACCGATGAGCTGGTCACCCTACCGTAGATAACACTGGCTGAGAATGACTTCCATGAAAGTAGACTAGGCCTAGATGTGAATAGGGAAATCATCCCTTGCAAATCCACTGTCGCACAGCTGTTATAAATCTTAAAGGAAAACAATGTTGTTTCTTTAACGTTTGTTCTAACTGCTAACGGGATCAGCGGATGGGACAAAATTACTACAGGATTTCTTTAACCTGCAGGAAACCAGTGACACGGAGACGTCCTTAAATACAACAGAACTCAGCCAGCATCGAACTCGTTAACTTGGGAATAAAATACCACCGACGAACTGACTGTTAACTTAACTGTTTCTTAACTGTGGTTGTGTCCTTCAAGTCAAAGTCATATGAAGTACAAAAAAATCCAAAAATATAACATTCTTGCATCCATTGGTTTATAGCATGTGATGGAGAACCTAGGTGCAGTTCCTACCTGTTTAACCGTTTTCAGAGGGTTAGGTAAGGCCCGAAGTAGAAGTACCAGTACGCAGCCTTATGTACACGCCCTGGGAGAGAGAATTATCATGCTCTATCAGAATTCGAGAGATCTATTTTTGAGAACTCTGGTGCCCAAACTCCGGATATTTCAGTTAATAAATACATTTATGTTTCTTATATGTAATTATATTAACAATTAACGCCCAAGTGAAAGGTGAGTAATTTATTTATTTATTTATTTATTTATTTATTTTACCAGGCAGAGCTTATTACCAGCAGGTAGAAGGATGTGTGACTCAAGTCATTAACATAACCATCAACTCAGATTTTAGGAATACATCATCTCATTCCCTTTAAACCTTCCAACCACCATACATCAATACTTTCTACTCAAGGAGTCTCGTCATATAACAAGGGGTCATCGCCAAGCTTTCAGTTCACATTAACGCAGTAGCGTTCTCGGAATGTGTTTTCCTTAGTCTCTCACATTCCAACTGTATATGCCGCAGTGCTGCTCTTTGACACGAATGTTGGTGTACGTGGTGTTTGAACCAAAGGAACAGTGACACTTTGGTTGGTGAGCCCCCCACACCTCAATGCCGCTCAGAAAGTTTGACAATAGCGAATGAACAAGCAGCTATTCCGACCTCATCGTTAAGCGAAAAGCCGAGTACGAACACAATACACTGCTGGAGATGTCTCAGGACATTATGCCGTACGAAACCTGTGTGGTTTCGGTGTCGTGTGTTTCTTTATTCACTGGGTTGGGAAGTATGTGACTGTAAGTTTAATCTCGGGAAGATGCAGTGAAGAAAGCAGAAAATCACATTTAGGGTTTTAGGTCACTTCTCGTTGTTTCAGTTGAGTTCCCGAGTCTAAGCGTACCTGTTTTATGGAGTAGGCCTACCGAGGGAGTCGGCTACGCGATTTGGATAACGTAATTGTGGACTAGCATCCACCAGAATGTGGGTTGAACCCCACTGTCGGCAGCCCTGAACATGGTTTTCCATGGTTTCCAATTTTCACACCAGGCAAATCCTGAGGCTGAACCTTTTTTAATCCACGGTTGCTTTCTTTCCTAGTCTAAGCCCCGGACCTATCATATCACCTCTATAATTCTGGTGTGAAGTAAAATAAATAGCGTTACAAGGAACGTTAAATCATTGGTAGAGGCAGGTCAGTTGAACACGACGTGACTGTGTTCGACTAGTGTGGGGGAGATCAAGGAGCATTAAAAATAGGTGTTAATCACACCGAACGAAAGCACAAGGCGTGCTCTTTGTTATGCCAGAGGCAGCCTTGCGGTATTTCTCCTCCAAGAGAAGAACCTGAATTACAGAATGGAGATGATGTCCATGCTAAGGTTCAGTGACGCAGGAAAATGTACGTTATATCGTTCGGTGACATTACAAAATATAATTCATATATGTAGTCTCCGTGGCTCAGGTGGCAGCACACCGGCCTCTCACCGCTGGATACCGTGGTTCAAATCCCGGTCACTCGATGTGAGACTTGTGCTGGACAATGCGGAGGCGGGACAGGTTTTTGTCCGGGTACTCCGGTTTTCTCTGTCATCTTTCATTCCAGCAATAATCTCCACTATAGTTGTCATCTGTCAGTCATTAATCATTGCCCCAGAGGAGTGCGACAGGCCTCGGCAACCGGCACAATTCCTATCCTCGCCGCAAATTCATTCATCTCATCCCTGACCCGGTCATTGATTGCAAAACAGGTTGTAGGTTTTCAATTCATAAAAGCTATAAATTCTTTCAGTTCTGTTATATTTGATCTGCAATTACTAATAGGCCTATTATTTATTATCTGCATTGACAAAAGTATAATATCAACACTTAACTCGTACGTTAACGGTAAATATGAATATTTTAATGCACATTGTCTACTCAAAGGTGTTGTACAATTTACGCGACCGTATTGCATAGTAAGGTACGACTGTGAAATATTGAAGTACAATATTATTTATACCGTACATTAATCGTAAAATAATTAAAATCAATAATTTTCATTAGGTATTAGCAAGTCCTGTTGTTCATAGAAGGCAATAAGTCCTACTGCTTCAACTACAGCTATGCAATGAGTTCACGATGTAAGTAAATAAGTCGCAAGAATGTGCCAAAGTTTTTCCAGTGTTTCTACTTGAATCACTTTAGCGTAAGACCAGCCACTCGATAGATTCCATATTAGATCGATACGCAGGAGGAAATTCTTCTTCTTTCTTTCTTTCTTTCTTTCTTTCTTTCTTTCTTTCTTTCTTTATTTCTTAATCTGCTTATCCTCCAGGGTTGGTTTTTCCCTCGGACTCAGCGAGGGATCCAACCTATTCCGCCTCAAGGGCAGTGTCCTGGAGCTTCAGACTCTGGGTCGGGGGATAGAACTGGAGAGGATGACCAGTACCTCGCCCAGGCGGCCTCACCTGCTATGCCCAACAGGGGCCTTGGTGGGGGATGGGAAGATTGGAAGGGATAGACAAGGAAGAGGGAAGGAAGCGGCCGTGGCCTTAAGTTAGGTACCATCCCGGCATTTGCCTGGAGGAGAAGTGGGAAACCACGAAAAACCACTTCAAGGATGGCTGAGGTGGGAATTCAACCCACTCAATTGTTAATGTTATGCCTTTGTTCATAAAATAATAGAGGGACGTGATAGCTGAGTGACATCTTTGCTGTCTTCTCCGGAGTAAAAATAGAACAGAAATAATTTTAAATTAGTTTTAGAAAGAAGAAGAAAACATTATCTAACCCATACCTGACTGTTTCTTGCTAAACGATCCACTTCCTAAACTGTTAATAACTTTAGCTAGGCCGAGTGTCACAGACGGTGGCCTTTGAGCCCAAGTTGGCGGGTTTGATTCCGCTTCAGCCCAGTGACATTCGAAGGTGATAAAATACGCTATCCTTGCGTCTGTAGATTTACCGGCACATAAAAACCGCCTAACAGTCAAAATTCCGGCACCTCTCCGAAAATCTTAGAAAAGAGTAGTTAGAGGGGCGTAAAACTATTATTATTATTATTATTATTATTATTATTATTATTATTATTATTATTATTATTATTATTATTATTATTATTATTACAATTTCCTTTACGTCGCATCGACACAGATAGATCTTACGGCGATGATGGGAGGATGGGGGAGGAAAGGGCTACGGGTGGAAGGAAGCACCGTGGCCTTAATTAAGGTACAGCCTAGTGTGAAAATTAGAAACCATGGAAAACCATCTTCAGGGCTGCCGACAGTGGGGTTCGAATCCACTATCGCCCGAATGCACCTATAAGCAAAGAAGTCATTTATTTTAAGTGAGTGTCACACCAACCACAATTCAGTCTTAAATATCAGCATGGTACTGATTGGATAAATGCCGTTTCTTCTTTGAAAAGGTGCACCAGGACGAGTACAATGTTAATTTGCAATTTTCAAAAGGTCTACAATTTGGACTTGCACCTTTTTTTAAAGGACTGATTCAATGTATACGAGAACGAGTTGACTATGCAGTAAGAGCGAGGCAGCTGTAAGTTTGTACTCGGGAGATGACAGGTAAAAACCCCACCGTCGACAGCCCTGCATATGGTTTTCTGTGGTTACCCACTTTCACAGGTGTACGCGGGGGCTGTACCTTGGTTAAGCTACTGCCACTTCCTTTCCAGTCCTCTCCCTTTCTCATCCCATCGTCGCCGAACGTGTTAGAACAACGTGAAACTGTCAGAGAGAAACAAAAGCTTAATGACTAATGAGCAAAAGCTGAACGTGTAAGTGTTAGCAGAGGGAAAATATGCACAAATTTATCTAAGATCAGTCTGTAAACTATACAGTTAAATATTTTGTATGAAGATCTTAAACCTCCAACTGAAAGTCTGTGTTTCATTTAGGTTATTCAATAATTTCGATGTTGTACACTCAGCCACACAATAATTGGCCGGCAAAGGAATATTTAAGTACACATTTTCGAAACAAGAGGATATTCGTAAACTGTGGATTGCCGGTGGCCGAAGAGATGATACCTGGAATTCTACCACCCGCAGAATAATTATGTTCATCCTATTTCAAACCAGAGGATTTTGAAAGAAATTCGTCTTCTACTTCGGCCAATTTTTGGTGCAGTTGAGTAAACATGTAAATTATTTTAATTATTTAAAAAAATACTTCTCCACGCGCCTTCATGGCCGATACGATGAAAAAACGAACATTACTTACACACAAAACGATTTCTAGTATGCAACTACAATCGCACAGCACGACGAGAATCGAACAAATAAGCTCCTTCTTTCCATGGATTTGCTCTAATAAGAGGAAATACTGTAGATTGAAAGAATTTTTTTTTTGCTAGTTGCTGTACGTCGCACCGACACAGATAGGTCTTATGGCTACGATGGGACAGGAGAGGGCTAGGAGTGGGAAGGAAGCGGCCGTGGCCTTAATTAAGGTACAGCCCCAGCATTTGCCTGGTGTGAAAATGGGAAACCACGGAAAAACATTTTCAGTGCTGCCGACAGTGGGGTTCGAACCTACTATCTCCCGAATACTGGACACTGGCCGCACTTAAGCGACTGCAGCTTTCGAGCTCGGTGGGATTGAAAGAAAAAGAAAGTGTCAAGGAATGCATTATACGACGACTCACCACTAAGAAAGCACAAGGAAGAGGTTTCTGATTCTATTCCCATGGTGACGTCTGACTTTAGTTCTTTGCCAAGCAACTCTGCAGCAAGTACGTAATGTACATTGCACGATCAGAGCCGATGTCCGAGATAAAGCACCATAAAATAATAATAATAATAATAATAATAATAATAATAATAATAATAATAATAATAATAATAATAATAATAATAATAATGGGCTGCCTAGCAAAGGCGGTAAAGGCGTGCCTGCTTCACCCCGTCAGGAAGTTGCAAAACTGAAAAAGAAATAAGACTAGTTCACCATGTTTTTGCTAGTGTTATTCCTAGGAGCAAAGGCGCCCGGATGTAGGGCTAAGCACTCTGTCCCCCTTATTATCGAGCTGATGGTTAGTTGAAGCCTTCCACTCATCCACGGGCCTTCATGGCCTGTGTGGAGATGAAATTGTTTTGCTAATAATAATCATCACTATCATCATCATCATAATCCCATAGGACGATCTAACACACAAAGCATCCTTTTATTACCATTTATTTATTGCTAGTGGTTTAATATGGCACTAACACACGCCAGATGTTCAGAGAACATAGTTGGCAATCCCATGATTCTTCTTTGAAAGCGTCATAACGCCATCCTTTTGCGAATTAATTATGCGGAACTCCGTGTTCAGATATCTATCATGAGGAAACTCTTGTAACCAAGAGAATAAAAGCTACAATACGATATATCAATGATTGTCCTAGGATGCCTAGAAGACGAGCAGCATACTCCCACCCCCCGTATTATTGTAGTCATGTCACATGAGGGAAAAAACTCTTAAACAATTGTTTGAGTGAACTGAGAAACCAGGTACGTTATATGGAGTGACTTGGTAAAACGCTGTCAGAGTGGAGTAGGGGTAATGAATCAGTGAATTTTGAGGGCGAAGATACGCACGCCTAAGTAACCAGGCAAACAACAGAAGCCACTGTAAATCTTTATTCGGATAGTCGCTAAGTGAATCGCGAGTGATATTACCAGCGTAAAAGCAAGTTATGGTAAGCAGATCGAGTCCAGGTCGCTGTAAAACCGTATTCCCATGAAAGTGTTCATATGATTGACTCTGTTAACTGTCCGTGGTCAGCCACACGCCTGTGCGTTGTTTGAGTGAACTGGGAGACCAGGTACGTTATATGGAGTGACTTGGTAAAACTCTGTCAGAGTAGGGCTAACAGGCTAACATTCAGTGTTAGTAGACACAATATGATCACAGTATCGCGGAATATGAACTGTGTGTGCCGGTAAACGTACAGTGGGAAGGGATACTACCGTCCGGGAATTAATTTCCATGGTGGCCGGTGCGAATGATGCGGACGGGTGGTTGAGAGCCTTTAATTAGTAACACTTAAAAGCACATGCAATACGTGTTGAGTGACGAAGTGTCCCATTTATGATCGCAAGCACTGTATCCGCGGTGGCGTGCCAGATGCGACCGTGCCGCATGCGACCCGTGCCACTAGCGACCGCATAATCTGTAAACGTGCCGGATGCGACCGGCGTTGACAAGCAAATTGTCATTTGATAAGTTGTGTCATCACCCAAGATAAGGTAAGCTAAACGAATTGCAATGCCATTTCAATAAGTCCTATAAGCAGTTACTGCCACTACTTTTACATAACACTTATGGGGAAAACTCGTTTTACAACACGAAACATGGTGATGCGTTTACGTCTTTTCCCACCGGGCGAGTTGGTCATTGGGTTAGAGGCGCGCGCCCTAAGCTTGCATCCGGGAGATAGTGGGTTGGAATCCCACTGTCGGCAGTCCTGAAGATGGTTTTCCGTGGTTTCCCATGTTCACGCCAGGCAAATGCTGGGGCTGTACTTTAATTAAGACCAGGGCCACTTGCTTCCCATTTCCAGCCCTTTCATATCCCATCGTCGCCTTAAGACCTGTCTGTGTCGGTGCGACGTACTGCCACTAGCATAAAAAAGAATCCTAATTCACGGAAATTATTTACGACTTAGGCCTACTTACTTATCGTGTCCTATTAGTACCAGGAGTGTCCGAGGACGTGTTCGGCTTGCCTGGTGCAGGTCTTTCTACCTGACTCCCGTGGGCGGCCTGCGCGTATGGATGTGGGGTTATGATAATGAAGTAGGGAGAGATGAAACCCGGTTTCGGCACGTAGCCTACTCCTCTCGAATAATACCAAGGGGTCTGCTCAATGCTTTACGTCGCCACCCGACGGCCGAATCACCATCAACAGCACCATATCCCCTCACTCCATTTGAACACTGCGAAAAGGTTTGGATTTGAATCCAGGCTTTTGGCATGCAATCTAGTGATTAGAAATTGTCTACCTCCAACTTTCCTACCCTGCCGGCCAACATTCTGATGGTGATATTTTTTTCATCCAGGCTAAGTGGCTCAGACGGTTGAGATGCTGGTTTTCCTATTCCAACTTGGCAGGTTCGATCCTGGCTCAGTCCGGTGGTATTTGAACGTGCTCAAATACGTCAGCTTTGTGTCGGTGGATTTACTGGCACGTAAAATAAGTCATGCGGGACTAAATTCTGTCACCTCGGCGTCTCCTTAAACCATAAAAGTAGTTACTGGGACGTAAAGCCAGCAACATGATTACGGTATATTTTTCTTTGGACCAACGGCGCTCGAACCTGCTAACCACGGTGTCAGACTTTTATTTTAGAAAAGACCAAGTTAGCTACTTATAAGCTATCTGCCGCTTGGTGACAGCCCTTAATGCAGATCAATTGTAGTGATTGATGGGTCGCATGCGGCACGATGCTTATCTACTCGGTCGCAATTGGCACGAGAATGGCCGGGTCGCATCTGGCACGTAACGGTATCCGCATAGACTGCGTCATTAATTGTGCAACCATTTATAAGCGTGATAGACAGAAGCAATCGAATCCGTGTATCGATGCCCGGTTAGTACTGGACAAGTTCGAGTGCTGAAGTGTAACCAGGGAATAATATCGTCCGTGCTTTCTAGAGCGACCAGCGACAGTGGATACAGCACTTATTATTATTATTATTTTACAATTTGCTTTATGTCCCACCCACACAGATATGTCATATGGTGACGATACTAGCCACAGCATTTGTCTGGTGTGAAAATAGGAAACCACAGAAAACAATCTTCAGAGCGGCCGACAGTCGGGTTCGAACCCACCAACTCCCGTACGCAAGCTCCCAGCTGCGCGCCCCTAACCGCACGGCCAACTCGCCGGTTGGATGCAACAGTGACGCAGAAGGCAACCTCAGATGTCCCAGCCTTCAGGATGAAGCTTTTTAAACCCGTGCGTTTCTCGGCAGCATCATCAGAGACTAGGGGCCATCAGTGGGGCCATGACCAAGGCTTCTGGAGCAGTCAGGAGAGACGAAGTACAAGTCCTAAGTTCATAAATAACTTGCCATAGAAATCAGGGAGAAATAATGTAAATAATGTACATAAATTCATGGTCAGGGGTTGCCAGATTTTCATTAATATCAGGTTAGAGACGAGCGGGATCCATTTTAGATTTCATGTATAGGCCTAATATGTTTTTCCTTGTTTAATGGAGAGCCATGTGTACGGGGCGGGGGGGGGGGGGGGGGTGGCGACACTAGATAGGTTAGAAAAACCTAGTAAGGGAATGAATGTAATTCATGAATTTTTAATGCTGTGTAACATAGATAGTAGTTTTCATCTGAAGGTCATGTAAGCTCAGTCAGAAATCGAACATAGGACCAGCGACCTAGTGACACCCAGTTTACCGTACAGTAACGATAAGAGCATGAGATCCATTCACAGTATCTGTGCGAAGAGTCAACCCGCCTTCGGGCTCGTTCACAACTGGAATTGTGAGTGCGAGACTTCGTGGATGAAGTCATTTCTGGAGACCACAATGTTATTAATTTGATAGGCCGTTACAGATGAGGGATTTTTTGTTGGTTAAATATCAGAGTGTGTAAATCTCCAGGTAGGATGCATCTGGGGCCGGGGAGTGCAGGGGGACTCGAACCAGAGTGCCGTGAGAGCCGAAGATGGTATTCAGTATGATATGAGGATAGTCAGCGAGCGCTATATTAGCAGTTGTATCGAGCCAGAATAATTAAATGAATTAGAGGGGAATGTATTTGTTGATAGGGCGACTTGATGTAGTGGTGGCGGTGATTATTGTTTTAAGAGGAAGTACAACTGTGCAATCTTCCACACGGTGATTTGAACCGCAGAGAACAGAGAGAGAAATTGCTAGGAGCAAAGTACCGGTCGTATATCGCAGGCCAGAAATAATGATTTACTGCGTTAGAAAAGGGATGGGCGCGCCGTGGTTGCTTCAGCCCCCCCTCGCAAACAAACACCTGACCACCTTGCCTAGGAGTCTTTGGCCGGCTTGTATAAGAAACAGAAAATAATTTATGCTCAGTTCCCTGCCTTCCTGAAGCCAAAGTTACATTCATATGACGTTTAAAATCGTCTCAGAGCCAACCTATTTGAATAGGAGCTTGCGGACAAAGTGTAACAGAATCCTGGTAATAAGATTTCCCTTACCACTTAGAGTACGTGGTCTCCAGGGATGCCCGAGACGCTTTCTTATGAAGGCGATAACATCTGGATTTTTGTGTGTCTTTTCTTTCAGGAGTGATGAATTTTAGGTGCATGTAGACCTACTGTGTTTATCCTACTTCTGCTTGTTTTGGGTCGTTTGGATTTGTTGCAACTGTGTCGTTGTCCCGAGTTCTGACTTCAGTGTTGATTGGAATGATCTGCCCGCTTATGTAAATTCAGTGTGGTATATAGGATTTTGGAGGGTATATTTGATTTATTTGCGGTGTGGTGGTTATTTATGGATTATTTACGGATCCCCCTCCACCGCTGTAATGAAGTTTGTTTCAGGAGATCCGCTTATCGGGTCAGGTAAGTAATCGTGAAGTATATCAACGCCATTCATGCCATTACAACCGTAAAGATGAAGTAATGTCCGACGATAATTAAAACTCATTGGAGCCGCAATGAGAATATACGAAGCACAAACAAACCCATTTAAAGATTTAATGATTTAAAGACTTAATACTTTTACTTCATTTAAAGATTTAATGATTTAAAGACTTAAAGACTTTTACTTAGTAAGGGGCTCTGATCCCACACAGTCTTCGTTTCAACTTGAGCTGGGCTTTGGATCCCAAGATTCTTTTCATTTGATAACGGGTTCTGACCTGTGTTGTAAGGTGTTGGTTCATACTTTTAACCATGTCTTATTGTATAAGTGTTAATGTTTTATCTTGAAGTTGACGTTTCTCATTCATTACATTTAAGGGCGCCTTTCCTGTATTCCTCTTAGTTTTAATTACTCAATTTTTGTTATTATCGGACTAGACATTTATAGCCGAGGCATACACCGAGGCTAGTAAGATGTGATGTACCAGTTCTAGCCCGATAAGGTACATAATGGCTGGCCCAACATGATGTAATTTCCTGATTTAAGAGAAGTCGAATTCGACATTTAAAATGGATAACCAGAAACCGGTGTCCTGTCAATCGCCCCCAGCGTAAAATGTGTGACAATCGCTCCCAGCGTAAAATGTGTGACAATCGCTCCTAGTCCGGTCCAGCTGTTCACCTTGGAAATCGCCCCCAGAAGGGGCCTTTCTCATTGGAGAGTATTCCTAAGGGTTTTCCCCACCACATCTCGTTACTATTTAAATCTAGCAGTGTTGTGCAGGCCAGCTGCGGTGGTGGTGGTGGTGGTGGTGGTGGTGGTGGTGGTGGTGGTGGTGGTGGTGATGGTGATTATTGTTTTAAGAGGAAGTACAACTAGGCACTAATCAGAGAGAAAAAATGAAAGACAAGAGCCACCCGGCGTGAAAATGAAAGACTCCCTAGCCTTCGCAACCTAATAGCTTCCGGGTCAGAAAAGAACAAGAGTTGACCAAGGGAGGTCGGATAGGATAGATGAAAGTGAGGAGCCTGGCACAAGTAAATGGAAGCAATGCCAGGTCTCAGTTGAAGACCCCGTGGTCGCCATCCCACGCTCCCAAGTTCAGACCACCTGGGGCCTCCTTTAGTCACCTCTTACGACAGGCAGGGAATAACGTGGGTGTTATTCTACCGCCCCCACACACAGGGAGAGGCCAGCTACGTACGGGCCAAGTGTTACACTGACTGTGCGTGATCATCAGTTGTGTTTAGGACAACTGACTCCCATCACACTTTATCCAGGCTTTGGACAGGCTACACACAATATCTTTTGTATATAGGCGTGTTTAAAGTCAGCTATTGGCTTCGTCAGTTACTTTGTGCTAAAATTAAGCTCCGTCAGTTTTAGGCATGGACATTTACTGTATTTTCTCTCTGATTCTATTTACACTATTTACATATTTACTCTCGCCAATCAACGATGAACCTTCTGGATTTCATAGCAACTCTTCAAAGTTTTAGAGATGGGAAATTTTCAAACAAACGGCAATATCACCACTTTCTTCATATGTTTAACTGTTCTTTCCAGTCTGTCATCTAGAGCGATGTAAGCGGTCTTTCTTCGTTTACCTTCCATATTAAGTTGGGCCCTTATCAGCGAACATGCAGAGCTCTCTGCTTCTTTCTTTAAACGTTTGATGATGTCTTTGATTCGAGGATTTGGTCTTCCAAGTTCGGCGTTAATTCTGTTGTGCCATCCCTCGACGGAGTTGGTGGTTCGATGACGCCTGCCGTAACAAATCCAAATCTCGACTGGAACTTCTTCATTCTCCATCCATCATTCTACGAAATAGTCCAAAAATGCAGAAAGTTTTTCATTGTCAGGTACTCTGGAATGTATTTCCAACCAGCCATCGCAAACATCCTCAGGTCGAAGAAACGCTAAAGAAGCACACATGTGGATGATCATTCTCACGTCTTCGTTCTTCATATACTCACAAGCAAGTCCCAAATCTTGAACTTTTCTCCAGATGCACTTTTTCATGTGGAAGTAGCATCCTTTTACTTCTACTGCTGGAAATACAACTTTAATGGCCGAAATTGCTGCCGATTCAAAATCGACCGTCACTCTCACTGGATTCCACTCTGGTATGGCCTTAATAAGAAAGCGAAAAAGCCGAATATATGTTTCTTTTCTTTTGTTTGGCAAGAGACCAAATACAACTGGATATATATTCATTTCGTTTTTTGAGCTTCCGATGTCTACATGAATGGTATGAACTTGAGAAAATTGTTTACTGAAACAAGTTCTATCAAAAAAAAGTCTTGCTTACTTCTCAAAGCTCCTTTTCCTAAAGTTCCACTAAAAGTAATAAGTCACTCGCCAGGGTTGTCTTTAAAAATAAAACTACTCCCATCTGTCACGGTAAGCAATTCCATTTCCAGGACGACTTCTTCAGACGAATCCGGTTCTCGTTGATTACCTTGCGATTTGGCTCTATGACGATATAATGCCCTCTTCGTAATTTGCTGTGCTGGTATTTCGGTTACGAAATCATAATAATAATAATATGTTTTATTGATCCTGGCAAAGTTAGGGATGTACTCCCTTTCTTACACTTAACGATAACTACTGATGACAATAATATGATAATATTAACAATAATAACAGTAATAGTATTGAAAAAAAGTAATCACACTTTAAAAAATCATATCATCTATATAATATAAGTCGTACGTAGAGTACATTAGAAATATATGAATAATGGGTACTATAACTACTACTTAAGAGAAAGTTTAGAAAATATATACATTTCCACTGTACACCGAAATATCGCCTTCAATTGAGAGGGGAAGAGGAGGATTAGTAAGAAGAAGAAGAAGAAGAAGAAAGTGATGAAGAAAAATAAGAAAAATAAGATCTGTGAAAGGGAGAGGGAAATAATGATGGAGAGGCGGTAGGAGGAGGTGTTTTTTTTGCTATTTTCTTTACGTCGCACCGACACAGATAGGTCTTATGGCGACGATGGGACAGGAGAGGCCTAGGAAGTGGAAGGAAGCGATCGTGGCCTTAATTAAGGTACAGCCCCGTCATTTTCCTGGTGTGAAAATGGGAAACCACGGAAAACCATCTTCAGGGCTGCCGACAGTGGGGCTCGAACCCACTATCTCCCGATTACTGGATACTGGCCGCACTTAAGCGAGGTGGTGTTTTACCTAGTATTTCGACACAGGCATGTTTAAAAGCTGAGCTGCTGGACATGCTTCTGACGTCCACTGGTAAGAGATTCCATTGTTGGGCTGCGGTAACGGTGAAATATTTCGTGTAGATTGCTGTTCTGTGTACAGGAAGGGATAAACACATGGTGCTGCAGGATCGGGTATTTTTGTTATGGTCTGTGGAGAGGAGCTTCATGCGATCATGCAGATAGGCTGGTTGAGAAGTTTTAAGAATATTATGCAAAAAGCAAAGAGTATGAAGTGGGCGTCGTTCTTACAGGCGAAGCCACCCGAGCCGCGTGTAAGACGGTGAGACATGGTCAGCGTAACGAAGTCCACAGATAAATCTTACACAAGCATTCTGAGCACACTGTAATTTCCTTCCCCAGTCTACTCCTTCAACATGAATTTTCTTTAGTTTAAAAGGGAAAATGAACTTGTATTTACTGAGACAGTGTAGCGTTCCGTACATTTTTCTACACACAGATAGAGTTTGGGCAGACCAGGACAGATGTTCGTCAAATATTATACCAAGATTTCTTACATTTTGGCTATACTGTACGGGAGTACCACTTATGGACAACTGTGGTAACGCTGTTAGATTGAGTTTGCAAAGTAATTTAGGGTAACCAATAATTATTGCCTGGGATTTTGATGGGTTTAATTTTAATCCGTGATTTCTGGACCATATATCTATGGTCATCAAGTCCTGTGGAGATTACCCATTTGTTCACAGTATATTTTAGAAACTGTCGTGTCCTCCTCGCGTGCTCTCTTCTTCACCTGATTGAGAGCTTTTAATACTTCTAAGCGAGCTTCATGAGAAAATTACATATTTAGGAAATGAGGTTACATTGTAAAAGGTTTCGGACCTTTCCCGCGGGTTAAACTGCTGAGCTAGTGTAACCTTTCCAAGGCATCAGTACATGAACCAGTTACCATTGTTCATATGACGTTAGAATGGAGCACCATCGGTGAGCTTCGAACTCAGCCCGGTTTGTCGAAGCCTCACCCTCCCCTACTGGAATAGTTCGCTAGCCGAGTCGGTATCGCATTTTCGGGTCTGTGGACTGTCCGATGGGGCGGTAAGTCCTTTAGTAATAGTCTCTATAGTAGGGGGAAAAGTTAATTATGAGAGGAATACCATTTTATTACTAATGAAAAGAGAGACAATATCTTGTATAACAAATTTTACTTATACTAGTGAAACACATTATTTACATGGGTATGCCATACGAACACCTTACATATAGTAACTTGGGTGATCTTGACGTTTAAATGTTCGGTAGTCCTTTTCTACACTTCATTATACGTTTAAATATTCAAACTTAAGAAGGCGTTCCCTCTCAAACTATTACACTACCTCAGACTTAGAGAGGCGTTTCTTCTCTAATTATTTCACTCTACACTTATATTACATCACACACATATTTACTCATTATGGACACACCCCGCTGTAAATCTGTTTACCTACCAAGAATTAATATATTCAATTTGCCTCAAATTATGATTTAAGTTTGCTAGTATCGTATGAACTGAAATAGGCAATTTACACTCCCAATCCTTTGAAAGTCGCGTTACAACACTACCTTAAGTTAAACGTTGCCAAATATGCAGTATGATAAACACGCTCATTTCATTAGGATTTTTATCAACACATATATCAGGACATTATTTACACAACGATGTTACCTATGGACAAGCATTTAGCGACTTCAATACCAGACATCATAAACAAAGTATTATAGCACTACCTGCAACAAATGGACAAGAATATATACATTTCACATACACACAATGGGCCGCAGGTGGCCTTATTTACCTGCCGTTTGTGACAGTAAGCTTTACTGTCTCCTGCAATGAACTCAGGACCTTCTGAGACAGGGTATATCTGACCTGGAATTCCCTATACGCTGTGAATAATTAAAGAAATACATTGGAGGGATCCTTCATTTAATGCTCATTTGGAATCTCTGCGACGTTGGCTCTATTTAAATTAACACGCGTAATCTTTGTCCCGAAAGGAAAAGAAACTCGCCACTTGTATCTGTTCTATTTCACTGAAGAAAACACCTTCACTCCCCCGTTTAAAGGGGCTCATAAAACTCCAGCTGTGAGCTGTCCGTGACACACTTCCAAAGAGCGGTTCACTAAGCCTTCTCGGGCAATGGCTTCACGGCAAATAATCTATTCACTTCTTTCTATACTGGCCACAAATGGCATCGCACAAATCACGGCCCTATATCCGGCCTAATCAACATAATCACATCGCGATATGCGCCTCGCGTGTCTTAAAGACAGATTCCAAGGGAACTTCACATTTCATTTCACAATATATATTATGGCTACAGCCTGTTCAGCCATTTCATTTCCTCTCGGTACATCGACCACGATGCAAATTTAATGATGATCTCCTGCCACCAGGGTCCAAGGTAACTTGCGCATTCGCAAACTAATTAGCGATGTAAGATATATACCCCAATCTCATGTTCCATTCGTTGTTCCAGCGGTTTTAATTTCTAGTAAGGAGGATTTCCTAAGAGCTTGTGAAGTACAAAAAAAAAATCAGTTACTGAGATATCTTTGAGGACTCCTATTGGCTGTAGAAAGATGATAACTGGAGTCGTTTACGTAGAATATTTAAGCCCTTTTACTTGACAGTACTTCACACTTAATTAATCTGAGGTCCTTAAATTTACGTCATGCATTATCAAACCCTTGTAAAAAAAATGGAAGTAAAGTATGGTCGTTCCCAAACCATGAAGAAAGTATTCTATAAAAGACCCAAATAAAATGAAATTATAATTATTATCCCTCTGAAATGGCGTGCTTGCAGTCTACGTTATATCTAAGTGAAAAATCTACATATTTACAATGGGACACGACCTTCAAAGATATAAATACTTGGAAATGTACTCAGCCTTCTGGATACCACGTTCACAGCTTTACAGGAGGGCACTCCATGGATTTAGACTGCTTGCATCACGTCATCGGCGATGTGAAGACCCATGATGACTTCCTGGCAGGTCATACACATGACAGCGACGTTCCAGACGTTCTCGGCTACCAGGCGAAATTCCGGCAAACAGCTAGATGACTCGTTCACTCCGGTACACAGGCAAAATTCTGGCATTCAACTGGACGTCGGCGTTCACTCCGGCGTTCTCGTAGACATGTAAATGAGGGGAAATTATCTCAAGTGAATGCGTTAGTTTATTACACACCACAATTTGAACATATGGTTGGATTTGCTCAATAGCACGAGCATTCCAACCTAATGTCGGTAATGTCCCAGAAGCCCGACATTAATCCCTTCTCATTTATCTATTCTTCTTGTAGGCAGCGATTATAGGCCCAGAAATTTCACTAGTTTCCCTAGAAACGACAGTGGTTAGGCCACTAATGTATTAGCATTCTCGTATTCATGATACTAGTTCAGGCCTGTTCTAATGCACTTAGCCGTAAGTCGAGCTCTCAACTGTACTACGGATTACTTTAACGTGGCGCTGTCCTCAATTAGGTCTACACTGAGCCGTTCACTGACTTTCTTGGTAATTCATATTGATATCAAGCACGTTCGCTCCACCCACTTCGCTAAGTACGTCCCTATATATGTTAACTGAGCCGCATTAACTTAGACACATAGGAGGCTCGATGTACGACCTTTTCTACACACGGACATCGGTTATTACGGTTTCGTACCGTTCCTATTTATTAATTTGCGGCACACTGTACACGATAACATCTCACTCAGAGGGTGATTATTTCCACATACTCACAGACTTTAATGAATCACTGTATTACACTGCTCAAATTACAAGATTATTTCTTCACAAACGACTCACACACAAACCACGACGAAATACTACCGTACTGGCGCTACATTGCAAATGCACTGGGTAGTGTCTCCTCCTCAGCTCATGAATATATAGGCGCGCTACGCTAGAGACCCGAATGCTGAGGGTGGGGGAAAAAATGCAATCCTTTCTCACACATTGGTCCGTTAATACGCAACGTACAGTGACGAACAGGATATCAAAATGTAGCTCTTGTATTCCCATCTCCACTGAGTGACTGTTATTAAAATAACTTCGTAGGTTCTGAAGCAATCTTCAAAGCGTCCTTTTGTCTCTGGCGGTGAATGATGACGAGCACAGGGGATTCCTTGTGTTCCTTGGCACGGTTAGGGTCCAACATCTGTTAGTCATTAAGACGCGCCCTTGTTTACAACGTAGTTACCGCTCTGTCAGTTAAGTAGAGCACTTCTCGGTCCCATAATTATGCGTAAAATTCCCTGATTCAAATGAATGTTTGCGCTTAATTATCCATTGGGTATTTTGCGATTTATAAAAATTAACAGAAATAAAACAGTTGAATGCGTTAAGTTGGCAGTGGTGAATAAGCGAGGAAAACAGGGTATAATGTTAGTTTTCACGTTGGACCTACTCTCTGGGCTCAGCTAGTGACCTAGATTCTTTGTCACGTGATAACGCGTATCGTTTCATCTCGCTTGCGGTGGGAGTGAGAAAACTTCCCGTACAAGCGCTCTTGCACCGCCTTGCTGCTAATTACCAGCAACCAGAGCTGGGTCGCGCGACTCTGGATATTGCAACTCGAGTCCTGGAGCGGGCAGAAAAATTCTAACTTGGGCAGTTTTTATCGTAGAATAACTCGGAAAACGGCATATTTCATCTCCTGGATATCATGACATACCATAGGTGACGTTGTGAACGGTCACACTAGCAAGAAATAAAGATGTTAAATGGCCATTACCTTACTGAAGACCTGCTCCCGGATGAAAGAGCCACCCTCCCGCCTCCTGCTACACGTCCATACACTAGGTTAGATGTTAATCAAGTGGCCACGAGACGTGAATATCAGCAGTTTATAAACCCTCGACGAAAGTTCGAGACCTTTCATGAATAATCAAGCCACACCCTCCTACTTTATTGGTCAATCTTGAAGGTACACTCCAAGTCAAAGAAGAAATACATGATTGGTGGGATATTAATTGCAAAAATTCGGGATTGGCTAAATTCAAAACTGGCGGAAAGAAAAGATAAACATTGCCAACCCACAAACGAATGAACGAAATTTAGTAAAAAAAAACTTATGAGTACAAAATTTCTTCAAATAAAGTTCCTTCACTTCGCACCAGGGTGCATGATCATAGTTTTTTCGGCAGTGACATGTATGAGAGAATGTCCAAACTTCTTGATAAATAGTAAACAAAAACAAGTCAAAATTCACACAGTGACATCTTCAGAGGAAAAATTTAAGTTGGTCCAGTTTCAAGTTCACTGTTTATCCTGAAGAGGAGTACTTTAAGGCGGAAGATTTAAACGTGCGGCGTAGAGGTGTACCACACGGTACAATTATTATATCTATATTATTATTGTGTCTGTATTATTATTATTATTATTATTATTATTATTATTACTATTATTGTAATTATTATTGTTTGATTCAATTCTGTAATCTGATTTCGCTATGTATTCATTAATTATTGCTTGCTTCATTGTAGTGAATTTATTGTATATATGTATAATATATATGTGTGTGTATTAGCATCAAAATAACGTAAAGTGAGACTAACTGCCTAATATCAAATATGGATATGTTTTGTGAAACGTTTTGACATTGCAACATATAGTGCAATACCGTTACAGTAACTGTGCTGTCATCGCTCTGTCATTGTATGCATTTAGCGATGAGATCATATTTAGGGAGTTCCTTGGGTGCCTCAGACTATTTCAACATAATATGTAACATTTGTAGCTGGGTGGAAGTGACATGATATCTATTCTGAGCTCTGACGTGGGTGTTATACCATGTGTCAACTATTGGCTACATATAGGCTGTATCTTATAGCGGCAGTCATTTGGATGGAGAGCCTTGCCATGGAGTGTTTTAGTGAGATGGTAGTGAAGAGTCAGGTGGATAGTTCAGTTGTTTAGAAGCAGTTGGTTGGAAGGATATGGATGGAAAGACTTGCCATGAAGTCAGTTTGGGAGGAGACGAATGGGGAACAGTGATATGGATACGCAATCGTCAGTGACCAAATGGATTATATGTTCGGAGTGTGTTTCGTGCATCTGTTGAGTCGAGTTCTTGTGTCAGGTGATAGCTGAATATTGAGTCGTCGTAATGCAGACCAACAGTTATCAGTGAATTACTTGTAAAGTTGATTGTGAAGTGTGAATATAATTTCAAGCAATTCTACATCTCGTTTGTGAAACTAAAAGGATACATCACCAAATTATGTTTGAGAAACCTACAGCGGATAGAAACTCAAAGGAATACGTCGTAATAACACTCAAAGTGTTCGAGGTATAGTCAAGTGAACACTGAGGAATAAATTTCTTGTATAACTTTTAAATGTCCGGTCAAGAAGATTTCAAATTTTATGCCTACAGTTTCCTTCAGTTGTAATGTCAGAGTTTTGTATTATCTTTTGAATTATCGCAGTAAATATCACTCGTTAAAGTCAATTTTTAAAGAATATATTTTGTTTAGTATCAAATAAATTAATTGTTTCATTTCAATAGTGGATCATATAACCTCACATTTTAATGGGGAGACCGAACGCCAATCTCCTTCTCCCAGAACCCATATGTTATGCTGTCGAAGTAAGCTTATTACCTCACACCCTAGAGATATTCAAGACTCTCATTCTAATATCGTTACATTGATTTGTAGCTGGCGCCCATCAACAATTGTATGTGTAAGTAATCAGGTAAGTACTAAGTGTGAGTACATAGTCCGGCGATTGAGCATTTTATTTCATGAATATTCAAGATTATCATCCATATATAGTTATATGTATTTGTGACCGTTAGAAGTCACAGCACCAAATTACAGTTCCATCTTCTTTTGTCCTTTTAACATTGTACGAGTAACCTCGGTAGTGGGCGCACGGCTTCCCGTAGACTGTTCGTTGAAACTTCCATATCAAGCAAGACTAGAATGCACTAATTAAATATGATCAGAACACTACGACTCTCGGAGCGAAAATGAGAGGAAGTAAGTCTAGCAGGCAAGTCCAATTTTTAGAGCGAAAGGGATAGTCCTGTGGAATTTCCCGGGAGGGAGCCGGACAGTGAGTGAGTCTCGCTCAGTTGTAGACAGATAATGGACTGGGGGCGATTGTCACACATTTTATGCTGGGAGCGATTGTCACTGAGGGCGAATGACATATATTCCCAGAAACTCGATAACGGCACATAGAGATGGGAAGATTCTGAACGAGTGATTCATAATGAAGGAATTATTGCACTGAACGATTGAATCATCATTCAGTGTGCAAAATGAATCGACTCGTTTGTTAATCGAAAGCTGAATCGACTGATGGCAGCCGCAACTTGTTCCTTGATTCCTCGTTCCTCCTTTGTTTCGTTCTGATTCATTACGCCAAATCGGATATCCATCATTTTTTAATCAATGCCAACTTGTGAAGGAAGACTCTGTAACCGGGCGAGTTGGCCGTGCCCTTGAAGCGGTAGAGGTGGGATCCCTCGCTGAGTCCGAGGGTAAAACCGACCCTTGAGGGTAAACAGATAAAGAAGAAGAAGAAGAACCGTTATTCTTGCCAACTTGAGAATGACATTGCAACTATAGTCTTACATGTGGGCGCAGATTGGTTTCCTAATATTTCACTGCCTACTACAAAGAATGAGTTACCTAGAGTGACTCTATATGTATATACAGTGTGATCAACGAGTGCTTCATTCTGATTGGCTCCGCCATGTTTTAGCCAATGTCCCGACAGTTGATTTAAACGTATGTATTCCTCACAGGCTAAGATCATACTTTATGTAATTTCAGCAAAGTACAGGCTACCTGTTCTAACCTTAATACAACCGAAAATATGTTTTTATTAAACACGCAAGGTTATTTAGTATTATTAGTTTCGAAATGTGTGTGAATTTACTTTTTTCTGAGGTCTGAGTTTTGAGGAAAATTACGCCGGGCTTTTATTCTTATGGCTGCAGAAACAGATCCGGAAAGGGTTTTAAAACGAAATTGGACAATTGCTTGTTTTCAGCCCTGAAGGTTATAAGACGCTCCCAGCAACGAGTACAGTTTTCTCATGCATTATAATGGTAACAATAATAACAAAATGGGTTAGTAATTTTATGGACCGGGCGAGTTGGCCGTGCGCGTAGAGGCGCGCGGCTGTGAGCTTGCATCCCGGAGATAGTAGGTTCGAATCCCACTATCGGCAGCCCTGAAGATGGTTTTCCGTGGTTTCCCATTTTCACACCAGGCAAATGCCGGGGCTGTACCTTAATTAAGGCCACGGCCGCTTCCTTCCAACTCCTAGGCTTTTCCTATCCCATCGTCGCCATAAGACCTATCTGTGTCGGTGCGACGTAAAGCCCCTAGCAAAAAAAAATATTATGGAGGGCAAGAAAGTACAGGCTACCTGTTTTAATTAAGACTCGTTTGTTAATCGAAAGCTGAATCGACTGATGGCAGCCGCAACTTGTTCCTTGATTCCTCGTTCCTCCTTTGTTTCGTTCTGATTCATTACGGCAAATCGGGTATCCACCATTTTTTAATCAATGCCAACTTGTGAACTACCCCATAACTAAAGTTGTTTAAAACATAATTTCCGATATTTTGAGTTTTGTGTGATTTTACCGTGTAAGGGAAAATAACAGAGATTTTCACGATTATATTCTTTTTCACAAATTTCCAAATACGGTATCCCCGAAAATATTTGTTTTATCTAAAACCTGTACATAACAAAAGTTACAGAAAGGTCACTCCCGATCATTTACAGTAAGTGTCATTCATTTTCACCGTATGAGATACACTGACTGACAGAGTAAATGCAACACCAAGAAGGAGTGGTCAGAACTTTATGCCAATTGCAGGGTAGACTGACGTCATTGAGGTATGCTCATGATGTGAAATGCGCCGCTGTGCTGCGCACGTAGCGAACGATAAATGGGACACGGCGTTGGCGAATGGCCCACTTCGTACCGTGATTTCTCAGCCGACAATCATTGTAGAACGTGTTGTCGTGTGCCACAGGACACGTGTATAGCTAAGAATGCCAGGCCGCCGTCAACGGAGGCATTTCCAGCAGACAGACGACTTTACGAGGGGTATGGTGATCGGGCTGAGAAGGGCAGGTTGGTCGCTTCGTCAAATCGCAGCCGATACCCATAGGGATGTGTCCACGGTGCAGCGCCTGTGGCGAAGATGGTTGGCGCAGGGACATGTGGCACGTGCGAGGGGTCCAGGCGCAGCCCGAGTGACGTCAGCACGCGAGGATCGGCGCATCCGCCGCCAAGCGGTGGCAACCCCGCACGCCACGTCAACCGCCATTCTTCAGCATGTGCAAGACACCCTGGCTGTTCCAATATCGACCAGAACAATTTCCCGTCGATTGGTTGAAGGAGGCCTGCACTCCCGGCGTCCGCTCAGAAGACTACCATTGACTCCACAGCATAGACGTGCACGCCTGGCATGGTGCCGGGCTAGAGCGACTTGGATGAGGGAATGGCGGAACGTCGTGTTCTCCGATGAGTCACGCTTCTGTTCTGTCAGTGATAGTCACCGCAGACGAGTGTGGCGTCGGCGTGGAGAAAGGTCAAATCCGGCAGTAACTGTGGAGCGCCCTACCGCTAGACAACGCGGCATCATGGTTTGGGGCGCTATTTCGTATGATTCCACGTCACCTCTAGTGCGTATTCAAGGCACGTTAAATGCCCACCGCTACGTGCAGCATGTGCTGCGGCCGGTGGCACTCCCGTACCTTCAGGGGCTGCCCAATGCTCTGTTTCAGCAGGATAATGCCCGCCCACACACTGTTCGCATCTCCCAACAGGCTCTACGAGGTGTACAGATGCTTTCGTGGCCAGCGTACTCTCCGGATCTCTCCGTTTGCAAACTCTGCCCCAGCCTCGTACGGACGACCAACTGTGGCAAATGGTTGACAGAGAATGGAGAACCATCCCTCAGGACACCATCCGCACTCTTATTGACTCTGTACCTCGACGTGTTTCTGCGTGCATTGCCGCTCGCGGTGGTCCTACATCCTACTGAGTCGATGCCGTGCGCATTGTGTAACCTGCATATCGGTTTGAAATAAACATCAATTATTCGTCCGTGCCGTCTCTGTTTTTTTCCCCAACTTTCATCCCTTTCGAACCACTCCTTCTTGGTGTTACATTTGCTCTGTCAGTCAGTGTATTATGATTGATAGGATTCTCGTACTGAAAATTTGGTGGCTATTCATCTCTTAAAGGACGTGGTTATAAGTGCCGCCTGGCATCGAGTTGAGTTTTCTCATACATTATAATGATAAAAATAATAGTCTGACTCCGTGCTTGAATGGTCAGCGTACTGCCCTTCGATTCAGAGTGTCCCGGATTCCATTTCCGGCTGGGTGGGATATTTTAATAGCTCGCGTTTGGGGACTGGGTGTTTGTGTTTGTCCCAACACTCTCCTTTCACATTCACACAACATACCACACTACAAATCTCCACAGAAACACACAATATTGATTACATCCCTCCATATAGGATTTGCTTCAGGAAGGGCATCCGGCCGTTAAACAGGACCAAATCCACATGTAAGACGAAGTTCCCACCCACAACCCCACAGTTGTGGAAGGAGTGGTAGAAAAGGAAGAAGGTAATGATAACAGTAATAACAATGTATGATCAAAACAGATAGTAGCAAATAGAATGTTTAAAGTACAGCAGATATCTACCAGTACTAACCGAACCTGGGCACAGAATTAGTAGCATATCATGGGGATCGAACCAAGGGTGGTCGATAATTGAGTCCTGAATACAAGTACTCCGGGACCAGGATAATTGCGTGTTAACACCGAGCAACAAGTAGTATTTTCTCAAACTATAGACCTGTTGTATAGTGATACTAATATTTAATTCCTCATTGCGGGGATCAAATCGTAGCCATCATTAAAGGAGCACTATACACAACCCGGGGACCATGGAAGTTGCTTGTTTTCGCCACTAAATAGTAGCAGGTTTTCGTTAATATTTATATTAGTACCACGAGTTAAATTGTACAGTGTATTATATTAAAATATATTATGTTAACATAAATATGGAGCTAGGTAATACAATTTGGTCTACCCATCGGCTAACTAATCATATTATATTCTATCTTCTGCATGTGTTAAGATTATACCGGGTGGTACAGCTGACCCTATTTTCCCCGAACATATGCAACTAGCTAGGAATTATAGGTCTCTTAGTCCTATGTTGCGCAACATTTTACAGCAATTCTATGTGCAGTTAGCCCGATATAGACATCCCCACACAATGAAAAAACGCACAAGAGGCAGTATGTGAGACCCATCTCAAAAATACTGTACAATTTTATGTAGAGCGGAGTCCAATACTCCAGTCATTTTTACGCACTTGTACTGCATTGTACAAACTATAGTCACGCCTTTAGCTGTCGGCAGAGAATTGCGCACCTAATTGGTTCAAGAGGCCATTTTCTTTCGATAGAAAATGGTGGTCACGGAATCATAGAAAACGTGATAGGTTAGGACCAATTACAGACATATCAATTCGCCGCCATTTTGTATAGTCTCATCGCATCGACGTTGATAGCAACGTGTTTTCACAGTATTACGGTATATAATCTATGGCACGCAAATCCTGTAAAGCAGATGTGATGGCTTATTCCATGTAATTACTACCGTTACAGCGTTCAATGAAGTCATAAAACTGGACCGTACGGCTGAAACACATCAGTAACTTTAATAAGCCGGAACTTTCGCTCTTCTCGTGAATACAGAGTTGTAAGAGCTGGACGTTCACGCAGGAAGTATCTGCGCGGAATTAGGCATGTCAGTTGTACCTAGTAAGCTACATGCTAGTTGCTTTACGTCGCACCGACACAGATAGGTCTTATGGCGACGATGGGACAGGGAAAGGCTAGGAGTGGGAAGGAAGCGGCCGTGACCTTAATTAAGGTACAGCCCCAGCGTTTGCCTGGTGTGAAAATGCGAAACCACAGAAAACCATTTTCAGGGCTGCCGACAGTGGGGTTCGAACCTACTATCTCCCGAATACTGGATACTGGCCGCACTTAAGCAACTGCAGCTATCGAGCTCGGTGTAAGCTACATGGAGCCGTGAGGATTTGAAACGTTATTGTGTCGTGCCATTTAAAAAAAAAATCATTTCGTACTCTTCTAGGCATCCTTTACGAAGACTCGACTTCTCTGAAGTCTCAGATATTCTTCTAAGGAAGTTATAATACACTGACATAATAATTATCGCCGTCCGCTTCTGTGGTGTAGTAGTTAGTGTGATAAGCTGCCATCCTCGGAGGCCCGGGGTCGATTCCCAGCTTTGGCACGAAGTTTTATAAAAAGTGGTACGAGGGCTGGAATGGCGTCCACCCAACCTCAGGAGGTTACATGAGTAGAGCGGGGTTCGATTACCACCTCAACCATCCTCAAAGTGTTTTTCTGTAGTTTCCCACTTCTCCTCCAATCGATGTTACCTAACTTAAGGCCACGGCCACTTCCTTCTCTATCCCTTCCGATCTTCCCTTCCCCCCACAAGACCCCTGTTCAGCATAGCATTTGAGGCCGCCTGGGTGAGGTACTGGTCGTCCTCCCCAGGTGTATCCCCGACCCAAAGTCTCACGGTCCAGGGCACTGCCCTTGAGGCGGTAGAGGCGTAATCCCTCGTAATCCAACCCTGGAGGTAAAACGGATTAAGAAATTAAAAAAGGTATTTATCGTCATGTAAGCACTGACTACGGACAAATTCATTGTGAATACCACCTGAAACATTATGCTGGACTCATTTAACCAAGTAATAGGTACATACTCTACGCGTAGGGAATGGTTGAAACTATCTGGGCTTAAGAGAGGCATGGTTGTTTAGCATACTGTGGTTTTTGCAACAAGGTAAACTTGTCTTCACATTAGAGTTCAGAACGTGTAACATACAAGATCAGTTTCAAAGCGATGGCGTAGATTATTTCATGAGTAAAGAGATATGATACTCACTCTTCGTCGCCTGGAGTGGCTACATGATACTAATCGCAGTCAGCATCTGGTTTGTTCGGCGGATTCAGAGTTCGAATCTAGCTACGAGCTTCTCGTTGGTATACTCTTAGAGGCACTCGTAATTAAGGTTTAGCTTTCTTGAGTCTCGAAAGTCACCTTTCACCTTTAAAAAGAAAGCATACATCAAAAAGGAATAATAACATGCGACTTTCATATGACAAACGGCTACAACGAATAAAGCGCACTGCCGTTATTTTCAGCATTATATGACACACACATTCAACCAAGCAACAGCACGTTCGACTCGAAGAACGACTGGACTTCGTACGTAGGGCACATGAAACTGCACTTAGTAATCTTTAGAGTAAAACGCAGGCGGTTGTACCACATACGTTGCAGCGAGCAAGAATGACTCGCTTCTACCGTGCTGAGATTTGCATTAACGAAGGAGGTGGTCATTTTGAACATTTGCTTCGTAAATCGAATGGCCATGCACAAGTCCAATGCACCTCTGTCGGTAATAGCTTATTTTATTGCTAATAGCTCTTTTAAGAGCTACTTCGAAACGAACATGACAGAGTACCCGCAACATGAGAACTGATAATGATTTAGATTTGTCTTCAACAACGCGATTCACAGAAACATTTAACAACGACATTTAAAAAATCGTTCTATATCGGACTCCAACCTCCGACTAACGAGCTCCTCTTTCCTCCTCTAACTTCGAGCACGTTCGGCTATCACGAGCTTGCACTTGCCAGCGTTGTATCACCACTACTTGTGGTCATTCTCCTTCTTCTTAATCTGTTTACTCTCCAGGGTCGGTTTTTCCCTCGGACTCAGTGAGGGATCCCACTTCTATCGCCTCAAGGTCAGTGTCCTGGAGGGTTGTGTACACTAAAGGTATCGACGAAATGTCACTGTAATATTTGTTCAAAATGGAAAATAATAATCCATTTTACTCAACAAAAAGTGTAAAATCTGCGGTGAATTAAGAAATAGTACGAAATATTTTACTTGCAGGGAATAATATGGATACATACTTTACTACCTTACAACTATTATTTCTGCTACGTCGTAGCGCTTCCGTATGTGTTTTGTTTGTGTAACACTTTCGTGCATGATGGCTTTGCTCACTGAAGTTGTTTGAATTAATTAGGTGCCGTTTTCTTCACGTTGCTCATTCGTTTTGTGCCCTAACTCATTCATTAAATGATATATTTATTGGTCCAGGCATCATGCTATTTTCCTTTCAACAAACAAGTAATATATTTATTGGTCCAGGGATCATGCTATTTTCCTTTCAACAAACAAGTAATATATTTATTGGTCCAGGGATCATGCTATTTTCCTTTCAACAAACAAGTAATATATTTATTGGTCCAGGGATCATGCTATTTTGCTGTTTGAAATGCTCGCGCTAGTCATATGGACAAAGATGATGATGACAATTCACAGACATAGCACTCGCCATTCGTCGGTGCAAGACCTGGACCTCAAGAAAAACACAAGAGACGGCACGAGCAGCGGAATAGAACATAAAGGAGTCCTGTCTACGGCCCGTAAGTACGTATACATATTTCTCTAGTAATGACGATATTTCTTAATTTACTGCGGATTTTTCACTTTATTGGTGTAAAAGAAATTATTATGTTCCATTTGGGATAAATATTACAGTGACATTTCGTCGATACCTTTGGTCTACAAAACCGTCCTGGAGCTTCATATTTGGTTCGGGGGATACAACTGGGGAGAATGACCAGTACCTCACCCAGGCGGCCTCACCTGCTATGCTGAACAGGGGCCTTGTGGAGGGATGGGAAGTTTGGATGGGACCCGGCATTTGCCTGGAGGAGAAGTGGAAAACCACTTCGAGGATGGCTGAGGTGGGAATCGAACTCACCTCTACTCTACAGCGCAATAATTTTCTAAGTATATTTTTTGCAATGAAAACAAGAAATTGCTTGCTGCAATCTAAGAGAGGTAAGCCACGTGTGATGACGTGTGTGTGTGTGTGGTATATAAATTATAATAACCTGGAACTGCAGAACACTTTGATGGTGAAGTGCAAAGATAGTGTTATTTACCTGTTGATATGTTGTAAATATTATGAGTGTTGCTGACAAACGTTCGGAAGAAAATCGGCAGGAATTATGTAATATGGTATCATTGAAACAGACACTCTACAGTGAGATACAAGATTTGATTATGTATGTTTTTATTAAGTGTTTGTAAGATGTAATGTTGTATATATCAGCCGCATTGGTGTAGTGTGTTATTTTCATATATGTTACATCTGTAAATAACAGGAGGGCGTACGTAACCGTCCAGGCTTCTCCAGCCATGTTAAATTAGTGTACAATCCTTTAACGCGATATCACTCGCTATCAAGATTATCCGCCATCGGCAATTATTCATATGACATATTAAGTCAACTTCAATCATTTGTAAATAAGGCTTTTGGAATCATATTGTATATATTAGAATATCATTTATTATTTAAATTAATATATTAGGTACGATAGGAATTCATTATATATTGTAAATATGGTTAATGTTGAGACAGAGTTGGTGTCATTTCATCTCATATTTGCGTACACGGAAAAGTTATTCTTGAAGCGGGGAAGTTGGATGACTCACGGATTTAATTCATGAGCAAAGGTAGTATACAGCGACCCGCGCGCGAGGCTAGCAAGCTGGAAGACTACATCATCGCCACGCCTACTGGTTACTTGTGAAGAATGAAGAGAGGGAGATGATAATGCGAACTACGAATCAGATACTTCGTTGTATTGAGATTTGGTATTGAGCTGTTACCAAGAGTGGGAGAGCCCGGGCAAAAGATCTAGCGCGAGCACACTGAACCACATCTACTTTATTATTTTTGAGACAGTGAGTGTCGCTTCGAGACATAGTTATTTTTCATGCAGTGTATTGTCGCTTCGACACAGTACGTAGCTGCTGTTATGTTGTCGGATCAGAGTGAAAGGAAACAAGCTTACGGCTTGTGATATATTCAGTAATTATTCTGGACGAAGAACTACGTTTAGTTCAAGTCCGCGGAATTTGGTACAAGTCTGTATTGTATCAGTAGAATAGCTAAGTTGGATTGAGATTTTCTGCTAACATGGAAACATTCTTATCACCGGGAAAATGTGATAATTGATATGTTTTGAATGGTTTTCGGGCATTATTTTATTGCGGGGAAAATAATGTAATGCCTTGTTAATGCTGCAGTGGCAGCAGGAATTCTTTGCAGGATTCCACACACTTTTTCTTGCACTCGTGAACATAGTCGCCTACAATTACATGAAAAGTGTCTCAAGCATAATATCTAACAAGTAGAGGCCAGACCCTGTGGTCAACCGATGTGTGGTGTAGTGGTTAGTGTGATTAGCTGCCACCCCTGGAGGCCCGGGGTCGATTCCCGGCTCTGCCACGAAATTTGAAAAGTGGTACGAGTGCTGGAACGGGCTCCACTCAGCCTCGGGAGGTCAACATATTAGAGGTGGGTTCGATTCCACCCTCAGCTATCCTCGAAGTGGTTTTTCGTGGTTTCCCACTTCTCCTAACTTAAGGCCACGGCTGCTTCCTTCCCTCTTCCTTATCTATCCCTTCCAATCATCCCATTCCCCAGCAAGGCCCCTGTTCAGCATAGCAGGTGAGGCCGCCTGGGCGAGGTACTGATCATCCTCCCCAGTTGTATCCCCCGACCCAGAGTCTGAAGCTCCAGGACACTGCCCTTTAGGCGGCAGAGGTGGTATCCCTCGCTGAGTCCGAGGGAAAACCGATCGTGGAGGGTAAACAGATAAAGAAGAAGAAGACGATTAAATTAATATTTGAGGGAACGTTAAGATAAAAATTGGAACAAAAATATTACGGAAATTGCAGTACAATTTATTTTCTACCTGAAATGAATATAGGTCTAAACGTTCTCACAGTTACTCCTGGAAAATTCCACTGCAATTTGATAATTCATTTTATTCGCAATTTACTTTCACATTCCCTGAAACAATGATTTAATTTGTATGAAAAAAGTATGTCTATGGCGGGATTCGAACTCACGTGTTCGCGGTTCGGAGACACGTACGATCTCCACTCAGCCACTGCTCGACTTGTCAGGGTTACAACTCTTCAAGTATATAGGTGTGGCATTAGAATCTCGGGATTCATAAAATTTTCGGAAATTATTAGGTTGCAGATCTGACAAGTTTGAGTAAAATGTGTTCACATTTTAGTGTTCTATCGCCTCCATGTGGTCCGAAGCGGATCCTGCCTCATGGTATTTGTCTTCACTGTTGGAAAATCTAACCTATTTTCAATATCGTCTAGTTCGTTGTCCGCCTTTGTGGTGTATTTAGTGGTTAGCGTGATTCGCTGCCACCCCCGGAGGTCCGGGTTCGATTCCCGGCTCTGCTACGAAATTTGAAAAGTGGTACGAGGGCTGGAACGGGGTCCACTCAGCCTCGGGAGGTTAACTGAGTAGAGGTGGGTTCGATTCCACCCTCAGCTATCCTGGAAGTGGTTTTCCGTGGTTTTCCGTGGTTTTCCGTGGTTTCCCACTTCTCCTAACTTAAGGCCACGGCTGCTTCCTTCCCTCTTCCTTGTCTATCCCTTCCAATCTTCCCCATCCCCCGCAAGGCCCCTGTTCAGCATAGCAGGTAACGCAGCCTGGGCGAGGTACTGGTCATTCTCCCCAGTTGTATCCCCAGACCAAGAGTCTAAAGCTCCAGGACACTGCCCTTGAGGCGGTAGAGGTGGTATCCCTCGCTGAGTCCGAGGGAAAAACCGAACCTGGAGGGTAAACAGATGATGATGATGATGATGATCTTGTTCATTATGGCTTTGGTAATTAGAAATATATCTTCTGACAACTGTAGAAAGTAGTTATTTCTTAGTATCGGTCGTCCTTTGCCTTCTTCAGTTTATAAATAGTCTTCATACAGCAGTAAAGCTTCAAACTTACGCCTTCTGCATGCCTCCATTTTGAAATTTTAGCAGTTGTTAAGAGGTTTAACACAGGGCTGCTGCCAGGTTAATTTAACACAAGTATTGACAATTTGTTAGTGTTAAAAATTCTTGATGAGACGACCATTTTGTTAAATTATGTGTTAAGCCCCCTTAACAGTAGAGTTAACACTTAACATTCGTTGAAGAAACCGGGCCTCAAGCAGTTAAACCAGTGAGTACTGCTTATTTTTTTCAAATGTAGGTTGTGCCTTTGATAGGCCTGGAAAAATGTAAATTTGTACAGCAAAGATGCTCTTCCTATTGGTGTAAAAGAAATTCGGAGATCCGTCTCCTTGACTGTTGGGTGAAAGGAGCAGTAGCGCTCATGTAAAATTTGTAATTAGGGAGCTTCAAACTCAGGTTGTTAATTGGTGATTAGTTGATTATTCTGATTTCTTCAACATTGTTATCAAAGCTAACGAGCTAGTTCTGTACCTGAATTGTTATTTGCTTAGCAAAGTGTAAAATTTAAAATTTGAAAAGAAAAAAAGGAAATAAAGATATATAGCTCCAATTTTAAATTTTTAAATTAATCTTCTGACTGTTCTATATCCACCCATTCATGCCCGCACCTTCTTTCACCTCCGTGAACCACGGAATCACACGAACAATTTTGAAGAACATATCAGCTCCGAGAAGGATGTTTATCATGGCTGGTGCAGGAAAGGTGTGGATCAGCTAATTGAATATCACGTGACATGGGGTATGTGCTGACTGGGAATATCACTAGTAATCTTGAATAACACAAGACCATCAATAGAGTAATGATTCTTGCTCACGCAAGACTGTATTTCAATGTTTACACTATATTTAGCTTCGGACATGGATTGGGAAAATACCTTCGACGGATATCATACTTTTGGTTTTCACAACCCTAAAGACTTGAACTAAGATTTCGAAAACGAAGTTGCTTTGATTGGCGCTGTCCGACAGACAACGAGCTAAGTGTGTCCTACCAATGTTATCCTTCACCTTAATTATTGCTGTAGCAAATGCAACTTGAATCTATGGCTTGAGTTTCATGATCCAGTAACTAGACGAGTTGTTTCCACCGTGATCAATGTGAAACTGGGTGGTATTTGAATTCGAGCCCTTCCTTGAATTCCCTTGCTGGGGTTGATCACTGCCCCTAAGGATCGATATGCAATAAAATATTGCGATGAAAATTGCAAGTCTTGGATCTTGAATTTGAAGGACACGCCTTAACACTGTATGAATCACGCAAACAATTATAGCAAAGGATATGCTGCTTAACTAGTGTGTTTATGAGATAAGCATCATAACCTAAAAATGTTTGGCATCTGTAGATAGGATGCCGCTCCTTGCATGCCTTAGAGCAAGGCTGTCCAACGTTCGTTTCAACGCGAGCACATTCACATGATAACTAAGAGTATACGGGTGCCAGGTAAGATTCCACTAATTCGACTACTGTTATCGGTACTACAATGACTATACAATAATAATCATAATAATAATAATAATAATAATAATAATAATAATAATAATAATAATAATCTAGAATTAAAAATTATATGAAAATATATTTTCTCACATAATTAATGTGAAATCTGGCACTGCATGCTCGCTGTAAGTTGAGGAAAGTCTGGTGTGTAACTGGAACAGACTGCTCTTAACGCGTCATCCAGGTGTGAGTCTGTCAGGCAGGATCGGTATTTGTTTTTTATTATGTTCATAGTCGAAAACGCGACTTCACAAAGATAGGTTGAACCAAAACAAGATTGCATCTTCAGAGCAACACTGCGGGCAATGGGATATTTTTCACCGTCCACCAGAGTCCAGAAATTGCCACATGTTGCGTAGGAGGATTTCAAAGAAAGGTCTGACTGAAGGCTTAAAATTTCCATTTCTAATTCTTCAGGATTATAATTTTCGAATATTTCACACACCCTCCCTCCAAGTTCACAAACGTCAACAGAAGCGAAGGGATTATTGACAAACATGATCACTGGTTCAAGCATTAAAAACTGGCTAAATCTGCTACCAAATTCGGACCCAAGAGTTTCAAGATCAATCAATCAGTTCAATCAATACTGATCTGCATTTAGGGCAGTCGCCCAGGTGGCATATTCCCTATCTGTTGCTTTCCTAGCCTTTTCCGAAATTATTTCAAAGAAATTGGAAATTTATTGAATATCTCCCTTGGTAAGTTATTCCAATCCCTAACTCCCCTTCCTATAAATGAATATTTGCCCCAGTTTGTCCTCTTGAATTCCAACTTTATCTTCATATTGTGATCTTTCCTACTTTTATAAACGCCTTTCAAAGTTATTCGTCTTCTAATGTCATTCCACGCCATCTCTCCGCTGACAGCTCGGAACATACCACTTAGTCGAGCAGCTCTTCTTCTTTCTCTCAATTCTTCCCAACCCAAACATTGCAACATTTTTGTAACGCTACTCTTTTGTCGGAAATCACCCAGAACAAATCGAGCTGCTTTTCTTTGGATTTTTTCCAGTTCTTGAATCAGGTAATCCTGGTGAGGGTCCAATACACTGGAACCATACTCTAGTTGGGGTCTTACCAGAGACTTATATGCCCTCTCCTTTACATCCTTACTACAACCCCTAAACACCCTCATAACCATGTGCAGAGATCGGTACCCTTTATTTACAATCCCATTTATGTGATTACCCCAATGAAGATCTTTCCTTATATTAACACCTAGATACTTACAATGATCCCCAAAAGGAACTTTCACCCCATCAACGCAGTAATTAAAACTGAGAGGACTTTTCCTATTTGTGAAACTCACAACCTGACTTTTAACCCCGTTTATCAACATAACATTGCCTGCTGTCCATCTCACAACATTTTCGAGATCACGTTGCAGTTGCTCACAATCTTGTAACTTATTTATCACTCTATAGAGAATAACATCATCCGCAAAAAGCCTTACCTCCGATTCCACTCCTTTACTCATATCATTTATATATATAAGAAAACATAAAGGTCCGATAACACTGCCCTGAGGAACTCCCTTCTCAACTATTACAGGGCCAGACAAAACTTCACCTACTCTAACTCTCTGAGATCTATTTTCTAGAAATATAGCAACCCATTCAGTCACTCTTTTGTCTAGTCCAATTGCACTCATTTTTGCCAGTAGTCTCCCATGATCCACCCTATCAAATGCTTTAGACAGGTCAATCGCGATACAGTCCATTTGACCTCCAGAATCCAAGATATCTGCTATATCTTGCTGGAATCCTACAAGTTGAGCTTCAGTGGAATAATCTTTCCTAAAACCGAATTGCCTTCTATCGAACCAGTTATTAATTTCACAAACATGTCTAATATAATCAGAAAGAATGCCTTCCCAAAGCTTACATACAATGCATGTCAAACTTACTGGCCTGTAATTTTCAGCTTTATGTCTATCACCCTTTCCTTTATACACATGGGCTACTATAGCAACTCTCCATTCATCTGGTATAGCTCCTCCGACCAAACAATAATCAAATAAGTACTTCAGATATGGTACTATATCCCAACCCATTGTCTTTAGTATATCCCCAGAAATCTGATCAATTCCAGCCGCTTTTCTAGTTTTCAACTTTTGTATCTTATTGTAAATGTCATTGTTATCATATGTAAATTTTATTACTTCTTTGGCCTTAGTCTCCTCCTCTATCTCGACATTATCCTTGGTTTTAGCAAGAGATGAAAAATCACGCTTGCCGCCATTTACTGTATCTGCCACAGATTTCAAATTTGGAAAATGTGAAAGGGAATTTCTATTTAAATGGACAATCCATACCTTAAGTTTCTTTTCAAATGCATTGACAATACTTATCATACCCGAAATATTATGATCTTTTCCTTGCAATTCGAGATTTAACTCATTTAATTTTGAGGTGATGTCTGCCAAGAATGCTAATTCGATTAGCCAAGATATATCATCAAGTTCGTGATAATATTTCCCAGGAGATGATTTCATAAAGTCTCGTATCTCATCCAACAGGCAGCAAAACCGTTCGAGGGTCTTTCCCCTACTAAGCCACCTTACGTCTGCATGAAGGATGACGTCACCATATTCCGAATCTGACATACTTAAAATATTTCTGAACAATCGATGACGAGTAGATGACGATCTTATATAATTCACGACATGCGTTACAATTTTCATGACATGATCGAACTTTAAAACCTTTGCGCATAAAGCTTCTTGGTGGATAATACAATGATAAGAAAGAAATTTTGGAAATGATTCATCCTTAGCGCAAAGAGAAATAAATCCATTATTTCTACCAGTCATAGACGGTGCCCCATCTGTTGTCATAGCGACAAGGTTTAACAGTGGTAAGTTACTCTCTTTGGTGAATTTAATGAAAGCATTAAATATGTCTTCTCTCCTAGTACGTCCATGAAGTGGCAATAGCTTGACAAATTCTTCCTTTACTGTAAAATCATTAAAAAACCATTCTAGCAAATACACACAACTCAGCAGTGTCAGACATATCAGCACTTTCATCAAACTGGAGTGAAAAATGTTCACACGATTTCAAATTCTGATGTAACTGAGATTCCATATTATTAGAAATCTGTTCAACCCGCCCAGCAACAGTTTGGTGAGACAACTGAAGTCCTTTGATTGAAGATATCAATTCAGATTTATCTTTGTGAGATTCAAACAGAGATTCAGCGGCATTTAGCATAGCTTCTTTCACTACTTCCCCATCACTGAAAGATTTTTTTCCTTTTAGCTAGGACGTAACAAACTTTGTAAGAAGCTATTGTTTCGTTACGCGTTTGCTGAACTGGCTTCTTAAACGCACATTGTTGCAATGCTAATTTAGATTTTAGGTCTTTCACTTTGTGTTTTCTTAGTTCAGAATTAACAGGAAATTCACTGTCAAATTTTTTTTGTGATTAGTCAAAAAAGTCGCTGTACATTACTTCTTTTAGGAACAGACACGCTAGCATTACACAATAAACACACAGACTTTCCCTTGTTTTCAATAAAGCAATACTGGTCCTCCCATTCACTGTTAAAGTTATAATTTCTTTGCCTTTTAGCCATCTTAAGAAGAGTTGTGTTTAATGAAATATAACTGATTATAAACTGAATAATTTAAAGTTTAAATATTAATGAAAAAAAAAAGCACACGAAACATGTTGAATGTACAACTTATCACAACACAAGGCACTCAAAACGTATTCCATAAGCTCTGCATAAGCTCACAAGTAATACTGAATGTTCGCCTGAAAGCTAGCAACTGGGAACACTCCAATTGCAAGACTTTCATAAATCGTTTGTTATACCGAGCTCGATAGCTGCAGTCGCTTAAGTGCGGCCAGTGTCCAGTATTCGGGAGATAGTAGGTTCGAACCCCACTGTCGGCAGCCCTGAGAATGGTTTTCCGTGGTTTCCCATTTTCACACCAGGCAAATGCTGGGGCTGTACCTTAATTAAGGCCACGGCCGCTTCCTTCCCACTCCTAGCCCTTCCCTGCCCCATCGTCGCCATAAGACCTATCTGTGTCGGTGCGACGTAAAACAACTAATAATAAAAAAAAAATCGTTTGTTCATTGTTTACGGCACAGCTTTGTTGGGATTAATGTTACTTTGTGGGCAAATTGGGTGTCCCATTGTCGTCCTGGTGAAACTTTGTCATGGTAGGTAGTTTATGGCATTGCAATCAAGTGAATCATAAGGAAGAGGTTCTGTTTGGCAGAATAAATATGCGGCTATATTTGGCTCCGTGAGTAGAGAGGGCCTTATACCTGACGCTAGCCCCCCTCCCCCTCCCATAGTGAGAGGTTTGTGGAGGATTTCCCTTTGTCGCAACTACTTACATGTCGAATAGCTCTCTTTCTGAACCTTTTTTCTACCTCTTCACTAATTGCGGACACGAGTCAGTTAGGCCTAGATCACATTTATGGCTTACTCAAAGCTCTTTGTGTATTTGGAGGTACGGATATAACAGATTTCCTGACTTTGAGGACGGTATTTTTAAGAGTAAAAGTAAGAATATTTATTGAAATGCAAAAGTATTGTTTTCAAATATTAAGTAAAATTTAATTTGGAAATTAATTGCGAAGGGCGCCATAAATGGGCACCTCGGGCGCCGCGTTGGACAGGGCTGCCTTAGAGTGACCACTAACTGCAATGTAGGAACTGCTGCGAGGAACTTGTTTATCATGATTGAAAGTATATTTGGCGTACCTGGAGAAGTCCTAGTACCGTTTTCATCTAGCTGAAACTTCTGAGGAGAAAAGTCAATCCGTTCAAGTGTTTGAGCTCGCCTTTCAAGATATTCAAACAATTTACCTGAAGTATCCAAGTCCTTGGATGTGTTACTCATCTGCCACTGATTTCTGGTAGCATCAGGAAGCTTGTATAGTAGCAGTTGATTAATTATAATCTCATGGAGAGGTACATCTAACTTCAAAGAACCGATAACCTTTAAATTGGACTGCACTTGATTCAGAATTATAAGTGAGCTAGAGACGAATTGATTGTGGACAGTGTCAAGAGTTAACAGTAACTTATTGTGGGCATTTATTATTATTTTAGGATTCCTTAATCTTTTGCAAACTGTTTCTCAATCTACAATAAAATTGTTTGTGATGATAGGCACGTTTTTAATAAGCTGATAGCAGTGCCGCGCAATGATGACACTAAATAATTACATTTCTCAATATCACCTATCGACTGATTCTTCAAAATGAGTGAATCAAACATGTCATAAAAATGCATCCATTTGAGTAATGTCGCATGAGAATTCAGGAAACCGAATCTTCTGTAAACTGTATACACCTGTATTATTGCCTGTAGGCTCCTTGCATTCACTATTTTAGGAGAGGAATTGGTAGCCCGTGCACTGATTTTCTGTTGTAGTTTAGCCCCAGTTGCATCATGCTTATCCTCAAAATCAGCTCTGACCAGTTTTTGAGATTCATCCTATCTTTCTGACTGGCACTTAACTTCATTACACTCTGATAATAGTGCTAACAAATGTTCGTTCTTTACCTTTAATACATCGATGGTGTTAAATTCATTAATTTGATTACAAAGACTGGTAACCGGTGCCTTGGGAACACGTCTTCCATTAACTAACGCATTTCTCTCCTCTTCCGTTGATGTGGTGAGGCTTGCTAACATGCACTACAAAGGAAAGTCAAAAATGGAAGGAATACAGATAGGAATGCCTTTGTTAACTTGACTTACGTAAAGTTCCTTCTCTGGGAGTGGACTCTGGACACCTGGGTGTCAAATTTGGACTGCTGCTTGGAGCATCATCAGGAACAGGGAAGAAAATGCATTGCTGCGAGTGGATTCCAACCGTGAACCGCCGATTATGGGTGGAATTGAACCACTGAGCTTCTGCTGTGAAATGAAGAAACGAACATTCAATAATACCGCTTACAAGATTGAGACAACACTTGTGCGTATTTAATATATGACCGTGTGAAGCATAAGTCTTTTCCATGAATTGTATGGCATTTGCTATGAAACAACTTAAAATTTGAGAGCAGCACGTTTCTACTTGAATTCCTGAAACTGTTTGCTCGGAAGTTATTGTCCATACTCGCACCAAAGCTTTCTGATGTAAGCCGAACTGAGCGCGATTACGCCGTTACGCCTTTTCAAACTGACAGCCACTGACGAATAAATCCTCCATTACATTACACTATTTTGAGCATTTTTACTGAAATGAAATAAATTGCACACGCACCGTACCAGTTCATGTAGCGAGTAATGTTTTTCTGTTGTGAAGTCACACTGGTTCACTTGAATGCACATTAGTTCCTCGTCTTCACTGTCACGTGTTCAAACAATAGTTTATGGTAGACTTTCACCCGAAAACAAACGTGTTCATTATCCGGCCCCATGGACCAACAAAATGTATTGCTCGTGGAATGCATGTGCCTCAGATGAAACATCAGGGGATATAAAATACACTCTGGTAGCAAGCAAGATGAATTGAAGATTATGTACATACAATATTTACAATGATATAGATTGAGCTTGTTGTTCAGCACGACCATGTCCACTCACCCTCATTGCTTCTCAACCACCCTCAGTCGTACCAACACAATGACACAAACAAATCAATCTATAACCAACTGTGGCACAAAAATGTACTCAAAAATTAAGGTTCACGAAGTCTAATAATAATAATAATAATAATAATAATAATAATAATAATAATAATAATAATAATAATAATAATAATAATAATAATAATAATAATAATAATTTTTCCCTGAATTAAACTGGTAGTTAAAACTCAAAATAATGAAGTAAATTGCCTGTTAAACAATGATTAGAATTGGGATCGAGTTTAAATACCTTATCACAGAAGTTGTATGAGCTAATGCAAATTTTTTACCATGAAATGAACTTTAAGGATGCCTTAAAACTGAGGATGTTATTCTCGTCAGATTTTGGTCTGACATGTTGAATAACTATTTGCGACGTGATGATGGTTGTCCCTATGTGTTTATGTAATGTGATGAGTCGTAGGATCGACTATTTTCACAGTGTGAATAAAGTGAATTCAAGGCGGAATGTCAAATATGGAAGAGGTATGGATTGACTCCAGATGCGAGTATTTTCACCGTGTGAATAAGGTGAATTTGAGACGAGATATCTCATAATGGAATACATATTTTCGGGGACAGTTTTGGAACACAACAGTGATATCCAGTGTTCAAGTGATGTTATTTTCTCCGTCAGGTTTGTTCATGATGTATTCATGGTCACCATAGTATCATGTAAACATTCTTGTCAAGCCAGCAACGATTTATTTAAATCCCTTAAAAAATTATATGCTCATAAAGGTAGCAGGAGTAAAACAGCGACATAAATGCCCAATTTAAGTGAAGAGATTATATTCTAAAGCAATATTCAGGCAATAATGTGTCATAATTTGTAAATATCAAGTTGAATTTCAGAGAATTATTACCATAATTAATGATGATAAAGGCACGGACATTTACTTTTTTGTGTGTTTGTGATTTTATTTTGGGATAAATTAATACGTGAGGACTTTATGTGTTCTAGTGAAGATTTAAGGTAGAACCCAAGTGCTAAGATACAATGGTTAAGATTTTTTAATGAATTTTCTTTTCGGGGAATTGATCATGTTTAAACAGTTATACATGTCCATGGTCGAGGGTCAGTCTATTTCTGGATAGGAACTTTATGCACCCCATCAAGATGTGGTGGACGATACTCCACTGAGAGAAGTGGATTAGGAGAATATTTTAGCGGCGCCGGGATCTTAAAGGACTCATCACCTACCATGTGAATGGTATAAAGGGTACAATACAGCACTACGTAAAGTTGCTGATATTTCTTGTGGAAAAGAAACAGAATATGACGAAAATGATCGGAACTTCCTGCTAACGATTTGACTCTTTTCAGTTATGCCCCCGTTACGTCGTGCGATGTTGAAAGAACTTTCTACTTGTTGATAACGGAGATCTTTTAAGTTTGACTATCTTTCAGGGTTTTAGGGAATAAATGCATGCATATTTCAAGAGCTTTTAGGTAATAGAAGTAATTCCAGTCTTACTCATAATTATACAGATTGATCCCCCAGGTCCTTAAAATTCTATTTTATGCAACACGAAAATTATGGTTCCCCAAAAATATCGGTCCTTGTTCCTATTTAGGATTATTGCAAAGACTTATTTGGGTTTAAGCCCGACAATACAGGTGGAATCGTAAGCACCAATGGCAGTTCAATGATAGAAACTGTAATTAACGCAGCCGGGCTGAGTGGCTCAGAGGGTTAAGGCGCTGGCCTTCTGACCCCAACTTGACAGGTTCGATCCTGGCTCAGTCCGGTGGTATTTGAAGGTGCTCAAATACGTCAGCCTCGTGTCGGTAGATTTACTGGCACGTAAAAGAACTCCTGCAGGACTAAATTCCGGCACCTCGGCATCTCCGAAAACCGTAAAAGAGTAGTTAGTGGGACGTAAAACAAATAACATTATTATTATTATTATTATTATTATTATTATTATTATTATTATTATTATTATTATTATTATTATTATTATTATTATTATTAGTAATTAACGCACGAAACGATCACAGCCACAAATGACAAATACGCCAGTATTGAATCTATGAATAGATACCATATAGACTGCGAACTTCCTTCTGATTGTCAGGCCTCGTTCCAGTAAAGGCGGCCAAGGCATCACGTCATTGAAACCAGGCCGAACAGAGGCAGGTTCAGATCACAGGCAGTGCCTTATTTTTGTACTATATTCTACAGTGGACACGGTATGGGCACATACCTACCCATTTCCAAAAAATGAGTTTTTATTTTGCCCTGAAAAGGTCCATTTGTGCTGCATCACTACCGAATATCTATTGACAAATTCTTCCCGAAGTATCGAAGCCAAATGGTGAAGCTTCTGATGTAATTGCAAATGATGAGGATGAAATTTGTTGTTAGGTAATACTCGCGTATCAGATGACTACTACTACTAAAATGTTTTCATTCCTCCCCTGAAGGGGGAGGCGGGCCCCTCACACGGCGACGCCATCTCTCAGGCCGAGAGATTTGTTACGCTGAAGGAGATGCTCGGAACAATGGCGTAACGTGATGTGGTCGGTCGAATCACGATTTCAACTGCACCATGCCGATGGGAGGCCCCGTGTATGGCGCAGATCACATGAAGCGATGGATCCCGCCTGCCTCGAAGGTGTGGTCCAGGGCGCTGGTGTCTCTGTTATGGTCTGGGGTGCATTTTCCTGGTATGGAATGGGCCCCTAGTTGTTCCGGAAGAGACTTTGAATGGTACGCGGTATGTTGAGCTGTTCGGAGACCATCTCCACCCATTTTTGGCCTTCCAGCGCCCGGGCGGTTCTGCGGTGTTTCAAGATGATAACGCGCCGCCACATCGCTCCCACGTCGCCCGGGAATGGTTCCAGGAACATTCAGTGGAGGTCCAACGACTGCCATGGCCACCCAGGAGCCCCGATATGAACCCTATCGAGCATATCTGGGATGTCCTGGAACGCAGGCTCCGTGCCATGGATCCTGCACCTACGAACAGACCAGCATTGGCGGCCGCTCTCCAAACGATTTGATGTCAGCTGCGTCCAGAGGACTACCAGGGACTTGTCGACTCACTTCCACGGCGTCTCACTGCAGTTCGCAGAGCCAGAGGAGGCCCCACACGCTATTAGGTGACTATCCGATGGCATTTGCTAAGTCAGTGTACATTGAATGCTTCAGAATTTAACGTCAACTCGGGGCCGTAGTTGTAAAGCTCTTTGTAGTAATGAATATTATTGTTCTTTATTATTGGCAAAGAGCTTTACCACTACGGCCCCGAGTTGACTTTAAATTCTGAAGCATTCAATGTATATACCATTTAAGAAATGCATATCATGACCTAACAATCTTTCATCAAGGAATACTTTAAATCAAGAGTGCAGTTAACAACAGTGATCATTTAAGAATTTATAAAGCACATCTGTAATTCTCAAGAACATTATCAAGATTTTAATGGGCAATTCAACTGTTTTTATCGATCATATGACTTATAATTTTAACAAAATTTGCTAAGATTGTATTTTAAATGTCGTACCATACACCAATGTATTTTAATGTGTCTTTCCAATTTTAATGATATCTATTTTGGCATTCTGATATATTAATATTAATTTATTATATCTGATGATGTCCCTTAGGGGACGAAACGTGTACTAATATAATAAATGATAAATTGTGTTGAATAGGCGGATCACTTGTTCATAATATTTAATTTCATCTTAAATATTCTCTATTTGACCATGCTCGTTTAAATTACACGTGTGAATGAGTAAGCTTTGTAGTGACATTTTAAAAATTAATAGCTGTGGTGTTGAGCCAGCATTGTTATAACAAAAGAGACAATCTGCCTTACAAACGTATAATGAAGCTGTGAATAGCGTCAACAAGTTTCATGTAAAAGGATTCGAACCGTGGATCCATTTTTAAATCTGAAAGACCTCATTGGTACCTTATTTTCTCAACGACAATGACGAGATAGCTTACTGCTTGCTCGCAGGAAGTGCGCTACTTATGCATGGCCCGTTCACCTCGACCCTTCATTTACGTCAGGGCCTCTCAGGGTGCATGCACCGTGCAGTGCACGGGCGCAAGGTGCAGGAGACGACTTCACTAGGTTGACCAGAGTGGAAACCCCCCACTCCACTTCCCCTACACCTGTCTCTCCCGCTCGGCCAGTCTTCGCCTTCTCCAACTTTCCCGCTGATCCTCACCTCACTGCGAAATGTTTATGTGCGGTGAGCGGTGACACTGTTGTATGGGGCAACGTTACCGGTGTTAAAACATTCTTTCAATTTGGTTTGAGCAGACAATTTATCTTCTCTAGCTCTTCTTTTCCTTTATCTTTGCAATGATACCAGTTATGCCTGCAACAAGGGGACAGCCGACAGCAATTTGAGAGTCTTCTTTAAATTACAATCAGAAATAGGCCTAGTCGCACGCAATCTAGTTTTCGTACAAGTCAAAGCAGGAAAAAATACCTTTCACATATGCATGTGGAACCAAACAGAAATAATCTTAGCTGCTTCTCGATGCAGCTTAGGAAAATCTTCCTCCGAAAAATTCTCGTAGAATTTGAGCAAAGCCTTTGTATTGGAAAATAGATCTTTTTGATTAACTTAGCACATAATTATTGCCCCTCGGATTAAGCATTTGACTTTATCGTCACGACTGACAAAGAAATACGAAAGTTCCCATTTTGATTGAAATGGACTTTCGGAAGTCTTTACTTTCTTTGAAACATGTTGCTACATTATTATGTCGTTGTCTTTCGCTTATCTATTTCACTGATAAACAAGCTGTCTATCACGGAACGCTTCGTGGCTCTCAGCGCACTACACCATCCGAGTCAAGCAGAGTTGAGTCGAGTCGGAACGATGCATAGTGCACGGAGTCTCTGCGCCTCGATATGCACGCGTGAGATTTTGAGCGTTTGAGAGGCCCTGATTTACGTCTTAAACCTCTGATTCACGTTGTGCAGTGTTCACTTAGGTTCTATCATAACAGAGCCCTTTGCACAACCTAGTAGGAAAGAATAGAATAGAATATAAAATACTTCCTTCTCTCAGTTTCGGATCACCTGAAATTGGGAAGGGAGTAATCATTGTAACCCAAAATGTGTTTGGATACATGAATTCTTTTCCTATTACTATTTGTTTATCTGTTACCACATTAAACATTACAATTAAACATATTAAATATTTCCACCCAAATTCTAAATTGTAGATTTTTTAATTATTTATTTAACAGTGTTAACAGTTAACAGTGTGATTATGGTATAGGAAAACATGCCTCTTACCCTTCCTAAGTTGAATTAGTACTTACTTTTGTGTCACAAGTCGTTATACATTTTTCCTATTGTTACAACCTACATTATGAATGAATTGAAACAATGAACGACTGCAATAATTGGTGAATGAGTGATTTTATGATCGAATTATGTTCGTGCATGGATGAATGAATAAACATTATTCTCACCTAGTCACAGATAGCCACCAACTGGGGAGAGAGCATTAATGAATACATGATTGAATGAATACATGAATGAATGTAATGAATTGAATGCTCTCATTCTACCGCTATGGAACCCAGTAGATAAGGACAGAACATTCCATTCTGGATGAATGAATGACTGAATGATCGAACGAATGAATGTATGAATGGAATGAATTCCTGCATGCATGAAAAATAAAAGGGAAGTCCTCTCTCTCAGTCACGGATAACCACGAAGCAGGGAGAGAATTTCATTAATGAATGAATGAATGAATGAATGAATGAATGAATGAATGTTCTTGTACATTTCACATGTAATTTAATAATTAAATTAACGAAAAAATATAAGGACATGACAGTACGATAATGTATCTATTACTACATTTATTTTATAGTTTAACTTACTAGTAATTATATCCATTCCTCATATTATCACCCCTCCCCCTCTTTTTCTCTTTGTCCTAGATATAATAAAGTGTTACATATTCTAGGACAAATATGTCTCTTATCCATTATTTTAGTTAATGCTTGTTTTTTCTTTTGCCAGATCCTTTTAAAAATACAGAAAGAATTGCAGTTCTTCCCGGTGCAATCCATTCTTTATTTAACAATTTAACAGCTTTATCGTCCGACTCGTTGGCTGAACGGACAGCGTACTGGCCTTCGGTTCAGAGGGTCCCGGGTTCGATTCCCGGTCGGGTCAGGGATTTTAACCTTAATTGGTTAATTCCAATGGCACGGGGGCTGGGTGTATGTGTTGTCTTCATCATCATTTCATCCTCATCACGACGCGCAGTTCACCTACGGGTGTCAAATAGAAAGACCTGCACCTGGCGAGCCGAACCCGTCCTGGGATATCCCGGCACTAAAAGCCATACGACATTTCATTTTTACAGCTTTATAGAAATCTTTCTCTCTTTCTAGTTCCCCTCTATATTCCCTTCCTAGATATTTTACTCTGACTGCATCCGTCTCCCTACAAACTCTCAACAAATGCACCTCTTCCATTATTTTCCCATAAAGCAAACAACGGCTCTCGTCATGTTTCTCTCTTTGACCCGTATTCTTACATATCCCCACTAGCTGTTAACCGCGGCTCCGCTCGTGTGGATTTTGCAATTTCATAAAAGTAATCGTTCCTCGGCACTGAACTAAGACATTATCTAATCCCTAAAGTACAAAAACTCACCGAAAAATTGAGTTTCATTTACCCAGTCCTCTTCGCAAGCCACGTTTATGGTATTGCTTTTCGAGGCTAAGATGAACACGCTACTGGTAGAGCTAACTCTGGAACATACAACATAGAACTGTACAGTCATCTCTCAAGTCGAAAAAAAAAACGCGTTTCTTTATTTTTAAAGGAGACTCCAAATACCAATTTCACGTCTGTAACTTATTCAGTTTTTGAGATAAAAGTGTCCTCATAAAAATAATTCAACTCCTTTTTCTCTTCTTTTCACCCCGTCAAGTGGCTTTTCCGAAAAACTAAAAATACGCCTCTCTTAATTTTTAAAGGGGATTTCATGTACTAATTTTCACATCTCTAACAGCTTTAGTTTTTCAGATATGAGTATCCTCATAAAAAGGATGCAACCCCTTTTTAATTTCTTTTTACTCCCCCTTTAATTGAATTTTCTGAAAATAAACAAATAACTTACGTGTTGCTTTATTTTTAAAGGAGATTCCAAAAATATCTCAAGTATCAGGTATCCTCATAAAAATAATTCAAATCCTTCAATTCACTTCTTTTCAACCCCCCACCCCCTTATATGGGTTTTCTGAAAACAAAAACAGGCGTGTGTCTTTATTTTTAAAGTAGATTCTAAATACCAACTTTCACGTCTGCAACAGATTCTCTTTTTTTGGATATGAGTGTAGTCATAAAAAATTCAACTTCTTCACTTCTTTTCACTCCCGCTCCTCCCCACTTAAGACGACTTTCCGAAAACAAAATGTACTGCACCCCTAAGGCGAACGTGTTTTTATTTTTGAAGGAGAATCCAAATACCAATTTTCAAGTCTGTAACATCTTCAAATTTTGTAATATAAGTATCCAAATAAAAAAGAATTTAAATCCTCCTTCACTTCATTTCACTCCCCCCCCTTACAGTGGATTTTTCCAACACAAAAACATACATGTTTCCTTATTTTTAAATGAGGTTCCAAAGACCAATTTTCACGTCTGTAATATCTTCAGTTTTTGAGATATATGTATCATCATAACAAGTTTTGAGCTCCTTCATTTCTTTTCACCCCACCCCCACCTACTCTTAATTCGCCTTTCCGAAAACAAAAAGGTGAGTTTATTTTCTAAAGGAGATGACTAGCAATTTTCACTTGCGTAAAATCTTCCGTTTGTTTAGATACAAGAATACAAATAATTCTACTTCTTCTTCACTTATTTCAAACCCTCCCACCCCCACCCCCAGCATTAAGTGGATTGTTGGAACAAAACATGTGTTTATTTTGAAAAGAGATTCCAAATAAGTGTGAAACATGTTAAGTTTTTGAGATATACTCATTTAAAAAAATTATCTACTTTATCAATTCTTTCTACCCCGTTAAGTGGATTTTCCTACAACAAAAATACATGTTTCTTTATTTTTAAAGGAGATTCCAAATACCAATGTTTACGCCTGTAACATGTAACATTTTGAGATGTACTCATTTTAAAAATTCATCCCCTTTATCCCTTCTTTTCATCCCTTAAGTAAATTTTCCGAAAACTAAAAAAAAAATCGTGTTTCTTAATTTTTAAAGGTGATTCCGTGTACTAATTTTCACACATGTAATAGCTTTAGTTTTCGAGATATAAGTATCCTGGTAAAAAGGATTCAACCCCCTTTTCAATTCTTTTTACCCCATTAATTGGATTATCTGAAAACAAAAATGTATGTTTCTTTATTTTTAAAGGAAAATTCAAATACCAATTTTCACGTCCTTAAACGGTTTTTGAGATATAGATACACTCATTTTAAAAATTCACACCACCCCGTTTTCGCCCCCTTACAGACGGAATATCCAACAATCCTTCCTTAGTGAACACCTATACTGTAATATAAACGTATCGTCAAAATTTCATTTCTTTACGTCAAGTAGTTTTGACTCGGCGATGATGAGTCAGTCAGTCAGTCAGTCAGTCAGTCAGTCAGTCAGTCAGGACATGTTATTTTATATACATAGATTAGCGACCTCACGATACCTCATACTTCTCTGTTTGGAAGCCTTTCGTTCTTAATTGGCATTTTTTTGGATAATTTTACAAATTCATGTAACGTCCTTTTAGTCTTACCTTCTGCCATAATTATTTGCTTCTCAGTGTCTTTCCCTCCAATCGCCACTTTCTTGCACCATTTCTTATCTTTGATTTGAATCCCTTCATCCCTGTATTCTCCCATTCCTTTCAACTTTCGTTGACCAGTAATCATCAGTTAAATGTTTCATCTGGTGCACAACCTAGTTAGTAGCTTGATTGTATTAGCGTTACTTGTGTTCTAAGAACATGTAATAAACAGAATTATGGTGGAATGGACTTTTGATTTTGGCGTGGAGATTTGAAATAGTCGTTTTTTCTGTGCAAAGTTGGTTCATTTTATCGATGGCTTTCTTTTAAAACCTCGTATGTCCAAATGTTCTTCCTACCTATTATATCCCTTAAGACTGGCCACGCCTCCCGGTCACATGTTTGAATGCAGTCCATCAGAATAATTTCCGCTGTGTTCATTTTCCTTTGCCATTGTCTAAAGGAAAATGGACCTTACCGTACCGTATTGTAGGGATGTTGATTGCATGGCAAATTTACACACTCCTACAGTATAATGTATTTTTGGTTCATTTTCCTTTACAAATAGGCAGAGGAAAATGACCATAACGAAAATTATTCTTTTGGACTGCATATAAACATGGGCCTGGGAGGCGTGACCAGTCTTACGGAATATAATGGATAGGAAGAGTATTCGGACTAGCGAGGTTTTTAAAGAAAGCCATCGTTATTTTGCTGACATGCAGGTAGCAAGCAGGGCAATATCGACCTTAAGGATTAGCACTTTCATGAATTGTAAGGGTCATGCGAACCACTCTGCATAGTACCATACATGTTTAGAGATTCCACTGCAGTTAAATGACCTATTCCGTGGTCTGGCTTGCGCTATAAACTGATGACCAGGAGGATTAGCATAGCCAGGATCGGCCGATAGTGGGGGTGGTAGTGGGGGGTTATAGTTACAAAATGGTGACAGAACATAATGAAGGTGCGTGTGTGGTGCGCGCATGCATGAGCGTTATTATAGACCTCGTGCGCATGGATGTTGCTGCGCTCTGGCGGCAAGTTGCTCGAATAGTTCATGTGACTTGCTCTCGTCAGTGAAGTGAAGCAACGCGATTATCAGCCTGCGTTTGTTGAGATACGAAATCAAATTCGAGACGGAAGAAAGTTCTACAAAGAGTAGAACAAATTGGTCTGTGGTTGGATGTAACTATTCCTATACAAATTGTCCTCCTGGAACGAAATTCTTCGTATTCCCAAACAATAAGCACACATTTGTACCTAACTCTTTTAGACAAAATTGTTCGTCTCGTAGGTGTCTTAGTGAACTTCAGTCCTCCGATCAATAAAACAGACGACTAGTATATTTTAGGTAAAGGCCTAAACTTAAACATGATTATATAATTATTGAATTGCACATGATTACATCGATTTAGTTCACTATTTTTAATTAATTTTTTTTTACTTCTAACTCAAGTAGAAATTATAGCATGTTTGAAATGTCTGAATAGTGGTAAAATCTATGCTTGAGTATGGTAACAATGTAACACTGCATAACGCTTGACAATTAGTGGAAGGTAATGTTCGAAATAAAACCTCCGTGCCGTGAGAATAATATTTGAAAGGAATTCTTCTTTTCTGGAGACACCCACTTTCACACTTTTCTTTGGAGAATTTACAAAAAGTCGCGGGAGTTGTGGTTCAAAATATACAATGATGCCTGTACCTGGGTGTAATATACGTGAGTTTCCTTAACTTGATATCGCCATCAATGTCAATATACAAATTTGGAACATTACACATGTTCTCATCAATCACGGGCTTTTCCCAACACGAGTAAGGGAACTTAATCTCCAAAAGAGAGGATCAGTCCTGACCTAGCACTATCCCATCCAGGCTACTAGGGTTGCTCTTCGTTTATTTAACAAACCCAGCTGTGACACGCAAAATTGGGACGATAAACAGAACTCCTGAAGTGCCTTCAGCTCATTATCTCTGCCATATCTCACTGCAGGACTGTTTATGTCCTTAGAAAGAAGCTGAGTTGGCAGTTTATTAAAATCTCCACTCTGCAGTGTCATGTTCTTGTGAACACTCTGGCTGGCAGATATGTGTAATTGTCTTTGATCGAACCACGCAGAGCCCTAGTCGCAATCGCAATAGCATACGTCTACGATTTTGTGACTTTTACGTTGTCATAATAAAAATTCAGGATGTCACTTTGCAACGTGCACTCATAATAATTGTTTGGCACTATTGATATCTTACCACTTGACAAGTAATTTATTCCATAGCATCTAAACAGTTTATTAACGTTTTGAAGGTCTAATTGCTGTAGACACTGAAGTAAAAGTCTTGTTTCGCTCTGTTCTACAGCCATCATCCACGGTAGCTTCAACAGTCGAATTGGAGATAATTAAGGATTCACCTTCACACTCGGCCTTCAAAATTCTTGTAAAAGCAGTCTATAAATTTAATTTTATCATATAGTTCAGTTTTGCTGAATGTTTCAAATCCCTCACTTTCCAGTACGCTACAAACTAGCCGCTTACTTAATCTGTCCTTGAACATTTCTCCTAAATGTTCACCTTTAGAATATTCTGCGGCAACATTTTTCGGTTTTTCCCATTGTTGCATAAAGGAAATCTTCGAAGAATCTTTCTGTATTAATATAAATGCAAAGCGCAGCAAAATGCTTACAGCATTTGGGAAGGCTTGCTTTGCATTCACACTCGGCTGGCCGAATATTCCTGTTGCAATCGATCTGTTAAATGTTAAAACAAGACTAGCATTAATTAATGAAAAAATAATTTACAACGGCAATGGACACGGAAAATGTGTACTGTATATTAAAGTTATGTTTGAAATTAATAGTCTGTATATACATATGACTTATGGTGCAAGAAGAAAGGTAACTATTACTGTAAGTTTAACTGCATAAGGCGTTTGATTAATGCTCGTTTCCCTCAAACAGAAGCTGGATATTTCTTCTCACAATCGTTCTTTCACCTGGAATATGTGATTACTGAAATATGACTTATCCCAACGAATATTCTGAAAGTCCACACAAATCTCTATGGACGACGACAGTTCAGCTTTAAATGGCTTCCTTCACTGTCACACTTGATTCTCCCGCACAAGCCACTACACACAGTCGTCACATGAATGTTCTGAGCGAGTTGCCGCTAGGAGCGCCAGCAGGTAAAATTTCGCCATTCGCACGAGGTCTATAAGGACATTGATACAAGTGAATTATGTTGACATTCTTATTGCAGTACACTACAAAATCTTACATTAAAATAGAGAAAAGGAACAATATGATCAAGATCAACAGTTTTAGAGCGAATGACATGTTCAGATTACAATCTAAAATACAACTTTCGAGGCGCCTTAGAAAATAGATTCAAGAGATCTGTTGGTTTTACAATAACGTCTCTGTGGATGTTCAAAAACAATCCATTAAGTCGACTTTCATTTGTTTATTGTCTGTTTCTGTTTATTTTCTTTAGTAAAATTTCCATGTGTGTGTTCTAACCCCCCAGTAACCGGGCGAGTTGGCCGTGCGGTTAGGGGCGCGCGGCTGTGAGCTTGCATCCGGGAGAGAGTGGGTTCGAACCCACTGTCGGCAGCTCTGAAGATGGTCCGTGGTTTCCCAGTTTCACGCCAGCCAAATGCTGGGGCTGTACCATAATTAAGACCACGGCCGCTTCCTTCCCATTCCTAGGCCTTTTCTGTCCCATCGCCGCCATAAGACCTATCTGTGTCGGTGCAACGTAAAGCAAATAGCAACCAAAAAGTAACCTCCCTTTGGCTACGCCCCTGATCAGGAGGCTCTCGGTTCAGCGCAAAATCCTGTCACTGGTTTGAGGAGCTTGCTGCACGATTTACTCGGCCCCGTAAGGACAATTAATTGAGGGACTACGGCACGTTTATAGGGGCTGCCTGGCCGAGGCGGTAAAGGCGTGCTCGGTTCGCCCGGAAGGACGTGGGTTCGAATCCCCGTCAGGACGTCGAAAAATTTAAGAAACGAGATTTTTCCACTTCGGTACTTGCACATGGCCCTGAGGTTCACTCAGCCTACACCAAAAATGAGTACCAGGTTAATTCCGGGGGGGAGGGAAGGCGGCCGGGCATAGAGCTAACCACTCTACCCTATCAAGTGCCGAGGTTAAGGGTGGTGGAAGCCTTTACCTTCCAACCCTCCAAGGGCCTTCATGGCGTGTACGGAGATGAATTTGCTTTTTTGCTTTGCTTTGCTTACGTCATATTTGCACTGTTAGCCTCTGGAATCCTCCATGCTGACCAGAAGGCACCCAGTTCTCTTTCAAAGGAAGCAGCCCTCAGCAAGAAAACCAAAGGCCCAAGTCAAGCGCTACATTTAATATTCTTGAGATATTCTATTCTTCTTAATACCGTTAACAGGTACATAACACAGGAGTATGTACATAGCGACTACAGAACCCCTCAAAAATCTGACAATGGTTTGCCTTAGTTGCCAATCGTGCCTCTCCAGAAATATAAATCTCATTTCTAAAATTTCCGACATCCTGATGGGAAATCAAACTCACGACCTACCAGATGAACCGACCACGCCTTTACCACCTTGGCTACATACAGTAGTCCCTATTACATCAGAATTAGATCCCGTAATCATGAGCGAAAGAGACTACACGCCGACCTTAACAGATTTAAACGAAATGTGTAATATTTTATGACGCATTTATCGATCCTCCTCATTCAATTATCCTCAACGTTACCATGCGCTACGCTCGTAAGACCTCAGCTATGTGCATAGCATGGAACTGTGGACGGACAGAAAAAAAAAACTAGAACGTGCTGAGTTTGCAGTAAATATTTCTCCTGCGCAAATATTTACGTAATGTGTTGAGTATGAGGCCAGCTGTGACCATGTATGTTCAAGACTGGTTGAAGAGTTTGGTAATTGCTTCGTGAGCTAGTCGAAGTAAAACAGTAACAAACCATACACCACGATATCACAGACTGTAGAGCACTTGCTCCTTCATGGGTATGTCATTTTACCTAGTGTTATATAGCCAGAACCGAGCTGAGTTGAGGCGCTGGCCCTCTGACCCCAACTTGGCTGGTTCGATCCTGGCTCAGTCCAATGGTATTTAAAGGTGCCAAAATACGTCAGCCTCGTTTCGGCAGATATACTGGCACGTAAAAGAACTCCTGTGGGACTAAATTCCGTCACCTCGGCGTCTCCGAAAACAGAAAACGTAGTTAGTGGGATGTAAAGCAAATAGCATTATTATTATTATTATTATTATTATTATTATTATTATTATTATTATTATTATTATTATTATTATTATTATTATTATTATTATTATTATGTAATCAAACTGAATGGTATGACATTTAAAGGTTAAAACTTTAAAATGCTGACATCATGCCGTAAGTGACAGAATTCTCTGAGGACCTGAAAATGACTGGAGACACTGCTCTAATGGAGGGGCGTTGTCAAGCAAATTACAAGGTGTCTAGGCAAATATTAAGTGTATGTAATAAAGTCTTTAAAAAGAGGGGCACTGTTTGTGGATGACCAAAGAAAACCTCCACAAGGACAGATAATCTAACCAGAAGGAAGTCCTTGGCAAATCCACACAGTACTGCTGTTGACATTCGTAAATCAGTTATTTCCATTAGGGAATTAACAAACAGTGTACTACACCCACACTTTTAAGCATTCTCCTCAAACAAACGGGAAAGTCTACATTCAGACTTTCCTAAAAACGAATATAGCACATCGTTACACATAGTCAGGCCACCAAAATCACTATTATGTTAATAATTTGTGAAGCGGTAATACATATTAACACCATCATCTAGAGAATCTGTCTTTTCTATAAACCGTCTGTAGGTTTATGTATCCCGAGCAGAGAGAAACCGTTTTAACAAGTAAAGAAATATATACTTCATATTCTTCTTCTTCTTCTTCTTCTTTATCTGTTTACCCTCCAGGGTCGGTTTTTCCCTCGGACTCAGTGAGGGATCCCACCTCTACCGCCTCAAGGGCAGTGTCCTGGAGCTTCAGACTCTGGGTTGGGGATACAACTGGGGAGGATGACCAGTACCTCTCCCAATCGGCCTCACCTGCTATGCTGAGCAGGGGCCTTGTGGGGAGATGGGAAGATTGGAAGGGATAGACAAGGAAGAGGTAAGGAAAACGGCCGTGGCCTTAAGTTAGGTACCATCCCGGCATTTGCCTGGAGGAGAAGTGGGAAACCACGGAAAACCACTTCCATAATGGCTGAGGTAGGAATCGAACCCACCTCTACTCAGTTGACCACCCGAGGCTGAGTGGACCCCGTTCTAGCCCTCGTACCACTTTTCAAATTTGGTGGCAGAACCGGGAATCGAACCCGGGCCTCCGGGGATGGCAGCTGATCACACTAACCACTATACCACAGAGGCGGACTCTTAATATTATTCAACTCACCACAATCTTTGGACAGTTCGACATTCGGTACACGGAACCGCCAGTCTTATGTGAAATTTATACCTCAAGGGGGTGGCTTTTCATCCCACATGCATTGGCCAGATTTCCAACCACGACTGCCTTGGTGAGAAACCAGCGACTGTGGCGCACGGCTTTTACGTGTAATAGAGAAGTATAGGGGTTATGGATGGTTGTGACGAACACATTAGGATAGCTGTAGGATGTACGTGGAAATGAAGAGGTTTGTACGGGATTGACACAGCACATTCTATGGTCTATTGACCCGAATAATAATAATAATAATAATAATAATAATAATAATAATAATAATAATAATAATAATAATAATAATAATAATATAAATAGATAAACCACATGACGCTACAGCCCCGATGGGCATTGGCCTCCGAGCACTGCTAAGTCCGGAAGGGCTGACGATTACGAGGCGACGCGTGGTCAGTGCAACGAATCCTCTTGGCCATTGTTCTTGGCTTTTTAGATCACAGCCAATATCTCATAGTCAGATTGTAATCATGTAGGCTGAGAGGACCTCGAATCAGCCCTCTGATTCAGGTGAAAATCCCTGACGTGGCTGGAAATCGAACCTGGGACCTTCGAGTAAGACAGGCACGCTACGCCTACATCGCGGAGCTTTCATTCAATATGATGGATTTTACATTATTTGTCCATAATCTTTGGTACATTCTGTAATTCCGTATTTCATTCTAATAAAAATGACATCATTTGAAAACTGTGGCTATAGACAGCAACGGAGAGGGGCAGCAACAGTTGCGTGACTTTAAGAACTCTTACGCACTTGTATACCACAGTTTCCGCGCTCCTACGAATACTGCTTTGTTATCTCGAGTCGCGTTGGGTCACTTCCCGGCGGCACTATTGTGACGTTTCTTTGTGGTGTTCCTCTTTAACCTTCCATAGCCCATGACTACCAGTGTGACTCACTGTTTCCCAGTTCAAATACAGCTTGAATTTAATTGCTAGCAACTGAAACTCTAATTAACAGCCTCTCCACATTTACTTTGCTCACTGGCTCATAAATAAATGGAAACATGGTAAAGGTGAGGGGTGGAGAATGTGGTCCCCTACACCCTGGCCCTGAATTCCAGACGTTGAGAGTGCACATATATTTCTCAGTGTCCACTTGAAGCCTGTGTTGAGGTAAAGCACTTCATCTCATCTAACATTCAAGTCTAGGTGAACCATTTCACTACTTTTCTCGTTGCTCGGTAATGTATTTCATTTTCTACTGAGGAGCGAAAGAAGATACCACAGATAAACTGGCGTTATGGAAAGAGTGTACCTTATATTATGTCTTTTCTAATTTCGAGGTATCTCATTGATTAGTATACCAGGCAAAGTATTCACTGGCATCTTGGAAGGGAGGGTGCGATCAGTCGTTGAGAGGAAGTTGGATGAAAACCAGTGTGGTTTCAGACCACAGAGAGGCTGTCAGGATCAGATTTTCAGTATGCGCCAGGTAATTGAAAAATACTACGAGAGGAATAGGCAGTTGTGTTTATGTTTCGTAGATCTAGAGAAAGCATATGACAGGGTACCAAGGGAAAAGATGTTCACTATACTGGGGGACTATGGAATTAAAGGACTGTCTGTCTGTCTGTCTGTCTGTCTGTCTGTCTGTCTGTCTGTCTGTCTGTCTGTCTGTCTGTCTGTCTGTCTGTCTGTCTGTCTGTCTGTCTGTCTGTCAGGTCAACAGCTCAGGGGCTGGTTGGATCCTCAAATAGCACCACCAAAGGTTATGCGGTTATAAGGAAACCCCAAAAACCAATCGCAGCACCAAAATGAAGCGTACTAGGCAAGATGAGGAGTGAGGTAGTTTGCCATTGCTTTCCTCACTGGGTCAGAAAGTACTATTGCAGCACGACTGACCCTGTGAGCAGCACCTTTCATAACACTCAGATGCACTAGTCGTGCTCTGAATGTCATTACTCAGCACTACCCATACCCCAGCAGCTTCCATATTGTCACAGCCATGGATGTTGACTGGGACTTCGGTGGAAGCTACACTTTACTCTGGCCTGTGCCAAGAGATGGATGCAAAAGTACTGTATCCATCAAGAAATGACAGCAGGCAGGAATTAAAGGTAGATTATTAAAATCAATCAAAGGCATTTCTGTTGACAATTGGGCTTCAGTGAGAATTGATGGTAGAATGAGTTCTTGGTTCAGGGTACTTACAGGGGTTAGACAAGGCTGTAATCTTTCACCTTTGCTGTTCGTAGTTTACATGGATCATGTGCTGAAGGGTATAAAATGGCAGGGAGGGATTCAGTTAGGTGGAAATGTAGTAAGCAGTTTGGCCTATGCTGACGACTTGGTCTTAATGGCAGACTGTGCCGAAAGCCTGCAGTCTAATATCTTGGAACTTGAAAATAGGTGCAATGAATATGGTATGAAAATTAGCCTCTCGAAGACTAAATTGATGCCAGTAGGTAAGAAATTCAACAGAATTGAATGTCGGATTGGTGATACAAAGCTAGAACAGGTCGATAATTTCAAGTATTTAGGTTGTGTGTTCTCCCAGGATGGTAATAAAGTGAGATTGAATCAAGGTGTAGTAAAGCTAATGCAGTGAGCTCGCAGTTGCGATCAACAGTGTTCTGTAAGAAGGAAGTCAGCTCCCAGACGAAACTATCTTTACATCGGTCTGTTTTCAGACCAACTTTGCTTTACGGGAGTGAAAGCTGGGTGGACTCAGGATATCTTATTCATAAGTTAGAAGTAACAGAGATGAAAGTAGCAAGAATGATTGCTGGTACAAACGGGTGGGAACAATGGCAGGAGGGTACTCGGAATGAGGAGATAAAGGCTAATTTAGGAATGAACTCGATGGATGAAGCTGTACGCATAAACCGGCTTCGGTGGTGGGGTCATGTGAGGCGAATGGAGGAGGACAGGTTACCTAGGAGAATAATGGACTCTGCTATGGAGGGTAAGAGAAGTGGAGGGAGACCAAGACGACGATGGTTAGACTCAGTTTTTAACGATTTAAAGATAAGGGGTATAGAACTAAATGAGGCCACAACACTAGTTGCAAATCGAGGATTGTGGCGACGTTTAGTAAATTCCCAGAGGCTTGCAGACTGAACGCTGAAAGGCATAACAGTCTATAATGATAATGTATGATTGTATGTTCTAATTTCGCATTATCCTTTTTTCTAAGCATTGCAAAATCTGATAATGTTCCCGTTAAAGTATTGAGGACATTATGGCCATGTTTAATGGTAAACTAGGATTACGTTTCTGCGAATGTGTGAGGTTAATTCATACACTTTAAAGGCATATTTTACAAATTATTTGAGCCTAAAATTAGACTTGTTGCTTCGGTTTAAGAAACACCTGGGAGGATACCATACTCAGGACAGCTGTCAAAGAATGTCCTGGTCTACAACTGAAGGAGTTCAATGTAAGTTGCTCAGTTCTACCATGAAACATGTTATCACGCACTTGACACGCGGATCTTTCTAAATTTACAGAAGCGTAGAAAAAAATAGTTGTTCGAAATTCCAACCGTCGTGTTGACTCTCCCTCTCTGTCTCTACTGGCTAGATGCGTTGTTCCTTGAAAGCTTTGCTGGAAATTCTTCACATTTCTGGATTGTCTGTATAGGATTGACAATCAATTCATCTAGAAATATCGGCTTTTCTGTAATCTACACTCCGAAATTCCCTAATGACATACAGAGTTTAATACGTCTGGAGCGGCAAAATGAATAAATATCTTAACATGTAGTTCTGAGGGACGGTTTAGAACAGTTGTATTTTCATTTATTGCCTGATATAGAGATATATTTCATGTATAACAGAATGTGTTTGGACATTCAGTATTCACATTCTGTAATCAAATCACTTCGTTTCATTATCCGGCTCCATGGCTAAGTGGTTAGCGTGTTGGACTTTGCTCATAGGGGTCCCGGGTTCCATTCCCGGGAGGTTAGGGAATTTTAACCACAATTGGTTAATTTCTCTGGCACGGGGGCTGGGTGTATGAGTCGTCTCCATCCTCATCACTACGCGCAGGTCGCCTACGGGAGTCAAATCAAAAGACCTGCATCTGGCGAGCCAAACTTGTCCTTGGAGACTCTAGGCACTAAAAGCCATACGCCATTTAATTTCAGTTTCATTTCAATCTTCATTTCATTTCTTAAACAAAATAACACTTATTACATAATGTACCATCACACAAAAGCTATATGAAGGAATTGCTTGTCATTTGGAAATGCTGCTCATAATACTCCTTGTGCGAAAGGTATTCACTTCGGACTTTATTACAGTTATTATTATTATTATTATTATTATTATTATTATTATTATTATTATTATTATTATTATTATTATTATTATTATTATTATTATATCTGCAGAAGATTCCCACAAATGAAATAAAGTATGGAATTAATGAAATTACTTTAGTTTCTTTCTCTTGAAATTTAGTTGTTGAATTTGAATGGACAGGAACGATGAGTTTCATGCCTTACGTACGTTCAAATATGAGTCCTGGGGTAATAACAGGCATACTGTAGAGGCCCCACGAAGATTGTCAGATGGAAGCAACGTGTCCACTATGGCAGAGGCGTAACGGACATGGTGCGGGCTCGCCTGCACTGCACTGTGGGTAAATGAAATGTCGTATGGCTTTTAGTGCCGGGATATCCCAGGACGGGTTCGGCCCGCCAGGTGCAGGTCTTTCTATTTAACTCCCGTAGGCGACCTGCGCGTCGTGGTGGTGGTGGTGATGATGATGATGAAATGATGATGAAGACAACACATACACCCATCCCCCGTGCCATTGGAATTAACCAATTAAGGTTAAAATCCCCGGCCCGGCCGGGAATCGAACCCGGGACCCTCTTAACCGAAGGCCAGTACGCTGACCGTTTAGCCAACGAGTCGGACGCACTGTGGGTGAAACATTGAAACGTTTGTGAACTCACCGACGTGTATCGTGTCTGTTACATTTGGCTTTAGGTAACACAGATAGGTCTTATGGCGACGACGGGAGAGGAGTAGGAAGGAAGCGACCGTGGCCTTAATTAAAGTAGGCCACAGTCCCAGCATTTACCTGGTGTGAAAATGGGAGACTACGGAAAACCACCTTAAGGGTTAGAACCCACTATCTCCCGAAAGTAAGTTCACAGATGCGAGCCTCTAACCGCACGGCCAACTCGCTCGGTATCTATCGTGTCTGCAATTCATGGTCTCTTTCTCTCTCCGTTGCGTGCGTGTGCGCTAGCGGTTTAACGTCATATTCACATCGCCATTGTTTATAGACTTTCAGCGACACTGGCATGGTAAAGGGCTAGGACGCAGCCTGGTGTAAAAATACGAAACCAAAGAAAATCATCATTAGGGCTGCTGATAGTGCGGTTCGAACCCAGGACTTCCCTAATGCAAGCTTACAGCTACGTGACCTGTACCATAGTAGGATCGGGCTGAGAAATTCAGACCGAGCTCGATAGCTGCAGTGCGGCCAGTGTCCAGTATTCGGAAGATAGTGGACCCCGATCCAGTCCTCGTACCACTTTTCAAATTTCACGGCAGAGCCCGGAATCGAACCCGAGCCTCCAGAGTGGCAGCTAATCACACTCACCACTACACCACACAGGCGGTCTAGTGTGTACTTTGGCTCTAAAAATTGGGATGTATGCTTCGAGATTTGGAATAAAGCGCTCTCCCAGCATCTTCATGGAAATTCAGGAAAGATGTCACTTAATATTGCTGCTACAGTGTTGAAATTTGAAACTCGGTTATCCAAAACTTCCCTGTCCTTCATTGGAGCGAAAGAAAATGCGCTAAAATGCGAAAGTGTATCCACACAAGTAATGCAAGGTAAATGATCCACCTTAAGTGCACGCAGAATCTGCCTTAAACCTGCGTCTGTGTGTTTGCATTAAATGTGTGTTTTAATCAGGTAATCAGGTAGGGCAGTCTTGTACTCAAGGTTGCGAGTTCGAATACCAGCGCACTTGATTGGCATTTTTTTTTTGCTAGGGGCTTTACGTCGCACCAACACAGATAGGTCTTATGGCGACGATGGGATAGGAAAGGCCTAGGAGTTGGAAGGAAGCGGCCGTGGCCTTAATTAAGGTACAGCCCCAGCATTTGCCTGGTGTGAAAATGGGAAACCACGGAAAACCATTTTCAGGGCTGCCGATAGTGGGATTCGAACCTACTATCTCCCGGATGCAAGCTCACAGCCGCGCGCCTCTACGCGCATGATTGGCATTTAGAACATCTAAATGTGTGGGACTAGTGTCATCATCAGATGTCCCTTTGAAGTAATTTGAACATTTATTATTATATCATTGCCAATAGTTCACAGTTGTATTTGCAAAATATGTATCACAATACTTTATCCTTGCATTCCGCATTCTTCTACTTGCAGTTCTCTGTTTCCTTGGACTTGGTTGTAACGAGCAGACGATAATAATGAAGTTTATGTCATTTCTTCTCAAGTTTCGTGTAATAATTTTCTCTTGTCGAATGTTTCCGATATATCGGTTGATATACTGGCCTGTGTGCTGTGAAGTCAGCGGAAGTCACGTCTCGTGCGTGTGTGTGAAATGGTCCGTTTATTTGTTTAACAGCGCACCGACCTTGGCGCCGTGAATAAGTACTTGGCTATACAGAGCAGCACCAGTAGTGTTTCTAGTTCCCTCATCTACTGACGCTTGTCGTCTAGTGCACACATAGCCCTGAGTATCAAAACACTTGCCATTATTAAATGGGGGACGGGTATGGGACAATTCAAAGCCAATTAAGAGATTTTCAGTAAGCTCGCGATTGTAGCGAAGTACGCAAAATAACGTTCCCCTTTACGAGCTGGTTGTTGCACCGTCCATCTATTCGAAATTCAAATCATGGCGGTGAGAGGAGCTAGTTTCCTCTACTTAGTCCTTTAGGATAGACATTAAATCAACCCATAAGCAAATAACCTAACACCCAATTCTCGGTCCGAGGTCCATGCATGCCACAGAAGCGGCGTTTCCGAAATTCATACAGTTTGTTAATGTGACGTCATTATTACTTGGCATTACTTATACACAGACAGACCTTAACATTTAACGTAAAGGCTGAATGGTTACGATGTAAAGGGTGTGAACATGGAAAAACCATCTTTCGGACTGCCGATAGTGCGGTTCGAACCCACTATCTCCCGAATGCCTTCGTGAAGGGTAGAAGTACTCTTTTCCTCCATTTCCCCCACTCTAAAATTATCAATGTATCAGCAATAGCTTACCCACTGCTCAGCAATGGACATATAAACGAAAAGTGCACTGGTTTCTCAGTGTGTTATCTCAGCATCTTCAGTACTCAGTAACTTGTCTCTTTGCAGTGATGCATGCCCGTATCTTTTTTGACTGACTATCCACCAGCCAGAAAGTCCTTTCTTGATCTAGTTTGTCTACCTTTCAGTATTGTTTCTGCGTAGGTCTTGCAGGTTCTGTGGTCAGCTTTAATCGATGCCAGGTACATCCAATAGGGTTCATGCCTGGCCATAAAGAAGACTATTGTCGTTGGACTAAATTGACACTGCGAAGAAATACATTGACGATGTCTGCACGATGGTCGACAGGAGGAAGAATTCCACTCCGAAATATCGGAGACGGTTCCACGGTGAACTGGAGGATGTATTGATCAGCCTTGAGGAGTAAGCAGAGTGACTATAGGAAAGTAACCCCGTGTACTGTGCGTCCGCAGACAAATGTTGTGAAGGGTAGAACTATTGATTTCCTCCACTTCCACCACCCTCAGATTATCTGAGCTAAGGTCGACGCGGTATATAGTAAATTCCCTTCATTTGGCTCATTCAGCTAACAATGGACTTATATTCCCGGTGAGTACTATACTTGAGTAAGGGAGAGGGATGATTTGTAGTAGAAGAGGGACATTGCAAACTATACTTCTGCCACAGGGTTCAAACGCCGACTGGGCAGGCTGTAATGCCACCACAAAAACATGACTGAGCCTCTGTCAGCATCCTGTACAGTCAGTCCTCTGTCACACAGAGCATCGAACGATCAAGAACAACTAACTGCCGTCTAGTACTAACGACCAAATTCAGTTACCTTGTCGCACTCGTCATCGATCGAGAGGGATCGACTGCACGGAAACACCTGATACTCCCGCCCAGTACCGTACGGGCTGTAGACGAGCGGGAAAGAATGTGTTGTGAAAGCGATAATTCGGGTGAAGATATTATTCTAACGTATGAATATATTAGGAGAAAGAAAAGAACCGTACGATCGCAGTGAACAATCCAAATTTTTCTTATAAGTGAGAGCCTTAGAGAATTTCGCGAACTTGTGCCTTCGTTGTGGAATGACGAAAAAAATTCAGGAACTAGTACCGAATGCCCTTCAATACTTATAAGTAATTAGTGCAAAAAATGAAGTCACTAATAGACATCAGGCAAACAAATTACAGAAAAGGTATAAGTTTTGATGAAAGGCTGACAGTATCGTTAAATTCATCATTCAAAACGATTTTTTAAAGTTTAAAGTTAGGAGTGACGTTCGCCTCCGAAATAACTGCCCATAGCAAAATACATAAAATAAAAGATTAGTGGCAGGTACATTTCGTTGCATTCTACAGGTTGCTAATAAAGTATTGATTAAAAAGAGGACTGGAAACAATGGACAATCTGAGCTAAGGTCGACAGTTACAAAACGTAGTCACCTCAAACCAAGATGAAGGGAAGCTCGAGAGGGTACATCACTCTCTATCCCCGGTTTACAGTTAAAGATTTTATGAAATTGTACATTAGCCTGAATTTTAGGAAAGTAGGTTACATAACTAAAGATTCGGACCTTTCCCCTCGGGTTAAGCTGCGGAGGTAGCTACAACAAGAAAGATGTAATTTGTGGCCATTACCTTATAGATGTTCTGCTTCCGACGAAAAAGGCCGCCCGCCTCCTGCTTAGACTCACACACACTCAGATAGACGACAATCAATTGGCTAAGAAACGTGAGAAGCCGCAGTGTTATAAACCCTCAGGGAAGGTTAGAGATCATTCAAGACTAAACCAGCCACACCCTCTCAATTTTATTGGTTAATCTGAAAGTTACACTCAGAATCGAACAAGAAGCCTGGTGCTGGGGTGAATGGTTCTATCTACAATATCAAAAATTGAGTTAAAACTTTAAAAGGTTATATTTCTTTTCCAAAACAAACTTGACAATATTTTTCACTGAATGAACATGACAATATATCAGGTACAAAGCAATCTTGAAACAAGACTAGGAAAATCCAAGATTCAGAACTTAAGCAATTTTGGGCTTCAAGCCCGTATTTTACAATGTCAGAGATACCGGATTCAGTTTACAAAACTTTAAATTATTAATGTAACAAAAACATTTCAGTCTGTCAAACACTCAGCAATTACAATATAATAATAATAGTACATATAGGCCTAGTACAATAATATACAATTATATATATTATACTGTAATTGCTGTGTGTTTGATAGACTGAAAAGTTTTTGTTACATTCAACTAAGTCGACACTGGAAAATATGGCTTCATTCTTAACAAAAATTCAAATTGATGTACATAAATATAGTGGCTTTAATCCAGTATTCATGTATTTATTTATTTATTTAGTTATTTACGTTAATACAATGAGCCACGAAAACCTGCGTTCATTACTTACATTAATATGCTCTTCCTTTTTTTAGTTCTATAACAAACACACCTATAGAAATGGCACAATGGCGTAGGAGACCCTTCTCACCAAGCTGAAATGGAGGAGGCAGAAATAGAGTTTGTGCTGGAGGGGTTTAACTCCTGCAGTTCAGATATTATTGAAGGGACTTCAGCTTCCATTCCAGTGACTTCTGGTTCTACAAAATGCTCTCCCAGCAGTTAAAAAAAGTTAAATGTGTAAGTGACAGTGATGCGTTAAGTAAACATTTAGAACAGAAACTGAAAACTGAAAAGAAAACATAATCAATGTTATTTTTATAGTGTCTTCATGATGACACGGAAAGACTGAGTGAACTAGATTGAAGGGTTTTCAGAGTTAAAGTTCGGGAACTGTTGTACACATTGTTATATCAAGAAAGAAACTAATAAAATATAACATATGTCCTTGAGAAATGTTGTACTTTTTAAATTAAATCTGTTTTACTTCTATTTATCTATCAACATTTATTGAAATCCTCAGTGAGTTATGTATACTAGCACCTGATGGGAACGCAACTCTTCCTACAATGTTTATTAATTATTAGGTAATAACATTATTACAACATATTTATGTGTATATTTTATCTGGTAGAACATGTATGGTTAACAGAGAAAATAGTATTTTGAAATACTGGTAGTAGGTCATTTATGTGTGTGTGTGTGTAGTAAGCAGTTGTACAGCACAGGTGGTCTGAAACCAGACCGGCGTATTGATAGTTCTGTCCAAGAGCTAACTTCCTTCTTACGGTACACTGTTGATAGATACGAGTAGTTTCGTCCAGGAGCTGACTGTACAGAATACTGTTGATTGTATATGCAAGCTCATTGCAGTAAGTTTGTTGCACCTATATTCAATGTTGCTTATTACACTGCCATCCTGGAAGAATACACATCTTAAATACCTACTTGAAATTATCTACCGGTTTCAGTTTTGTATTTCCGACCTGACATTCAGTTCTCTCTTAGGTGACTTCCCTGCTGATTTCACTTTAGTCTTGAAAAGACTAATTTTCATGTGATACTCATTGCATCTTTTTTCAAGTTGCAAGATATTAGATTGCACAGTTTCAGTAGACCAAGTTGTCTGCATAGGACAAACTGCGTACTACAGTTCTACCTAATTGAATCCCTCCCTGCCACATTATATCTTTGTAACTTAGCCTTTATCACCTCATTCCAAGTACTCTCCTTCCATTGGTCATACCTGTTTACACCAGCAGTCATCCTCACTACTTTCATGCCTGTTACTTATAACTTATTAATGACATATAGGCGTACTGATGGCGTCAAGGTAGATCCATTCTTTTATTTCTTGTGCTGTAGATCCATGTAAACAATAAAAACAAGGGTGAAAATTTCATTTGTAGCTGTTTAGACAGGCGTTTCTATCAGTTTTGCAGATTTTAATCTGCAAAATAAAAAATTGCATTCTGTGCGGTGTGATATTAAGGGTATATGATGGCAGAAAATGCATTTATTAAAAATATATGTGTATGACAGTTACATGCTTGTAATAAAAGGCTGAGTAGATTAATTACCCTATCAGTTAATCCGAGATTGTATAAGAGCCATGCCCCCTACTTTGTCGAACATTATTTTATATAATCAGTACAGTATTTACAAACAATTTTGACAAGCAGTGTAAGATATAGCAAAATGAAATAATTTACCATCTGAGCAACCACCCTAAATAACATTCTTACTGTAGACGGCTATAGTACGAATATTCAGTTGTTGGGAAGGCATATTCTTCACTTCTGAAATAGAAGGCAAGGTGCTTATTATTAGCACCTATTATTGTTTTGCCATGTTTGGTACTCATTCTTGGTGAAATTGAAGGCAAAGTTTTCCATTTTCCTTCAACTGATTGATAAGGGAAGTATTTCAGGATTGATAGGTTGAAAATTAATTACAGAAATTTTTATTGGCCAGATTCAAAACTGGCGGAAAGAAAAAAAGGAGGGTTGCCAATCCAAAAATAAATGAACATAGATCAGTTATGGAAAACCTAGGAATACAAAACTTCTTTAAGTTATAAATTCTTACACCTTGCACCAGGGTGCATGATCATAGATTTTTTGGTAGTGTCATCTGTGGAAAATGGTGCATGGTCATAGTTTTTTGGTAGTGTCATCTGTGGAAAAATGTCCAAACTTCTTGATGTATATCAAAACAAAACAAGGAGAAATTTAGTCAGTTTAGGAAATTGCACAATAACAAAATTACTTAATATTTCAGTGGAGACATCTTCTGATTAAAGTTCCAACTTGTTGTGTTATTAGTTTCACTTTTGATTGATAGTGGAGTTCCTTTAGGCGCTAATTTTGAATGCACGGCGTTGAGGTGTACCTCCCGGTATAATAATAATAATAATAATAATAATAATAATAATAATAATAATAATAATAATAATAATAATAATAATAATAATAATAATAATAATAATAATAATAATAATAATAATAATAAAAGTAAAGTTCAAACATAATTGCCCAACAACAACAACAACAACAGCAACAAGCGTACCAGAAACAACTCCATGGAAAGAAAATATTACAAGAAATACTACTAGTTTAACATTCCAAATCCAACATCATCATATACAGATTCACACACAATTTAAGTATTTCCAGTGCTTAACCCTACGGCTTACAATACTATAGGTTGAGCTTACTACTAGCTTAACATTACAAGTGATAATAGAGTAATGTTAAAACATAACTACACAACAACAACGATTAACTTGGTACTCAATTCTGATTTAGACTGAGTAAATCTCAGGGCCGTGAGACTCTCCAGAAGTGGAAATATTGTTTCTAAATATTTAATATTTTTACTCACAGACAAGGAATCGAACCCACTCCCTACGTTTGAACCGGCCACCACCTCGGCTAAGTAGCCCTGATCATATCTATAATCGTTTTCAAAACTAGCTGTCGTACCAGTGAGATAGGGATCATTAATATCACCTGCGGATAATCATTGGTACTTTTTCTCGGGTGCACCAATCGTTGTTTAAAAAGGTCTCAATACGTAATCCGAGCCATGTGCATTAAACAATCCACAAGTAGAGTAATACCTCACTCAGAACTCTTGACGGAGTCCTGGAAATGCAGTAGCGCTTTTATGTGAAACAGCTTTATGCGAACTAATTTTTACAATATTTCATAACGATATGTTATAAATTATACTAGATTCACGAGAAATAATCATATTGCTAACACAGATTTAAATGAACTTGTTTTCTAACAAATTTTTGATTAAAGGGTAGAATCAATTCATCTGCTTCTCCTGGGTTTTCTTCTCTTCCAGTATCACACTATAACCAGAGATGGCACAGAGAAATTTTCTTTTCTCTGAAGAATTACTTTTCAGACCAACGGCCATCTTCTTCCACATGAACTCCCACAGTTGCTGGAGAACATGCGACTGCTCGACCGATTACGAATCTGGTTTGAAAAGGACGGAGCCCCACTTCACGGATCAGTAATCAAGGCATTATAGGATCTTAATTTGGACCAGATGATACAGGAGCATATCAGACAGGGGGTACACTTCCAACTGTCCCACTTGACCGCAATCGTCGTTCAAGAGTTCGGTACGTATTGGTAGTCGGTCATTTTCTGTCAGGAAACCGCTCGGGATACAGACGTTGCGACACGAATGCGTTCTGTCTTGTTTCTTCACAAATTAGCAACATATCAGCGTACTCGTCTCCAGAATGCGTCGCAAGTGAATGAATAAGTGCTGTCATGAGACCTGGTGGGTGGGGATAAACAATGTATCCTTTTAAAATGGGGCAGGGGCTGTTGTTCAAAAACAAAAGAATTTGCATATGGTTGGATTCGAATCACTACACCACCAACACTCAGATGCCACAAGCGACCGGTACATTACCGACTCAGTCACAAAGAAAAACATAACACTCGCTAAAGGTGCAATACTAAACTACGGCCCTTCCTCTTCGAAAGATAATATCGGTGCCAGAGTTTTCATTCATGGTTTACGGCGTTCGTTTAACTGTCTATCATTACAGATCACGTGGCATAACCTATTAAGTCGATCGTATTAAAGCTACGTGTGTTTTTTCAGGGAGCAATACATCGCATATTTGTAGAATGGTTCATAGGATTGGGCGGGGAAAAATTGCACAGTCGTTTATACTTTGTTAGTTCCATGGCTCAGTTACACTACTGGCACAGAGGCAGTATGCGGGGCAATATCGACCTTAAGGAGAAATTCAATGTTGGTTGGGTTTCAGGAAGCTAGATAATAAGAGAAGGGCTAACCACCCAATACAGCGTGTGAAATCGTAATAAGCAAGTTAGAAATCTGTACATGTTGTTTTATGTCGCACCGGCACAGAAAGATATTATGGCGACGATGAGATAGGAAAGGGCTAGGAGTGGAAAAGAAGCGGTCGTGGCCTTAATTAAACTACAGCCCCCAGCATTTGCCACTATCTCCCAGCTAACTCACTAGGTAGTTATAAATCTTTGTTAGCTTCTATTATAATGAATGCCAGTGATCGAGATATTCTTCGTATGATCTAGTAGAGGACGAAGGAAATGCTGAATCATGTATCAGCAGACCCCACGACCACTAACCCCCGAAAAAAAAACCCTCGTTCTCCATTCGCAAGTTATCTTCCAGTCATAGAAGGGAGCGTCAAGATCATCGCGAGTCTACCAGTCGAGTTCGTAGTTGACGCTACGCGAGTATCCGAAACACTTGGTCAGTGAAATAAACTTTGCTTCTTCATTGATTCTAGGTTGGAACTGTGGCCGGCAGGGCAGGAGGGGTGGTCGGATACAATTTCTAAACACTAGATTGCGTACCCAAATGTGGGTTCAATTCCAAACCTTTCCGTAGTGTTCATATGGAGTGAGGGCATTTGAAGGTGTTGATGGAGATTCGCCCGTTGGATGGAGACGTTAAGTTTGAGGAGACTCCTTGGTGTTATTCTCACCTCTGGGTTCCGGGGTTCAAATCCCGGTCACTCCATGTGAGATTTGTGCTGGCCAAAGAGGAGGCGGGACAGGTTTTTCTCCGGGTACTACGCTTTTCCCTGTCATCTTTTACTCCAGCAACACTCTCCAATATCTCTTCATTTCATCTGTCAGTCATTAATCATTGCCCCAGAGGAGTGCTACAGGCTTCGGCAGCCGGTAAAATTCCTATCCTCGCCGCTAGAAATTGGCTTCATTCATTTCATTCCTAACTCGGTTGAATGACTGCAAACAGGCTGTGGATATTTTCATTTCTTCAAATAATTATTTAAATAATTCTCTGAAAAGAAATATTTTCTCCGCGGCAAGTCTGCAACCACATCCAAACCAAACAAAACCACATGGTACAAGAACCCCAAAGAGCCATGGCCTACCAAGTGACTTCTGCACAGCCCGAATTCCTGCAAATTACGAGGTGTCTTATGGTCGGCGCGGCGAATCCTCTAGGCCAGGGATTGCAAAACTTTTCCGGCTAGCTAGTCAGTAAAGGTGTGTTTATTACTTTTTTCCATCTAGTGTGTCATCGATTATTTTCCTTTAAAATCATCATGAAACGCCTCATTTAACTTCTTTCGGGTATTACTGTAGATTGCATCACATACAAATCCATTCGACTGAAGGTTTCATGGTTTTATTTTGCAAACATTACTGAAAATTACGTTTTTTAACCAGGCAAATGTTAGGAACAAGATATATCTTTGCTTTAACCTAATAAAATTTGTAAAAAATACGGCGAAAGAATACATTTGTGACATACTTCTTTATTAAAACGTAATGTTGAAATCTGCTATGTTACAAGATTTTCGGCCTATTTATTACATGTTAAAAACATTAAAATATGTTAGTATGTTGTGCGGCGTGTCACAAAAGTCATGTTCGCGTGTCACCTAGTCTCATAGGTTCGCCATCCCTGACCTAGGCCATTATTCTTCGCTTTCTAGATCGAGGCCTCCATCTTACCGTTAGATGGCAGGCACGCTAACCCTACGCCGCGCCGCGGGACCAGCTCTGCAATCAAAGTCTATAAAAATGTAGTATCGTTCTATGGTCATTAAATACCTGCAACCGAGCTCGATAGCTGCAGTCGCTTAAGTGCGGCCAGTATCCAGTATTCGGGAGATAGTGGGTTCGAACCCCACTGTCGGCAGTCCTGAAGATGGTTTTCCGTGGTTTCCCATTTTCACACCAGGCAAATGCTGGGGCTGTACCTTAATTAAGGCCACGGCCGCTTCCTTCCCAATCCTAGACCTTTCCTGTCCCATCGTCGCCATAAGACCTATCTGTGTCGGTGCGACGTAAAGCCAATAGCAAAAAAAAAAACCCCTGCAAATTCTGATCCGGAACACATGTGTCTCTAAGGTTAAATATTGAACTTCGTAGCATGGTTGAAGTACGGAAATTTAGAAGTTTCTACATGTTAGCTAGTGTTGCATGTGATCAGTACTACAGTATATTGGATGGCAGGTTTCATTGGCTGTTTAGAAGCAAAGCGGAGCAGAAAACATTAACACAACTACATTTTTATGAAACCTCATTCCGGACCCGGGATTAGTGCAGTTATTTACGTCGCATGGACACAGACATGACTTATGGCGTGTCCTTAATTATTTTCCTGATGAAAATGTGAAAAACCGAGGGAGTGGCCGCGCGGTTATGGTCACGTAGCCATGAGCTTATTGTGTGTGAAATGAACTATACTCACAATAAACTAGTTCGATTAAGTTAAAAGCACAAGTCCTCATGAAAATATGTTTCAACTATATAAGACTACCACATGTACACTGTCAGAATATGGTAATAAACCATAGACTGGTCCCGAACCGAAATGCAGGTGTAAATATCCTACATTGGTATTTACGTTTCTTTTCCTACAAAACTACCAATGTTACCGTCAACTTTTACCATTTAATATAATATTTTTGTATTCTACCAAAAATACTGAACCGGTAGAAATCAAGAGCGCAACTCTACTCCATAGGCCTAAGCATGCGCCTTACAAAGTATTGAGCTGTCGTAGCGTCCGAAAGCCACCTGCTCCGAGAACATCAAGCAGAGAGAGGAAAGCGCGCTACCAACTTAACATGCTTTAGAAAGATTAGTAAAAGGGACGATGGAGTGAAAATTAATTCACTTGTTCACAACCTATTACCATCTCCAGTGTTTCATGTCATGGTAGGGTACGCATGATTCACTGAACAGGATAGGTTACTGACCCAGTAGCCACTGAACAAAAGTTGTTCGATATTTCTTATTTATACTATACTTTCTACTGACTTGATATTTGCTGACACCTGAGTTTCAGATGACACGTCCGGTACGTGTGAGCCGCTGAAAATCACATTACGATGGCTTCCGACCTTCCTACTTTGTTACACTCGCTGAGTACTCTTCTTACCACTGTATAATTATGCCCGTTGAATTTGCCGAGTGAACTGCTAGAACTGGCGGCCTTGGTGCTACGTGTGGAAGCGCAAGTGTGTTATTAGCTGGCATTCATCATATCCCCTACTTATGAGACCCGGCATTTGAGTTGCCGAATGGGCGGCGGTCCGTCTGGAGGACGCGTCATGAACTATCCGTACGGTTAAATACACCTTCTAAATGACATGTTCTTTCTGTTGTTTTTAGGACCGTGGGACAAAACAGCCATCAGTGACATTTTCTTCGTACGTGGTTGGTGAAGTGTGTTACTGTGTTAAAGTAGCATAGCCAGGATCGGCCTATTCGGGGGGGGGGGGAGGGGTTAGTTACAAAATGATGATATAACACAATGAGAATGCGTGTAAGGACACTGATAAAAGTGGATTTTATTGATATTCAGTTTGCAGTACACTGCGAAATCTTACATTATAATACATTAGGAAATAGATTCAACAGATTCTACAATAATGTCTCTGAATCTTTATTTAATTTATTATTTATAGTCAGTTGGTTTCTTTTCTTTTTTGGACAGTTTCCATGGTGGGGGGGATCTAACCCCCAGTGACCCCCGCCCCATACCCTCTCTGGCTACGCCCCCTGCTGTGTTGTCTGTTCTGATACGTGTGCATTATTTAACTGGAGTTAAAATATGAAACTTTGGAAAACCATTCAAGGATGACCGAAGTTGGGATGCGAATTCACTTGCCTCCTGACTCCATGAGTACATTACATGTCACATTGCTCCATCCCTGATAGGTTACTGAAACGTGCTGCGGTGGTTGCTTCATACGTGGGTTTTGACCAAGGCCTTGGTTTTGACACATCATGATCAACACCTCCGTGCCCTTTACATTGTGAAGTCCGTTTATAATATGTGTTGGTGTAGACTATATATAACCTGTGACAATAAAGTTCGGTGAACAGTCCTGTACTATCAACATAGATGAACAATGCACTACAGTGATCTTACTGTTCTTCGAAATAGTCCCCTCCCATAACTATGCACTGCTGAGATCGGTGATGCATGTCCTGGAAACTTTGCAAGAAGGCTTCCTTTGGGATGGTGTTCAAAAGCCTCGTCACGTTTCGTTGGATGTCAGGAATATCGTCAAATCTCTTTCCATTCAAAACGAGTTTGATTCGTGACTTTTCGGTTCTGATCTTTTTCCGACGAGGGGATCCCGGAGAACGCCATTCCATGCTGTGCCGTTTCGTTTCAGGGGCGTACCTGAGACAGCAGGTTTCATCCTCAGTGACAATACAGTTCAAGAAATTTGGTGTCGCATCTGCCGTTTCGAGAAAATCTTGTGAAGCCTCTAAGCGTGCCTGCTTCTGATCGTCAATCAAGTGATGTGGCACAAGACGAGAAGACGTTTTCTTCTTCCCTAATTTCTGGGTAACGATTTGTCACACGGATTCACGATTAATCTGAAGTACATCCGCTATCTTGCGCACAGTTAATCGCTGATCGTTCGTGATTAATGTCCTTACCTTCTCAATGTTTTCGTCACTGAGTGGTCGCCGGTCTTCCGCTATGGGGGTTGTCAGAAAAACTTTCCCGGCCTCCTCGAAAACGGGTGAACCAATCGTACACACACATCAAGGACAGTGTTTGATCTTGATAATAACGTACCAGCATCGCATGCGTTTCTTTCGGTGTCTTGCCAAGCTTGGCCGTTCATGTTCCTGTTCGCAGTTCAGAACCAACGCACTAAACACGCATTGTGTCAAACAGGTCTTACACGGCACACACACGATGCTCAACTGAACAACTTTGGGAGCAGGTGGTCAAAGTCTGCTGCTACGCAGGTGCAGCGTTGTGTGTCACCAGTGTTGCCGGATCGACCGTTCTGACTTCATTCACCGAACTTAATTCTCACAGGTTGTAAGTTATTGTTATCGATGCTGTAAAGATATACCTAATAATGTTATTTGTTTTACGTCCCACTAACTACTCTTTTACGGTTTTTCGGAGACGCCGAAGTGCCGGAATTTAGTCCCGCAGGAGTTCTTTTTACGTGCCAGTAAATCTACCGACACGAGGCTGACGTATTTGAGCACCTTCAAATACCACCGGACTGAGCCAGGATCGAACCTGCCAAGTTGGGGTCAGAAGGCCAGCGCCTTAACCTTCTGAGCCACTCAGCCCGGCTAAAGATATACCAGTAGTAATAATAATGTTATTGTTTTACGCAGCACTAACTACTTTTGACGGTTTTCGGAGACGCCGAGGTGCCAGAATATTGTCCAGCAGGTGATGTTTTACGTGCCAGTAAATCTACCGACACGAGGCTGACGAATATGAGCACCTTCAAATACCATCGTACTGAGCTAGGATCGAACCTGGCAAGTTGCGATCAGAAGGCCAGCGCCTTAACCGTCTGAGGCACTCAGAACGCGATACTTTGCTGCTATAAATCAGTTATTTTTCATAAATATACTCCGCCATCGCATTCCTTCTTTGCTCCTCGAAAGGCAGCACGAGCACCGCAAACAATCCTTTAATATAATACAAAGGCGCCAGATAATTTTTGTTTACAGGAGTTATGGATCCTGGTGATGCATATTGTAATGACAACCAAGGGGAAATGCAGGAATACCATTTATCTTTGGTTTTGGGACTTCACCAGGAAAAAATATCTGCTGCAAGGACATTGGAAAGAGCTGAAATTATCCGAGAGTGACATGTGTATGAACTGAATGACAGCTACATTCTTCGGTAGAAACAAGCTGCCCTACTGTTCTCTTGTAATATGTTGAGTCTGAGCGAAGAGCGACCAGGACACCTTACGTCACTTAGATGATTTCATGAATTAGGACAGACCGTAATGTATCCTTGTCTGGTTAAAACATGTCACAGCTATGTAAACAGTACTAGCTCGACTTATTAGCTATCCAAGACTCTATACGCAGCCACTCTTGCAAAATATAATTCACCCTCTTATTGTACTCCATACGTATATTTTGTGGCTCGATGGGGATCTCTTATTCTGATCATCTAGGCTCCTTCGTGAATCAAACACCCGAGAACTAACTCCTCTTGACTCACTCTTCTTGGACGAGAGTGACCAATGGCTTCCCTCTGTTTCAACTCGGGATACATTCCAGGAAAAACTCACTTTGTCTCAACAGTTTCATTAGTAGGGGCTGTTTTCTAATGTTCGTATGTCCACGCTGTTAATCCTGTTCTCGAAAGAATGTGGTGACTTCATGAGTCAATCTTCTCCAAGTGTCTCTCTGGCTAGCCATGTGTGTCACTACTCGTACACTTAATCCAGTATGATATACGAAATGCGTAATCCAGTGCAGTGGAGGGTGACCCCATGTGCGCAATAGTGTTGGCTATTCGAAGCAGTGTATCGATTCATTCAAGTGTCCGAGTGAATCGATTCACAGGAACGGCGAGCTCACGGCACATGATTCAGCTTACTCCCAGCGGACAGTGCTGAGTGGCGCACTCACTGGACGTTGACGGGGAGCCGAGCTTCCGCTGCAGCGAGACAGTGAATCAGTGAATCATGGCACATCGAAAGAATCGTGAACGAGCGCGGCTCATTGAGACACATGATACACGGCTCCTTATCGGCTCACTGGACACGCGGAGAGCCGAGCTTCCGCTGCAGCGAGACATACAGTGAGCCATGCTACACTGAAAGAATCGTATGCTATAATGGACTCTCGAGCTCAGCTCATTTGAAAATAATACCCATTTGCATTAACTGTCCTCTTCTTACAGGGAGGTTTAAATAATAGATGGATTTATTTGCAGTGTTAAAAAGGTAGTCACAACATAATTCTGAAGTAGCTAGTAAGTAGGTAGGCTATTAGGTTATACTATTTATTAGTTTAATGAATCTTAGTATTATAACTTAGTTGACATTTGACAATTAAACTCGACTCTAGCCTGCCCTATGACTATGAGTCATGCTCATGACCACTCAAAAGTACCTGTTTTATATTTCATATGTCACGTCGTTGCACAAGATTTCAATCATATGTGGACGGACGCAATAACAGTATGTTTAATCAGAAAACCAGCGGGCTACTGTACATCTCGGGTAGCCTATACAAAATATGACTATTAAAAAATCCTCAGCTGATAGAAAAATACTTTTTTTTTAAAAATGACTGAGCGAGTTGTCGTGCGGTTAATATCGCGTGGCTATGCGCTTGAATTCGGGGGATGGTGGGTTCGAATCCCACCGTCGGCAGCCGTTAAGATGGTTTTTCCGTAGTTTCCCCATTTTCACACCAGGAAATGCTGGGACTGTACCTTAATTCAGGTCATGGCTGCTACCTTCCTAATCCTAACCTTTCCCACCCTGCGTCACCGGAAACCTTCGACGTATTAGAGTAACTAGCATTTTTTCTAAGAAAGGAGTTCATAGTATGAAGACCAGATGGCAGCTGCGAGCACTGAATGCTGTTGCTGCTGTCGTACCAGCACGTACTACACAGATGCAGTAGGAGTGGTGACCAATGAGGCGTGAATCGGATCACTGTATCGATTCAGTGACGTGAACGGAATCAAATGAATCGATTCAGTAAAATGAATCGAATGTCCCATCACTAGCGCAAGCCTTCCGAAGTGCTTTCCTAAAGAGTTGGCTTGGAATCTCAGTGCTTCTTGTAGGATTCTAGTGGACAGTCGGGCTGAAATTCCGAGATCTTTCAGAATAGAGTCATTAGTGCGATATACTGTCCATGGAAAGCATAGTTTCCTTCTGTAGTACCACATCTCAAACAAATCAGTACTTCGATGGTCGGTCTTGTTTACTGTCCATGTCTCAGCAGCGGATGTGACGATATGGAAAATTAGATAGGGGCTAGATAAATGTGAGCGATCTGGATACATGAAGATCTTTCCAGATGTGCATCAGCTTCATAATGACTGTTCTGGCGATTGTAGTCATTCGAATTTCATTTTTGCATTTACCGGAGTTTATTACAGTGGAGCCCAGGATGATAAAATCTTCCACCACTTCATAACCATCATCATTTTTTCAAGTGACAGAAATTGTTTGAAAACTTCACATAAAGGATGCCACGTTTCGAATCTCGGCTAATGTACGTGAGGTAGAAGTGAAATGTTGTATCCCTGTGGTTAGGGATGACAGATCTTGTGACATTTGATCTTAAGCTAAACATTCACGCTATACTATAAGTTTGCTTACTATATTTGTCTTTCCTATCTCCCTCCAGAGCCGCTCTCCTGAGCCTAAGGTTTCAGGATCGTGTGTCGATACAACCGGTCGGCATGCTTGCTCAAGCGCTCACTTTCCGTGTTTGAAGGTTGGGAGATTCAATCGACCTTCAGGCACATTCAAGAAATTGGGACCCTCCTGTGTCTTCCGTCTTCCCAGAACTATAGAACTATAGAGCCAACAATAATAAAACTATTATTATTATTATTATTATTATTATTATTATTATTATTATTATTATTATTGAACATGTCCTCGGACACTCCCGGCACTAAAAGACATAAGCCATTTAATTTCATCATTATTATTATTATTATCACCATCTTCTGCTACTACTCAAGTAACGGGTCAGCAAACAAAGCCTCAGCCATCATGTCGATGTGTAGCAATGAGCTGGCTGGCGATGCCTGTGTACTGTACCATGACCACCGATAGAGAAGGCCACTGCATAGAACCGTGACGTCATCACAGGTGGTTTCGAAATATCGTCTCAAAAGAACATCATGTTTTATTTAAGTTATTCAAATGAAGATATATCTTATGTGTATAATGCAGGCGAAACTTAAGCTATGCGCACTTGTATTTTGATGCTGCAGTATATCCACAACAAATAAATAAATTATTACTAGAAATAAAACATGTTCTCTTGATTCTTCAATACATTCATAATAGTTGTTAGAGTCTGTCAATTTGCCATTAATAAAGAATGTATTGAATATGAGACAGTTTATGATGATGATGATGGTGATGCTTGTTGTTTTAAGGGGCCTAACATCGGAGGTCATCGGCCCCTATGAGACAGTTTATAGATTAATCAAAATTATTCAATTCACGTACTAGCAATTTATGGTTTACTTACCACTACAAGTCCTTTAAGTAGAAGGTCCATTGTACGTTCAAAAAATCTGAACATGTACAGATTTTTCTTTACAGTTGGCTTTACGTCGCACCGACACAAACAGGTCTTATGGCGACGACGGGATAGGAAAGGGCTAGGAGTTGGAAGGAAGCGGCCGTGGCCTTCATTAAGGTACAGCCCCAGCATATGCAGTATTGGATGGGAATATTCACCCTGTGGGGAATTTACGTACTGTCCATAGTTTTAGTTTTATTTCAGAAAAATGTGATCAAAACAAATATTCCGTACCGTTAATGATGATGCCTATAGACTAGTTGTGTGCTTGGTATAAACTGGGTATCTGAGAGTACAACATTGTAAATTGGGTACTTTGACACATTCCTGCAAGGCTCGCTTCTTTAGGATTACTGAATTTGGGGAGAAGGGTATTGGATATTGTCATAGATACGGTATATTGAATAACAATTACAGTTTATAATATATACTGTTATTTTATTACAGGGTACGGTAATTCTATAATTATGTCAAACAAATTTTTATTTTCTCAAAATACTCTTTACATAATTTTCTTAAACATTTCAAACTAAGACTTTCGAGTGTATTAAAACCACCTTTAAAGCAAGGTATCTGAAATAAACCTACCGTAAGCAAACTAAATGCAGGTGAGAATGATTATACACTGCATAATGACTGCCTAGAAAAAAATCAAACACAGTACATTAATGCGTCTGAAAATGATTTGAAAACATCTAATTCAGTCTTGGCAGTAATGCTGGTAACAGTTGTTATTCTGTTTTAAGGATGCTCAAGCGTCAAAAATGTTCTGAAAACTTAGTAAAGGATAAGAAGCCGGTGTGTGGTAAAGAGCATGAATAAACCATATATATTGAAAAATTAAAATACCTCATGAGTTTCCAGTAACGATTCTTGTATATAAGGAAAAGCTTTTAGATGAAGAGATGTTGAAAACTTTCTAAAACTAAAAATTCAAAAGCCAAAAGCTTTAAAGTAAGGTCCATTTATGGGTTTGTTGTGTACCAGTATCAATTTATACACAGCGTAAACAGAAGGGCCGGCCCCATGGAGTAGGGGTGGCGTGCCTATCTTTTGCCCGGAGACCCCGGGTTCGATTCCCGGCTAGGTCAGGGATTTTTCTCTCAAGCTGAGGGCTGGTTTGAGGTCCACTCATACTACGTGATTAGAATTGAGGAGCTATCTGACGGTGAGATGGCGTCCCCGGTTTCGAAAGCCCAGAATAACGGCCGAGAGGATGCGTTGTGCTGACCACACGGCCCCTCGTAATCTGCAGGCCTTCGGGCTGAGCAGCGGTCGCTGAGCAGGCCAAAGCCCTTTCAAGGGCGTAAGTGCCGTGGGTAATTTTTGGTAAACGTAAGGTGGTATGGGAAAAAGTGATATGGATTTGTATTTAATATCCTAGTCCGCCTCTGTGGTGTAGTGGTTAGCGTGATTAGCTGCCACCCCCGGAGGCCCGGGTTCGATTCCCGGCTCTGCCACGAAATTTGAAAAGTGGTACGAGGGCTGGAACGGGGTCCACTCAGCCTCGGGAGGTCAACTGAGTAGAGGTGGGTTCGATTCCCACCTCAGCCATCCTGGAAGTGGTTTTCCGTGGTTTCCCACTTCTCCTCCAGGCGAATGCCGGGATGGTACCTAACTTAAGGCCACGGCCGCTTCCTTCCCTCTTCCTTGCCTATCCCTTCCAATCTTCCCATCCCTCCACAAGGCCCCTGTTCAGCATAGCAGGTGAGGCCGCCTGGGCGAGGTACTTGTCATACTCCCCAGTTGTATCCCCCGACCAAGAGTCTGAAACTCCAGGACACTGCCCTTGAGGCGGTAGAGGTGGGATCCCTCGCTAAGTCCGAGGGAAAAACCGAACCTGGAGGGTAAACAGATGATGATGATGATGATTTAATATCCTAGTGAACAATTACAGCAAGATATCTGCTTGGATAATGAGTGTATACTGTAGAATGTCACTTTCCATGTCCGTCACACGTGGAATTACCTTTACATTAATTCCATGATTTCAGCTGACTGTCAGTAACTTTCATTTCCTCCCTCAAGTGACATTTTCAGCACTGACCCTCTCCTTGCAGTAATTTTATTTAACAAAGCATTTACAGCTGAACACATGAGCATTTTCACAATTGTTTCATATTTATGACCACTTGGGCAACAGTCATAAAAAAATATCTCTTCATTCTCTAATAAATTAATAATCACAGAATCTGTAACTTTTTGGTAACATTTCGCCTTCAAAAACCTAACGTCAAAATCTGAACAGAGCTCAGAAAACCTCATTAAATACATTTCCACCTAGGTGTTAATATAAGGAAAGATCTTCATTGGGGTATTCATAAATGGGATTTTAAATAAAGGATACAGATCTCTGCACATGGTTATGAGGGTGTTTAGGGGTTGTAGTAAGGATGTAAAGGAGAGGGCATACGAGTCTTTTTTTTTTCTATTTGCTTTACGTCGCACCGACACAGATATGTCTTACGGCGACGATGGGATAGGAAAGGCCTAGGAATTGGAAGGAAACGGCCGTGGCCTTAATTAAGGTACAGCCCCGGCATTTGCCTGGTGTGAAAATGGGAAACCACGGAAAACCATCTTCAGGGCTGCCGACAGTGGGGCTCGAACCCACGTTCTCCCGATTACTGGATACTGGCATACGAGTCTTTGGTAAGAACCCAAACAGAGTATGGTTCTAGTGTATGGGACCTTCACCAGGATTACTTGATTCAAGAACTGGAAAAATTCAAAAGAAAAGCAGCTTGATTTGTTCTGGGTGATTTCCAACAAAATAGTAGCGTTACAAAAATGTTGCGAAGTTTGGGCTGGAAAGGCTTGGGAGAAAGAAGACGAGCTGCTCGACTAAGTAGTATGTTCCGAGCTGTCAGTGTAGAGATGGGGTGGAATGACATCAGTAGACGAATGAATTTGAGTGGCACCTTTAAAAGTAGGAAAGATTACAATATGAAGATAAAGTTGGAATTCAAGAGGACGAATTGGGACAAATATTCGTTTATAGGAAGGGGAGTTAGAGATTGGAATAACTTACCAAGGGAGATGTTCAATAAATTTTCAATTTCTTTGAAATCATTCACGAAAAGGCTAGATAAACAACAGATAGGGAATCTGCCACCTGGGCGACTGCCCTAAATGCAGATCAGTAGTGATTGATTGAGTTAACATTCATACAATTCAACCATGTAGAAATGATCTTGTGAAGGCAGCAATTCCTGTGAAGTTTGGAATGTGTTATTTAGAAGCAAGTTCGAAAGGAGCTTTAATAACAGAATCATTAAATTCATTTACAGTTAGATTAACATTCTGTCTTTCTAAATTTGAAAGGGAAAGTGATTTGAGCATTAATGAATAGCTGAACTTGACAAGACTACTGCCTTCACAACGGACAAGTTTTTAAAACTGATAGAGAAGCAAATTGAAATGTATTTGCATTTCTCTTATGTTTATCAGAAGTCAGAAAAATGAATGGGTTTTTCATTCGTTTGTTTCAGCCCATTATTTAATGTACTTTCCTGCAAGTGCACAGGTTCAATTACACAAAATAATGGTCTAGTACTGTTTCAAGTTGCTTTACGTCACACGGATACAGAAAAGTCTTATGGCGACGATGGGATGGGGAAGGGCTAGGAGTGGGAAAGAAGCAGCTAATTAAGGTACTTAACATTTGCCTGGAGTGAAAATGGGAAACCACAGAAAATCACCTTCAGGGCTTCCGACAGCGGTGTTCGAACCCACTACATTCGGAATGCAAGCTCACAGCTGCGGTCCACTACTGTCAACAGGATGTAGGTTAAATATCTCGCATGACGGTGGTGATGAAATTGAGACATTGTTTTCCTATGAATGGCATTATTATCAGTAATTACACCGATAACATTGAAATCCAGATCTTCCAGCACTAAATTATATTTAGGATTAAACAATGAAACTGAACATACGATAAAGATTTGACTGGTAAAATGTGAACAATATCTTTGTATGTTGATATTACACTACTTATCTTAAATGAATGAGCACTTGCAGCCATTTTTGAGCTATCGTATGTCATTCCAACTAAGTCTCCACCTTCATAATCACAAAATGGTTTTATATCTATTTCATCGAACATCTAGTTCCCTATTTTGTCCTGGTCTTTTGAGAATTTTGTTTTATGCTTTACATACTTAAGAAAATTTGTTTCATTCTGCTCCTCCCCTAGACTGAAATTGTAAAACAAACATAGCTGCTGGAATAGTCGCTGGATAAGGTAACCTTATATTACCACTCGACCTGACAAACCTGTAGGCATACTTAGTTATAGTTGAAAACACGAGCATATCACACGAACAATTTTTTTTTTTCTATCCCAGCAGAGCTATCTGTTCTTCCATAAAATTAATGATCATATTCACTTTTTTAAGTCAAGGGGAAGATTTCAGTGCACTCGGAACATCTGTGGTAAAACTTATCAAGATAATCTATAATATTATCAATAGTATTCGTATCTGCTGCAGGTGGAGCCTCCGTGGCTCAGGCGCCGTTCTCTCACCGCTGGGTTCCGTGGTTCAAACACCCGTCACTCCATGTGAGATTTGTGCTGGACAAAGAGGGGGCGGGGCAGGTTTTTCTACGGGCACTCCAGCTTTCCATCTTATCTTTTATTCCAGCAACACTCTCCAATATAATTTCGTTTCATCTGTCAGTCAGTAATCATTGCCACAGAGGAGTGCGACAAGCTTCGGCAGCCAGCAAAATTCCTATCCTCGCCACTAGATGGGGTTTCAGTCATTCCATTCCTGATCTGGTCGAATGATTGGAAATAGGCTGAGGATTTTCATTTTCATTCGTATCTGCTAAAGCCGGTCCGCCTCTATGGTGTAGTGGTTAGTGTGATTAGCTGCCACCCCCGGAAGCCCGGGTTCGATTCCCGGCTCTGCCACGAAATTTGCAAAGTGGTACGAAGGCTGGAACGGGGTACACTCAGCCTTGGAAGGTCAACTGAGTAGAGGTGGGTTCGACCCCCACCTCAGCCATCCTGGAAGTGGTTTTCCGTGGTTTCCCACTTCTCCACCAGGCAAATGCCGGGATGGTACCTAACTGAAGGCCACGGCCGCTTCCTTCTCTCTTCCTTGTCTATCCCTTCCAATCTTCCCATCCCCCCCGCAAAGCCCCTGTTCAGCATAGCGGGTGAGGCCGCCTTGTCGAGGTACTGGTCATCCACCCCAGTTGTATCCCCCGACCCAGAGTCTGAAGCTCCAGGACACTGCCCTTGAGGCGGTAGAGATGGGATCCCTCGCTGAGTCCGAGGGAAAAACCAACCCTGGAGGGTAAGCAGATTAAGAAAGGAAGAAAGAAAGAACTGCTAAACCCAGGAGAATCGTGAACTTGTTTCCATGACGTGACAAGGCAATATCCTTGACATAGATTTTAAGGGTCATTTGTTCACTTACAACTACTGAGAAGTCGATCAGTAGATAATTTCAAAAGCAAGATACAATTATTTTTAAAAATAGCGACTCGACTTTGTGGGAGAGTGATCAACGAAATTGAAGTCTGTAATTCATCCAAACTAGAAAACTTCCGCTGTTCATCACACTCTGACATTTGTTTGAGACTCTCCTGCAAAACCATTCCCATTTGATTCTTTCCTTTCCATTCTGTCTTCAGGGGAATCTCTGTGGGTCACCTCACTAGACAAGTAATATGGACTGTTAGGCATCACTGAAGGAATAACACCTTCTCTAAACCGAGCAAATTTCAATGGTGCTATGAGTGTCCGACCTGCTTCTTCGTCGTACACGCGGATATCTCTGATGGAATGAAATGGCGTATGGCTTTTAGTGCTGGGAGGGTCCGAGGACAAGTTCGGCTCGCCAGGTGCAGGTCTTTTGATTTGACTCCCGTAGGCGACCTGCGCGTCGTGGTGATGATGATGATGATGATGAAGATGACACATACACACAGCCCCCGTGTCAGCGAAATTGACCAAAAATGCTTAAAATTCTCTACCCCGCCGAGATTCGAACCCAAGGCTACTGTAGCGAAAGGCCAGCACGCTAACCATTTAGCCATGGAGCCGGACGGTATCTGTAATAATGCCATGGGATATGAAATGAAGCTCACAGGCGTGAAAGTGGTTAAAAACAAAACAAAATAATATGAATGGAGATAATCTACTTTCTGCTTTCTCAATTTTTTCCAAAAGGATTAGATACAAATATAGCAGCCATGTAACCCTTTCTTGACCACAGAAACTTGCAAGTCCCACCCTTATAAAACTGCATTCACATTTTATTGACAGAGTTCGGACGGAACTTGACCATTGGGACTTGCCAGTCCTACTTCTGAGCAGAAAGCAATATGCTTGTAGTATGATTACTAGTCGTCCGCCTCTGTGGTGTAGTGGTTAGCCACCCCCGGAGGTCCGGGTTCGATTCCCGGCTCTGCCACGGAAATTTGAAAAGTGGTACGAGGGCTGGAACGGGGTCCACTCAGCCTCGGGAGGTCAACTGAGTAGAGGTGGGTTCGATTCCCATCTCAGCCATCCTCGAAGTGGTTTTCCGTGGTTTCCCACTTCTCCTCCAGGCGAATGCCGGGATGGTACCTAACTTAAGGCCACGGCCGCTTCCTTCCCTCTTCCTTGTCTATCCCTTCCAATCCCTCCACAAAGGCCCCTGTTCAGTATAGCAGGTGAGGCCGTCTGGGCGAGGTACTGGTCATTCTCCCCAGTTGTATCCCCGACCAAGAGTCCGAAGCTCCAGGACACTGCGGACACTGCCCTTGAGGCGGTAGAGGTGGTATCCCTCGCTGAGTCCGAGGGAAAAGCCGAACCTGGAGGGTAAACAGGTGATGATGATGATGATTACTAGTCAACAGATGGCAGTTAAACGGTTATATCTAAGCTGTGGTATATACGTAGGTGACCATGAATAAATTTGTAACCAGACCCTAAATATTTTATTATCTTTTGTGATAGTATATGAAATTAGGTTAAGTAAACATGTATATTTAGGAATATATGTCTATTAATGGACAAGGAGTCTAATGCGTAGTATCATAAATATTCACATAATTCTAAATGGAAGCCTCCGTGGCTCAGACGGCAGCGCGTCGGCCTCTCACCGCTGGATACCGTGGTTCAAATCCCGGTCACTCTATGTGAGACTTGTGCTGGACAAAGCGGAGGCGGGACAGGCCTTTCTCCGGGTACTCCGGTCTTCCCTGTCATCCCTCATTCCAGAACACTCTCCATTCTCATTTCATAGCATCTATCAGTCATTAATATATCACTTTGGGAGTGGCGACCTCATCGTACTAATAGCCTATATATGGTTCATTCATTACATCCCTGACCCGGTCAAAGATTGGAAAACAGGTAGTAGGTTTTTGTTCTAAGTGGGACTTACAATTCCCTGTGGGCAGCTAGTGACTCTAGTGTCAAATTACATGCATTAGTGTTGTTGAAGAGTGATAATAATTGTGCACGTTGTGTTTCATCCAATTCGTGTCCAGTATTGAAAATGCTTAGGCCTAAGACAAGGGGATTAATTGAAGATGAACTTATTTCTGTCCTATGTGAAGATATCTCAGTAGGTGAAGGAAATATAACCGATTCAGAAGACAGTGACAATGAAGAAGCAGTTGTTAATTTTACCAGAATATTTGGTACAGAATTAGAAGCTACTTAATCTAAGTATTTATTTCCCCGTCGATAGCCTAATGGTTTGGCTATAATACAAATATACAATGATATTGGAATAGCCTATTGCTCGAGTATAATTTTCATTAATTTTTATTGGATTACGCTAGTCGCAGACTAGGTTGCAGGACAGCTACGATTCTAGTAGGCCTATTTATTTATTTATTTATTTATTTATTTATTTATTTCATCATCATCATCATCATCTGTTTACCCTCCAGGTTCGGCTTTTCTCTCGGACTCAGCGAGGGATCCCACCTCTACCGCCTCAAGGGCAGTGTCCTGGAGCTTCAGACTCTTGGTCGGGGGATACAACTGGGGAGTATGACCAGTACCTCGCCCAGGCGGCCTCACCTGCTATGCTGAACAGGGGCCTTGTGGAGGGATGGGAAGATTGGAAGGGATAGGCAAGGAAGAGGGAAGGAAGCGACCGTGGCCTTAAGTTAGGTACCATCCCGGCATTCGCCTGGAGGAGAAGTGGGAAACCACGGAAAACCACTTCGAGGATGGCTGAGGTGGGAATCGAACCCACCTCTACTCAGTTGACCTCCCGAGGCTGAGTGGACCCCGTTCCAGCCCTCGTACCACTTTTCAAATTTTCGTGGCAGAGCCGGGAATCGAACCCGGGCCTCCGGGGGTGGCAGCTAATCACGCTAACCACTACACCACAGAGGCGGACTTTATTTATTTATTTATTTATTTATTTATTTATTTATTTAATTATTTATTTATTTATTTATCTTTTATTTATGTTAACAGACAAATACACAGAGATGTCTGAATAGTCCTATTTCAGAGTAGGCCTATTCTTCATTTTTGGTGTTCGTCCTAATCATTATAAAACATTGCAGCTACTAGAACGGTTTGAAGGCTTTTATAAACAGCATATATGTTTGATTCTTACGTGTTAACCCTGACAATGATGAGGACTATGAACAAGATGATGAACTATGCAATGATTTTGCAACAAATGCTGCAATTGCAAAAAAATGGCTTTGCTCTGTGCCATGTAGTAGACATAAGACATTTTGACAGGTTTTTTCAACTTCTTGTGTTTTTCAGTTGCAAATGTTAGGTAACTAGTTATTTTCTAGTTTGTTAATTATTCACCAAAGTGATTTTTTTCATTGTTTGAATAATAATTGTAAATTCTTTATGCAAATCTTTTCTCAATATGTACTTCTAAATTGTGGTCAATACTGCGCTATGACGACCGTTTACTGCCCAACGGGACTCGTGAGTCCTATGATTGTTTGTTATCATGTTTTTATCCTTCTTGTAAAATACCTAGTATTCTTCACTTACAGTGTATTAAATTTAAATTAAATTTAACAATATTCAACATACATTAAAAAAAAATATACACTGGTCAAGAATGGCTTCGTACGGAAAATTTTCTAAAACTAAAATTCAAAAGCAAACAACCTTTCAACTAAGGTCCATTGATGAGTTTGTTATGTACCGGTATCAAGTTTGTACACAGTATAAATGTAAGGGGATATGGGAAAAAAAAATTGCATGGATTTGTATTAATATCCTGATTAACAATTACTGCAAAATAGTGAACAATGAAACACCTTTCAGAACAAGAACTAATAGAAAACTGGATACTCTTACAACAAAATAAGCTCATATGCTACCAGATTTTCTTTCCATATTGTCACTTGAAAAGTTCAATAAAGCACTGTAAATAAAATGCTTGTAGTGGTAGTTATGATACTGTTATGAAATCACCGAGTTTTGTACGTAACTACCTCAACTGTTACACCTTTCGATGTGTCGTTGATAATCACACTCAATTAGATCATAATGTAATATACCATAACCTATCAGAATCCAACTTAGCAATATGTTATTAAGTGTGTTTCATAATGATACACTCGCTGCTAGCCCTTTGGCCGCGTTTATCTTATGTAACCAGAAACAAGACTATTACATTTGGTTAGGCACGTTCAATTAATTTTATAATGATAACTTCTTTAACTCTCATAAAAGTACCAAAATAATAACAGGCCTGGTTGTAGTTACATTTATGGTAAATCTACCGATATAAGGAATAGGCCAACAAGATAAAGTGATTTTATAATAGCTTTAGAAGTACCTAAATATTTCACAGGAATCTGGAGAATGAACATTTAGGTAAGAACTCGGAATTTAAAACTAGGCTGTTCTCTACCGGTAGTTGTTTTAAGGTTAGTGGACAGAGAAACGGATGATTTTCATCGTATATACGAGGGCTAATTGTTTTAACCTCCGATCAGTCTCGAAATTAAAACCACAGTGAGAATCCGACGAAGGGCTGTGCAGATGTGTTGCGCAGTATCTCTAGTATGCCTGTCGACCACATCACAGCACACTGTTCTGAGCACGTAGTGTATGTAGAGTCTCCAGCCAAGTGTGAAGTACATGCTGTCATTCGATTTCTTCGTGCTAAGGGGTGCAATGCGTACCTTGGGTGCAATTCAGCCGAAATTCATCGACGAATGTGTAATGTGCACGGTGAAACTCTCATGAGTGACAGCGAAGTGCGGCAATGGTGCAGGAACTTTGAAGCAGGATGTACAGACGTTCATGATGCAGGCGGTTAGGGAAGAAAGCGAATGTCAGACGATGATCATATTCAGGGAGTGGATCAGGCGATTCGAGAAAATGGCATTGCATCCCTCGGCACAAAGGAATCAAATGACAGCACGCACTTCACATTTGGCGGGAGACTGTATTGCCCTAGGCATGTTTACGTGCTCACTGCGTACTCAGAACTGACAAGTGCGACGCAGTGTTGCCATCACTTAAGTCCAAATCCCCCAGATCACTTCTAAAATCCCTCTAAATAAGACAATAACTCCCCAAATAATAATAATAATAATAATAATAATAATAATAATAATAATAATAATAATAATAATAGGCGACTGAAAGGGGCCCCAGAGGCTTTTACCTTTAGAGCGTGGGTTGGCTACCACGGGGCCCTTAGCTGAGTCCTGGTATTGATTCCACTTACTTGTATTATTATTTTTTTTTTTGCTAGGGGCTTTACGTCGCACCGACACAGATAGGTCTTATGGCGACGTTGGGATAGGAAAGGCCTAGGAGTTGGAAGGAAGCGGCCGTGGCCTTAATTAAGGTACAGCCCCAGCATTTGCCTGGTGTGAAAATGGGAAACCACGGAAAACCATCTTCAGGGCTGCCGATAGTGGGATTCGAACCTACTATCTCCCGGATGCAAGCTCACAGCCGCGCGCCTCTACGCGCACGGCCAACTCGCCCGGTATGATTATTATTATTATTATTATTTTGCTGCCGTTATTCACAAAAGGAATAAATCACTCCACAGAATTATTCACACATCAGAGATATTGCCTCATTTTTTAAAACACCATGCAAATGGTCTTACAACTACATGTACTGTAGAATCACAGTCCAAACTGTTTCGAGTCACGTTATCAGACTGCTACATTCACGTATGACGTTGAAATGAAATGGCTTTTAGTGCCGGGAGTGTCGGAGAACATGTTCGGCTAGCCAGGTGCAGGTCTTTCGATTTGGCGCCCGTAGGCAACCTGCGCGTCGTGATGAGGATGAAATGATGATTACGACAACTCATACACCCAGCCCCCGTGCCAGCGAAATAGGGATGTAGCCAGAGAAAGTTCGCGCCAGATAGCGCTCGTGTACTACTGGGTAAGCGCAAAGCGATCGTCTCATGTTTCTCCCAGTCAGCTGCGAGTAATGTATAGAATGTGACCGAGTTTTCTGAGCTAAAGCCGATTGTATCTTCTCTACTTTTACTCCAAGACTATATTAATTAGTTGTATAGGAATATCCCCTAGTATATTACGGAAGATTTTTCAGCGTTTAAGCGTTAAACAGCTGCAAAATGAGCTACGGACAGAGACGCTAAAACTAGCGGGAGGAAGGAAGAATTAGTACAGCGGTAATTAGAAAATTATAACACGCTTTATTATCCAAATAATGAATAGGAGTCCGCATGTCGTTTCCTAAAGATTACAATTACTTCAGTATTGTACATTAATAAATATATAAATGTACCTCCACAAGACTTAAATCATAAATAGAGATTTAAATACGCACTTGCTCCCCTTGCTTATAGACTTCGATTCATGTACTTTTTTAAGGTTGTAGGCTTTCATGAAACTGCAAATACAGCCTTGTCCACCACCAAAGGTATGTTCATTTCTTGAGTTTCCCAGTGCCGGTTCCTTTGATGATTTGACCATCAGCCATAAGGTGAAGATCATTATCACAATTTGCATTTGATGGATCATTTCGTATTTAGAAAATCGGAAATAGATGGAGCACCTGTTTCCAACTACAAATCATTGTGTTATGCTAGATACAGACTTTTCAGTGAAAAGTTTGTTTTGTTTATAAAAGGTTAATTTCAATCGGGTGAAATTCTAAAATGCAGTGCTGTGAAATCCGAGTACAGAAAACATAAGACCTATAATGTGAAGCTTATTTTAGGAGTACCTGGTGACATTATAGGAGGGGAATGTGAATGTTTTGCTGGAGCAGGCCCCAGGGCATGTTGTAAGCATATTGCAGCTGTAAGCTATGTATTAGAGCATTTCCCCAAGACTATTATTCATTGTTCAGAAACATACAGCCAAAATTTATAAACTTTTCAGCATCCCCCCTACCAAACGGTTGAGGCCAGTTAGCCATATAAAAGTGGAATGTTTGCCCTTGAAACAAGTTTTGCTATTATAATCTCAGTTGCACCAGTTATAACACTAGTCGAGGGGTATTTCTGTCTAAAAACAAGGGTGCTGTTTTCAAGGACATTTTCTCCATCAGGCCAAATTTTCAACTCTTTAAATTGGCAGTACATGAAATGAATCCAAACATTAAATATTCTCCCAACAGTAGTTTTATGGATTCCGAAGTTAAGGCCTAGTTCCTTGTCAGACTTGTCGGTCCTTAGCTTCATAACTGTCAAGAAGAAACACAATCTGGATTCAAGAGGGAATATCTGTAAATTGTATCTGTTTTCTCCCAGAACAGCAAACACCAAATTACAATTTTAGACGTCTACAAACCCTGTATAAAGCAATATGGCATCAGAATTACGCATTGTTTGCTCTACAACCAAATTTCCTGTAGTATTTGTTTGAGTGCTGATGTCTTTGAAAATGGGAGTCACAAATGTTACATTCACTTCTTCGGGTATAATTAATTATTTCTTCCCGTACCTCAAAGAATGTGATTTCTGCATATTCCGATATTGTAGGCTTATCGTGGTAATCCGGAAATTTTCTGGTGTATGGCCCCTTCCTTATTTTTGTTGTGTTCATGATCCACGAAAAAAGCGATGGAACAGCGCCCGGTTTTAATCTTGCTCTCTCACCTTTAAATAGTCCGACTCGTTGGCTGAATCGTCAGCGTACTGGTCTTCGGTTCAGAGGGTCCCGGGTTCGATTCCCGGCCGGGTCGGGGATTTTAACCTTCATTGGTTAATTCCAATGGCTCGGGGGCTGGGTGTTTGTGCTGTCTCCAACATCCCTGCAACTCACACACCACACATAACACTATCCTCCGCCACAATAACACGCAGTTACCTACACATGGTAGATGCCGCACACCCTCATCGGAGGGTCTGCCTTACAAGGGCTGCACCCGGCTAGAAATAGCCACACGAAATTAAATTATTATTAACCTTTAAATACAAACGCACAAATTCGGTGGTTGTTATCGAAATGCCTACTCAGTTTACAGGTAGAACATAGGAATTATTTCCCTTCGTAAGTCGCACTAACCTAATACAGTTTTCGTGAAGGCACCGGGGTGAAAATAATGGGAACACACTCTAATATTTTCGGTCAGATTCTTCTCACTAAAATGTTTCCTTCTAATAACCATTTCTCTATTTTGTGGAAACTGGTGAAACGAAAATGGGCTTCCCCAATTTTTGCAAAGAGGAACACTGCAATACCTCGGCACAGTCACGAAAATAATAATTTAAACAACTTAAATTCGTGGATATTTAGCGGCATGAGTACACAGGAGACAAATGAAGAGCGCATTGCGCTTACCCAGTACAACAGCAGTGCGCTCTATCGGTTCTAGTTTTATACATCCCTATTAACCAATGATGGTTAAAATTCCTGTCCCTGCCGGGAATCGAACCAGCGACCCCAGTGACCAAAGGCCAGCACGCTAACCATTTAGCCATGGAGCTGGACATGACGTTGACTACCAGTAACGTTTACTCTACCATCGGACCAGTGAACTATGTGCGAGATACGAAGTCTGTAATTCCGCTCAACAATTACCAAAACCAATAAATGCTGCTACAGTTACAGAGGATAAGGAGGGACAGAGAGAGAGGGCGAGAGATATGCTTGTCTCTAATATTATGACGTATCGGTAGTTATTAATTAATTAATTAAAAATCAGCAGATTGTATATAAATACACCCATCTGCTAGTAGTCAATACAAAAAGAAAAAAGAATAAGGCGGCTGCTGCGTTCGTAAAAGAGACCGGAAGAGGGAATCTCAAATATTCATGACGTTGCATGATTAACTGCAGTGCCAGACGGGCTGGCAAACAGCGAAAATATTAAACCTCAGAGTAAAATCGACACACTAGCGGACCCAAGCATGCTATAGCAATGAAATAAATAAATAATGATTATGTTGTTATCTCCATAGCCCCTCAAAATTCCTCAAAAATTAATTCTCCCCCTCCCCGTAAAATTCCCCCTGACTCTTGTATCCCACCAACTTTCCCTCTGGGACGATTAAATCCCCCTAAATTTAGGGGTAAACCCCTAAGTTGGCAACACAGGTGCGACGTAATGCGGTCGACAGGCATACTCGAGATCTGTGCAACACATCAGCACAACGCTTCATCGGATTCTCAATGTGGTTTTAATTTCGCAACCGAATGGAGGTTGAACAAAATAGCCCTCGTATCTAAGGCATATGAATGTTGCTCAACAAGTTGGTCATCTTATAAAATGTTTCTTTAGACTTATCTTGCTGTATGGAGTAGGCTTGAAATCCCGTTTAAATGCACGTACCCACTTCTGTAGTAAATCCGGTTCCATTGAGAAGCTGAAGAGAGTTACTATCTGCCCATTCGTGTAATTTCCATCTGGGCAGCAAGCAGCAGTGTGGAATGTTTGAGATGATTTATTTTACGGCAACTCATTTACGGAATTAACAACATCACAAATACCACTCATGTAAATACAAAATACTCAGCACAACTTTGTAACCACCATTCCGCACACAAAGATTACCCATGATTCCTCACGTACTGTGAGAGTGTCATCGCTTACGATGACGTATTTCAAAGCTCGACAGGCAATGCTGAGTCCTTCTCTATCGGTGGTCACGACTGTACATTTTCAAGAGGGCTATATTTACGGCGTATATATACATCTTATAGCCGCCTCTGTAGTGTAGTGGTTAGCGTTATTAGCTGCCACCCCCGGAGGTCCGGGTTCGATTCCCGGCTCTGCCACGAAATTTGAAAAGTGGTACGAGGGCTGGAACGGGGTCCACTCAGCCTCGGGAGGTCAACTGAGTAGAGGTGGGTTCGATTCCCACCTCAGCCATCCTCGAAGTGGTTTTCCGTGGTTTCCCACTTCACCTCCAGGCGAATGCCGTGATGGTACCTAACTTAAGGCCACGGCCGCTTCCTTCCCTCATCCTTGCCAATCCCTTCCAATCTTCCCATCCCCCTACAAGGCCCCTGTTCACCATAGCAGGTGAGGCCGCCTGGGCGAGGTACTGGTCATACTCCCCAGTTGTATCCCCCGACCGAGAGTCTGAAGCTCCAGGACACTGCCCTTGAGGCGGTAGAGGTGGGATCCCTCGCTGAGTCCGAGGGAAAAACCGAACCTGGAGGGTAAACAGATGATGATGATGATGATATATACAACTTATATATGTTCATCTTCTTCCTCTTCTTCTTCTCTGGTGTCGATGACCTTACATGTTAGGCCGCTTTAAACAAGCATCATCATTATCATCATCTTATTCTTCTCTGTCTGCCGCTTTTTCCACACCTGTGGGGTCGCGGGTCCGACAGTGTCGCACATGTGGATTTGGACAACTTTTACAGCCGGATGCCTTTCCTGACGCCAACTCTATGTGGAAGAATGAAATCACCATTGTGTGTTTCTGTGGTGGTTGTTAGTGTGGTGTGTTGTCTGAATAGGAAGAGGAGAGTGTTGGGATAAACACAAGCACCCAGTCCCCAAGGCAGAAGAGCTAATCAGGCACGATTAAAATCCTTAACCCAACAAGAAATCGAACCCTACACCCTCTGAAACAAAGGCCTCAACACTGACAATTCAGCGAAGAGGCATATGAATGATTATGTAAAATATTGCTAGAATGAATGTGAGAGAAGAAATCAAAGTTCCCAGAACACATCCATCTCATCTTCACTTTGTCCAGTTTGAATTGTACTCGGGAAACAGAGTTAAAGGAGCGAGCCCATTTATTCTCCTAATTGTTACAATTGAACGACGTTCTTTTTCATATGTTTCCTATTATCTTTCTTCTGTCAAGAACAATGCCGTAAGTCTGTTTAAAGTCATTAAAATCGTATTTATCACGCTCGTATGTGTGCCAAGGCCAGTGTCACGCCTGGCTGTGTCTGCGGGCTGGGGATGTCAGTGTGTCCCTAGCTTCAGTACCACATCCAATACCAGCATTTGAGGAGAGTCCGGTTCCATAGGTAAATGGTTAGCATGCTGGCCTTTGATCACGGGGGTCCCGGGTTCGATTCCCGGCAGGGTCGGGAATTTTAACCATTATTGATTAATTCCACTGGCATGGGGGCTGGGCGTATGTGTCGTCTTCATCGTCATTTCATCTTCATAACGACGCTCAGGTGGTCTACGGTTGTCAAATCAAAAGACCTGCACCTGGCGAGCCGAACATGTACTCTAAAAGACTAGTGAACGTTGTTGTGAGCGGGATACGAACCCTTCAAACTTGATTATCGTATGCATTCACGGACATGGTGGTGGATTTCGTGTTATACAAGTACGTGTTGAGAAAACAATAATCACCAGCACAAAGTTGAACTCTGTTACGCAGCAGTGAATCTTCAATCATGTATTCAATATACTGTTACGTTCTAAGAGAACTTCTGAGTGGGAATATTTGTTAGACGACAGAAAATTTTGTAGATTTGTCCTTAATACGATAACAGTACAAAGGTACCTTCAGAAAAGAGAAAAAGCTCTCGACAAGTCGGACTGTGCCAAATGAAGCTGAATTAGTTTTACGAATACAAAGGGACACTGACAACAACATTGCACCAGTTAAGACAGTTGGAAGGCGCGTTGAAAACTTCAATGGAAAAGTTGACTCCTCAAAGAAGCGAGGCAGATACTTTGGAACTGTGACCTGGTCGCCTGTTTTACTTTACTTGTCTAGTCTAAACAACTGCAGATAAATGGAAATCGTGCAATGGAACTGCGCAGCCCAACCTGAGCAAATCCGGGTTCGTAGCCGCGCGTGGCCCACTTTCTCTAGGCCACAGGTCCTCGTTCCCCGCAAGACCCCTCTATCCACGCCTTGCCCTGCAGGCCATGGCGGCAACAGAACCTATATCACTTCAAAATTATCTCAAACCATGTATTTATGGACAATATTTTAATTTGGATATGTGTATATTACGCCTGTACAAAGATTTTTCTTCATGGGACCTAAACGTTTATTAATGCGTAAAAATACATTTACTTCAAAACCTACCAAATAATTAACAACTAGCAGTCACCAGCGGCTTCGCTCGCGTGGATTTCGTAATTTGATAAAAGTAATCGTTCCTCGGTACAGTACTAATACATTATCTGAAAATCCTTAAAGTATAAAAACTCACCGCGAAATTGAGCTTTATTTATCCAGAAACTCTTTGTAAACAAAGTTTGTGATACTGCCTTTTGGGGCTAAGATGAGCAAGCGACATAGAACTGTACATGTGAGAAAAAAGTCTTCTCTAATCTCGGAAAAAACAAAAATGTTTCTTTATTTTTAACGGAGAGTCGGAAGACCGATTTCCACGTCTGTAACATCTTCAGTTTTGAGATATAAGTATCCCCATGAAAAGAATTCAACACCTTTATCAGACCTTACCACACCCCCAACCCCACCTAAGTAGATTTTCCAGAAACAAAAGCATACATGTTTCTTTATTTTTAAAGGAGATTCCAAATACCAATTTTCACGTCTGTAACATCTTCAGTTTTTGAGATATACTGTAAGTATGTATTATATTTAGCTTTTAGATATATAAGTATCCTCATACAAATAATTCAATTAATTTTTCAATTATTTCTATCACCCCCTTTCACCCCCTTAATTGGATTTTCCCAAATCAAAGGAATACGTGTTCATTTAATTTCAAAGGAGATTCCAAATACCAGTTTTCACGTCTGCAACATCTTTCGTTTTTGAGATAATAGTATCTTCATACAAATAATTCAACTAATTTTTAATTCCTCCTCCCTCCCCCCCTTTAAGGGTATTTTCCGAAAACAAAAAATTGTATTTCTTTTTCTTAAAGGAGATTCCAAATACCTATTTTCACGTCTGTAACATCTGCAGTTTTTGAGACATCAGTATCCTAATAAAAATATTCAACCCCGTTTCAGTCATTTTTACATGTTTCTTTATTTTTAATAGAGATTAAAAATACAAATTTTCACTTCCTTAACATGTTAAGTTTTTGAAATATAGGCCTACTGTAGATATGCTCATTTGAAAATTTCACCCCCTTTTTAGTTCCACTTAAGTGGATTTTCCGAAAAAAACCACTCATGTTTCTTTACTTTTATAGGAGATCCAAATACCAATTTTTACGTCTGTAACATTTTACGTTTCTGAGATGTACTGTAGATATAGTCTTTCTAAAAATTCAACCCATTTGTCACTCCTGCTTAACCCCCAAAAACAAAAACAAAAGTGTTCCTTCATTTTTTAAAGGGGATCCCAAATATCAATTGTCAGGACTGTAATAGCTTTAGTTTTTGAGATATAAGTATCCTCATACAAAGAATTCAACTAATTTTTCAATTCATTCACCCTCTTTAAGTGGATTTTCCGAAGACAAAGGAACACGAGTTTCTTTACTTTGAAAGCAGATTCCAAATACAAATGTTCATGCCTCTAATATCTTCAGTTTTTTGAGATATAAGTATCCTCATAAAAATAATTCGACTCCTTCTTCACCCCAGCACGTTAAGTTGATTTCCCCCCACCCCCTCCAAAAAATACGCGTTTCTTTATTTTAAAATGAGATTCTAAATACCAATTTTTCACGTGTGTAACCTTAAGTTTTTGAGATCTAAGTTTCTCTATAAAAAGAAATATTATTTTCACTTCTTTCACCTTCCCGCTTAAGTGAATTTTCCGAAAACCAAAAATACTTGTTTCTTTATTTATAAAGGAGCTTCCAAATGCCAATTATCACGACTGTAACATCTTCAGTTTTGAGATACCAGTGTATGTACCCTCATAAAAAGGAATTAAACTCCTTTTTCACCGCACCCGCCCAAAGTTGATTTCCCCCCCCCCCCCCCCCCAAATGCGTGTTTCTTTATTTTAAAGTATATTCCAAATACGAATTTTAACGTCTGTAACATCTTTAGTTTTTGAGATATAAGTATCCCCATACAAAAAATTCAACTGATTTTTCAATTAATCCCCACTCCGTAAGTGGATATTCCAAACACAAAAGATTACGTGTTTCTTTACTTTGAAGGAAAATTCCAAATACAAATTTTCATGTCTGTAACACCTTCAGATTTTGAGATATAAGTATCCTCATGAAAATAAATCAACTCATTTTTCACTCCACACCCGCCCGGTAAGTTGGTTACTCCCACCCAAAAAATACGTGTTTCTTTATTTTTAAAGGAGATTCCAAATACCAGTTTTCATGTTTGTAACATCTTTAGATTTTTTGGTATATATATTATACATTCTCATACAAATAAACCAATTAATTTTTCAATTCTTTCACCCCTCCCCCTCCGCAAAGGGACTTTTTCCGAAAACCAAAGAATACGTGTTTCCTTATTTTAAGGGGGATTGCAAATACGAATGTTTACGTTTTCAACATGTTATCTTTTTAGATATACTGTTGATATGCTAATTTGAAAAATTCACCCCCTTTTTCAGTTCCCTTTAAGTGGGTTTTCCGAAAAAAATATGTTTCTTTACTTTTACAGGAAATTCCAAATACCAGTTTTCAAATCTGTAATATGTTACGTGTCTGAGATAATTTGCAGATATTATATTTTTAAAAATTCACTCCGTTTGTCACTCCTGTTCACCCCCTTTTCATCAGATTATCCCAAAACACATATATACGTGTTTCTTTATTTTCAAAGGAGATTCAAAATACTAATTTTCATGTCTGTAACATCTTCAGTTTTTGAGATATACCGGTAAGTCTCCTCATAATAGGAGTTCAACCCCTTTTCCCCCTTTTTCATCCCCCACAATGCGAATTTCCAAAAAAAAAAAGTGTTCATTTTTAAAGGAGATTCCAAATACCAATTTTTACGTCTTAAACTTTTAAGTTTTTGAGATATACATATCCTAATTTTAAATATTCACCCCACTTTTCAACCCCTTAGCGACGGAATATCCAAAAATCCTCCCTTAGTTAGTACCTACACCCTAATATAAATTGTTCCGGGCTATCTGTGGAACGCAGAGAGGTGAAAGAAGGTGCGGGCTTGAAAGGGTCTAACTACAATATCAAGAATTGAATTAAAATTTTAACAAAGGTTATATTTCTTTCAATATAAAAAAAAACTTAACAAATTTCCACTAGCTGAAAGAACAATGAAATATCAGGTACAATGCCAATCTTGAAACAAGACTTGGAAAAATCCACGATTAATGAAGTTTACAGCTTTGGGGCTTCAAGCCCTTAGTTTACAATTTCTGAGCTACCAGCTCAAGTTTACAGAATTTTCAATTCAAAATGAGGGACAATTTAGTCAAGAGCAGAAATCCCCTAATTCAAGAGCACCTGCTCCCTAAATTACAATATCTAGCCTCCCAGAGGCACCCTTCACTATTACCCAACTTTGAAAAGAGCTAACAGGCTCTCAGTTTCTTCCAGCTACTCAGGGCAACATTACTTCAAAATCTTACAATCTCTGGCCTCTCAAGGCACGACGTACACATTGAAATAGTTTTACACAGGGGTATCTAGTACCCAACCTACATAGCCTTTGCAGAAAAATAACAGGTTAAATAAACGGCCCGAACACAAACTGAATGGAGGCGTACATAGCGTTCCCAGATAATGAATTAAAACCTACATGGGTCTCAGCCGATTACACTGGGGCTAGTCCCAAACTACTGAGGTGGCTCGCATGGATATAACTTTAATACACCGAGCTCGATAGCTGCAGACGCTTAAGTGCGGACAGTATCCAGTATTCGGGAGATAGTAGGTTCGAACCCCACTGTCGGCAGCCCTGAAAATGGTTTTCCGTGGTTTCCCATTTTCACACCAGGCAAATGCTGGGGCTGTACCTTAATTAAGGCCACGGCCGCTTCCTTCCCACTCCTAGCCCTTCCCTGTCCCATCGTCGCCATAAGACCTATCTGTGTCGGTGCGACGTAAAGCAACTAGCAAAAAAAAAAAAAAAAAAAAAAAAAACTTTAATACATTACGAAAACAGTTACGAAGTCGTAGTCACCTCAAACCAAGATGAAGGAGAGCTCGAGAGCGTAACTCACTCTCTATCCCCGATTTACAGTTAAAAACTTTATGAAATTTTACATTAGCCGAAAGAAGATTCACATTTTAGAAAAGTTTGTTACATAATTAAAGATTCGGACCTTCCCCTCGGATTAATTTGCGGAGACAGCAAGAAAGATAGAATTTACGTGGCCATTACCTTGTAGATGTTCTTCCGGCCGAAGAAAGAGGCCCCCCGCCTCCTGCCTTAACACACACACTCAGAAAGACGACGATCAAATGGCAAGGAAACTAGAAAAGTCGCAGTTCATATACCTTCAGGGAAGGTTCGAGAGAATTCAGGACTAATCCGGACACACCCTCTCAATTTTTATTGGCAAATTCAAAGTGAACAAGAAATGCGGGATTGGTTGAAAATTAACTACAAAAATTCATGATTGGTCAGATTCAAAACTGTCGGAAAGAAAAAGAAGTGTTGCCAACCCAAAAATAAATGAACATAGATTCAGTTATGAAAACCTAGAAATACGAAACTTCTTTCAGTTATAAAATTTTCCACCTTACACCAGAGTGCATGATCAGAGTTTTTGGTAGTGTCATCTGTGGAAAAATTCCAAACTTCTTGATGTATAGCGAAACAAAACAAGGAGAAATTCAATCAGTTTAGGAAACTTCACAATAACACAATTACTTAATATTTCAGTAGTGACATCTTCCGATTAAAGTTCCAACTTCATGTGGTATCAGTTTCACCTTTTGATCGATAGAGGAGTTTATTAAGGCGCTTATTTTGAATGAGCGGAGTTGAGGTGTACCACCCGGTACATAAATGTATCCCCAAAATTTCATTTCTTTATGTTCAGTAGTTTTGGCTCGGCGATGATGAGTCAGTCAGTCAGTCAGTCAGTCAGTCAGTCAGTCAGTCAGTCAGTCAGTCAGTCAGTCAGTCAGTCAGTCAGTCAGTCAGTCAGTCAGTCAGTCAGTCAGTCAGTCAGTCAGTTAGGACATGTTGTTTTATATATATAGATATATAGATAATAGAGTATGGTTGAAAATTATTTCTAGCAGAATCAAAGTTATTCCATTATAGAACTGAGTTCCTGAAGGAGTTGCTGGGCTATTGAAATAAGAACTAAATATGTACATTACTATGTTCTCGAATCGTTATCCCATTAATATCAATTTCAAGCAAATAGCATTTCATTACTTTGCAGCAGTAGAAACTAGAAATCCTTATTGGGTACCTCTAACCAAGAACTACGATAACTTCTTAACTTTCGCCTAGACTTGCCGTTAGAGCTTCGTGCCACTATTTAGTACACGTGCGCTTGATCTCGCCTGAGCACACCACAGCCCAAGTACTTCCGCATTCAGTACTTAGAAAAGAAATGTGCAGACATAAATTAGTCGCAGTTCTGTATTTAGCATTCTCTGTTAAAATCGTGTACTGTCTATACATACAACAGCTGAATTAATTGTTTTCAGCATAATTTTGATGTAACGATTTCATTAATTTCCTTGACTACTGTTATATTTTTCAGTGAAATATCTCCAGTTTCGTGATAATTGAAGAAATTAAAATTATTTTTGTTAAAATGTTCTTTTCTTGGGATTGTGATCAAATACCCAAATATCCCCCCAACCCCAATGGTGCAACAGCCCCGAAGGGCCATGGCCTACCAAGTGACCGCTGCTCATCCCGAGGGCCTGCATATGACAAGGTGTCGTGTGGTCAGCACAACAGATCCTGTCGCCCGTTTTTCTTGGTTTTCTAGACCGTGACCACAATCTCACCGTCAGATAGCTCCTCAATTGCAATCACGTAGGCTGAGTGGACCTCGAACCAGCCCTCAGATGCAGGTAAAAACCCCTGACCTGGCCGGGAATCGAGCCCGAGGCCTCCAGGTAAGAGGCAGGCACTTTACCCCTACACCGCAGAGGCGGTCAACGCATGTATAGCTGTACTTATTGTAACACTTTATATAGACAAATCTCAAAACATAAAGTCAGCGATGCGAATGTTCCCTTGTGCTGTAAAGACTTGAAACTGTAACTCGTACAGTGCACCTAGTACGGTTATATGAAGGTGAGGGATGGTTTATTTTCCTGTCACACCTCGCAATCGTACAAAATTTGCTGATGACCAAAGATAATTAATTGTTTGTGGGAGTACAAATAACGATTGTCACAACTTAAAATACACGGACTAAGACTTTAAACAGATTTATAACACAAGATTTTAATAGTTCATTTCGTCAATGATAATTTGCTGTCTTTAAAATAATGTTCTGTTTACAGTAGAATTTTTTTTTTTTTTTTTTTTTTTTTGCTAGTTGCTTTACGTCGCACCGACACAGATAGGTCTTATGGCGACGATGGAACAGGAAAGGGCTAGGAGTGGGAAGGAAGCGGCCGTGGCCTTGATTAAGGTACAGCCCCAGCATTTGCCTGGTGTGAAAATGGGAAACCACGGAAAACCATTTTCAGGGCTGCCGACAGTGGGGTTCGAACCTACTATCTCCCGAATACTGGATGCTGGCCGCACTTAAGCGACTGCAGCTATCGAGCTCGGTGCAGTAGAATTTCCGCTTGATCGCATCTTATTGGATGGTACAATGCGCGATATACCATGGAGGACCTTATAGGTGACCGGCGTGCCTGTGAGGATGGGACCCTACCTTACGATGAATTCTAAAACTGAAAACAGTACAAACAACCCCTGGGTCAGAGAAATTAACTACGAAAGTTAAAATCCCCGACCAAGCCGTGAATCGAAGCCGGGACCCCTTGGACCAAAGGCCATGGAGCCGGACTACGATGGAAGTGAAACGTTAAGACAGTCACTTGGGAACAACCTTCTGTCCGTGGTTGAACGAATGTTCTGTCAGAACTCGACAATCCATGCAGTCGTTCATTTTATTTCTCCAATATTTCGTCTAGAATCTCCAGCTCACTGTTTCAACTTCAGATTGTGTGGAAGTAGGTTATAGCTTAGTGACGAGAGGGGAAGGGAAGGACAGCTGATTCAGAAAGTGACGGAACCAACTAGAGGGAAGAATATCCTGGATGTGGTGCTAGTAAAACCAGATGAGCTCTATAGAGAAACCGAAGTAATAGATGGTATTAGTGATCACGAAGCTGTTTTAGTGGTAGTTAAAAATAAATGTGAAAGAAGGGAAGATATTAAAATGAGGACTATTAACCAGTACCATATGGCTGATAAAACAGGCATGATGGAGTTTAAAAAAGTAATTACTGTATGATCGGTGAAAAACCGGAAATAGAAATGTTAAGAGACCCTGGGATGGGTTTAAAGCAATTTTTGAGGAATGTAAAATAGGTTTGTACATTTAAAGATTGTAAGGAATGTAAAGATCCACTATATTATAACAGAGATGTAAAGACGCTAAGGAGGAGGTGCAGGTTGGAAAGAAGTGGAGTTAGAAATGGCTGTGAAAGTAGAAGAAATTGAAGGAACTTACTAGGAAATTGAATCTAGCAAAGAAGTCAGCTGAGAATAACATGATGGCAAGCATAACTGGCGGCCATAAACATTTTAGTGAAAATGGATGAGTATACATAGGTACTTTAAGGCAGAAATAGGTTCCAGGAAGGATATTCCAGGAATCATTAATGAACAAGGGGAGTGTGTATGCGAGGATCTTCAAAAGGCAGAAGTATTTCTATTCAGTCACTGTTTACAAAGATAATGTCCAGATAGCGTAGGTGACTAATACTAAAGAAGTATTACAGTTTACCTATGACAACAATGACATTTACAGTAAGCTACAAAAGTTGAAAACTAGAAAAACAGCTGGAATTTATGAGTTTTCTGGGGATATGAGGAAGACAATGGGTTGGGATATAGTACCATATCTGAAGTACTTATTTGATTACTCTTTGCATGAATAAGTTATACCAAATGAATGGAGAGTTGCTATAGTAGCCCCTGTGTATAAAGGAAAGGGTGATAGACATAAAGCTGAAAATTACAGGCCAGTCAGTTTGACATGCATTGCATGTGAGCTTGGGGAAAGTATTCATTCTGATTATGTAAGACATGTTTGCGAAATTAATAGAAGACAGTTTGGGTTTAGGAAAGGTTATTCCACTGAAGCTCAACTTGTAGGATTCCAGCAAGATATAGCAGATATCCTGGATTCAGGAGGTCAGTTAGATTGTATCGCGATTGACCTATCCAAGGCATTTATAGGGTGGAGCATGGGAGACTACTGGCAAAAATGAGTGCAATTGGACTTTACAAAAGAGTGACTGAATGGGTGGCTACGTTTCTAGAAAATAGAACTCTGAAAATTAGAGTAGGCGAAGCGTTCTCTCTCCCTGTAATAATTAAGAGGGGAATTCCTCAAGGCAGTATTATTGGACCTTCATGTTTTCTTATGTATAACAATGATATGTGTAAAGAACTGGAATCTGTGACAAGGCTTTTTGCAGATGATGTTATTCTGTACAGAGTAATAAATAAGTTACAAGATTGTGAGCAACTGCAAAATGACCTCGATAATGTTGTGAGATGGATAGTAGGCAATGATAAACGGGGTTAAATGTCAGGTTTTGAATATCGCAAATAGGAAAAGTTCTCTCAGCTTTAATTACTGCGTTGATGGGGTAAAAGTTCCCTTTGGGGATCATTGTAAATACCTAGGTCTTAATATAAAGAAAGATCTTCATTGGATTAATCACATAAATATGATTGTAAATAAAGTGTATAAATCTCTGCACATGGTTATGAGGGTGTTTAGGGGTTGTAGTAATGATGTAAAGGAGAAGGCATATACGACTCTGGTTAGACCCCAAATGGAGTATGGTTCCAGTGTATAGGACCCCTCACCAGGATTACTTGATTCAAGAACTGGAAAATATCCAAAGAAAAGCAGCTCGATTTGTTCTGGGTGATTTCTGACAAAAGAGTGACGTTACAAAAATGTAGCAAAGTTTGGGCTGGGAAGACTTGGGAAAAAGGAGATGAGCTGCTCGACTAAGTGATACGTTCCGAACTGTCAGTGGAGAAATGGTGTGGGAGGACATCACTAAACGAATAAGAATATGGTTTTAAGTTCTTTCAGGCGAATTTGAAGGAATGCCAGAGTTCACCTCCTAACATTTTCATTTTCGACCTGTAAGTTTAACCTTTTCTTTTTTACTAAGGCCGGGTAGAATAACATGGGCAATAGGTACCCAAAGTTCACTATTTTTCACTCTATTTCTCTATGTAATTTCAAGTGTTGGACAAATAAGACAGTTTCTACTACTGGTTTTTGTTAAATGTAGGTTGTGCCTTTAATAGGCTTCGAACTTGTAAATGTTGGAGAATAGTCTCCTAGAGAGTAATTGTGTGGAGCGAAGACGGTCTTTTCCTACTATTGTAAATTCTAGAACTTAGTCTCCTAGAGGAGTTATTGAATGGAGCAGTGATTGCTCTCGTTACATTTGCAAATTGGGAGCTTTAAGCTCAGTCTGTAAAACTGTTGTAATTTGATTACCCTAGACTTTTCTAATATTGTTGCTCAAACTCTCAAGCAAAACGGTTGTACCTGATTTTTGGTTATTGTCTAACCATGTTTAAAATTTGAATAGAAACAAAAATCTAAGAAAGAAATATAATCGCAAATTTAAAAGTTTTAAATTACTATTTAATCTATTCTCTATCCACCCATTCATGCCCACACCTTCTTACACCTCTGCGTTCCACCGAATCCCCGGAACAATTATTATTATTATTATTATTATTATTATTATTATTATTATTATTATTATTATTATTAATAATATTATTATTATTATTATGTCTTGCTTCACATGGAAGAACGTGCGTCCGATTCCCTGTGAAGAGCTGGGAAATTAGGAACTCGATTTCCAGTTCAAGAGGGGTTCATGGCCGTGCTGTTCTCTCAGCCTACACCAAAAATGAGTACCTATGGGGTGGGATATGAGCACACTACTCCATCCCAGTCAGGGCTTTACAATTTGCTCTATGTCTCACCGACACAGATAGATCTTATGGTCACGATGGGATAGGAAACGTTTGAGAAAGAAGCAACCGAGGCCTTAATTAAGGCACAATCCCAGAATACGCCAAGTGTGAAAATGGGAAGCAACGGAAAATCATCTCCACGGCAGCCGACAGTTGGTTCGAACCCACATCACTCGAAAGCAAGCTGAGAGCTATGAGACCCAAACCGCGCAGCCACTTCCTTGGTCTTCAGTTTTGTAATTTAATAACTGCTGTAATATTACTTTCTTGATTTGCTTTACGTCGCACCGACACAGATAGGTCTTATGGCGACGATGGGAGAGGAATGGTCTAGGAGTGGGATGGAAGTGGCCGTGGCCTTAATTAAGGTTCAGTCCCAGCATTTACCTGGTGTGAAAATGGGAAACCACGGGAAAACCATATTCAGGGCTGCCGACAGTGGGGTTCGAACCCAGTATCTCCCGAATACTGGATACCGGCCGCACTTAAGCGACTGCAGCTATCTTACACGTGTACGTAATTAATCGCGTCGTAATTACTTAAATTGATTTTTGACTGAAGGATGGAAGTAAACATAAATTTGATGATGTGGTTTTGCACAATTTCAGACATGTAGTCAAGGGGTAGCACCCCACGGTTCGATTGCTGCCTCGCCCAAGTATTTGTATCTGGTCTCAGGTATGGAATGGTTTCACTCAGCCTCGGGAGCCCAATTGAAGAGCTTCTGGTACGAAATGTAGTAGTAATAATTATGTGTGGCTGTCACAGCCGGATGGTTCGCAGCAGTGTGGGTTACTGTAGTCACGTCCTAGTTCGTGAACCGTGGGCAACGCCTGAGTGGCCTTAGCAGGTGGTCCTGAGAGTCGGGATAACTAGTTGCTGTGGAAGAGGAGTGGATATCTCGGACATATTCTGAGTCATGCCCTTCCTTGTTCTCAAGTGGCTAGGACTATACAATACACCGGAGGTCCCTAACACGTTAGAGGAGACATCGTCGCTGAGACTATGTGTAACTATGGTAGCAGTCTGCCTCACAGAATTTACCGAGCTCAGGACATTTTAAGGAAGCTTCGGGCGTATGGGTGTAATGAAGTCCCACTTCCATATGGTAGGTGAGGGACTCCTTGGAAAGAACTTGGCGACCGAAATGGAATTCGTTGGAGAGCTATTAGTATTAATAGGGCTTATGGAAGGAAGAAAGTAGAACTGGATGAGTCAGCAAAGAGAATGCAGATAGGGAGGAAAGGTAGAAGATTGTAGTGAAGTATTCTTTACAAGTGTTAGAAAGGGAAGGATGGAGTGTAGGGTAGGACTGTTCATCAGGAATACTATTCCACGCAGCATAGTTTCTGTTATGCAGGTAGCCGAGCGAATAATGTGGGTAGATTTGGCTGTTAGAGGATTTAGGCAAAATTGTCACTGAGTAACATCGTAGTCAGGGTCAACAAAAAGGAATGCGAAATTAGACCGAAGTAGTGAAATATTTCAAGCAATAGTCAGTAAGCAGGATGCAGGGATGCTAGTGTATATACAGGAAGGGGAATGCCTAGGAAGAACTGTGTGTAAAGATAGGAAAAGGCGAACTTCTTGGTGTAATGATGAAGTGAAGGCAGCTTATAAACGTAAGAGGAAGGCGTATCAGAAAATTCTCCAAACAAGGACTGATGCAGGCAGGGAATGGTGCGTAGATGAAAGATACAGAGTGAAACAAATTATTGTTGAATCCAATAGAAACCGTGGGAAGATTTCGGTAACAATCTACTGTAGAAATGGTAGGTCAAACGGCAAGGAAACCTTTCTGGACAGTACGACGTAAAAGGAAATCATTTCGGCAACATATTGAACAACCAGGCTTGTTGGGAAGAGGAAAATAATGTTGGTGAAATTACACTTGAGGAAGTGGAAAGGATGGTGCAAAAATTCCATTGTCATAAAGCAAAAAGTATATATATAGGCAAGGTAGAAATGGCTTCAGAGAGTAATAAGATCAGCATGGAATGTTAGTAAGGTACCTCCTGATTGGACGAAAGCAGTAATTGAACCTATCTATAACCAAAGGAACCAGAAGAATTTTAACAACTGTCGGGGTATTTCATTGATCAGTATACCAGGCGAGAAGCTCGCAAGCGTTTCGGAACGGAGGGTGCGATCAGTGATTGAAAGTTGGATGAAAACCAGTGTGGTTTGAGACCACAGAGGGGCTGTTGAGATCAGATTTTTAGTATGCGCCAGGTAATTTAAACATTCTACGAGAGGAATAAACAGTTACGTTTATGCTTCTTAGATCTAGAGAAGGCATATGATAGTGTACCGAGAGAGAAGATATTCGCCATACTGTGAGACTATAGGATTAAGGGCTGATTATTAAAAGCAATCAAAGGAATTTATGTTGACAAATTGGGCTGCGGTGAGAATTGATGGTAGAATGAGTTCTTGATTCAGGGTAGTTACAGGGGTTAGACAAGGCTGTAATCTTTTATCTTTGTTGTTAATAGTTTACATGTATCATCTACTGAAAGGTATAAAATGGCAGGGAGGGATTCAGTTAGATGGAAATGTAGTAAGCAGTCTGGTCTATACAGACAGCTTAGTCTTAATGGTAGATTGTGCTGAAAGCCTGCAGTCTAATATCTTGGAAGTTGAAAATAGGCACGACGAGTATGATTTGAAAATTAGCCTTTCCAAGAGTAAAGTGATGTTGTAACCGTACAACAGGGTTACAGATTCCATTCATTATTTATTATTATTATTATTATTATTATTATTATTATTATTATTATTATTATTATTATTATTATTATTAACCCGATTCATTAGATTTTATATATTCTGTTTCTCATCATTTAGACTGTAATAATTAGGTATCACGTATATCATTGTATTTAATCATAGGTTAAGTGAAATTTGTTTGTAATTATTCTGTATTGTAGTAAGTGAGATTTGTTGGTTTCATATTGTCATGCTGTGGCTTGTAACTCTGGCTAGATGAGCTAGCATAGTATTTTGCAATCGAGGCTATGTTTAACTGAGAATGTTATGTGCAAGTAGATTTCCCGGTGACGCATTCAGCATAGTCATCCTCAATCCGCTTGGGCACGCTTAGACAACACTTGACTGATGACATCAGTGCGTGGGCACGTGATTGCGACCAAGTGTCAGTATTCGCCAGCTACTGCATGTTGAAGTGGAAGGGATGAACAGAGAGTAGGGAGATGAGTCGTCATCGCGAGGTTATAAAAGTCGATGCAACGGTTGTGAGAGGTATCATATCGTGCAGATCATATGTAACAGTCAGATGTATCAAATGGAAGAAGTGGTCTTAGTGTGATGGTCAGAGCTAAGAGTTGTGTTTTCAAGAGGTCTTGTAATAATCGAGGAGGTCTACAAGTGGTGGTTGTATCCGAGCAGAGACGGGTACTATGCTGATCAAGAAACATCATCTTCTTGTGAGGATGGACTTCACAAGATGTTTAAATAATGTTTTCCAATTTCTTATAATATACTGAGTGGACGTAATTACATTGGAGCTCCCTACACGCGTACATGGTATGTAGGCCAACTCCTTGTTATATAAAAAGATAACAGCAGACGGCTCCCGTCTTCAGCTCATAGGTTTTCCCAAGAATTTCAAGTTCAACAGCGGTGTATGCAGACATCAGGTAATTAAAGCATCAGACATGTTATGCATTCATAACATGAAGAAGAATGTAATCAGCGGTGATATCACATCTCACTTCAAGTTCATGCCAATAGCTTTTTTTGTTTAGATTAAATTTTCTTGTTCATATTACCGCAAAACTCACTAGATATATTTTTTTGTTAAATTAAAAGACGTCAATGCTGGTTCATTGTGACGTAAATTATAGTCATAAACTCAGTTTTATTTTAATTATAATAAGTGATTCCAGTTCCATGTACAATCCTCAATTGTGGAAATGCAACAGTAATTTAATATTGTCCTGATCCATATCCCTGTATATTGCCAAATATGTGAGTTTAACACCTCACGCCTTGAGATAATTGATATAAGAGGTATGCTCTACCAAATTTTGTTGTTTTTATTTAAAAAGCAACTGGCGCTCAAACAAATGTTATGTATATTGTGTGAAGGAGATGAAGGTATAAGAGTAGTGGTTGGAGTAGCCACAATGTCTGTAGGTAAAAAACCTAAGAGAACTGAATGTCAGTTGGGAACACAAATCTGAAACAGGGAGATCATTTCAAATATTTAGGATGTGTGTTCTCCCAGAATATGTCGGCCCAGCGGTGTAGGGGTTGCGTGCCTGCCTCTTTCTCGGAGGCTCCGGGTTCAATTCCCGGCCATCTGAGGGCTGGTTCGAGGTCTATTCAACCTACGTGATTTCAACTGAGGAGCTATCTGACGGTGAAATAGCGGCCCTGGTCTTGAAAGCCAAGAATAGCGGGCGAGAAGTTTCATCGTGCCAACCGCAGGCCACCTCATAATCCGTAGGCCTTCGGGCTGAGCAGCGGTCTCTTGGTAGCCATTAGCCATTCGGGGCTGTTACGCCATGGGGACGGGATTCTTCCAGGATGACAGTATGGTGAGTGAGATGGAATCAATGTGCAGCAAAGCTAATGCAATGGGTTCGCAGTTGCGGTCAACATTATTCTGTAAGAAGAAAGTCAGTTCCCGTACGGAACTCTTCTTACACCGGTCTGTTTTTGATTCAACTTTGCTTTAACCCTTCTTTAGTCGCGCGAAAATTATTACGTTACTAGTCGTGCACGGAGGTAACCTTCGGGGTTAAAAATGCGCGTAATTTTCGTCCTTTGAGATGTTGTTTTGGCATATTCGTTTGCAGTATTCTTCGGTATAATTAAAAGAAACCCTTTTAAATATTAGTAGGTTATTCTTACATAGTTTGTTTGATCTAAAATCAGAATACTGTAGAGCTTAAATGTGACGAATGGTCTTATGATATTACCTACGACGATCACATCATATGAAATAGGAAATAATATTTTTCTAAAATACGTTTAGTAGAACAGAACAACAAAGTCATCGACCTAGAAAATAAATAATATGCACTAAAATATAAGGTTTTTTGCTTATTTGCACACGGAGGAAACGCCCAAGTGATGTCACTTGTCACAACAATGATCCCACACTCGCTCACAGGATGCACGATCGCGCCGAAATGCTGACAGGACGAGTCCAAATGAACAAGGAGAAAGATATAGGGGTGGGGAGACAAACAGTTCAACTGAGAAGTTCAATACCGTGCAAAATGTAATCGGCCCGGAGGAAATCTCCGTGAGCGATTAAAGGAGGGTTAAGGGAGTGAAAGCTGGGTGGACTCAAGATATTTATTCATAAGTTAGGAGTAACAGACATGAAAATAGTAAGAACGATCGCTGATACAAACAGATCGGAACAATGGCAGGAGAGTGCTCGTAATGAAGATATACAAGCTATATTAGGAATGACCTCGATTGGTGAAGCTGTATTCAATAACCAGCTTCGGTGGTGGGGTCATATAACGGACGAGGATGAGCAACCTAGGAGAATTATGGACTCGGCCGTGGAGGGTAAGAGAAATGGAGGAAAACCAAGGCGACGATGGTTAGGCTTAAAAATAAGAGATATAGAAGCAAACGAGGCCACAGAGTTAGTTACAAGTAGAGGATTGTGGTGGCATTTAGTAAATTCACAGAGGCTTGCAGATTAAACACTGAAAAGCATTAACGTATATAATGAAGATGTACGCATGTATCACACCCGGATCCAGCCCTTGCAAGGCAGACTTCCGATGAGAGTTAGTTGTGTCTTTCGCGTAAGGGTAAACTGTTTATTAGTGCGGCGGAGGGCAGTGTTGTATGTGATGTGTGAGTTGCAGAAATGTTGGGGACAGCACGGAAACTTAGTCCCTGAACCAAAGGAATTAGCAGCTTTGATTATAACACCTCGATCTAGCCCTGAGGGCTCAAGGCCAAGACGCTGACTACTCAGCCATGGAGCTGGATGATGTGTAGCCAGCCAAAGAGACCAAGGTAATGCCGCTAAACCACTCTCGGATTTGGAATAACTTACAGCTTGGAATCTACTGTGTTTATAAGTAGACTACGGCGCGAATAATGAGATGAAGCAATCGCCAGTGAACTATTGTGTTGAATCGTCCTTCTTTTATAATCAGAGTTCAAGAACTTCTTTCTCTACCCATTTTCCCATACATTTGGGGTCGCGAGTGCGAGCTGTGTCAAACGTATGGATTTGGCTCTGTTTTACGGCGAGATGCCCTTCCTGACGCCAGCCTTATATGGTGGGATGTAATCGCTATTGTGTGTTTCTGTGGTGGTTGGTTTTGTGTGGGGTGTGATGTATGAATATGATGAGAAGATTGCTGGGAAAACATAAATACCTAGTCCCCCGAGCAGGAAGAATCAATGAAAACGCTATTAAAATCCTCGACCCTGCCGGATATTGAACCCGGGACCCTTTGAACCGAAGCCTTCAATGCTGACCGTTTAGCGAAGAATTCGGACAATCAGAGTTCAGTAACGGGCACAGGAAATTGAACTGCCATCACTTCGGCTGTTATTTTTGCTTCATGTAAGACGCTTGGGACTTCTTGATTATCTATCGTCACGGGGTTTTCACGTATAAGTAATCTTGAATGTCACTCAGCTGTGCTGAGCCGTGGATTCCCATTTCCACACCAGGCAAATAATGGGGCTGTAACTTCATTAAGGCCGCGGCCTTAAGTAAACAGAGTTACCCCTTTCCTATCCCATCGTCGCCATAAAACCCATCTGTGTCAGTGCGACATAAGCCAACTTGTAAAAAAAAATAAAGCTGTGCTAAGATTCAATACATTATTATTACAACGTACGGCCTATAGGCGACCTAGATGTCTTAGGAAAGGGTCCTTCCTAAGGTGATTTCTAATGTTAAGACATAAAAAACACTTGGCCCAGAAGCGAGTCGAATTAACCAATTACGGTTAAAATCCGCAACCCGACCGGGAATCGAATCCCGGGCCCTCCGAACCGATGGCCACAACGCTGATCATTCAGCCAAAGAGTCAGACAGATTTGGTATAAGATAGATACGATAGAAGTAACCATCTACTGTCTCAAAAGAGTCTGACCGTCCCTCAAACTAGTCTTGAATAGTCCACCTCATTTACCTTATTATGAGTTCTTACTGAGTAAGGTACTGGAAGAGAAAAGGCAAGCAAGAAGCTAGTGGTGTTACATGACTTATTACCATGATCATATACACTGGTCCTACACTTTGACGTGGAATACAAATAACGGAGACGTGACTTTGCCTTTCAAAAGTCGTATATGTGCTGGTCGGAATTGAAACCGCGTCCGCTATGTTGAACAGCCGGTCCTTCCCATTGAGAAAAGCACTATAAACTTATTACTGTTGAGTGACGTAGTGTTAGTGAAGTTACGGTGCAAGACGCTCAGAGCTGATAAAGTAGGGAAAAGGTTTATTGATAATTGGATTTCCACGGTATAAAAGTGGCGTCCTCTAATCGCATCTGGCGCCTGGTGTCGAGGACGTCGCGACGTCGCCTCGCCGTCTGGGCAATCTGGAGACGCCCTACTAGCCAACAGCAGCTGACTCACAGCTCTTGCGCCCACGCACACTTTGTACAATCATTTATTGAGTGCAGTTGAACATTCCTTCCTCCTCTTGACGTCGGTCGAACACTTCCGAGTAAAATGGCTCATATCCCTTGCGGTTCAAGTAAACAGAATCCCACACTGTTAGCTACAGCGTGATCTTTTACCTTTGGATGGAACTACCGACTCATATGGGTGATATCAATGAAATTGTGAAATTGCTTTTTTTTACTCCTATTTATGGAGAAAACATTCACATCAGTGTCAATAAAATATACTCATTTTGCGAGCAATATTCTCGTCGACGAACACTCTGCAACACTTAGAGTAGTTGTGAGCAACAGGCTCCAGTTTGGTACCAGTAAAAGTTAATAGTTAGCTGCCTCTGTGGATCCGTGGTAGAGTGTCGGCCTCCGGATCCCAAGATAGCGGGTTCAAACCCGGCAGAGGTAGTTGGATTTTTGAAGGGCGGAAAAAAGTCCAATCGACACTCCATGTCGTACGATGTCGGCATGTAAAAGATCTCTGGTGATACATTTGGTATTTGCCCGACAAAATTAATTAAATCTCAGCCATAGACGCCCAAGAGAGATCCGGTTTACTCTAGGTCCGCTAGATGGCAGACAGAGTAAACCGGAACGTCGAAATTGACGAGCAGACAGCCAGATGGCGTCAAATCGAAATGTCTGCAAACGGTAGCTGAGGCCATACGATTATTATTATTATTATTATTATTATTATTATTAGTTAATAGTTACTCTTCTTTAGAAGGAGCTTCTCTGGGATTTTGGATTTACCTCAGTAGGTGACTCTTGTTTGATAGGGCAACAAGTTTCAAGTGCGATGGGTGAGTATATGATGGTTTTTCGTCGTATGCAAGTGTATAAACCTCGCAGGGACTCATCACTAGTTAACTATAAGGCTGTTTACGGATTTGAGAAGGAAAATGTCAGGTGGCTAGCGGAATACTTTCGGGAAGAAGATTCCAATTGAAAAACAGGTGAGGCCTTATATAACGAAGAAAGGACGAGGAAATGTTTGCGGTCTGTAATTGATCCTGTACTTCTG